>NW_022156761.1:0-600000 GCF_004353045.1 Thyridium curvatum | reverse complement strand
CACCCGCCTTCTTGACTGCATTTCTCTTGTCCAGTGCCACGGCATCAGTTAATTGAACGGATTTAATGACGGAATGGCGCACCTCCAAGCCTTCTCCACGAAGATCTGACCCACTTGTGCCAAGACAGACCTCTCGTAGCCTGGGGTGAGATGATCGTCATGCCACTGGGTTGGGGTGCATATATCTTCTGGCATGCCAGGGACCCCGCTCCCGTAGCCCCACGGGGACGTTGGACGGGAGTCCGGCAGACGCACGCCATCCATGGGAATTCCCCCTATCCACGGCCCGGGCGACGGCATTCCATGCCTCGCTGGAGAAGGGTGGAAGAAGAGGCGGAGAAACACGCATGTCTTGCAACTCCCTGACGCGGAACAATCATCAACTCGGACTCACCCGCCGTCCGCATCCTAGTCCCGCCGGTCCAGTCGGGGTGATCGGGCACAATGCATCATGATATGTGTGTTTGTAAGGCTTGTGCGCACAAGTAATTCTCGCTCATGGCATACAGGATCTTCTCAAGATAGTCCTGCTCTGGCATTAGGCATTAGATGAAGTAGTATTACGAATGAGACGCCATAAGCGTGAGCTTTCAAGGAGTCCAAGTTCTCAGCTATCTGCACCTTCTGCCCCGGACCCTCCCTCCAGTCTCAGATCTCCTTGATGAAGCCAACTTCGACTACCTTGTCAGCGTCGATGTCAAGATCAGCAAGCTTGGTGCGCGAGTTCTCCCGGATCCAGAGGAACATGCCCAACAGCGCAGGCCTGACGTAGGCCCAGGGCGACCGCGAACCGGCAGCCGGGCCCCGGATCTTCAGCGCGCCCTTGCCCAGGACGTATACCATCTGCGACCCGTACGCGGACCGGAGGGCCTCCAGCTCGGCGTCGGCGTCGGCGGCGGCGGCGGCCAGCGGGCGGCGGGAGGCGCCCTTGGACACCGCGAGCTCTATCTGGGAGAGGATGTCGCGCGCCAGGCCCGGGTACAGCACATTGTCGGTGTAGCCGTGGCGCAGGGTGACGCTGTAGCACCCGTCCAGGCCGGTCACGCGGGTGACGACGTAGCGCTCGGCGGCGGGGATGGAGGGCACCGACATGGGCCGCATGTTGAAGAGGACGATGACGGCGGGGCGGGCGGCGAACTTGAGCACGAACTGCGTGAAGGACGGCGGCAGCCTGGCCGGGTTGCCGGACTTGTCGAAGAAGATGCCCACGCCGGGCACTGTCGAGAGGGGCAGGCCGCCGCCGGTCGTGGAGCTGAGAACCGCGGGCGACTTGTCGCTTGACGGGACGGTGGTGAAGGCGTCCCGCAAGGCCGGCACGGACAGCTGGTCCTTCGACTCGGCCTTCCACTGGCATTCCTTGCCGAAGCGCCAGAGGGTGAAGATAAGGGACAGGATGAAGGCCAGCAGGAGGGTGAACCAGGCGCCGTCGGGAACTTTCTCGTAGACGGCCGAGAGGAAGGCCCCGTCGAGGGCGGCAAATACGGCCCAAATTGGAACCACGATGTATGCAGGAAGACGCCAGACAAGGATGGCTACCAGGGCGACCATGCAGGTGGTGACTAGAGGAGGCCAAGTCAGTTTTTGAGGCTACACGACAAGAAGTCGCAGGAACTGACTGAAAGTGACAGTGATGACGCACACGCCGTAAGCGTTGCCAAGAGAGGTGGTCTGCAAGAGGTATTAGCCCCAGGTTGCTAGTCGGGAGGAAGGATAGGCACACTCACGTTGTTGTAAACGGCTGTGACAATGACCGTGCCAATCATCAGGAGCCAGTTGGCCATGGGCATGTATACTTGCTCGTGGAACGTCTTGCTGGTATGGACGACCTTGATGTGAGGGAAGTAGGAGAGCCTCATAATCTGAGTCAACAGCTGGAAGGTCGACGTGATCATGGCCTGGGACGCGACAACAGCCGCGAGTACGGCAATGACGATGCTGAAGTAGAAAGTCCCCGGAGGGACGGTGTAGAAAAAGGGATTGGTGATGGCGATCCCGGCCGCGTCTCCAGAGATGTACGCGGACTGGCCAATGTACGCGAATAGCAGGCACGGATAGGCCAGGCAGATCCAAGAGATGTTCACCGCGCCCTTGCTGAAGGCACCGAGGTCTGCGAACAGGGCCTCGACGCCGGTGAACGCCAGGAGCAGGCCGCCGAGTGACTTCCAGCCATCGTGACCGTTGCGGATTAGGTAGGCAAAGGCGTAGTGCGGGCTGAAGGCCTTGAGGACCGTGTAGTCGTGGACAGCCAGGTTGTAAATACCAGAGCAGAGGTTGAAAAGAAGCCAGACGGTGACGATGGGGGCGAAAGTAGTCCCGAGCTTCGAGGTCCCAAAGGGTTGGATTAGAAATAGAGCCACCAAGATGGCGCATGTGATACCGACGATGGCAGACGTCCCAAGGTCCGGGTTGGCGACACGGATGCCTTGGATAGCACCCAACACGGACTGGGCTGGTGTAAGCACACCGTCGGCCATCACCATGGACACGCCCAAGACACCGATGAACTGGAGCATGAACTGCGAGAACTTGGACCTCTCGAGGAAGGCACGAAGGCCTCTGCCACCAGCTTTGAGGTCATTGGTGCGGTATCTCTGGAGATGTACAGCTGCCGCGATCTTGGGATCACGGCGCGTGATGTTGGTGTACCTCGACAGCAGGCTATATAGAGCAAAGGTGCCTCCCTGGCCGTCGTCGTCGGCGCGCAAGACGATGAGGCAATATTTGACGGTGACGATCAGGGTGAGCGCCCAGATGATGATGGACAGGGCGCCGACGAGGTCCTCCCAGGAAGGCTGAGACGAGAAGGTAGACGAGAAGACATACAGGGGCGAGGTGCCAATGTCGCCGTAGATGACGCCCGTCGCCTGGAAGGCCAGCCACACGAGCACAGTACCGCTGTAGGACTGTGACACGCGTTAGTTTTTATCTGTCGTGTCCCGACAGGTTGGAGAACTAACCTGCTTGCGTGACTGATGCAGATCCTGCTCGGCAATGGCCATGGCCTTTTCTTGGTCAGTCATATCCGCCATAGCCGCATCTGTGCTTGCGTCGCCACCGCCCTCAGACTGGGCGGCACTTTGGCCCTCTGCACTAGTTCCGGACATCGTGACTGTTGCAACCTGCTGTACGTAAGAGAAAGGTCCAACTGGATTGGGTTGCGGTTCTACGACGGGGGAGGCGGTGACGGTAGGCGGAGATCACTCAATTTGCCGTGCAGATCGAGGTAGTATCAGCAAGGGACCGGCAGACTTCAGGGCAAGAAACGCGTCGATAGAGCTGAGTGCATAAACTACCTGGCAAGGCAAGGGGGAACGCTCCATCTTAAGCTGCATCGCGAGCTCATGCTACATAGGGGTGACAGTCCATCAACACACGTGGACGCCACAAACCAAGTCGATAAGAGTCACGACAGGGAATTTCCATGAGCATATCCAATTACTTTCAAGATTTAGCTAATCTTTCCTGTCTGCCTGCCTTTGCTGGCGATGTTCTCCGTGAGGGATATTGCAGCACTCAGACGGATAGGCTCAACTCGTCCGGCAACGTGCCCCGACATGTGATAAATCCCTCATTGGATCATCACACGCGGTCTGGGGGATGGAGTTTGATAAGAAGTCGAGACCAGATTTGAGGAGAATTCTGGGGGTGTCAGAAGATGGTATAGCTCTATGCGCATAGCCTCCCGCTTAAGATTGCGGGTGAGAGGCTCTCCACCAAAGAGAAAAATGCCTCAAGCAACCTAGAAATAGCTTCCAGGTTGGGAAACAACACCACCTCGAGACGGTGAGACGGTGAGACGATCGGCTATGTGCTCGAATTCGGTATGGGCCTGAAGCCCAAATTAGCTCTGTTTCTTCTCTTTCAGGTGCAGCAGGTCAGATACCACCTAATAGAACTCTACAGAGCAGGCATTCATTGCTAGCCTGTGAGCCGGAATACCTTTTCTAGCCGCGGTGCCACTTACAGAGGACTTCTGGGCCCTGACTAGCGTTGAGGCTCTTAATTCTCGGGTTGGCTTTGGGCCCTTACGACCGGATCTTGCAATGTTCTCGACCATCTCATCTCCCTTGATCTGGGGCTTGTATCACAGAGCCGCAATGGCGGGCCTTAGTCTTATTGATGGTGAACCTGACTTCTCAAGGTTAGGGGCATCCCTGCTTATGTGGCGCGAAGATCCAATAGCATTCATTGTAAGGCTATGTCGGTGCAAGAACATCGAATATGTGAAAAGGACAGTGACACACGCGACCATGACATTACTTTTCATTCCCCCCAACTGGTCCTTCATAATGAAATCTCCATGTAGACACCTGTGCCCTTGACCAGCCTCCTCCTGTATCCTCAATCTACCCCATGGCATAGTTGGAGTCACTCCGCTACGGGTTCTAACCCTGATCCCGGTCTGACCCGCGCCGGATCGCCAGCGGCGGACGGAAGATAGCAGGCTGGAACGGGACGCAGCACCAGGGCTGTCCCGGGGCCTCGCGACTGAACGCTGGGGTAGTTCGCTAGCAAGGGCAGCTCTCGAGTCGACTGTGGTCTGCGTTAGGATGGATATTTGTACGGTTACGAGTGGACACTTAACTCTGGGGCTGCGGCGCTGGGATGCATGCGCGCGTGACTCGAGGAAGACGGCTTGGCGGGGGCGTGAAGGCGGTGCAGCCGGGGCGGAAGTGATGCCGGAGGCAACGTCGAGGCGGCTGTCGCAGTGTAAGTTGTCGACGCAAAACAGAGTGAGTGTGACAACAGCAGCGCAGAGATTAGCCGCAGCGGAGCGCTTACCAGAGAGGACAGGTGACAGACTGCTGGAGCAGCCACGGGTCGATGCAGCTCGTGTGAAAATCGTGGCCGCACGGCAGCGGGCGGATGCTGGCCTCGTCTAGGAAGTTCTCGGTGCAGATGGCACAGGTATGAGACTCGCCTAGCGGCAGAGGAGAGCCGTACGACGGAGTTCCTTTCTTAACCCTTGACGCTCTGTACTTGACGACAGGAATCAAGCCCACGGCGTTGGGTGTCAGGCAGACCCTCTGCCTAGGGGCCTCTCCCTGTTGTCGACGTACAAAGCATCGCCTGAGTGGTGTCTTGGAGAGGATGAAGGGCGAGACGAATACAAGGACCACAGCGACGGTGGCCAGGCCGACTGCTGTAGACGAGGGCCCAAACTCGGCGTTGGAGGCTTGCTCGTGACTCGCCCTTTGATGTAGCACGGCCGGAATGATCATCACCAACGAGTTACTATGGTGATGTGCGCGCGCCACGCGTGGAAGACTCGGCGAGACTTGGAGGGCAAGCTCGGAACATGGGCCCGCGGAGGGGCATATGGTCATCAAGAAGTAGCAGTGAGAGAGGACTGCCGCTTGCTAGACACGTCACAAAAGCCAGGGCCTATGAGGGATATATGCCGTGGGGTCAGGTTTGTTCGGACCAGTACTATTGAAGGAGTATCGTTGAAGAGGCGGTAGGCATCCATCCATGTGCTTCCCCACAGATTTCTTTCTAGCAGGGATGCACAGGACCCCTGCTGCCAGTCGGCACTTCCTCTCAAGCCTGGTATTGGCCATGCTCGTTGGGAATCTTGGTGTTAGTCTTCTGTAGCTATGCCGAATCGCACATGTACCTCACTCACTCAGGTATGTACATTGCTGAAAACCGCTGTTGTTTTCTCCGACACCTCAGAGCCTCCCGTCAATGAATCTCTCAAAAGTATCATCACATCATCACGCCCTGCAACTTAAAACAGCGAGCGGATGATGCCAAAAGGATTGACCCTGGGTAAGACACACATACACTGACAACACCTTCCAAGTGCCTCGAACACCAACACCTTGCTGCTGAGGCACGCGAGCCGAAGATGGCAAAGTGTCCATCGTGACAAGCAGGCTGAACTGGGCCGCGAGGCTCACCTTGGCAACTCACCGAGGTGCTCGACGTGTTTCCTGAGCCAGGAGAGGCGGAATTGAATGGCGATGATTCGATTGAGAAGCCGAAACTGGTGAGCCCTTTGGTTCTGAAAAAGAGCCAGACAGAGGGCCGAGATGCAAGGGCAACAGCGGCTTAGATGCTGGAAGAATGCTATTCTTATTTGAGCTTAGCTGGTCGGGGTGTGCAAATCTAATATTAGAAGTACCTTAGGGTGGACCTAACATCCCCAAAACGGCCTGGAGGTTTTCGTCACGGATTGAGCTCCAGGCCTCCAGGCCTCTGTGAGTGGAGTGGAGGGGTAGCTTCGAGGGGCATAGCTTCGCGGTTTTGCACGTCATTGAAGCATCAAACCGTGTCTCGCCCTTCATTTTGGACGCCGGGTTCACAGCCAAGCTTTTCTGTTTGCTGCTGTCGCTCGGGCTGTGCGGGATACAGACGCCCGTCCTGTCGTCTCCTCACCCGCGTTCCAACCCTCCCCTCCTTTGCTGTGCCATTGCCCTCATTTGGGAAGAAGAACAATCAGCTGCTTCTCCGGCACACCACCCACCTCCTCCTTGCTCCCGCGCGGAACCCGGCAGATACAAGCCTTACCCACCCCGCACGGCTGGATCGACGGATCGACAGGATCAGGAGACAGCGAGCAAGCAATGGCCGGCCCCAACCCCACCACCGCCATCTCGGCGCCGGGCAAGGTCCTCTTCACCGGCGGCTACCTCGTCCTCGACCGCGCCTACACCGGCCTCGTCTACGGCCTGAGCGCCCGCATCAACGTCATCGCCCAGGAGATCACCACCAGCCCCGGCGTCCAGCTCACCGAGATCGTCGTCGAGAGCCCCCAGTTCCTCGAGGCCCAGTGGCGGTACGGGTACCACCTTGCTGACGAGGACGGGGGCATCTCGGTCACACAGCTCCAGATGTAAGTGTGTTTTTTGTTGTGTTCTCCTGCGAGATCTCACACCATCCATCCATCTCATGTCTCTTGCTTGCTTCCCACTCCCCAAGACCCGAATGCCCCAATCCCGTTTCCCACAGCCCCTCCCAAGACTGACCGCCCTCACTCACACCAGCGGCTCGACCTTCTCGCCCAACCCCTTCGTCGAGACGGCCCTCGCCTACGCCCTGACCTACATCTCCCGCACCTCCCACCAGCACCCGGCCCACAGCATCAAGTCGGCCCGCCTCGCCATCCTCGCCGACAACGACTACTACTCCCAGTCCTCCGGCTCGTCCTCCACCTCTTCCTCGTCCTCCACCGTCACCGGTGGCGGCGCTGGCAGCACCACCGGCAGCGGCCGCTTCGCCCGCTTCCCCACCACCCTCCGCAAGGCCAACAAGACCGGCCTCGGCTCCTCGGCCGCGCTGGTCACCTCCCTCACGGCCGCTCTGCTGGCGCACTACCTCGCGCCGAGCCAGTTCGACCTCTCCACGCCGGCAGGCAAAGCCACGCTGCACAACCTCGCGCAGGCCGCGCACTGCGCCGCCCAGGGCAAGGTGGGGTCGGGCTTCGACGTCGCGGCCGCCGTCTACGGCTCCTTCAAGTACCGCCGCTTCTCCCCTTCCATCCTGTCGGGCCTGCCCGAGCCCGGAGCGCCGGGGTTCGCCTCGGCGCTGGTCGGCGTCGTCGACGGCAAGTCGGTGACCTGGGACACCGAGACGGCGACCGCGGGCGTGGGCCTGCCGGCCGGCGTGGCGCTACGCATGTGCGACGTGACGTGCGGCTCCGAGACGCCGGGCATGGTGAAGCAGGTGCTCGCGTGG
This sequence comes from Thyridium curvatum, assembly GCF_004353045.1. Lineage (NCBI taxonomy): Eukaryota > Fungi > Ascomycota > Sordariomycetes > Thyridiales > Thyridiaceae > Thyridium > Thyridium curvatum. The sequence goes on along the minus strand of NW_022156761.1, from coordinate 592,320 downwards.
CGGGCGCGCGAGGGCGCCGCCGCCACGGCGCTGTGGGACGAGCTGCAGGCGCGCAACGAGGAGCTCGCGGCCGTGCTGCGCGGCGACGGGGGCAACGGGACCGGAGACATCCGCGGGGCGCTGGACGCGGTGCGCGCGCTGACCCGCCGCATGGGCGAGGCCAGCGGCGTGCCCATCGAGCCGCCCTCGCAGACGGAGTTGCTCGACGCGCTGGCCGACCGGGTTGAGGGCGTGTACGGCGGCGTCGTCCCCGGAGCGGGCGGGTTTGATGCTTTGGCGCTGCTGGTCCGGGACGACGAGGAGACGGCTGCGAGGCTCAAGGCGTTCCTCGAGGGGTGGAGCAAGGAGAAAGGGGCCAGGGTCAAGTTGCTCGAGGTGCGTGGCCAGCTGGAGGGGGCGAGGAGGGAGGAGTTGGGGATATACGAGGGGTGGCTGCGGTGATTATTTGGGCATGCTGTTTCCCCCTTTTTTGTCTTTGGTGATCACGCGTGGCACCATCTGGGTCTGTTTCTTTGATGAAGAAATCTTGTTCTACTGGGCATTTTTTCCGTTTGATCTAATGCTATGAGAAGTATCGAAAGGCAAAACACAAAAGTCCTACGCTCTCTTTTTTCTGGATTAAGTTTTCCCCTTCTTCTGGTCAATCTAATGCCTTGTGATGTTTGTGTTTATTTCCGTAGTGGTATCAGTCTTCCCGCTCTTTCAAGTGCCCTGCCTGGTCGAGTAAAAGTGTGTCGTGTATTAGACCGGATGGCACCCTGAATCCTTCCCATTTCCCCTTGTCCATCCATCCGTTTCGTCCTTATGCCTGCACAAAGACAAGTAGCCGCTCCTCCTGTAACGCCGTTGCCCGAGAGGATACCGTGAGTTGATCGCCGTAGAGCAGAGAGTGTAAGCCACCCCTTCCTGCCAAATCACTCGTCAACCAGCTTCCTTTTCGCAGAAAGCCACAATGATATCCCATGGGGTATTTTCCCTCCCTTTCCCACACAGACACAAAAGACAAAAAGAACCATCCTCACCGGCACACAACCAATCCCAAAAAGTGTGTACAAGTAAAAGCTTCAGACCCCTCTGAAGAGTCCCGTCCCCAGAGCCGATAAGAAACGAACAACAGACACACGTGTTCTCACATGCGACCCTCGCTCAGAGACTCATCTCCTTCTCCAGACCGAGGAAGCTACCCTGCGGGCTGACGCTGCGCTCCGAGGCGGCCACACCGCCGCAGCGGCAGATCTTGGTCGTCGACGACACGGGCGAAGAGTAGTCGCTGCCGCCGTCCAGCTGCTGCTGCTGCTGCTGCTGGTGGTGGTGCGACAGGCCCAGGTCCATGCCGAGGCCGAGGCCGACGTTGGGGCTCGTGCGGCCCATGGGCAGGGCGGAGGGGTCGACGGGGTTGAGGCACAGGGAGCCGCCGCGGCGGGCGGACAGGGCCGAGGGCATGGGCCGGCGCTGGTGGTGGTTGTAGCTGTGCGGGCCCGTGGTAGTGTGATGGTAGTGCGAGTAGGTGTGCGAGTGGTGCAGGGCGCCTCCGCCTCCGACGCGGAAGTCGGCGATGCCGATGCGGGACGCGGCGGCCTTCTCGCGGAGGATGGAGATTCTATTTTTTTTTTTTACAAGTTAGTCTTGGGGGTATAAGTGGTAGAAGTCAAGGGTCATGAACGTACTCATCATCCGAGATGCCGGGCAGGATGGACTCTTCCTTCTTGAAGTTGAAGGGCGCGGACTGTGTTGGTAGTAGGTCTTTGGTTAGCTTGGCTGTCTGAATTTATGCATGTATGAATGTGAATGAGAAAAAAAAAATGCTTACAATCTTGAGGCCCTGCTTCTTCTTGCGGCGGATGCGGCAGAAGTCCTGCAGGCGGTGGGCGTAGGCCATGACGTTGAGGCAGTGCATGTTGGGCGAGTCTGAAGGGAGGAGAAAATCGAAATAAAAAGGGGGGTATCACGAAATTGCTGAAAAGGCGAAAAAAGCGAGTTGATCAGAGCGAGAAATATCGAGCTCTGATGGTGCTTTGGGGTATCGAAGTGGTGATGCTGGCTGTGGGTGAGCGAGCGAAGCGCGTGTAAGTTGGGTTTTGGTGTTGGAGTTGGTCTTGGTGTTGTCAGATCCCAGACCTGTTGTGTCGAGGTTGGCGGGATTTATGCTGGGCGAAATGCTCTTCGTCGGCGGCGAGCAATAAATTCAAAAGAATGTCAATAGACGGAGGGCGAAGACGCGTCAATGCTCTGCCAGGTCTATTGTTCAGACTTCAGACGACAAGTTGGTCGTGGGTTGCCCTGGTGCCAGTGCTGGGACTGAATCTCGTGCCCGACGTGTTGCAAATTGGCCCAACTCTGAAAAAAACAAAGACCCAGCGCGACAACAGCGGGGTTGTACGGGTAGGAAGAAGAAGAAAAAAAAAAGAAGTAGATAACGAAAGAAAGAGGATTGGGGCGGTTTAAAGAAAGAAAAGAATGCGACGAGGGCAGGTGGTCGAAGAAAGAGCAGCGCAGGTGTGGTCCTACGCTCTTTGTTCCTCCGAGTCCCCTCAGCTCCCTTTGATGCACATACAGAACAGCAGCAACAAAAGCAGCAAGCGGCAGCGGCGGCAGCTAACTAACACACAGCGCGGTGTACGTGTGGATAGGTATGTATGCCGGGCAAGAAGGAGAACGGAAGGAATAAAGACGGGGCAGCGGGCTTCCCTTTATTCCATCTACCGGCTCACCGAAGGAGGGTTCGGGGTGGTAGGGCGACGACTGGAATGGGCTTCAATCCTAGATGGGGAAACGGAAAACGAGGGACGATCAAGGGTATCACCCACGCTTCCTCAGTCGGGTGGAGTAAAGAATGGGCTGTCCTGTCAAGCCAAGTCAAGTCCTGGCAAGTCGGTTGCTCGGTCGTGCACGTCACAAACCTAGCTACGAGGGAAGATGGGAAGAGGAACCGGCACAATATGTATGAGACCTCTCTCGTTCCGCTGCCCGGGTGTCATACGCAAGACGTAAGCTGGCATGCTGAGGCCGATATCCAATACGAAACGACAAAGCATCCCGTACAAAAAAGTGCAGAGGGCACAGTCAATCAATCCCGCAGGGATGGAAAAGCACAGAAAGCCATGTGCGAGGCTGCCACTACCTAACGAGCGGCCTTCCCTTTTGGCAAGGGCCCCAGGCAGGTGAGACGCACCGGTCCGTTTCCACGGAGGTGCTCTGGAATGTGGCCAGAATGGAAGAGTGCGGCGGCGAACCAGTGGTGAACAGTGGTGAGTGGTCGGGCAGAGAGGTCGAGCTCTGGTGCCCAAAGAGGCCGGGCAGCGGACACAGGGGGCGGCGGGTCGTCGCCGGGTGGATCCCGGGAGCGAGAGCGCGGTCAGAGCAGCGACTGGAATGGGCGGTGCGTTGGTGAGGCAGAGCTGGAATGCCGGGCCATACTCATACCTATTCCCGCCCCCTCTTCACCCCTTTGCACGCAGCGCACTGCTCTGGCTGGCTGGATGGCTTGCTGGCCAAGGGACCATAATTTGCAGAGGAATCTCCGAGGCATTACCCTGCTCAATAGCCGCGCCCGTAAGCTGTACAGAGTTCACTTGGACGGCCGCATGACGCGCCCGGGATGGGCAGGAAATAAAACCGTTACGTCCAAGACGGGTTGGCCGCCATTCCCTGTGGTTCCCAAAGAGGAAAAGGAGAGGAAACAAGAGCGTGAAAACATCTACAAATACGGCAAGTAATCTCACACGCTGCACGTCTGTCAAGGGCGGAGAGGTTAGCACCAACGGTTGACCGTGATGAGGGTTTTCTGCTACTCCTCCTCCCAGCGCTGCTACGTGACAGTCAGCCTTTACCCGCGTTTCGGAGGGATTAAGCCACATGAGATCTCCAGGTATGCCATTCAGGTGGACAGGGCAATTCAGGAAAGTATCTCGCGTGCAAAAGTGTGAATTCGGGCTGTCGTGTCTACCGGAGTCTAATTGCGTGGCACCACCATAAAGGACTGGACTCCCTTGCTTCATCCGCCGCGAACCAGATCGCCCCAAGAACCCCCCACTACCAAAAAAAAGGCGTCGCGTCCCCAGCCCAAACCACAGGGCGCAGATCCAGAACAACGCCACGGCACCACTCCTCGAGTGGACTTTCTCTTTCCGCTCTATTTGGGGTAGTCCTTCAGGTGGTAGCTCTTGAGCTTGACGAACTGGTCAAAGCCAAACCTGCTCAGGGTCTGCCCCTTGCCCGAGTTCTTCCACCCCGTCCACGCGAGATCCTGCCCGTTGGAATGCGCGTTAGCAAAGACTCTGGCGTATCGTCATCTCCCAGAAATTACAGCACAATTCGATAAGAAAAGGGACATTTCCCATATGGGAAAGGAAACGACAAGAAAGGGAAGCCTTACCGGACTCGGGTAGTCGCATCTGTTGACAAAGACGGTGCCGGCCTCGACATCGTCCGCTAGCTCCGCGGCCTTCTCCACGTCCTTGGTCCAGATGCTCGCCGTCAAGCCAAACTCGCTGTCGTTCATGAGTCGCACCGCCTCCTCGTCGTTCTTGACCTTCATCACAGGAATGACCGGTCCAAAGGTCTCGTCCTTCATGACGGCCATCTCGTGGCTGACGCCCGTCAACAGCGTAGGCTTGACAAAGTTGCCCTTAGTCGGGGGCGTGTTGAACGTCTCGTTGTCCGGCGTCGCGTCCTTGGCGCCCTTGCTCAGCGCATCCTTGATGTGGCCCTCGATCGTCTCCTTGGACCTCTTGGAGATGACGGGACCCACGTGCGTCGCCTTGTCGAACGGGTCGCCCAGCCTGTAAGCCTTGAGCACGTTCTGGACCGCCTCGACAAACTTGTCGTGGATCTTCTCGTCGACGTAGACCCGCTCGATCGAGCAGCAGCTCTGGCCCGAGTTGAAGACAGCACCGTCTACAATCTCCTCGGCAGCCCATGCGATGTCCACATCGTCTCGGATGTATGCGGGGTCCTTGCCTCCGAGCTCGAGACCGACATTGACGATGCGGTCCGAGGCTGCGCTCTGCACCGCCAATCCACCAGCAACGGATCCGGTGAAGCATACCAATGCAATATCGGGGTTCCTGACGATGGACTCAATTGTCGTGGGAGAGCCGGAGTGGAAGTACTGTAGAACGCCCTTCGGCAGGCCCGCCTCTTCAAAGGCCTTGGCGACCTGCTCCACAACCGTCGGGGTCTGAGGCGACGGCTTGAGGATGACGGTGTTGCCGGCGAGGAGTGCTGGAATCAGCGCGTTGACGAGGATAAGGTAGGGGTACTGTCAAACGTTCAGTCAGTAAGTTTCGTGATATTTTCTTGAGCTTGATCAAGGTTGGCCAAAACGTACGTTCCACGCAAAGATGATAAGGACCGGCCCGACGGGAACCTTGCGGATGAACCTCTTGAAGCCCTTCTCCGCCTCGCCGTCCGTGTCCTTGAGCACCTCGTCACTGATCTTGAGCAGGTACTCGGCCCTCTTGACTGCCGTCGTGACCTCCTTGGCGGTGTAGGCGATCGGCCGGCCCATCTGCACCGTGAGCTCGAGCGCAAGCTCGTCGACGTTCTTCTCCAGGTTCTCGATGGCCTTGCGTACGATGATCTGCCGGTCCGCGAGCTTGGTCGTCCTCCACGCCTTGAAGGCCTCTAGCGAGGTCTTCGGCAGCAGCTGGAGGTCGGCCTCGGAGATGCCATTGCGCGTGAGGATGGGCTCGTTGGTGGTGGGGGAGATGGTGGTGAGGACCTCGACCGACATCTCGGACTGTTGTCTTCTATTGCTTTATTGGATGTGTTGATTGATATGTGGGAGTGCCGGACAGGAACAAGTTGGGATCACGGTATATCAAGAACAATAGGCATCAATTGAGAGAGGAGCAGCTGTGGCAAACTTGTACGACGATCTACTCACACCTTCAATTGCACCCCCACCATATCGTGTGTAGACCCGGTGATGCCCCACCAAGAGATATCGTCACCGATAAGATAAGGACCCCAAGTGCCGTGTTATCGATAAGCGCCGCCTCCAAATAAATTTTCTGAGGATCGCCAAGCTAGAACCGCACTGAGAGGGACAGGCTTCTGGTGGGACAATTCGGTTGCGCCTCAACATCTTGCTATTGTACATAACCGACAGCGTCAATTTCGCCAGTCCCAAAAGAGATGCCTCTCGAGAAGCGCAACCAGTTCCTCGACGCCGAGGAGAGCGACGACGACGGCAGCCAGGGCTACGACTCCGAGGCCGAGGAGCTGAGGAAAGGCGGCGGCCGCACCGCCAAGCGCAGAAAAGTCGACGATGCCAGCGACGACGAGGGCGCCCTGAGCGATGCCAGCGACGACGAGGACGCCCTGAGCGATGCCGGCTCCGGTAGCGACGAGGAAGACAGGGCAAGCGATCAAGATGAAGAAGACCACGACGACGCCGCAGCCGCCCAGCTCCGCCAAGAGTCTCTCGACATCAGCACCAGCCAACCGCACGAATCAGAGGACGGCGAAGAACCCTTCGCGGCAGAGGAGGAGGAGGAAGAAGAAGAAGAACAAGACACAAAACAAAAGACCAAGCCCCAGTCCCAACACGAGCTCCCAGGCCTCTCCAAGCCCCTCTCCAAAAAGAACCTCGTGGCCAGCGAGGCCGCCGTCCGCAAGTCGGGCGTGGTCTACATCTCCCGCCTGCCGCCCTTCATGAAGCCCCAGAAGCTACGCTCCCTGCTCGAGGCCCACGGCGCCATCAACCGCATCTTCTGCTCGCCCGAGGACCCGGCGGCCCACGCCCGGCGCGTGCGCGCGGGGGGCAACAAGAAGAAGTCATACACGGAGGGCTGGGTCGAGTTCGTGCGCAAGAAGGACGCCAAGCGCGCCTGCGAGCTGCTCAACGCGCAGACCATCGGCGGCAAGAAGGGCAGCTACTACCGCGACGACATCTGGACGCTGCGCTACCTCAAGGGCTTCAAGTGGCACCACCTGACGGAGCAGATCTCGGCCGAGAACGCCGAGCGCACGAGCCGCATGCGCGCCGAGATCGCAAAGACGACGCGCGAGAACAAGGAGTTTGTGCGCAACGTCGAGCAGGCCAAAGTGCTCGACGGCATGCGCGCCAAGCGCGAGGCGAAGCGCAAGGCCGCGGACCGCGACGAGGACGACGCCGCGGCTGCTGGGAAGAGGAGCAAGAAGAGTAAGAAGAGCGAGAAGGACGGCGGCGCCGCGGAGGAGCGCACGACGACGTTTAAGCAGATACCCCTGGTCGACAAGAAGAAGAAGGAGAGGATAGAGCAGCCCGAGCAGGTGCAGAGGGTGTTGAGTAAGATTTTCTAATGTGTTCCTTCATTGTCTGGAGTTAGTTACATGGGTAACTGGTTATTGAAAATGGGTCAAGGCACTGGCCATGGTACGAGAGATGGTCAAATACAAATAACTGTCAAAACTTTTCCGATTTCAGATGATGCTATTCGCCCTAATGATGATGCTCCGGTCTATCAACCCTCATATAATTCCCATAACGCCTGAAAAAGCAGATATTATGAACCTTGGTAGCGCAAGGCTATTTTGCAACAGGCTCATTGCTGGTCCTCAATCGCAAGCTCGTCAAAATCATCCAGCAGCTCTTCCATGTCTACCCGCGGCGCGTCATCACCGTCGACATCCTCCGTCATCTCCGTGCCCGCCACGCTCATGCTGTCCACGTCCATACCGCCCTGTTGCTGTTGCAGCTTCTTCTTGTTGGTGTTCTTGTACAGCGCCAGAGCAGCGCGCAGCTCGTCGTCCTCCTCGACGTCGCGCAGGAAGGTTTCGTACTCGGCATCCATGCGGGCCTGGTCAGACTTCTTGGGAAGCAGCTCGCCCTCGTCCTTGGCCATACGCTTGAGCCGCCAGTGGCGCTTGCGGTTCTTCTGCTTGCGGGGCCAGTGCTTCTTGACCAGGACGACGTCGGGGATGGTGGAGCCGTAGGCGTGCGACTCCTCAATGGCGTCGAGCTCGGCGCTGTTGAAGTTGGTCCCAGTGAGCAGGTAGCCCATGGCCGAGTCGCCGACCTGCAGCATGTGTCCAAGGTGCGTGCGGGTGAAATAGGTGGTGTCGTTGGCGCCCATGTCCGAGGCCCTGGCGACAGTGGCTTCGGCGAGCACCCACTTGCCCTTTCGGTAGCCGGTGGGCTCAATATCCAGCACAACAAACTCGACCAGCTCTTTCATGTCTGCCAGAGCACCGAACTGATGCTTTTCTCTCCAGTATATCGGAGCGGCAATCTCGGCACTGGTGAGAGTCTGTGGGTCCAGCAGGTTGACCGAAGTTCCAATTCTCCAGCACAGGCAGATGGGCGAGATGTTTCCTATCCTCTTGGCCAGCTCCAGCGGGAGGGCGACAAGGTCGTCTTTGCAGATGGGGACGATGTCCACCGAGAAGGCAAATTTCATGGACTTGGTCGACGTGTGAATGTCTTCGGAAATGAGTTCTGGGGAGTTCTTGACAAACACGGGAACGACAGACTTGAGAAAGTCGACAAACTTGACAGCCTGATTCCTTTGCGAGAAGTAGAAGTCGATGCCGTCTTTGGCTTCCTTGATGTTGAGGGTATCCCGATGCGCACCGTGCTTCATGATCAGCTGCTCCAGGAACAAAAAGGTACGCTTGTGCAGCACCTTTTGTCTGACCTGGACACACGCCCTCCACACGTTCGCCGTGTATGACTTTTGGCATTCGGGGCACTGGTGGGTGCCGACGACGTAGACCACCTCGAAGCTTTGCTGCAGCACAACACCCTCCGCGACCGAGTCCTGGATCGTGAGCTTGACGCGCACTCGTCTTGAGTTGGGCTCTGTCCAGATGAAGCTGGCGTCGATGACGCGGACCTTATTCAAGCCCCTCAGCTTCTTCAGGCACAGGGCAAGCATCTCGCGCGATTCAGGCGCTGCCACGACCCAGCTGTTGGGCGGCAGGAGCCATCTGTCGCAGTCTTTGCAGAACTGGATATTCGCTTCGCGGGGGATGCCTTGGGAGATGTCGACAGTGAGCTTGATACAGTCGTAGCAGAGGGCGTTGGCGGAGGTGGTGCCATCGATCGGGGCAGAGCAGTTGCAACAGAGAATACTGGAAACGAAGTCAAGTCAGTCCAGGATCTCTTTTCTTATCGGCAATAAGTATGGGAAAGGGAGGGATAGAACTCACGTTGCGCCAGTCTGAGCGGTTCCACCCGAGGCGATGGACACGGGAGCGTCCATATCTACATCCATCGACGACATTTTGGGCAAAACTCACAAAATGCGCCTCTGGGATGTTTTGTTAGGGGGTTGAATAACGATTTCAAAGCCAGAGAGTGGCGGGGTTGAAATTTTGGAAATTTTGAGGCCGATTAGAGTCAGAGCCCCCGCTATCAGTGATTGATAAGCTTGGCCGCTTGGCTTACCGGAGGGGTGATCTTGGCGGAGGCAGCTGGTGCCAGCTGCGCTACTGAACCTCAACTACATACATAATGTACCTAACTTAATCCACCGTCCGTTCAACCACCACCAACTCCGATCCTCCTGCTTGCATGCATCCACGCCACGAGATCAATAAAACCAGTAGTATGCTCCTTGGCCTTGACCCAATAAGCTCGTGACCTCATCTCTCCCCTAGAGCTCCGTCCTCCTCGCACCCCGTCTGGTTTCTTGCTTTCTTGCTCTCCGTGCGAGCGTTCCAACTCTTAGTTTAGAGTATCTCGCCGAGCCCTGCCGAGAACAATTATCCGTAACGCGTACCACAGGAGGTGCGTCTCCGCCGATAGCTGAAGTTGTAAATACGTGGGATCCGTAGCTTATCAGAGCAACCTTGATGACACAACCACAGCCCCGCTGCGAAAGCTCGGCGAGCACTCTCTGGATTGCCCGAGGCCACGAACGCTTACTGTCGTCCATTGGATGGGAGACAAGTTCCAAATCTATGAACATGTAAAGGTATGGGATGTTCTGGAGCACTGAGGCGAGGATCTGTAGCCATTCTTCGTAGGTCATCGCAGTGTTGCAAGCTCGTAGTCGTGGGGATAGCTCGGAGTCTGTTTGGATGGTCAAATTGAGTCGGATAGCTTGAGCTATGAGGATTTTGAGGATGTCGATGGACCAAACCTGACTATCCGCCTGTTGCGGGAAGTCTGCGGGCTTTAGGGCCCAGATGACAGGAGTTTTCGCTTCTTGCAGCGACATGATCGAGTCAGTACAGAAATCGCGAACGATATGCCGCAGCTTCCACGTCCCGTCAATCATAACAAAACCTGAACCATGTCCCTGATTCCAATTCTGCATTTCCGTCGTGAACCAGAAACGGAGGCTATAAGGTACTGATATATGTCGACGCCGTTTACGCAGGAATACGGATGACTCGAGTGACTTGAGCGGGTCAAGAAGTGGTGCCTTGGAGAGGATATCGACAAATTGAGTTACCTGGATTGATGTCAACTGTTGGCGAAACTCAATCCTCGCCGAGGCGTTGATAACCTGCTCGGCGGCCATCGAGTCCTTCATCTGTAGCACGACATCTCTCAGTCGCGTCATGTCCAAATGCATAAGGCGCAATCTAGTATGCAGGTCTCGTTGCTCAGCAAGGCCGCTGACAAGAGCTAGCTCTGATAGTCTTTGCGACAGTGATGATATTTCTGCAATGATATCATTGTAGCAGAGCTCGGCTGGTCGGGTTATGGCGTGTATGGCTCGCATGGTCCTGCTTTCCTGGTACCAGCGGAGGGCACGCACGAGGAACTTCAAGATGCTTGTGTAGAGGGGCACCACGATTTGCTTCATGTAAGATGTTGAATAGAGCTGTATGCTCAACTCGACTCGTGGCAAAATGTCGGCAATCTGGCAGAGAGCACCCGCAAGGGTTGAAAGCAGATTCTGATGATTCACAACCCCCTTTGTACGTCGTATTAGGCAACCTGCCTGCTGAGAGTCGCAACGAAAGGGACAAACTTACCACAAACAAAACTTTCATGGCACCCCACACCAGAGATACATACTCTGGATGATGCTGTACCATGACATCCAGGACCTTTCCGTAATAATGGATTTTCTTTGACAAGTCCACGAGCGTCCGTCGCATGGTCGACTTGTCTTTTTGCGATTCATACTGAGCCTGAGCATTGACGGTGGCTGAGAGCACCTCTTCGAGGCTATCGAGCCGCGAATTGTACAGCCATTGTACCTTTGTGCTGTCCTTCGAGAGCTCGCTTTGGAATGCCTGCATTGCCTCCCGGAAAACTTCGGTGAAAAGTTCTTTACTGTCCACATCGAGTCTGTTATTTCGGTTCCCTTGATAGTGGGAAGGGACTTGGACATATCCTTACTCGTGCACGTTCTCCGGTCCGGAGTAAAAGGATCGAAAAGCATCAATCTTCTCCATGATGTGACAGCCTGAGCGTATACAATGTGCTCAAAAGGTCTACAGTGGAACAGGATTGGTGCTCAAATCGCCTGTTCATAGGAGGTGTTTCTACATCTTGGTGCTACGTCTGATGGAAGAGGCTGCTCGGATTGTTGTCGGCGGCACCCGTTGAGGGGTAGTCGCTGAGTGTGTGGCCTGAATATGTTGAATTGTAATTAGCTGACGCATCGGCTGCGTCATGGAACGACTGATTTCTGTTGGTCGCTCGATCTCGTGGCACTGTCCTATTCGTGGGAGGTGGTAAGGCAGATTCGACACCGCCCCTTCTACGGTGTTACTCGCCCAACCCCTCGCCACACACAATTTCGGACCGCACAAACGAACCTTTTGAGAGGCGAGCTCAGCCCTGCATGCTGCTTGCAGATGCTTCTCGAATCCGTTTCTGGTCAGACACTACCTTGGCCTCTTTGACACAACAACCTACATTTTACATGTACTACCGCCAATATCATTTCCGACAAATATCAATTATTAGACTTGGAACCACCCAAACGAGATTCTATGGGGTCTTTCGCAATGAACGGATCCTCTCAGGCACGACTCTCGGCCAAGGAGAGACCAAGGCAACAATCCGGGCCACGTTTTCCAGGGAGACTTTCCGCACAACGAAATTCCGCCCTCAGTTCCGGTGACACTTTGGACCATGGTGCTGGTGGCGATGTCAGCACCTTTGAAGTTAAGTTAGGCGATGATAAAGAAGGAGAAATAGGAGAAGATAGGGAAGAAGAAGCTGATGAAGAAGGAGGGGAAGAAGGAGAAGGAGGAGAGGAAGACAGCGACGGAGAACAAGCAACAACAGACGATGAACACAGCGATACTCCGACTCTGCCTACCCAACCCCACAAGAATCAACGCCTACAAGACCGCACGTCGAGACACGCACCAGACCATATAGTCCCAAAAACGCTCCCCAGCTCCAAAGCCAAGTCTGTGCACCTAACAATCTCTGATGATCGAAGCAAAGGTAGCGCTTTCGAGACAGAGCGGCGCGACCTCGTTGCATTAGAGCGGCGTGAGCTTAGGAAGAATACTGGCTTGCTTCAGGCACCAAGCGACACCAACCCAGAGCCGGCACCGCCGCACGGTAATGCCATAGGCGTGACCACTAATGACACCCATATAAATTTGTAGGTTCTTTGTGTGTCTGTTTTCATTGGAAGTCCCACGGCGAAAACTGATGCGGGCTGCGTTCTGTCTTTCGGTCTAGTCCACCTGACTTTCCTAGTCCACCTAGTTGCTTAATGCTTATGCAACAGGAACTCAGAAAGAGAAAAATAATGGAAAGGTTAGAAGCGAGGGATTCTGGCGATACTGAACAAGTTTTCTTCGCTGGTTGGTCATACCAATGCTACACATCCAGCTCTGCAGAGGGCGTATCACGTCGCCTCATGATGCTAACAAGGAGCCCAGAAGAAACAACTAGTTCATATCCAAAAAGACGCCGTCATAGTCCTCGAAGTATCACCAATGAGGGAAGCCCAATTTCCTCCCTTCCAGGCAGCAGCGAGGCCGCAGTTCCTCGAATGATCGATGCTAACATTCTAGGGCTTCCCGAGGACGCAACAACGAGTCCCGGGGCATTTCAAGCTTATCTGGCTAATTTGGTCCGGTGTAGTCAACTGACCTTCGAGCCAGCGTCCCGGAAGAAAATCATTCATCACATAGGAGACGGTGGCAAAGGCCCCTACTACTTTGATCACCCTCAGTGGGTCTTTGGGGATGGCGAGTCGAAAGCGTTGAAGAGCAACATGCCCGTGCGTAGCATTGATGCATACCTAGAAAGACGCCCGGAAATTGGGTTTGTCGTGTTTCGACATTACAACCCATCGACTATGAAGGCGCCTGAGGTCACAGACGATGAAGAGGGTTCTCTATCGCCAATCGGGCACACGTCCGAGCATATCGAAACAAGAACGCCCAATCTAGTGGCCGCTTTCAAGAAGCTCAGCAAGTTCGGTTCAAACAACTTCAAGGTTGAGCATGGTACTGTAATTGCGGATTCGATCAGCCTGAGCTCCCCATATCTTGCTATTTTCCACAGCCGGGAAATTCTAGCTGAATTCTTGGCAACACTGCCTAGCAACGAGAGGGCCTCGCTTCAACTGCTGCTTGAGTACATCCTGTGCGAGCTCAATAATGAGTACGAGTCTGTTGATAAGCTGCTTGGGAAGGGAACCATCACAAGTTCTTCCATTGAGTATCTTTTCAAGCCTGGTGATCTACTCTTGAAGGGGAAAGGCAACGATATTTGCGGTTATCTCGCCACGTCTTGGCTTGATCACTCAACTCGTCCCTTGAAAGAAACGGCGGAGATGAAGAGAAAGAGCTGCTGGTCCATCGTTTGCGAGCATTGGGACTTTGACGGAGTCTTCTCTCATCGCAAAACGATTTTGCAATTTTCACTCGATTCCGACCAATCCTCCGAGCTCAAAATCGATGAGTTAGATGTGAAGCCTTTGAGGTCCGGCGACCAGGCTACTGAAACTCTGCGCCGTAGAGGTGAGATGTTCTGGAAGTGTCGTTTCAGACATTTTGTCTCGTACCTCGAGGATCCGACCCGAGACTCCTCGGGTGAAGAACGCTTCATGATAGATCTTGGCATGTACCGTGAGCTGCACAAGAGAGAGTCTCATGATAAGTCACTGGGGGAAAAGGAGGTCTCAGATGACCTAGGGCCTCAACGTATGAAGAGTGAGTCACCTCCCGACGAGGAATTCCTCTACCTACTACCCCGGACGATCAAGGGGTACAGCCTCAAGAGGAAAAAGTGGCTCGATCTGGAGGTTGATAAAATCTCCGAGGTCGCCTGGAACAAGGATGCCTTTGAGAATCTCGTGCTAGAGAGAAAGACAAAACGACTTCTCCAAGCTTTGGTTAGTAACCATCTCGAGGCTGAGAGAGGGACTGATTTGATCTATGGCAAGGGGAATGGCCTCATCCTTCTCCTTCACGGAGGTCAAGGAACGGGTAAAACACTCACTGCAGAAAGTGTCGCCGAAATTGCCGAGAAGCCTCTCTACCCGGTCACCTGCGGCGATATTGGAACAGAGTCAGAGATGGTCGAGACGTACCTGGAATCCGTCCTCCACTTGGGGAAGACATGGGGCTGTGTCGTTCTATTAGACGAAGCCGATGTGTTCTTGGAACAGCGGAGTCTCGAGGACCTGCAGCGCAATGCTCTAGTCTCGGTCTTCCTCCGTACCTTGGAGTACTACGATGGCATCCTCATCCTTACGAGCAACCGCGTCGACACATTCGACGAGGCGTTCAAGTCGCGTATTCAACTGGCTCTTCACTATCCCAACCTGGAGACACACCACCGCATAAAGATCTGGGAGAACTTTATACGCCGACTACAGAGTTTGAAGGAGAACATTGACTTTAGCGACTTGATCAGCCATGTCCCGCAACTTGCGAACCACGAAATGAATGGGAGGGAGATACGCAACGTAATCACAACGGCTCGAAAGTACGCCATGTGGGAAAAGGAGCGGCTGGACTTCGAGATCCTGGAGGATATAATTCAGACCACGGGTCGTTTCAACGCTTACATCAAGAAATTGCATGGCAACCACACGCAAGACGAACTAGCGGAGGAGGATGGGTTGAGGTTGCAGAGGTTATGATCACTGCTTGGGAGTCATTCTCAGTGAGATTCAGAAACGCCCTCGAAATCTGGTTCATTCTTTGTTTTTAAGTCTGGTTTCCTTTTTCCTAGTCAGAATTGAATTGGTTGTAACAAGATTTAAGCCGTCGTTGCAGAGTCCAATATTGAGCATCCTTAAGCAAGATTCAACGTATCCGACCAGACTCCACCGAGTACATTGGCCTATGAACTCCAAACGCTAAATATTTACCCAACTCTCAACATCCGATCTGCCAATTCTCTACATTCTATTCCACTCGCGTACCAGACACGCTTCGATGTTCAACCTGAGGCGTTCCATCTCTCGCATGGCCAGATGCCGCACCCAGCCGACCTGGTGCAGGCACGACACCAGTTCGTCCCAGGTCCTCAGCGACAACGAGCCCATCGCGTCAATGATCTCGTCCACGAGCCATGCCCTTACCGGCCCCAAGTCCATCGTCGACTGGACGACTAGCACCCATAGCCTTAGCTCCTCCCGCCCGGCCCAGTCCTCTCTCTCGGTACGACGTAGAACGTCCTGCCAGGCGCCGCTGCGGTACGCGGTGCAATAGAGATCGTCTCCGCTGGTTGTGCTTATCACCGTGGCCACGAGAGCTAGGGCTGAGACGCGGACCAGTTCGGCGATGGCAGAGAGCGGTACTTTGGGTGTCGAAGGCAATAGCATATCTTCATTTCGCCGAGGAAGCGATAGCAGATCATGCGAAATCCTGCAGACCGGGATGAGAAGATCAAAGGCCATCTCGTGCTCGTATTTGCCAGGTATGTTGTTGACCAAGGCGGCTAATTGAGAAATCGATCGCAAAGCGCTGTCGATGACTACTGATGAGAAGTCAGCCGACCGTGAAGCAGCACTCGTTATTGATGTGAGGGGAGCATGTAAGGATGATCCTGCTGAACCGTTCCATGGCATGGAGCTGTCACGTATTTGTGCAAAGCGTGGACGGGCGTCGTAAGCCAGTGATCCAAGGACATCAGTGCTGCTGGAGCGATTAGATACCACTCAACAAGAGATCGTGGTGTAAAGAATGCCTACAGGAACAAAGCCTGGCGGGTTGCTTGATGAGAATCGAGTGTGTCAACACCGCCGTAGAGTTTGACGATAGTCTCCAGCCCTTGCATATGCATCGCCCATCCCGCATAATTACGTCGGGCTCGCACCTGGTACAAAGGTGATTAGTCTCGAAACTCGGCTCAGGGGGTGGCACGATGGTCTTCTCACTTCGAAATATGCCAGACAGACAACAGTCCCGACAATGGCATAGCGACCAGCCTGGTACTCCCTCGTTGAAAGGATGGAGCTTCGTACAAGGCTAACGGAGTCGGTATACTGCTTCAGTTCGGCTAGGGGTGCTCTCTTCCCCAGCTCGTTCTGGCGCTGCAGGTCGTGCAAGCCCTCGTACAACCTCGGCCCGGAATTATGGGCTAAGTTGTTCACGGCTATGGATACCAGTCCCTTGGATACCATGTCCATGGCTTGGAACAAGCGGTTGAAGTGGGTGCATATCCTGACCTCACCCCAGTAGGACGGGGTGGGAAGCTGTAGCTGGGGCCGGGCGACGTCTCGGCAAGGGCCAACGTCGACAGAGTCGAAGGCTCGCCTCCGAGGCTGCTTGGACGTCAGCACGACATGGCGCCGGATCTTGCGCTGCGTGAGCGGATCCTTGACCTGCTCGGGATGGGCGACGTTGACAAATGCAAGCGTTCGGGGGTTGCCGGGATGGCCCGGAGCTTGTGCGGCTGGCGGGCCTGCCGTCTTCAGCCTGTACTTGCGCTCGAATATCACTTTGTGGCCGACTGGCATGGCGCTATACTGAGCTACACTCTGAAGAGGAAGACAAAGCGTTTCCGAGGCCATGTCAGCACGAGGCTTCAAAACCCAGGATGACTGGTGTGCTTAGTCATGCCCAAGCTCTCAACAGATGCTAAATTGGCCCTCACCAAACACAGCTGGTGTGATTAGTGTATCCAAAGTGGAGATGCGACAGACAAGTATCTCCATTGCTTTACAGTTTAAACAATACAAACAAGGAAGAGCAAATGCAGGAGGCAGAGAGCTCGCGAGAACCAGCATCTACGGAGAAACACCTAGAGCTGACAGGCGCTCCCCGAACATTGATTGCGTGCAAACAAGAGTTGAACTCGGGTCGGGTCGTATTTCCGCTCAGTACGGTTGGAGCCGGAAAGACCCTCGTTTCATAAGGACTGAGCAGGTATTCTTGCAGTAAGCAGCAGTTACGGGCTTTGCGAAGAAAGAGTTTAGTGTTCTCGTTCTGGCTCGTCGTGGGATTGCAAGCCAGTCACCACCAACACCTTGGAAAGACAGATCACTATCATCATAGCCACATTGAAAGAAAAGAAGGAGAGACATACACTCAAAATCCCTGCAGACGAAACCCTGTTGATGGAGTTTGCTGAGGGTTGTATCCACCCACCAACGACATCTTAGCGTCCTCGCACCCACCACGTAACAGTTGAGCCTGGCACAAGGTGCAGATGTGGCGTCTGCAACCTATGCAGTTTTACGGGCTTCTTGCAAGGCAGAATAGGTACGTTTCCTCTTGACCCCGAATACTCTCCTCTTTATTTCCCGACATCCCAAACCGTCGTCTACGCTTCCGCATGACGATCCGAAACACACACATTCCGCTGCGGTTAACGCAATATTGACATTCCTCGGCATTTAAACCGTATCGGGTGCATTGTTGGCAATGGAAGTCGTCGGAGGCGTTGCCGCAGTCACTGAGCTTCTAAGCTTGTCCATCAGGCTGAGCCGGGCGGCGAAAAACCTGACGCAGTCCTTCCGCAACTCACCGAACGAATTGCTCGAACTATCGTCAAAGATTGATTTATTATTCTCGCGTCTACATCAGTACGAAAATCTGTATTCAGAACTCTCGGCTGCTGATTCGAGTGCCCTCCTCCTGGACGAACATCACACTATCTTTCTTGGCCAGCTCCAATCCCAACTACTACGGCTTCAAAGCCTCAAGGCCGCAAATGAGGCACAATTGCAAGACACCCCGAAAGTTAAAGATCGATTGCTATGGGCAACTCTCAACAAGACAAAAGCCGATCGCGTGATCAGGGAGATCAAGGAAGCGGTAGCCGGCGTCGATAACATGCTCAACATTCTAGGGTTGTAAGTAATTGAATGTTTCTCTCATCAGCTATCCGACTGAGGAGGTGGCATCTCGCCTGGATCTGACCGCCATTCCCAAAGCCAAAAAAAACGCTGTACTAATTGTTTAACTGCATTGATTAGGCGCTTAGCTAACTTCAATTATGTCTCTTTACTGAATCTGAGCGCCGTCCAGAGTGCCGCCCACGAGGATTTGAAACGAGACCTTCAAAGCATTCGGAGCATGATTCACAGCGGGATTGACGCTCTGCTAGTACAGGTACACCACCCTCATGAAGATGATAACTTGAATACCTAATGTGGCTAAGCGATCCGTGGAGTCCGAACAGAATACTTCTAGGCCATCCGCAGAAGAAATCCAACATCAAGGAGTAAAATTGCCTGTCCGAGCTTTGGAACAAGGTCATTCTGAAACCGCCCATCAAACCAAACCACTCGATAGCAATCCGGTCGCCATATTAATCCAGCATAATATGAGGAAAACTTTGAATCGGTCCTTTGCACACTTTGGCGATACGGACATGACCAGCTTACCAACGTCTTTTATCACTGCCCCGAAGGTGGGGGGATCTGTGGCGATTGAAACCAGACGAAACCGCCGAAAAGGCCGATTCCTGTTGAAAGTGGGATTCTATTTCCTTTGCCAACGGATCCTGCTTTTCGAAGTTCATACCCAGCAACTGATCGGATCCTGGGTACAAGCGCCTCGTTTGGGTTGTTCCCTCAGGATTTTCAGTGTTCGGCCAAGTGACGCACCCATATTTGATGCCTGTCACAAATTGGACTTTGACCGGGTCCGATATTTGTTGGAGAACGGAGAAGCGAGTGTTCATGATGCAGACGAGCACGTTGGTGGCTTGCTAGAGGTGCGCTATTTCAAGTCACTGTCATGGAGACTGATCTGTTAGTTCTAGCCTGCAGTACTCACAATGCATATAGCATGTTTTCCAGGACGTCTTTAATTATCAAGAACCCTTCAACAAATACAAGGGCCAGATTGTTTTGGAGTACCTTCTGGGCCAGGGATGCGACCCGAGCGCGTTTTATGGAATAGTTGAACACAAACGGATGTTCGTGAAAATACCCTCTAGCCACTTTCATTTGAGACTATTACTAATGGTTCACGTTTCTCCCTTATATGCAGGCCTGCAATAGTACAAGCATTCAAACGTGGTCTGTCCGATGCCGTTTCTACGTTGTCTGCACACGGTGGCGATCTTCTCTCAGCCGGCCCGGCCCTTGCTGGTCTCTTGCATAACCGAGGCGGCCGTAATCCTGGACAACTGCTCCGATGGAAAGTCAAATTTCTTCGATCACTGGGCTTTTCTGACTGGAATGCCAGCGATTCTCGAGCCAACCCTTACCCAGTTAACTTGCTATACAGCGCCTGCGAGTGCAAGAACCTGGAGGAAACATTGTTTGCCTTGGAAGTGGCCGGAGTCGACCCTAACATTGAGGGGTCTTTCAGGCGCACTGCGCTTGGAAATGCAGGGGTGATAGGATGGGTCGAAGGCGCATCTTTGTTGGTTCAGTGCGGTGCAGAAATCAATGGCGGCGTTGGGAGCTATTTCGGTACACTGCTTGTGCGAAGTCTCAACCCCAGGACTCAAATTAGTCATTGGTTTCTACAGCAAGGTGCTGATCCGCAGCTAACGGACTCTAATGGCCTGAGTGCATGGGCCAAGTTTATGCGTTGCAGGTATATTGATCATTTGACTGGCCGTTATGGTAGTCAAATTGGGCCATGGTCGTATCCTTGGGTTGAGGGTGGATTGGCCCATCTGCTTATGCATGATTCGGACCCCTTCGAGTTATTCATGGAGCATGCCAGTGATTATCACCTCACAGTTGATACGACGTATCTACACTGGGATGAACAAATCCGAGCCGCCGATGTGGCACAAAGGTTGAGTACCGGGATACCAATTGGAAGTAATATGATAAGCCCAGGAGACTATCAGGCGACCGGTCTCTCAGACGACCCAAAACTCTTGCGAAGATTTACTTTCACTTGGTCTAATTCAGGCGACTTCTACGGTATGCTAATCGATCTGAATCGATCATTTCCCAACCTCATCACTATAGCCATCACCAGCATTTTCTATATGAGTGCTTTGACACTGACGCAATCTGACCTAGCTCGATCATTACATAGCGAAAGTCTTGCTGAGGATGACGATGGCCATGGCGAGGACGATTATGACGAAGAAGAAGAGGAAGATGATGATGACGATTACGTTGACGAGAGAGAGGAGCAAGGCGATGAGGAAGGAAAGTATTTCTTCAACGCAACCCGGTTCTTCCAGCACACCTCTACGGAAGAAGGCCGCGCACAACTCTCAAGTTTTCCGATGGTTAGGGCTCTGTGCGATGCACTGCAGTATGCGGGATACCGCGCGGAAATGGACAACGACGGCGACATCTGGTTCGAGGATGAGGATGGCGAACGATACTTTGATGCTTGGGAATATCTACCGCCCTTAGACGAGTGGAATCACTACAAGTGGCTCACGGCTAACTGTCGGGTCTGTCAGCGCATGGAGTGGCACGGATTGGGTGATGTTGTCAGAGAGGCTGAGGAGGGACGCCGACACCTACATGAATACCGTGAGAAACTAAAAGCAGTCAAAGGTAGATAAGCTGTGCCTTTTGGGCTCCCAACATCTTGCCACCAATATCCAGATAGATCAAGTTAGGGAACCCCCAAGCGATCAAAATCAGAACAACCAGCTGCTTTCCAGATTGTGCCGAACTAATACGAATAGGTTGACACAGATAAATCTGTATGGTTTTAGGTCAGTTAACTGCGTGGTCTTCTACTACCGGCGCAACGCGCATCTCATGCAACTTAGCCACGCTCAAGATCCCCTGATGGAAGATGATGGGCAAGAAAGCGTAGAGGAGGATGTTGCGGTGTGGCGACAGCTGGTTAGCGTACGGCACTTTGCCCTGTTTGGAGAAGACCGGTACGGGTCCCGGCAAACGAGGGTAGGTTCCGGTCAACACTTTCCAGACGAGGCAATGTCGCAAGGCTCGCCAGAAACCATACACAGTTCCTTGAAAGTTGCAGACGGTAAGGCCATGGCGAAAATATGGTGTCGAGTCTGCAGTTTCTTGGGCGCCGCTGATCTGCCGTATCAGACCTGGCTCAAGTTCGTGCTTCATGTTGGATATCGACTCGTATTGAAAACGTGCCAACAGGGGTGGTCCTTCGATACGTTAATGTGATCGACACATACTGGGAATAATGGGAAAGGGTTCATAAAATCTTGGTTCTTATAAAACGCAAAGATCGCTTTATTCTTGTTTCGATTATGAGATGATCGTCTCTTTGTCGGTCACAACCCTCGTGTCTCGTATCGAGGATCGGCCTAAAGACCCCGTTGGAGCCACCACGCTGGGTCCCTCTGCTTTTCCCTTTACGGAAATTCAATGACACAGGCCTGTCTGGTGATAAGTAAGAAATGCCGCGAGGCCGAGCGGCTAGCTAGCGTCTCAGATGACGACAGGCGACAATTCGTGGTAATAAGTGTGATGTCTCCTCTGTTGTCATTCCATTAGACCGCCTGTAGCTCAACTTGAAGGACTTGACATCAAAGGCCGCGCCTTGTTCTTACGCCTCCTTATCAAGCTTCGTTGCACAATATTGCCACTCTACTGGTGCTTCAGCGTTTCCTTGCCTCTTCGTCCGTTCTATCGCTCAAACGGTTAGTTGATTCACCATCAAGCCCCTCACTGTTACTAACGTGCAATGACGCGGTATACAAGACTCACTACACGAGATGGCCGGCCCGACCGTGTTGCCTGGCGCCGAGAGCGAGTTAAAGCATTACCTGCGCTTCCAGTGGTGCCGCGATCAATTGATGAAAGAAGAGGTAGTCATCGTTCCACGGTTGGACAAGGAAACGGATGGCCGCGGCAGTACCGGAAAGCTCTTCAGCGAGACCCTCAACACGCCAGCGACCATCTCCAACCGCATTGTCATATTCCACGACCCATCCATCGAGCCTACATCGCATCCTGATTCGGATAGTATTTGGTTACCCGTTACTACCTGCACGGTCTTTTATACGCTGGGAGATGGTGTCTGCGGCTTTGGCGACATATGTCATGGGGGAATCCAGTCCACACTCCTCGACGATGTTATGGGTGTATTTGGCATAATCAACGCTCGACTGCAAGATGGCATGATCCCCTCGAGACCGCCTGGTAAATTCTTTCCAAGGAATAATCCAAGGATGCTCAATCTGGCCAAGAAATCGATAGCAACACAGGGAATCCAAGTGGACTTCCTGCGGCCTCTGCGTGCTCCGACGGTGATACAGGTCACTGTGAATCTTAAGGATATTGAGCACGATGGGAATTCTTTTCTTGTCCATGGTGTTATCAAGGATGGAAAGGGCAGAGAATACGCCAAGGCGCAAGCACGTTGGGTGGTATTTAGCGGTAGACGAAAGCTATAAGTCAGACAAGAACCAGCTTAATATGTTACAATTTGCGCAGGCATATTGCACACATGAGACTGAACAGGTTGTTTTCTCGCGTCTTATAGACAGCCGTTGCTCGTCCATCCATACCTCAGTAGGCCACTCCTCCGCTCACACTGATGTACTGTCCGGTAATCCATCTCGACTTCTCGTTGACCAGCAACAGCACTGCATCTCCGATATCTTCTATTGTACCGGGCCGGCGAGCGGCACGTGTGATGGAGACCTCGGACTCCATCATCTCCGCCTCGTGGCCTTCGGGGTAGATGTCGGTCTTGACCGGACCCGGCGCCACCGAGTTGACCGTGATGCCTCGGCTCCTACCAAGCTGCGAGAGGCGACATGGTTAGCCCTTTCATTCCTGCCATTCAAATGTCCTGATCGATTGGGAGCTTACCTCCTCGGCCCAACTCCAAGTCAGACTATCAAGCGCTGCCTTGGACGCCGCATAACTCGAGATCTTGGCATTGCCTCTCTTGGAGTTTGTGGAGCTGATGTTGATGATGCGGCCGCCGCGAGGCATATGAGGCACGACAGCATGGACCATGTAGAATGGACCAAGTATGTTGGTGTTCAAGACTTTGGCTAGCTGGTCGACGTTGGGCTCCTCTGCGATGGGACAGAAGAATGCGGTGGCAGCGTTGTTCACTATACGGGATGAGTTACAAGCCACATCCTGGAGAGGACGTGGCACTAATCACTTACCGAGAATATCAATGTGATCAGTCTTAAATCCGTCAAGAGTTTGTCTGACCAGCTCACGGGCTCCGTCGAGCGTGTCCACAGCAGCCTGCACGACGATGGCCTGACCGCCGGCTTTGCGCAGCGACTCGGCCACGTTGGCAGCTCTCTTCTTGGAAGTTTCTGACACGTAGTTCACAACAACTGAAGCCCCGTTACGTGCAAGGGCGACGGCGATGCCTGCGCCAATGCCGTTCTCGCGGCCTGAGCCCGTGACAATGGCAACCTTGCCATGAAGGCTGAGAGTGTCAGCCGTCATTCTTTGGTGCACAAAGAAATGAGAAAGATGTTGCTCTATGAAATATTTAGGTTTGAGATAGAAAGCTAGAAGAGGAAGTCTCTGAGGTCAGGGCCGTTGATCGTCGGCCAATTTATATCTGTCCGTGGCATAGTATTGAACCCCGAGAGTGGAGTAGAGCATTGAACTCAACGAAAAGGAAGTTGTTGAAGTGACGGGTATATCTTCTAAGAAGATGTCCAAGATAATGCCGACATGCCCAGTGTGCTTTGACCGTTGTCCTCGTCTGATTGGGCGCTGCGACGCGATGCAAGATCACGACTGGCAAAATTACCCGATTAGGAAAATGGGGTCTCGGAAGAAATTATGGGTCTGGTGCAATTCATGTCTGTTCGCTGCAGCGGGATGAAAGTTGTTGGGGAAGGCCGAATCACGGAGAGAAAAGATTGTGACTGCCTGAGAAGTCTCACATCCCACCTCGAGGACTGTGTCCTGAGTGTTGTGCCCTCTGCGGGAAGCTTTGCATTTCCAGAGTCCCAGGTGCGGGTGACTCAGATTGACTACGATGCTCTGAAATGGTAATCTCCACCCAGATGACAAATCCTCCAATCTGTATGCTGAAGACTTCCACATTCCCAGCTTCGAGAGTCTGCGCATGAAGCTTCTAAGCCGTCCAGACGATTGTGATTGGCCTGTTATCTGTCCTGCCACAACACCCTCTCTCAGGAACATGGCTCTCCGCATCGCCCCGGTCAAGCTGGCGGACCTCGACACCTTCATCTCCGAGGCAGCCACCGCACCCACCCCCGGTGACGACCTCGTTGCACCGCCCAACCCGCTCGCCTGGCCCGTCACCACTTCCGCCGAGGCCGAGCAGCGCGCCCGCAGGTGCTTCGCCCTGCAGAGGCGGCGCGTCCTCGAGGATCCGACGACGCGGTTTATGAAGGTCGTCGACGACGACACCGGAGCCACCGTCGCCGTAGCCCGGTGGCACTACTACCCCGACGGCTACGCCTACGCCAGCGAGGCGGCGTGGGAGATGGCACCGCTGATGAGCACAAACGATGACGACGACGACGATGAGGCGTACCCGCCGCCCAACTTCAACGTCCGCCTGCACAACCACATCCTCACCGAGCGCGACTCGTTCCGCGAGAGCTGGATCCCTCTGGGCGAGCCGTGCTGGATCCTGATGCACCTCGTCACCCGGCCGAGCCAGCGCCGCCGGGGCGCCGCGGGGATGCTGGTCCGGTGGGGCATGGACCGGGCGCGCGAGACCGGGGCGCCGGCGTACCTCGAGGCCGGGGTGCAGGGCATGCCCGTGTACGAGAAGTTTGGGTTCGTACCTGTGGGTGATGTGAGGAGGGTAAGCTTGGAGGGCCTTGGCGAGGTACCTGGCGGGTTGAAGGAGTTTGTCCTGGTGAATATGAAGTGGGATCCGAGGGTTGATGGGAAGGGAGATGAGTAGAAGGGCGTAGCGATGCTTGGTTACAGAGAACGATAGATGTCACCCATAGACCAATAGCGATAGCATAGACCGGGCAAGAGAAATGGTAATTCGAAATGCCAGACTCTTTTGTCAGTTTCGAGGTACAGCTCGAGTGTCCGATGAGCAACGGGGTGATTTTGCTGAGCAAGTTCACCAACCTTTCTATTTGTGCTAGTCTCTGCAAACAACGATTAGGTAACGAAATGCACACCATGAATATCTTCGATGACGAGACTCTTCGACCCTCAGAGACCCGATGTCGCCCACCAAACTCCACTCCCTGTCAGCAACTTGGCCCCCAACATATAGAACAGGCTTGGGCGCGACGGGATCCTTGTCTGTACGACCATAGCATAGTTTCTGACGCCAGCCTGACATCAACTCCGCGGGTTGGCCAAGTGGGTGCCCCAGGCACTAAGCAGAATTTCCCTGTGTCCGTTCAAAGAATGAACGAAGACGACACTGGTTGCATCATGAGAGTCTGGGTGCGCGTAACTACATATCCCCTTAAAGGCTGGAAGAGCGCCATGACAACCAACGAGATCCATGATGCAGGGGATCCTGCTGGAGTTGCCTACCTTAGAAGGATGGAAATGGGCTTACGAGGTGTTGTTCCGGCTTTTAAAGGGATAAATGGCTCAACAAACCGACGAGTACAGCAGGTTACGCGGCCGACCATAGCCGCCATAAGCAGCGCTACGCGTTGCGGCTGGGCGCGGATTGCTCCCGGGCGATCACAATCCTGAATGATCTGCACTCGTGTAGGCATGTCAGCGTCAGTCACTCAGACAATTAAGCTTCCCCTACCCCCACGAACTCGAGCAGACCGCGGAAGGGTCGGCATGAAAGCAGATCACTCATTGGACAGCAGTCTTGAGAATGAAGATGAGCAGCTGCCTAGATTACGTGAAAATACTACCTAGAAGCGTACGTGAACTGCCCTGAAAAGCTTCAACAACTTCAATGTTGATCCGTTGAAAGCCTTGCCGAGTTGATGATATCATAATGAGCTCAAATCTAGGGGGCTGAAGAATCCTTCCATTCAACCTAAGGAGCTTGAATAGTGATATAAAATGCTGCGCCATTGCCATACAAGCAAACTGGAAAGTCAACAGCAGCTCCTTCAATCTGGCATTTCTGGCATTTCTGGCATCCATCCTCCCGAAAGCTATCAACGCACCAAGAAAAGCCCAACATGCATTTCTCATCTGCCCTCTTGAGCGCACTCGCCCTCGCCCCTGCGGCCTACGCCACCTGCTTCAGGTACTCCTGCCGCATCTACGGCCTCGAGAACCCGGAGCGGCCCGGCGTGTACGTCGACATGGCCATCACCAACGGCGACATCTCCGAGACGTACTGCACACTCCAGCTCGGGCGGGACGAGTACATGAACCACGGCAACGTCGAGTTCTTCACGTTTGACTGCCCGCCCAATGGCTGGTTCGCGACCCTGCACGAGGGGTCCGACTTCATCCGCATCACGACGCCCGACTCGGACAAGGAGGGCAAGTATATCGATGCGCCTATCGACTGGGACAGCAGTGACGCGGGCAATGGGATTGGGTTCCTGCTGTCGTATGATGGTTCCAATGGTTGTTAAAGGATGGCTGTTGTTGTGTGTATCGGCGTGGGATGTACCCGTCGATCATATTGCAAGGAAGCGGAGGTTCAGCACTGAGCTTCTTGAATGTAGTATCGGACAACGCGCCGGATATGAATGACAGTGTCTCTTGTTGTATGGGCTTCTCTCTCATAGCCGCTGAACCATGCCTCCAAAAGTGCCGCTCTCGCACATTCGCCTGTTGAAGTCTTTCTGTGCCGGGTTATACATGTAAGTTGTGCCTTCTCATATCCAGGAAGGAACCACATCCTTAAATGAATCCTTCTCGTCTTTGGCCTTCTTCTCTCTGGCACCCCGCCCGGCACGGCGTGCTCGGTCCCGTTCGCGCCGCTCCCTCGCTCGCCGCATAATGTCCTCGGCGCCGAAGCCTCCGAAATCTTCCTCCTCATCGGCTTGCGGCTCGGGTGGGTGCGTCTGTATCACCGTCCGTCGATCCTGAAATGTGGTCGGTGTATTCGATGGCCCTCGGTGGTTCTCAGTGCTTCGCCCCGCTGGCCGTGCTGGCCGAATGGGGGGCCGGCTTTGATGCGACTGCTTGTATGGGTCGAACGTAGTAACCCCATCAAGGTCATCGCCGTCATCACCAGAAGATGCTGTCGCAGATTCTGTGGCACCAGCCGTTCCTGTCTTATCCCAAGCACCAGGCCCAAATCGCGATCGCCTGGAAGGCGAATTTCCGGCAAGCCCAGCAGCAGCCCTCGTCCCGCCAGCCACAGACGTGAGCGCTGTCAGCGGCACCGCAGTCTTCCTCGGACTGGCCATGAGGCCCTGCAGCGCCGTGCCCGCAAACGCCGCATCTCCCTCGTCGTCATCGCTATCCCCATCGCCATCGTTCACCCGAGCACGCGCCCTCTTGATCCCGGCTCGCTGCCGTGCCGTCCGGCTGAGCGTGGTCTGCCGGCGGCGCACAAGGTCCGTCATGTTGCCCGTCACGGGCCGCGAGATGTTCTTAATCGTCTCTGCGTTCTGCGACTTGGCGAGCTTCTTGAGCCGCTGGTACTCGGCGTTGTGCAGGTGTGCTGTGAACATCTTTGCCGTGGCGAGGAGCTCGTCCTCGACCATGCGGTACTTGTCGTCGTTGTCAGCGCCCTCTATCATGAGGCTAGAGAGATATTTGTGAGTCTCTGACACAAGTGAGTGAGGGCGCGTTTGACTTACCTCTCGGTGGGAGGAGCGGGCGGGGGCGATGTAGACGGTGTGCGGTCTGGTGAGCTGTTAGTAAGCCAGTCAGGAGGCTCAGAGCTGCTGCTATGCGCACTTCGCTTGAGAGAAAGGTTGGATCGCGGTTTCTTGTCGTCACGAGATAGATCGCGCTCCCTCTTGGGAGTGGGACTTGGTCGGCCGGGATCCCGCTTGATCGGGCTGCGACCTCGTGATGATGAAGGGCTGGCGTTCGATTCGCGTTTGACGGCCACGGGATTCGATGCGCCACGGCGCTTCCACGGCAGTGTGCGAGTCATCACTACATATAGAGAGACCGAGAATTGAGAGGCAGTTTGATATCTGATGCTTCGGGGTCTGGGCATGTGAGGGAAGTCGTGACCGTTGGGAATTGAGCCAGGTCTGTGATCTCGCCAGCAATGAGGACTCAACCTATCTCAACAGCAAATCGCACGCGGTGTATGGTAGCTGCGGTATCTCCCCTCAGGGCTTTCAAGTCACTGAACATGATGCGATATTCATTGTTTGATGTAGCTTCATAGGAAACAAAAGCAATTGGGGATCAGTCTTCAATCGCGTGAATGAAATTAGGAGGGGAAGACGCGCCAGTGAGTGAATCGGCTGATGATGACTAATCACATAGGACTGTGCCGAAACTACCTGCACTGTACTCCTTCCAGTCCGACAAGACTTAACACAGGAAATTGATTTGGAAAAGAAAACTGAAAGAAACAGTTCGTTACGACTCAATGCACAACAGATGCCTTGATCCTGCATTCCATAATTTTGTGTCTCTTATGCAGTCGCATCACCCTGAGTTGTGCCGGGCCTTTTCTAGTCAAAGTTGAACTGGAACCACTCCTCTTCAGCCCTCTGGACGTTTAGAACTTCCGAGATGCATCTCTTAAAAACCCAGAGACGGTGGAATCTCGTCGGTGCTGTCCCTCATAAATGGCAATGATTAGACTTGGGAGCTCTACGTTTGAAAGTGGGCGTCTTTCTAGTAACTTTTCCTCTGTGAGCACAGCTGGTTAAGCCATATTCACCTTGGGCGTCTCTTGTTCTCCCTTTCCATTCATTTCCTTGTATGAATCAGAGGATCATGTACTTGCAGCGAAAATAGGCGTCTTCACCGATTCACTGTCGCTCACGGCGCGCTTTCTTTCCTTAGGTACATAGGCGGGCCACCAGTCTGATTCCACCACCTCGGACTCGGAGACTTTTCTCCTCGGTCTTTGTGGTCGCCCCATTTGCTTTGTAAGTTATCATCAGCTCCAGGACAAACATCTGGCGAGTAAATCGGCATATGACAATGTTGGGCAGCCTTGCACCGCTGCTTGATAATCATATGCGGCTTGACCAACCAGGCGCCGCGAATCCGACTTCAGCGGGGCCTCCGGGTATCAGGTGCGGAGGATTGTCACGGCTCCGTCCCCGTTGGAGTACCTAACCTTGAACTTATAAATGGGATGCTTTGGCCCAATTATCTTATTAAGTCGACAATAGTTGCATACCCCTGAACAGCAGAAAACATGGCGAAAGACAGGATCGATGTCGACGCCTACACCAGGCCGTACATGCTCACTGCCAAGATACACAGGGATGTGTACCCGGCCATCGACCCTACAAACCCGGAGCTGAGTGCGGCAGGCAAGGTTGTTGTCGTCATTGGCGCCACCGGAGGCATCGGCTTTGTATGTTGCGAGAGTTGAGAGGGCACCCAAGCCAGGTTTGGTAGGAGCTGACTAGACTATTGTTAGGCAACGGCACGGGAGTGGAACAGGGCGGGTGCGCGAGGGATAGTCCTGGTCGGCCGTCGACAAGAAGCACTCGATTCTACAGCGGCCGCTCTCATGGGGCCGGCAAAGATCATCACCGTCAGCGCCAACATCATCGATGCCGCGGCTTGTGCCGACGTGATGGAGAGGGCGCTTACCGAGTTCGGGTCGGTGGACGTACTGGTCAACTCTGCTGGCGGTGCAATTCAGGGGATGATTAGAGAGATCGAGCCTGCGAAGTGGTGGCAGAACCTGGTTAGCAAACAGCCTCCCCCGACCTGGGTCGTGATCCGGCAAGTTGACAAGTTACTTACGTACTTCGCACAGGAGCTCAACCTCCGCGGCGCCTTCAACATCAATCAAGCCTTTATCAAAGCCACTGATGGCAAGGGCACCATCGTCAACATCGGCAGCATGGGCGCCGGGCTCACCCTGCCGGCCATGTCGGGATCCTCGGTCGCGCAGCTCGGGCTGATCAAGCTCTGCGAAAATATGGACTTTGAGCTGCCGGGAATCCGCGTCTTTGTGGTACACCCGGGCATCGTGGCGCTCGAGGACGGCCGCGGCGCCGTGCTGAGGAATATGTTGGATGTCGCTAAGGACACGCCGGCGTTGACGGCTGGACTGACTCTGTATCTGGCTACACCGAGGGCGGAATTTCTGAAGGGAGGGTATCTGCATGCGAACTGGGATGTGGAGGAGATGGAGTTGCATAAAAGGGAGATTGTGGAGAAGAGACTGCACAAGCTTGCCTTCCTCAATGCAAAGCTGCAGGAGGGAGTGTATTCGTGGTCTGACGCGCCGGCTGAATCGTGACTGCGGTTGTACGTAAATTAGCATGGTTGCGATGTTTGCATGTTACTGTTTGTTGCACTTCTGGCTCGCGCCTGCAAGCAAGTTCCAAGACGGGCCTGAGCCTATGCTACACTGACATGGCATGAACTCTCACATCCTTTCACGGGGATATCGTCCTCACTTCTCACAGGCAGGGAGATTCTCGACGGAGGGGAGCCTCGGTGAACGCGTATGGTGTCGATGTACCCCGATCAAAAACCTTATCCGAAAGGCCCGGGCTTTTCTTGATACCCTAACACACCCCGACTTTCTCAAAGCAAAGCCCTTATTATTCTGCTTAGGACGTCTAGTATACATGGGGGTAGGATGGTAGATGGCGTAGTGGTCAACCACGACAAATTAACGGGGATTCCACAAAACTAACCTGTCATCCTACCCCCTTGCGGAGGAGGACACCACAGAAATAATGTGGCTGACCTCCTTCACCACCAGAAAAATCTTGAAATGGGTTTCTTCGTAGGCAGCAGTTTGAAACTGAGTGCTGTCGAGCTTTTTTGCCCTTTTTGGGCTTTTATTTTTCTTGGGTTGGCCTGATCTTCACTTGACTCCCCTTACTCTGTTCCTGTCATTGCCTTCCACTCTCAAGGTTCTGTTCATTCCAGCTTGCTATTCAATCTCATTTTCCTCACAGCGAAGAAGGAGGCCATCTTCTGCTTTCGTTGTCGGCTAACTTCTTTTTGGTTCCAAGTATAGTGTAGCAGGGACATTGTCTCGACTGCTATTTGGCTCAAGCTTCTGACCGAACTCAGCCAGCACGCAATCGTCCATTCAATTTAGAGATATCAACAACACTGGTAATTCCTAGATCAACTTGCCGAATCATTCAATTAAATTTGGTTGTGCTTTTGCGTCGCAGCAAATTCTTTCTTAGTCACCTCAGCTTCTCGTCATTCACTATTCACCTCACCTAACCTTGACCTCGACTGAGTGGCCACCACTTCACTTTCGTCACTACCCTAGCAAACAGAGAATTAGACCGCTGATTCGATTTCGGAAGAAATTCAAAGTCGACCTCATTGGTCTCGTCCTGTTGCCTGCAATATAAATATCTCCCTTCTCTCAAATTCTCCCACAACTTCTTTCCTCTGTCAGCCTCGCTTCTCACAACCTCTCTGGTCCCTCAAGCCCAACTCAACTTTAACACCACAAAAGTCCCGTGTTTCCTTTTCTGGCAAAGCTTTACCGCACACTACACCAACTCCTCAGCATTTCAGAACACTCGTCAACCTTCCCTCATCTCTTGATCGCACGTTCCTTCTTCCAGCCTCAAACCCAATCTTCTCGACTATCGCCAACCATCATGGTAAGTCCAGCAACTTGTTGCCTACTCTAGCCCTAGGTCTCGAATTCTGCGCATCCGCCGCCATAAGCCTCAGTGTTCCGAACGCAAAACCCCGACAGCCAGGGATGAAACTAGACTGCTCTGCCCTTTCCGCATTGCGGTGCTGTGGCTCAGGGCAGGAAGTTTGGCTTCGTGGGTTTCTCCTAGGGAACAGATCTCAGGACCCCCTCATGTCAGAGCTCCAGTTTCGTGCCCTTGATCCAAGGATCCAGAAACTCTGTTTCTTCTTCCATAGATCTTGTCTTTTCAGTGGCTATAGCGATGACTGATGGTCCACCCAGAGTCAACTCTGGTGCCATTCCAGGGTCCAACTCCCTGGTATCGAGATATCAAGCCTCTCGATAAGGCAGAACCCCCTCCTTTTCCCCGCTTAGGGAGTTGCTCACCACACGGGTGATTCCCTCTCTCTCCGCCGCTTGTGCTCGGCAGTGGCGGAGGGGCGCATGAGCTAATCCAGCATCGGCTCATCAACACCAGGTGACGGTACCCATCTAACCAAGGAGTGACTGAGGCGCACATTCTTTGAGGGGCCTGGCGATAGGACTTAATTGCTTAGCGTTTCCAACCCGACGCTGACTGGATTGTTTTTGTCTTTTTAGGTTCTTCCCGAGACCGAGAGACTCACCCGAGCCTTGAGGCATCTCCACGGCGCGATTCTCGCCGGCAGATCCCCCTGCTCAGCAGGGAACCCGAGTTGCTCACCGCCAATGTACGACCGTCAGGCTCTCGTAGATCTGACCGAGTCGTACATCGATCGCCTTGAAGATCGCGGAAACGCTCTTACTGCTCGCAAGAGCATTATGTTGACTCGAGTGGACGAGTTAAAACAAGTACTGTCGGATATTGATCAAGTCCTGGCTACGGAGCCATGCGAGGCGGCCAGAGCGGTAATGCTGCACGAGCTCCATCGACGCATGATCTCGCTGTGGACTTTTGTCCAAAAGGAGCATCAAGTTTACCAGGCCGAATTTTCACGCTTGCAGGAGAACACTGCACTGGTAGGTTAATGATTCCTTTTTTCCATGATTGTCGCCTTCTATTCGGTATGAAGTCTAATCTAACTGACTTTCTGTGTCCAGGTCCGCGATATTATAGCCCGATTGTCCGTATAGTTCGGTTATTTAGCCAATTTCCGCGTCACTCACCGAACACACAGACATGATCAGATCATTTCAGATATCCCCATATGAGGATCCGACTAAAGAATGATCGCTCCCACCAAATTCCTCTTCGCCCCGGCACGTATGGCATGGATCTGCTTGAACTCTGTCTTCAGAGTTGTATGCCGGGAACTCTTCGAGTCGACAATGAGACCAGATTAGAAGCCCCTTGCAAGAAATAATGGCACAGGAAAGAAAACAATTCAATTCAATGGAATCGTTGTTCCTATATACTTGCAGCTCGTGGCTTTCATTGTGTTGAGTTGACTCCCATCGCGGGATATGGTAGGTTTGGCGTCATGTAAAACTGTCACAAAGACTTGAACAGTCTTGCAAATATGAGCATCGTTGACGAGATATATATATGTATATATGACCCAATACGGGTGACAGCATCTGCGTATCAT
This sequence comes from Thyridium curvatum, assembly GCF_004353045.1. Taxonomy (NCBI): domain Eukaryota; kingdom Fungi; phylum Ascomycota; class Sordariomycetes; order Thyridiales; family Thyridiaceae; genus Thyridium; species Thyridium curvatum. The sequence continues at coordinate 558,871 of NW_022156761.1, read as the reverse complement.
TGTGAGAAGTTCCTTCTTGTTGGTTTGAAGACTTCGCACAGGGTGGAATGCTGGAGATGCAGCAATGACAGGTTCAGGACTAAGGAAAAATTACATCCGTGGCTCCTCCATGATAACGGTCACCACCATCTTCCTGTTCAGTCCCCAGTTTGTGCGCAGGAGCCATTGCGGCAGTGCATATTTGTTATTGACTCACCTTGGCCAGGCCTGAATTTCCCCAAGGCTGGTCCTCATATTGTATCCCAATTGCCATGATAATCAATCCCACTCAAGCAGGACCATGGTTGAGACCGCAGAGATATCGAGATTCCGGAGGTCCGGACTAGGGCTCTCTGGCCCAGGGCACCAACCTCGATACTCCCCTGGAGACGAGGAAAGCTTGTCTGTCGCTATCTAGCAAACTTCTCTCGACCTCGCGGCGGGGCTGGACAAAGGGTAGAAGACAAGGAATGTCTCTACCACAAGAAATCAAGGGCCCAAATCTCATTGGACAGAATGAGCTTCATGATGTCTTCCATTATCTACCTAGGTATATAAATGCAAGTTCTCTCCCCACGGAGCAACTCAAAGTGTAGTAGTTCGGCTCAAAATCGCCGCCGTGGGTCCACAACTGCGGCTTGGCCCGTGTGAGTCCCCGGTCGGCACCGCCGCTGACGGAGATTGGGCGCTAACCAGACTGCGCCATGCTGTGCCATGCTGTGCCACTGTCCGCATACTGCCTGGTTGACGAAGAATAAAATGTACTTACCACCACCAGCACCCATCGTGGCCGGCGGCCAGGCAAGCTCGTCGACATTTCGTCGAATTACTTCACCGAGCAGCAGCTGTACGATAGCCAGAAGAACAAACTTTGACATCACAAATTTGCATGCATCATGGGCATCACGGTCGCCCAAGGCGGGATGGCGTTCGGGATCGCGGTCGACGACCCAAGTAGTTTGGCTTGTTCGCCCGGCGACACCATCGTCGGCTGCGCCATCCGCAAAATGCCCCTGGTGAGCCCGGACGCCGTCGTCACGGTGACCCTCTGCGGCAGGGCCAAGACCAAACTCATCGTCCGATCCGGCAACAACTCGACCCGCACGTACCGCGGTCGCTTCGGCCTCGTCGACCAGCGCGCGCACATGCAGACCCTCTTCCGGGGCCCGCTTCACATCGTCAACGGCGAGCCCGCACGGCAGTGGCCCTTTACGATCCGCGTCCCGACGCACTGCGCTCCCAAGGCGCTAGGCCCCGTGTCACAGGCCGAGAGCTACCTGCCGACAGACGCCGCATCTGTGGCCGCGACCCCGCTCCCCAACTCCTTCTACATGGACGGCGGCCCCGGCTTCTCCCACCGGCAACGCGAGGGATTCGTCGAGTACTTTATCACAGCGACTCTCACCTACACGCACGGGGGTGAGCGGAAATCCGCAGAGGCCACCCTGCCAATCGCACTTAAGACCGTGACCGGCGACCCGCCCATCGTCGACTTTCAGCTTCGGCGCTACCGCCAGATTGGCTGCGTGTCTTCGTTCAAGCTCCTGCCGGGCGTCGACGACTCCCAATTGACATTCAAACATAAGTTCCGGCAGGCGCTCCACTCGTCCAAAGTGCCTCGCTTCCAAGGCTTCATGGAGATGGCCCTCCCGGGCACCATCCAGCTCGACAACCCCAGCACGATACCCATCCTGCTGAGGTTCGTGCCCGACCCCAAGATGACGAGCAGCGAGCTGGCCGGGACCCCCATCGAGATCACCCTCGTCTCGATGCACATGCAGGTCGAAACGGAGATCGGGCTGCGGTGCGAGGGCACGTTCGGCCCGCACGACGGGGAGGCAGGGTTCAAGACGCGCGTGCCCATCTGGCCGCCGATCCGTGGCGGCGGCGGCGCTATTCTCATCCCCTGCACGCCCGAGCAGGCCCCGGTCGACGTCGGAGCGAGGGCCGACTTTAAGGTGTCGAGAGTCAAGGCCTTCCGGGACAACATGTCGCCGACCTCTACGACCTTCAACATCAAGCGGTGGCACCGGGCCGATTTCGAGTTTCGGGCGCGGGTGGGTGAGGCGGGGGAGTTTCGGATGAAGAAAAGCTTGGTATTAACGATTCTCCCGCCGGGTGGTGAGCTGAGGAGTACAGCTGCCCAGGCGGCTGAGCAGGTGGGTGGCTCTGCGCAAGCTGCGAGTGCCGCCGTGAGCGATGGCGAGGAGGCGCCGCCGCCACCCTTTCAGGCGAGGTCGGAATCGTGGATCCAACCGCCAGCTGAACAGGAAGCGCCGCCGAGCTTTGCGCAGGTCCGGAAGGAGGACGCTATGGCGGGTAGGGATCGGAATAATGGCGAGAGTGCGGGAGGTTCTGGAGCTTCGGCCTCGTAGTGTTAAGCGCAATGATACCACTTGAAATTTGAAAAGGTCTCTGCTCTTCTCCTGAGTGTTTCATTTCGATTTACGCAGGTAGAACTTCGTGAGAAAAACATTCTTCTGAGGCGGCCATGCAGTACGCAGCTGGTGAAGAGAGAGTTCAATGGATTACTAAAAATATCACTCATCAAGTACTGCGAGACCTAATATGTACTTATGTAGCTGCCTAGTTAGACCTAGTCCAGGACGGATGTTTCAAATACCAAGTTATACGAGATTGGCTTCCCCCAACAGTAGTATTGAGATGCTGGGATTCATGATATCGACTTCCAGCCCTTTGGAGGAAAGAGAGAGGGCGAAGAAACAGGAAGGAAAGGGGACAAGAAATAGAAGAAAAGAAAAGATAAAAGAGCAGAAGGAAAAGAAAAGAAAAGAAAGGCTTTGTGCCTCTCGATCTAGTCAACCTAGTTATAAATTCAGTGTCAGAAGCACACGGTTGTAGAAGATACTCAGGGTGGTGATTTCATCAGGCAGATCTCTGACCTTGGTTGGCTTTTGCATTCTTCGCGTCGTTCACAAAACGGCTCAGGGGTGGAAGCAATCACAGTAAGGCCCCCCTAAGTTTGGCAGAAGATCCATAAATATTCATTAAACGTGATCGAATACTCCTTAACTTTGCGAAATAATCATCAACCCAGCACTAAAAACGCCTGATGCCCAGAGCAAGTACCCGCCAGCAAGTAATTACAAACAGAGAACGTAGCAACTGCGGTATCTTTGGAAGCCCAAGCCAACATCAAGTTCACGTGTACACGCTCTCCGTCCAGGCGTTGACCTGCAGACCCTTCTCCGCCATCTCGGCATCCTTCAAAAAGTCCAGCGGCATCCACACGAGGTGGCCCTTGATCTGGTCGAGATACCTCCGGACCTCGTCGGCCGGCATGAACTTGTCGTAGATGTGGCCCGACTTGACGCCCTTGGGGGGCAGGAACATGTTGTAGTCATCGAAGGTTTTCACTTTTGAGCAATCACTCGTCAGCACGACATCTCTCTCGCAATTAGGAGCGGGCAAGGCTGAAACTCACCATGGTCATCTGGATCCGCCCTAAACAGCCGCCTAAACAGCTCCGTGTTGGTTGTCGCCTGCTCCGTCCACCTCTTCCACACCTCGTCCGACATGGGGTCCTCGACAAACTTGTAGCTGTCCTCCTGATCCAGCACATTGTTGGGCGAGTCGTCGCCCGGCGGCTGCGCGTTGGGGTCCTCGGAGGCGTCCAGGTCCTGCGGGGGCAGCAGGCCCAGGTGCTCGCGCCATAGGTACCGCCGCAGCGTGGCGGCGTGGTACCCGGCTTCGAACGGCTGCCCGTCCATGGTCGACTTGATGAGCCTGATGTCCTCCATGACGATGCTGAGCTCCGAGTCGTGCCCGCCCTCCTGGCTCCGGTCGTTGAGGTTGCTGCTTCCGCAGACGACGATGCGGTCGTCGACGATGAGCAGCTTGGCGTGGATGTACAGCTCTTCCTGGATCCAGTTGGCCACCTCGTCCTTGGGGTCGCCCTCCCAGTGCTCCTCGGACAGGGGGCCCGTGTCGGCCATGGCGTGGTGCGCGACGCTGAATGCCGTCGAGGGTCCGTCCTCTCCCTCGCCCTCGTTCTTGCCCTGGCCCGCGGCCTCGAAGCGCCGCTTGGCGTCGATGGCCTCCTCGTCTGCGTCGGACTTCTGCTCCTCCTTCTTAAAATCCTTCTTCTCCTGCGCGTTGGCCTGCTCCTTCTTCTCGCCCATGTGCTCGTCGCGGCCGTCGGAGGGGTCGACGGTGCCGTGGATGCCCTCGCCCATGATCTCCTCGGCCTCGGCGCGCTGCACCTCCTGGTACTTGACACCCGACTCTTCCTCCTGCTTCTTAATGGCCGGCGTCTTGTTGAGGCGGTCGTAGCTGCGCAGGTTGAAGAAGAAGATGTGGTCCGTCGGGTCGACGCCCTCGGCCTTGATCTGCTCGAAGATGGAGTGGGGCCCGCGGCAGATACTCTTGTACTGGTAGTCCATGATGGCGCGGGTGCCGGTGGCGGCGTCGTCGCGCAGGTCGCCGGCGAAGCCCGGGATGGCAGGGATGAGGATGATGACGCGGAACTTGCGCTTCTCCTTGCCAGCGCGGACGACGGCGTCGACGATGGCGCGGCCGATGGTGTTGTGGATGGGCGATTGCTGGTCGCCGGTGGCGGTGATGAAGAACTGGTTCTCGATGTAGACGTAGTGCTGCGCGTTGCGGATGATGTCCGAGTAGGCGTTCTGGATCGACTTGTCCGTCAGGATGCCGCTCGACCAGTCAGCGCTCGAGCGCACCAGCTGCGCGTGGACGGTGCCGCGGTCGTCGAGGTTCTTGGTCTCGAGTGGGGAGAGCGGGTGGACGACGTAGTCGCCGACGGGGTGCTTGGGCCGCTGGACGCCGACCAGGTCCTCGTCATCGCCCTGACGGCCGCGCAGCTCGAGCCAGTCGAAGCGCTCGTCGCGCTTGTACTTGTCGCGCTTGACAAAGTTCCAGCGCAGGACGAAGTGCTCGGCGATGTCGTACACACAAGGGCCGACGATGCCCATGGCCACGTCGTGCCAGGGCATGCGGCCGTACTCGGCCTTGCTCAGCTCGTTCTGCTTCCAGTCCTGCACGTTCTTGAAGTCCATGACGCGGTTGTTGTTGAAGTCCTGGCCCGGCCAGACCTCGTTGGCGACGCCCTCCGGGTGGACGTCGGAGAGCAGGTGCTGGTGGGCGTCCCAGCGGCCGAAGCACATGTCGAGGCCGCCGATGAAGGCCATCTCATAGTCGATGACGACGAACTTCTCGTGGTGGGCCCAGTAGAAGGTCATGTCGGCGGCGTTCTCGAGCACGTTGTGGTCCGGGTGGCGCATGATCCTGATGTTGCCGTAGCCCTTGGACCCTTCGGGACACAGCGCCTGCAGGGCGTGCTTCGTGTGCTCGGAATTACATGTCAGGGCCGCCTCGACCTCGCGGTAGACGCAGACGTAGACCTTGACGCCTCTCTCGGCCGCGCGCTTGATCACCTGGTCCAGCCGCCATTCCTGGTTGTAGTAGGGCGGCCGACGCAGGAAGAGCTCGGGTGACAGCCACCAATCGGCGATGTAGATGGTCTCTTTCGCCTTCTCCATTGCGACGGACACGGCCCAGAAGTAGTCGCGGCCGTCGACGTACCACTTGATCATGTTGCCATCGCGCTCGGGAAAGAAGGACTGGAAGCGATGCGACTCGCAGATCTTTGTCCGCTTGTCATCGCAGGCCTTCTCGTGCTCCTCATCGTGCCTGTGCTGGGGATTGAACTGTTTGCGCAGCTCTCATGTCAGCTTGCTATGGTGTGCGCGCGCGACGGGCGCAAACAGCGGGGTAAGTTTAGAGTGCAGTGGGTGGTGTCATGTTGGTGCTGGTTCTGCGCCTACCAGGTTTGCAAACTTGCCGATCTGATGTCTGTCTCGTGTCAATTGAAGTGCTTCATAATCGCAATTGATGCTCAGGAATGTGTGCGTACTTCTTATGAATCAGGCCGACCTTGGTGTCGTGCAGCGAGGTGTGCTCGAGCTTCTCCTTCAGCTCGTGGAAGGGATGCTTGAGCCTCTCAGACAAGCTGCTCCCCTTGGACTCGTGAGGCTCGTGGGTTGCCATCGTTGCATGCGATCTGTCACAAGCATGGAGGGAGTGAAAGGTGCCGGTGTCAGGAATTACCTTGGGTTCCGCGTGAAAGAAGAAGCTGGAGCAGGTGTGGACAAATACAAGACACACTACGTGGAGCTAGAGAGCATAAAGTACACCAGGTATCGCGGGTACGACAAGCAGCCGCCTTCGCAACCTCGACCCATGCCAAGCTCAAGCCATGCCAAGCCTGCGAGAACGAAAAGGAACGGCGGCTTCACCGACTGGTCGGACCAGACTCCAAGAACGGACAAAACATGGCAGGAACTGGCACACTGGCACAGGGCACAGGGCTGATGGGTGGTGCGAATCAGGCGATGTCATCGCCCGCCCGCCCGCAAGCATGCAAGGTCGAGCCCCGATCCACGCGGGCGAGGTACGGCGAACGTGGGGCAAGGTTGCAAACATGCAAGCTGGAGCCCCAATCTTCGCATCTTTGGACTCCGTTGCCAATCTCCCCTGTTCAGCTGGAGATGCAACGCGATCGGCCGAGCGAATCAAACCCCTACGAGCGTCTCTCCTCCATTCATCTCCACGTCCCAAGGGTCTAGGACTCAGTGGATCAATACTTTGTTAGATCCTGCCGCCGTCTCGATGCTATTACTGACATCCCGATCCAAGGATTCTTCAGGCACTCCGCACACACATGGACCAAACACCGCCGCCAAGGGACGATCTTACATGACGTCAGCGGGGTATGTCCCTAGTGTTTCAGGGAGCTCGAAGGCGCGCCGCGGTACTCCGTCCACTCTGGGAGACCTTGATTCCACAGCATCATTCGAGAAGGCTGCCTGCATCTTCAATGCGGCAATGGGTCGTGTGCTAGTCCATGCTCATCCAGTCTGCAAACCTGTTGTTCTCCCTCCCACCTGTTCCGGCCTTGGCGCATGTCATTCCAACAACCCAAGCCGGCTCTGCTGTGCCGAGACGCTGGGTCAGAACAAGCTTTTAGGCTGTCTGCCTTACGGGTATCAATGATGTTCAGCTTCGGTCCCGTGTCCTTGTACACTGGGTCGTGTAATACATCCAGGATGATGTCGTGAGCGCCGGGTGCATGAGCCGGAGAGAGAATGGATTCAAGCCAAGTCGCAGAGCACGAAAACGAATGAGCGGCGGGCCGTCGATGGGGTTCCGTCCAGCGCTGCCGGCATTCGAATCAGAAAGCGGATATGCTCGCTGAAACAGCACATGCATATACTTCGTAGCATTGCACCTAGGATTGAATTGGACATTCATTTGCCCTTTGCAATTGTCGAGGCGGGCGATATTTGGGGCATTCGCCGCATCTGAGATCGGGCTGGCAGTGGCAGCAGAAATGGTTCCAAAATTGGCAGCTGCAAATGACGCCACAGGGAGATGAAAGCCACTATCATCACATGACTGCGCTGGAGCAGAGCCCTGGAACTAACTAGGGGACGTGGCGCCAGAGCAACGTGGACACCACCGCGTTATGCGACTTCGGGAGGGGCAAGCTCGCGACCTCAACCCCACAGCTTGACCGCTCTCCCTTTGCAAGCATCTGGGATCTCGCACCTCCCTTCGTCCACCTCCCACAGAGTATCAATTGAAGCATATAGAAGCTTGCGCTGCAATATCTTTCTTCCTTCATAATGGCTGCTGCAATCCCTCCCGGAGGCACCCTCCTCGACACCTTCAAGAAGTCCTTCGTCGATGTCCCTATCGATGCTGAAAAGGACAATGCCATCTCCACCGCCGAGTTCCTAGAGGCTGCCGAGTCTCTGACCACCATGTTCGGTAGGGCATACTTGGTTCCAGACATGGCTGCAAGCGGTTGATTGACCTGTTACACAGATGTCCTTGGTTCCGTCGCCTTTTCCCCCGTCAAGTCCGACATGCTCGGCAACGTCAAGGTGCGTTTACGTGGCCAGCTACTCCCAACACCCGACACCGCCCCAGCGAGACAGGGCCGGCTGGTTCAAACCACATACTAATGATGCTTCCCTCATAACAGAAGCTCCGTGACCGCTTCCTGGCTGCCCCCCTGGAGTCTGAGACCATCCAGAGCCTCTGCCTCAACGAGCTCAAGACCAAGAAGCACACCGCCACCGAGGGTCTCCTGTGGCTGACCCGGTATGTCTTGCCTCTACAACAATATCTACACTTCCACCCATAAGCTCTCAAAAGACTAACCTCTTTGCCCTGCCACAGCGGTCTCGAGTTCACTTGCCTCGCCCTCAGCCAGAACGTCTCCAAGCCTACCGAGGAGCTCTCCGACTCCTTCCGCAGTGCCTACGGCGTCACCCTCAAGCCCCACCACGGCTTCCTGATCAAGCCCGTCTTCAGCGCTGCCATGAGCGCCTGCCCGTACCGCAAGGACTTCTACTCGAAGCTCGGTTCCGACCAGGAGAAGGTCGCTGCTGAGCTGAGGACCTACACCGCCGCCCTCGACAAGATCGTTGCCATTCTGAAGGGCTTCCTGGAGCGCAAGGAGGCCAAGTGGTAAACCTGCAGGAAGATTTGCGCGCCGCGGCAGCCGCAATATTGTTCTGGGCCTACATTCGGAGACGCATACACGCACACACAAGGGCGGTAACGAGGGAACGTACATTGACGGAGGACGAAAAAAAAAGATAGAATGGCCATGAAAACGAAGCCAAACGATGTATGCAGACTTGAACCCATACGACGTACCATGCTTTATGAGCTCTCACTTCTCATTGTCATCTCGTTATTTCCATGTGTTCGCCTGTCACAGATTAGTGGTCTCTGCGCAATCAAATGCTGATGTTGCCGCTGTTCTCGGACAACCATCCACAGCTTACAAGTGACCTTAGGCTTAGGCCTAGGGCTATAGCGAGTTGGAACATTGCCTTTGATGGATGGGTAAGGAAAACATGATTTTCTTACGACTGAACACTTTAGCTTTAGCTTTTACCATGATAGCGACCGTGTTGAATTAATGTCCGTGCTGTGGTGCGGAGGAAGCACAGTCACCAACTTAGGGGGATACACTCGACGTCACAGAGCTTCTTTCTAACTTCCACCCTCATAATCCTTCTGATCTTTTATCATGAGAAGCTCTGGATCGACTCCCATCCAGCTTCATCAACCCGCACGAGCACCATGTGGAGATGTGGAGGTCCACGCGGGGTCTGACCGGGGTCTTCCCCAACTACAACTACTCATGTCGGTCCATCATGGAAAAATATCTTTCCACCCATACAGAAGGCCTGCATGCATCCAGACCAGCTGGGGTAACCAGAGAGCCTCTGTGGAACTATTCCCCATTCTGGCAAACACCACGCACCAACGGCGCCGCTTGTCATCTTCAAGGTGACAGGATGGGCCTCCACAACCAGGATGAAGCAATTGACAAGTCTACTAGATCGAGCTTCCGATCCACGAGGATACTAGTGGGCTGCCATCTCCAGAATTCTCGGCTGGACGGCATGATAGACAGAGGAATATAAAGAGCTGCCCCCCCAGGTCAGCTGGGCGATTCACGCCCCCTTAACATCATCCAGTCTACTGCTACCCCCAAGTGACCTGATACACGGAGAGCAGTACAGACAAGCCATGCGTCTTGATAGAACCATCGCCGCCGCGCTGGCCCTCTCGGTCACCGGTGCCGACGCCCAGCGCACACAGTGTGTTGTCAAGTCTCAGTACAAGTGCAGCGGCGGCAAGTCCTCGGACTCGCCTGCCATCGAGGAGGCCTTCAAGAAGTGCGCCAAGGATGCCGAGATCGTCTTCTCCGAGGGCGTCGAGTACAACGTCTTCTCGCCGCTCAAGGTCAGCGGCCTGTCCAACGTCATCGTGCATCACCTTGGCAACCTTAACCTGCCGCAGAACGTGACCTACATGCAGGAGGTCACGGCCAAGAACGGCGGCTCGCTCAAGTGGTTCGATATCAGGGGTGATAGTGTGAGCTGGATTGGCACGTCCAACGTATGGAACACATTTATACTTCTAATCTTGAGAGTGGAACGGAAGCTGACCAAGGGCCCACCAGATCACCACCGGCTGGTTCAGGGGTTACGGCCAGAACTGGTACGACGCCAACCCGCCTGGCGGCACCGGCCTGCCCAACCGCCCGCACCTAATGTACTTTGGCGTCAACAACGGCTACGGCGAGTACTGGAAGTCGTCCAAGCCACCCGGCGCCAACTTCCAGCTGGCCGGCAAGAACATCACCATCCGCAAGCCCATCATCGACGCCGTGTCGAGCTCGTCATCCTTCCCTTTCAACACGGACGGCTTCGGCTGTGGCGCCGAGGACCTGACCATCGAGGACGCCGTTATCTACAACGGCGACGACGCCTTTGCTGTCGGCTCGGGCGCGCGCAACGTTGTCGTGCGCCGCGCCACCATCGGCTACCAGACGCACGGCATGAGCATTGGCTCACTGGGCAAGGACCCGAGCAAGCCTGCCTCCGTGTCCAACATACTCTTTGACGACGTCACCGTCGCGGGCGGGCTGTACGCCGCGCGCTTCAAGTCGTGGTCCGGCGGTCAGGGCCTCGCCAAGGATGTCACCTGGCAGAACATAAGGGTGTACAACGTCTCGTTCCCCATCTTCGTCACGCAGGTCTACTACGACCAGGCCAAGACGCCTGGTGGGCCGGGGGGCAACGGCACGACGCAGGCGGTCAACATGGAGAACTTTTCGTGGGTCAACTTCACGGGCAGCGTCAACAGCTTTAATTCCGGCGACGGGTCGTGCGCGAGCAAACCCTGCTGGTATGACATTGGCTTACCCAGCAACCTCAACCACACCGAGGCGGCCATCATCCAGTGCGCGACCGAGACGTCGTGCAAGAACTTCAAGGTGGAGAACGTGCGTCTGTTTCCGGACAGCGGGGAGGCGCCGACGCAGATATGCCAGGGGGTGTCGGCCGAGACGAGCCCGCACTTCGGGCTCGTGTGTGCCAATGTGCCTCATGCGATACCGCTTGTGCCGATTTCGTAAGGAGTGTTGAGTCAATAATTCATGAAATGATACATTTATCACGGTATCAGAAACGAGATGTGCTATTGTGCTTCTACGATGCTATGGAAACAAAGGGTATTATGGCCCTCTGCACAGAACACTGAACCAGCAATGTTCCTATGCTTCCACGGGGGCCCTTGCGATCCATGTACCAAACTTCGTCGAGAGAAGCTCAGAGCATGCCTTGTGATTCCTCTAAGTAACAGCGATCTAGACTACTCCTCGCTTCTGCAGACTTCGTAGTAGTCCATCCAGAGCTGGTATGCGCGCTCCTCGGATAGGGTCTCGCGGAAGTGCCTCATGGTCGTGGCGATGCGGTGGTCCATCTTCCTGATCTTCTCGCGCATGTTTTCAGCCTCATCTATGACGACTTCCTTGTTAAAGGCCAGCTGGACGATGGCCTGGTCGGTGACGCCCAGCTTCTCGTCGTAGTCGGCAAAGAGCTTGTTGACCTTGTCCACTGAGCGCCGCATGTCTGCCTCAAACGCTTCCAATCGTGCCGTCAACGCGTCAATCTTTTCGTCCTGATCCTTGAACTTAGTCGCCATGATGCTGGAGCGCTCCTGGCTGAGGTCCTGCTCGTCCCTTTATGAGCAAAATGACAAGAGGGGTGGCCCAGAGGTTGGCACACTTACAGCGGCATCTTGGTGATTCTGCAACTCCTCTTTGGCCTTCTCGGCCGCGCGGGCAAGGCGATTGCTCTTGCGATAGGGCGATTTGGTGTCTGTCTTCTTTTGACTGTGTTAACTAGATCACCAGGCAAGAAATGGATATCAGATCGTTACGAACCTGGGTCTCTGGAGCGTCCCCGCTGACCTTGGCCGCTTCACGAAGCGCCTTCATCTCTCTCGCCTTCTTCTCCCGGAATCGCTGTCTCTGTGACTTCCTGTTCTTGCCAGCCTATATCAACAGCAGACATTAGAACTAGAAAACGGAAACTGTACAGTAGAAGATGGCTTGCCATCGTAGAGACTCTTGGAGCCGCCAAAGTCTGATATTATGTTGGACAATGTCGCCGTTCCAGATGTGACAAGCAGAGTTGGCAAACAGCAGACATCAGCTAGCGTTAGGCAGTAATTGGAGACCCTGGGTCCGCGCTAAAAGGGGCTGTTGAGTGTGGTGACTTGCCAGGGTCGCAAATGAGCTTCAGTCCAAACGTGACCCCAACTTGACTTTGTTCTCACCCTCAACTTTACCACCACGAAATATTTAATGAAACAACTCAAATACCCTCATCTACCTGCAAACTCCCGACCTCACCGCCTTGGGCAGAACTTACTATAAAACCCCTCGCTGCCTCCCCTCTTTCAAAAGAATTTCCTCACTCCTCCAACTTCTTTTCCAAGCTCCTTTCTCTCACAACACACAAGCCCCACCTCTTCAAAATCCATTCACTTATCCAGCATCCATAATCAGATCAAGACAGTGTGTCGATTCTTTCAGGTAAGTCCAGCACTCTCTGCTCCTTCCAGGCCCCAAGCCTTCGGGTCACGCTTCCGCCGCCACAAACACTCGCGATGAAACGCAAAATCCCCTCAGCCGTGGATGGGCTTCATACCCTTGTTCTACTCTACAGATCAGGTGGGAAGAACGGCTTCAGGATCATCTTTATTGGGGCACCTTTTCTAGACTGATGTCTCCCTTTGCTTCGCCTATGACTCAATCTTTGATGAGGTTGGCATTGGGATCTGAAGTCCACTCAGAGACAACTCTGAGGAAAGCCCCCCGCCCCGTGAAGTTGTCGATCCGCGAGCGGTTTCTCCATTTCCTCCTCGCTTGCGAAGGGTTGAGAGATGAGCTAATCCCGGCTGCTCATCAACGCTGGGTGAAGGTACTCATCTACCAACGGAGAAATACGGCGCGCGTTTCCTGAAGGCCTGGTCGAGGACTTACTCAGCGTTTCCAACCGACGCTGACTGGTACTTTTTTTCTTCTCTAGGGCATCTCTCATCACCGGCAAGAGTCTGCTTCATCACTCTGCAAGAATCTGAGGTTATCATGTCGCGGAGTTGGCGGGGCAAGGTTGGTTGATCGAGATGTCACACATGTACCTTTATGTACCATAGGATACCTAGGTAGAGATGCATTTTCAATCATCAAAACACTTTAATGCATTGCATTTCGGTCCTACTTGAAGTGTTCTTCTTGTCTCTTGCAGAAACAATAAGTGAAATGTGTGAATGTCATCTTGAAGGTACACCTCGCCACCGCCGCATGACTTTGCTCACGCACAAAACTTGCAACGTAGGACCCACAAGGATATGGACCATCGGTATATGCCTGACCGGCATCATAACATGCACTTCAATGCCTCAAGGGAAACACGGTCCAGGTGAAACTTGTCATAACATGCACTCCAATGCCTCAATGGAAACACGGTCTAGGTGAAACTTGTATTGACTACTGGTAGGTAGTTCAGTTTACCAGACCTAGAGAAACTCGAGAAATTGCCATGACCAGTGCCTACAAACACTTTTGCAAACACCCAAACCTTGATTTCAAACTGATAACCGGTAACAGCTTTGTAGCTCTAAAACCCACGCTTCTCGAGGTCCTCAGCAGTAGCAGAGACCTTCATCATGTCAGCTGTAAGCCCCCGAAAGAGAAGAGGTCATGGATGTCTACCTCCATGGCATCTACCTTGAGAACAAGCATAAGGGCCTGGACGCAGAGCTCAAGCTTATGAATGCGGTGCTCCATCTCCTTGACATTAACGACGAGCTTCTTCTGGTCCTTCTCGTGGGCCTCCAAGAAGCTGTGGCGAAACTCTTCGAGGTACGGAATAATGGCCTCACTGGCCGCATTTCGGATGTCGATGGGGTTGGTAGGATCTCTAGAGGCCAGGAATGCCTGTTGGATGGTCTCTAAGAGATTGTCGGCATCGGAACGCTCCTTATCAGCCTGAGAAACACCGAAGGGCTGAGAAACAGTCAACAATCTGCATATACCAGAGAGTATCGAACATCCAAGAGCATGACTCACGACCATTGACGCAATCTGCTCCATGGCTGACATGGGCTTGTCGTTGCCCGCATGCTGGTTGTTGGCTTTGGGGCGGAGGGGAGTAGAAGGACCCTAGTAGTCGAGAGTGAAGAGGATACAGTCAGTAACAGATGCAAACACGGTGCTATCAGCTCGCAGTTGCCATCAGACTCGTATGCAGTATTACCAAATACTGATACTGGAGGAGCAAAAGAATTCTGCACTTACAGGAGCTTCACCCAAAGCATCAGGCATCTCCTTGTCAGTGGTAGCCTGAGGGTCGGCCTTGGTGGTGTTGGAAGACATCTGAAATTTGTACAAGATTAGTGAGGATGCGACAATGGTGAACGAGATCGGTTGAGACGATAATATGATGGTCGACAGACACGTCGCTTGGTTGGGTGCAGGAACGAGAGAGAAACAGTGAGCAGTAGATGATGGATCTCGCGGGTGTCACCAAATCTCACCTTTTGGACGATGTGCTGGGGTTGATGGACGTGAAGCTCGATTTTGACAGTCTCGAGGGTTGGGGGAACGAAGTCGTGGTTGTTGAAACGTGCGATGAAGGTTGGAACAAGGGAAAATGGTGCTTCCCGGCTGCCTATCCTGTCACGAAACCTAGGATTCTCACTTCCCGAAACCACAACAGAACCTCTGGATACTAAAGGGGGATGCCTGCCTCAACTTCTCTCAAGGTACGTTCTTTCTCAACTATATCGAGTGTTGTTATTAACATCGCGGTTACACCTTGCTGCCGTGTCACTGCTTGTTCATCATACTATTACGCTTTGTCTGAATTAAGGAAAAGAAGGTGCAAGAGATGTGCCAGATCGATATGCAACTGTCCAAAGTTTCTCCCCCAAACAAACCCATAACGCCTAACCACCAAGAATACCGAATCGACCTGTCTAATGTACTTCTTGATTGAACTCTTCCACTCTTGCAGATCCCAGCAATCCAGCATCATCGTGTCTCCCCAACACTCAGTCCTTCCATCGACCTCGTCATCCCCGTGAACGGGCACACGCCCGCCGCCCCTGCAGCCGCACTGCTCCCGCCCCCGCTCCCGCTCCCACCAGGTGACGCCCGCGTCGGGGATTTTGGCGTGGGGATCTTGCTCGGCGTCGTGGGCGTCGTCACCGTGCTGGCCGCCGAGGTCCCCGACGACGACTCGGGCCCGTCGCCGCCGCTGTCCGACTCCATCTCCTCGTCCGTTAGGATCTTCTTGCCATGCAGGTAGCCTTCACGCTCGACGACGATCTCCTCCTCCTTTTCGCCCGCGAACTCCTCGCCGTCGCGCACGTACCACTTGGCGAAGAGGTCGTTCTGGATCCAGATGACCTTGCCCAGGGCCTTGACGATGGCGATCTTGCGCGTGATGTGCAGGCGCGGATGCGACAGGATGGCCTCGGTCAGGATGTCCTGGATGATGGACAGAGCAGCGCCGATGTGGATGTACTCGACGTGCAGCGGATGTGCGCGGCCGAGGCCAACATGCATCATGCTGTGGGTTTCTATGTCAGTCGTCTGTTTCTCTCCCCCATCCATTCATGGCCAGTTGAGTTCCTGGCAAGAAAAAACTTACCCGACTTTGTCGAGATACTCCCAAAACTCCATTTCGCTCGGGTCGGAGCAGATCTTGGTCAGGTAGGCGCGCAGAAACATCTTGCGGTGCATGACCTGCGGGCTGTTCTCGTCGGGCTGCTCGTCCATGGGGCCCTCGAAGCTCGTGCTGCGGGTCGTGAACGCGCGTGCTGTGATGTCGTACTGCAACAGCTTCTTGTAGACGATGTTGACGACGGCCGGAATCAAGGCCTTGATGTACTTGGCGCCTGATACTAGCGCTTCGATGTCATCTGCCACAGGGTCAGTGATCATGATCTTGGCTATTCTCCACGGACTGTTCACCTACTGGTACTAAAGTCGAGGAAAGAGTGGAGATAGTGTATCCTGGCCTCGAGGTTTGTGTACAGCTCCTTCCTGTCGATGTGCTGCATCGGCCGTCTGAATAGCGACATGATTGCTGTGGTGGTGTGTAAGTCGGAGCGCGGATTTCCTTTTTGATACCCCTGCTTGTAATGTCGTTACTGATGACAAGTAATCGCAGTGAAAGCTTCAAGATACAAGTGTCGCGACGTCCGAATAAATGCTCCAAAACACACCCAAGGCCGATGAAGAAGACGCGGGCACACGCGCCTATTTAAACAGGATGACCAAAAGATGCACGCTCTGTGGCTTGCCAGCTTCAGGAGCAGTGGTCTGAGACTCGGTCTCGGGCGCCCACGCTGTCTTTGCGCGGCGCCGCCTCAGCCTCACAGCTGATTTAGTCGCACCCCGGCCCGCACCGATCAGCCCATTCTCGCCATCAGTCCACCTCGTTCGCCCAAGATTCCCCACAGGCCCTCCCGAAATCGCATGTTCGTCTCGTCTAATTGCGATTTTGTAATGGGCGAGGGGTCAGCAGCATGGACCGGGGTCCTGGCTCTTGCTTGCTTGTGTGAATAGGTATTGATGCACCTTGTTTTTATTCGCGCTTGCTGCCGTTTCATTCTCGTTCTGCGTTGACTGCGCATCATGGGTTACCCCGGATTTTCGGGACATCGCGGGAAGAGCTAGGCCCCCCCGGCTAACGGCGCGCGCGAGCTTCTAGAAGACTATTGTTTCAAAAGGATGCTTGCATATGTACTTTCATTTGCAGTTTTGCACATACAAGTATATCTTCAGGCGGCCAGACCAGACGTGAGCTACCCAAAGGTCGGCCCACTGATCTGGCTGATGTGTCAGTGGCACAAGATACCCCGAATGTCACCAAGCTGACCGACCTGATCCTAGTACTCAAAGGGAATGTGTTCACTAGCTCATATAATCCATGTTCTATCGCGCTACCTGAAGAGAAAAATGAACATGCTTCTGTAACTAGCTATACGTCTACCGATGTGAAATGCTGTGCAGACAAACCTTAAAGTCTTCCATTGCTTGATAGGCCCCCTCCCCACCCCCCCCCCCCCCCCCCCCCCCCCCCGTCGCAATCGTATGCAATGCTATGTATGGTACGTCCTGATGTCTCTTCTCCAGCTATCACTTGGTCTCTTATCCAACTTCTGATTCTATAATGAGAGCAAGATTCTCATAGCTTCCTCCGGCTCACTCACTCACATAACCACCCCTCTTCAAGTCATCAACTCGATATGCTTCAACTCACTAATGAAACCCAACAGAAAGTCAGCAATCTTTACTTAAAAAAAAATAAAAGGTTCTCAAATCGAAAACAAGACAGGACAGATACTCACGCCTCAACCTGATGCCCCACCTTCATGGGCGGGTACTCGACCTCGTCCCCCTCGTCTTTACCGAGGTTCATCTGCTCGAGGCGCACGGCGCGGGCGCGGTCGGCGAGCTGGGGGATGGGCCTGAGGTCGTAGTCGGACGACAGGTGCCAGAAGAAGGTGCTCGAGATGCGGATCTGCGGGCGGTCGGGCTGGCGGGCGGCGCGGCGGGCCATGACGTCGAGGGTGCGCTGCGTGACCACGACCTCGTGGTAGCCGGCCTTGACGAGGCCGCCCGTCAGGTGCTCCATCTGCTTGCCGGCCTGGACGAGGAGGTAGTTGCCCTCGGGGATGACGACGGCGATGCGCTTGCCCGTGTTGCGGGCCCACTTTGTTGGCGGTAAAAGTCGGTTAGCAAGGATGGTGTGGTGGGTGAGTGGTGGTGAGTGAGTGGATGAAAGGGGGGATGGATGGATGGATGCCATGCGAAGGGGGGCTCACGTACGATGTGCAGGCCTGGATACCGCGAGCGGCCGTGGATGGTGAGGAAGTTGAGGTCGGTGTGGAAGCCGGCGAGGATGGTGTCCTTTTCGCCGTATTTCCTCAGGTCCGAGGCCGTGGGGGCGAGGAGGTGCGGTCTATACTCGCTCGGTCAGCATTGTGGGAGAGAGAGAGAGAGCGTCCCGGGACAGAGACACGTCGCAACACATACCCGTAAGCCCCTGCATCTTTGAACGTGCCGCCCGGTAACCCCATGCCCAGGGCAGCCATCTCTGCTAGATCCGTTACACTATTACACGCAACCCGCCGCCCCATTGTCAGTTCATCGTCCAGACGTCGGATAAGAGACGAGCAGATGTACTCACGCAGTCTTCATCGAGGCGCCCCACTGGTCCATAGTCGGCTTCCACTTCTCCTTGATGCCCGGGGCGGCGGGGGTCACGTTGGCGGCGTTGAGACCGGGGAACTCGCTCTCGTAGGGCGGGTCCTCGACGACGCGCCAGAAGAAGCGGCACTTGGGGTCGGGCTGGTGGGCGGAGACGTCCTGGGGCCGCTCCGAGGGGGCGAGGCGCTCGATGACGCGCAGGCAGGGCTCGTCGACGGCGCACTTGGGCTTCTCGGTGTTGTCGAGCGTGATGCCGACCTGGTAGGACAGCTCGGGCCGCTCGTCCTGGCGCAGGGCGTCGTCGGGCTGGGCAAAGTACTCCTCCATGAGGTCGAGGAAGGACGAGTTGTCGGCCTCGGAGACGCGGCTGTCGTGCAGGACGAGGGCGCCGTAGGTGACGAGGGCGTTGGCGGCGCGGGCGCACTCTGCCTGCGCGGCGGCGTGGGCGTCCGCGTCGCTCTGGCCGTCGCGGGCCTTGAGGAAGAGGTCCAGGTCGATGACGGGCAGGCCCATGGGCACGTCGGGCTCTGGGGAGGGGGATAATGACGCGGGAGCCATGTTTGGTTGTGAGTGTGTGCGCGCGTGTGTCTCTGTGTTTGTGGTAGATTTGGGCCTTTGG
Source organism: Thyridium curvatum (assembly GCF_004353045.1). Classification (NCBI taxonomy): domain Eukaryota; kingdom Fungi; phylum Ascomycota; class Sordariomycetes; order Thyridiales; family Thyridiaceae; genus Thyridium; species Thyridium curvatum. Next base: position 540,134 of record NW_022156761.1, on the reverse strand, counting down.
CGTCCTGCGATTTTGGGGTGCAGTGCAGGAGGTTTGGCGATGCAGATGGGAAGGATGAGCGGGTTGGTTGAAGGCGGGTGTGAGTGGGCGGCGGCAGAGAACAGCGTATACCACCCCGTAAGATAGGTAAGGGAGGTTCAGAGAGTGTGAACCTTCAACCTTGGTTTTTGCGTGCGCGCACGGGTGTGTGTGCGAGCGAGCGAGTGAGTGAGTGAGTGACTGGTGCTCGTGGGTGTTGTATGTTGATCACTTGATCGCGCTCTCCACACACAGACCGGACGAATGCCGAGATGGACAAAAGGGTGTGTCGTCGTCGCCGGGTGAGTGAGTGCTGTTCAGTAGGTAGAAATATGTCCCATGTGATGAAGTTCTTTTTATTCCTTGTCTGTTTCTCCTCACCCGCCCTGATCAATCAATCCTCAGTCACTTGTGTGTGTGTGTGTGTGTGTGTGTTTGCGTGTGTCGGGCTGTCTCACTCGGCCAAATTGCTGGATCTGGATGCTTTGGCTTCTTGGAGTCGTAGCGAGCTTTTGCCGGCCTGCCTGATCGGTTTCAGCGCGTCGGCCTGTTTGGGACGTGGTTGGCCTGGATGGGATCTGGCTTCCGCGCATGCGCCAGCGTCAGCCGACGGATCCCGGTGGACGAAAAAAAAGTTCAGATGGGTTTCTAGCGTGTTTAGCGCTAATCTAGGCACTCTGCTGCCTACCGAGCCCACTCAGAAGGCAGGAGGGCCGAGAATCTCACCCGCGGGGCCGCCACCTGTGGGCCTCTAGTCTTACGATCAAATGCCAAACTCGAGGGAGGCCCGGGTAATATCCGTGATCATTGGTCCTTGGTGTTTTCCAAGTCTTTCAGATTGTCGGCTGCTCGACCCGTCGCGTTTCCACTGGCCGGACGAGGTTTGATGGCTCACCCGGGTACTGGGGCTGCCTACCTACTTGTAAGGTACTCCGTACGTAGCTGGCGGTGCCCTTCAGTGAGCCCCTGCCTAGCGCTCCAGGCCTGCCTGAGCTGCCTCGGCAGTTGCTTCAGCCGCTAAGATAGTGTGATAAGGAGAAGCACAAGTGGTTTTGCCACCTGTGTGATGTCGTGCATCGGATCGACTTCTTACGGAGCAGTCCCGGCCATGACAACTCTAGTTACTCCGTCATGCAACGTTGACTTGACCGATACTGTATTGAATGGACACAACATGTGACAGCAGGCTTTCCTTTGGACTTGGGATTGGATTATTCTGGCCCTGCTTCAACTACTTTAACCCGACCCACTGCCTTCTAGTCAACCATTTATAGCTTTAAAATCAAACAGATCAGAGCTACCATGATACGTAGACACGAACGAGATTTCGATCAATGACCTAACTCAAACGACTCGGGAATCCCATCTTTTGGTTATTTCGCTGCCAGCATACAGAACCGCCAGCACTACCTGAGTACAATCTCAATAGACTTGATTGAGCCTAGAGATGCTGTAGAAATACCCGTCAGACATCTGGTCTCGTCAATCAAACTGAACATGAGGCTGATGGAACAGGCATCTGGAAAGACATGTGTATATATGGATTGAAACCCTTTTCAATAACAACTTGAATATGCTGCTCTTGGGCCAATGTGATGGCGAGAACACAGCACCCTCGCCAGAAAGCAGTTGGCCGGTTCCACTCTCGTAATGATTAGCGCGCCCAATGGTCACCATCACGAACACGTTTGCGCGTTATTGCCATTACCGTTACGCAGCCCCTGACTAAGCATTCACGAGCGTATAAAACCACCCACGATAATACATTTATCTGAAACACAAGCCGCAAAGGGGGCTTCAAGATAGCCATCAACGACATCGCATTCGCCTCAAAGCATCAAACCACAGTTCACCCACAGAAACCAAAGGGCCTTCGGAGATCATCATCACCACACCCACGCGACCCAAAAACAAGACGTGCCACCTCTTCCGCTCCCAGAGATCATGGACCTCCCCATGAAGGCCTGGGTCATCGCCCACAACGGCGCTCCCGCCAAGGCCCTCTCCCTGCGCACCGTCTCCGCGCCGCGCCCGCCCCGCCGCGCCGAGGTCCTCGTGCGCGTCACCCACGCCGCCCTCAACCCGGCCGACCACGCCTACCTCAAGGTCATCCCGTCCTGGCTGCCGAACCGGTGGGGCGCCGCCACGGGCCTCGACTTCGCCGGCGAGGTCGTCGCCGCCGGGCCCGACGTGCCCGCCGGGTCGCCCGTGGGCAAGGGCGCCAAGGTCTGCGGCGCGCTGAGCGTGCCGCTCGTGTTCTGGGGCGCCGGGTCGCTGGCCGAGTACGTCACCGTCCCCGCCGCCCTGGTCGTCCCGCAGCCCGAGGGGTGGGGCGGCGCGCGGTCCGCCGGCGGGTTCGGCGTCGCGTCGCAGACGGCGCACATCATGGTCAAGGCGGCCGGCGGTCGGGGCAGGCTGGGCCCCGGGGCGAGGGTCATGGTCATCGGGGCCAGCGGCGGCGTGGGCTCGGTGCTGGTGCAGGTCGCCAGCAACCTGGGGGCCGAGGTCGTGGGCGTGTGCTCCGCGGGCAACCACGAGATGGTGCAGAAGCTGGGTGCTGCCGAGGTGAGAACTCTTGATCTTCCCTACGAGGATGGAAACGTGGAATCGGAAGGACTGATGAGCAGAACAGATGGTCGACTACACGGCGCACAACCCACTGCCAAAGCACCTCGCGCAGGAGTACGGCAGTCGCCAATTCGACTTCATCTTCGACTGCGTCGGCAGCCATCACATCTACGTCGGGTCGCCAGCGTATCTAAAGCCCGAAGGCGCCTTTATCAACATCGCCGGCGATCCCGCCAACGCCATCGGCATCATGGCCGGCCTGTTCCTCCCGCGATTCCTCGGCGGTGTGCCGCGCCGGTACAAGATGCTCGCCCTCAGTCCCTCGGGCGACAACGCGAGGGAGGTGGCCAAGTGGGTGCAGGACGGGCTGCTGAAGGAGATTTTGATTGATTCTGAGTACAGTATGGACGATGCTGTCAAGGTGAGTCTCTGAGCGAACCCGATGTCAAAGACAAAAGGACGAAGAACTGACGATGTCGTTTCTACAGGCGATGGACCGAGTAGGGAGCAAACGATCTAAGGGGAAGGTCGTTGTGAGGGTTGCGGAGTAGGTAGATTGTCCCGGAGATGAGGTAATGATATCCACACTTGTCGGCCACCACAAGCGAATCGGACAAGCCTCCTTTCAAAATTTTGAAAGAGTAATAGACATTCATTCATCCTCCAAAGAGAATGACCTTAATAGTTAACCTAAAGGCATGATTCTTCGTCAGATCCGATACTATAACTCCCAAGGCCTCGAGCTCCGAGCAGTCAATGGCCTCTCCCAAGAGGAGCAGTGTACACAAGTGTTCAGATATCACTGTTACATTTCTTGTAGACCGGGAATTGTGTTTGCTATTTGAACGACTCAAATCGATGAAACGAGTGACTGAAAAAAATAAACGGCAGCAACACCCAAGAAACGGATCGGCCAAGCCTATGTCAAGCCGTCAAACCTACGCTACTTTTGTGAGCAAAGAATGGACTCGATACCACGAGACTTCGGTCTCCTCAGCTATAGCCCCAGACTCAAGCTCCCCAGAGCCTGAGATACTCAAGCAACTCCCCCTTGAGCTCCATCCACTCCTCGGCAGTCCTCTGGACCTCGCTCTTCTTGGGCTCGCTCTTGGTCTCCTCACCCTCGGCAGCACCCTCGCCACTAGCCTTGCCATCATCCTTGGCTTCCTCAGCGGCTTCCTCGGCAACACCCTCGGCCTCCGCAGCCTCCCGGGCCAGAGCCTTCCGGATCTCCTCGTCGACCCGCTCCGTGGCCGTCACGGCCGCACCGAGGGGACCCCCGGGCGGCGCGATCTTGACCACGTCGACCTGCTCGCTATTGAGCAGGCTGCACGCGCAGCCCCGGCGGGGCCTGTGCTTGCAGTAGTGGTCCTGGTCGCTGACGTAGCTGGGGCAGTCGAAATTGGGCCAGTGAGGGGCCTCGTCGTTCGGCATGCCCCCGTGCGGCACGAAGGGGCCGTCCCAGCAGTTGTAGATCTTGTCGCACTCGCAGCAGTACCGCGCGGCTACGAGGGGAGAGTCGTCGGCGGGGAGGGTGCTGGCCCAGGCCACGAGGAGCAGGGGGGCTGGCTCGACCGAGAAGAAGGTCTGTGGAAATACAAAGTCGCGTTAGTCAGTCTTACTCAAGGAGGTTGGGGGTTGATATAGGGTGGCCGAATACAGTTTCTCTCTGAGACATGGTTGTTGAAGTGCTGGGCTGGTTTCGAGAGTCTTGGATCTTTGGGAGAGGTTAAGAATGAGTAATGGTGATTTTGAAACGGTTGATGATGATGTTCTTTGAGGTCAAGAGTTTGCAGAGCGGCATATTTTATAGACCATACGAGCCGTGATTCACCAGTTCTGTGAGAATAGAGCAACTTGGTGAGCCTGCACATCCGCGTCATCATCCAGAGGAGTGGGATCACAGAAGAGCAGGAGTCACAACTTGTTGAGTTACACTATCAGAGGTGCCAAACGCGTTGACAGGTAACGCTGTGGAAGCGTGCCACAAGGCGGCCCAGGCTAGAGCTGGGGCCATAATCATGTTTAACTGGATAAATAGATAGCTTTGAGTTACAAGGGACTGTGACAACGGAAGACAGACCCATGCGACAGAGTGGTCACGTCCCGCCGCCATTGTTGCTACCCGCCACATCATTGTCTCCGACCAGGAAGGTGGCTAATGAAATAATCATAAAACTACATAAATCATAACACTACTTATTTATTAATGATTCTCGAGACCTTCAATACGACGCACAACGCCCATCATTCTTTCCTAGTGGCCTCCTCGGCCTTATCCTGCGTGCCCGTCCCTCCCAACGTAGCTGGTGTAGAGTCCTCAGCCGCACCCTCCTTCATCTCGTCCACAGCCGGCCCATCCTCCTTGCCTCCCGCTTCATTCGACTCATCTGTCAACGAAGATGTCTGTTGCTTTCGTGAGAAGAAACTAGGCATATTAGGCATTCCCGGCATCGCGGGCATGGACGGTTTAGGCATGCTGGGTAGGGTGGGCATCGTCGGCATGCTAGGCTTCGAGATGCCATCGAGCTTGGGCATCTTGGCCGGCAGCTGCGACGACCACTCAGACATCCTCTTGAGGCCCGTGCCGGCCTGCTGAGCGACACCGAACAGGTGGCGCATGTAAGTCGCCTTCTGCTGCTCGTCGGCCGGCAACTCCTCGATGGGCACGTCATCGTCGGGCAGCGGCACGAGCGACGCGGCCGCCGCGATGTCAATGGGCGATTCGTCGGGCAGGGAATCTGCCGCACCCTGGGCGGCCTCTTCCGCTTCTGGAAGCTTATCGGTGTCGACCTCCACGCCGTCCTCGGTCGTCTTGATGGCCTCTTCCTCGGGCGTGAGTTCCACTGCCTCTTTTGCAAACTTTGGGTCGTCGACCACTTCATCGTCGGCAGTGAACCACTTGACTGCCAACTTGGCCGCCTCATCCGTCATCTCTTCATAGTCCAAATTCTTGTCAGGCACAAACATGCTCATGTGGGCCTGGATCTCGTCCTGAACGCTCTTCAACACCCGCCTCTCGAAGAGCTTGGACGCCGGCTGGTCCTCCTGGGGAACAGCACAGAATGTGCGCTCCGGAACGAAGTAGCCGCCGCTCCAGTAGCCGTTCTCGCCCAACGATGCATAGAAATCGTGCAGGCCAATACCCTGCAGGGAAGTCATCCGCTCCAAGCGGCGATTCAGCTCGGTCTGTTTCAGCAATGAACCGACAAAGGTGAAGTGCGCAGACAGCCAAGCAAAAGACTGCCCGACATTGTCGCGGTTGATGTAAGCTAGACCCTGTCCGAGCGCGTCGACGCTCGACTGATAACCTTCAATGACACTCTGCTTGTTGAGATTGCGCACGGAGCGCATTCCTTCCATAATCTTCTTCCGGTGGATGTAGGCAGCCACGCCCCCGGCTGCGATGGCACCGACGGTGCCTGTCTTGACAGCAATCAGTTGCCAAGCCTTCCAAGCTGGAGCGCCGGCCGCGCCAGCAGATGCGGCACTGGCAGCCATCTTCTTGCTCCCTCGACCAAAAGCTAGTTTCCCCAGTGCTGCCGGGCCGGCGGACAAGGCCGTCATGACGTTGAAGACACTGCTGACCTTCTGGTAGTTGGAAAAGGCGCCGTAGACGAACATGGATCGAGATAGGCCGTTGTACGGGGTGTCAAACGCAAGAACGCCCTGGATCAAAGGGAAGAGTGGCGCGGTAGGATTCTCACTGTTGTGACGTTCGTTGAGGGTGAGAAACAAGCTGTCGGCTGCCACAAAGCCTCTGGGTGAATGTCAGCATGAAAAGCTGGTGGCAAGAAGAGACGAAGTGATCTCACCCCATTGAATGTGCAACCAGGATAACTCCGACCTCTCGGTCATTGGGAGGCCAGGGGTTCTGGAGATGAGCTTTCCTCGAATCCATCACGCGCTCCTTGAGCCTTGACGCTGGATCAGCAATGCTGGCTCGACTCGCGGTGGAACAGAAGGCCGAAGGACATACCATTCTAGAAACTGGGCAGTGGCCTCTGCCAACTCTCCTTTCGTCTCATACTTGGGATAGACCACAGACTCGACCCGATGGTCTGGCAGCTCTTTTGCTACTGACCGTTTGAGGTCCTGTATCGTCGGCTAGTTAGCCGACGAGCGTCTCCGCTCGGAGGAATTGAGATCTTACCTCGGGAAACTCATGAAAAGTGTCATCGTCGCCCTAATCTCATGGGTCAGCAGATAGCACATGTCTCTTTCCTATGTTTGCCTGTAGCACACCTTGAAACCGTGGATGAAGCATAGGATGAGAGTACGCGCCATCGCGCCGTAAATTCAGGGGTCAAGATCTCTGCGTCCACAGCGTAGCGCCCACAGCAAAAGAGCCGTGATGATGGCCTTTTCAATTACACACAACTCATTCGGCACAGGTCAAAACCGTACAAGAATGCTTTCCAACCCTTGCGAACGGAGACATCAAGGACATATCTTGCTGGGAGCAACAGCTAAATGAATGTCGTCAGCCACACGTGCTTTCCTCGTCGGGAAGGCGAGTGTGGCGGCGAGTGGCCAGCATTGATTTGGGAAGGAGGCCAGTGCGTCACGGATAACGTCATGGCAGGCACGAGAACCAGCTGAGCAGATATCCGCCAGGGAAATGAATGGACGGCTGCAGTAGTTCAAATTTCTAGTGCGCATTTCCAAGTCTGTCTGGTGCATCCTGAAGAGTTCTTAGATGTCGTTTCCCGATCACTTGTCGGCGCGAAATGCTTGAACATCAGACTCTCATGTGAGGTCGGGGTGCTGACTCCACCCTGCCCGAAGACAATGATTTTGCCGCAGGTGAACTCGGCCGAGCTTGCCCCGACAGAAACCCAAGTCAGTGGCCACCAGAACGAGAGTGCCGATCCGCAAATCGCTTGTCGCTTATCCAGCGCCCAGCTCTTCAATGTTGCATCGACAGCAGTGAGGTGGACTGCTTCTTCAGCAGAAGCCTCATGTCATATTAAGGCTCCCGATCTCGCTGGTCCCTTGCATACTCCCTCCATCTGACATGCAGGCCCTGTTCACGATCGAATTGATGCTACATTGAGCACCTTGCTCGGTGACCTAATCCTGCACTCATCCCCAGCGCTACTCCGCATCTTAGTGCGTCCAACTCCGCCCAACCAATAAACACACAGTTAGTTCCGAGCCCAAAAGCAGATCCCACCAAAAAACACTCACAGGATCGCCAAGGGAACGGCAATCTACCCCCAGAAGCTCGGCACTTGAAAGCCAAAATCCTGCGGGAACTGTTCGCATGCAAAGTTTGGGACCATGCTTGCATTGGATACTGCTACCGTTGCATCAAGCTCTGTGATTGGATCCTTGGCCGCCTCGCTGCACGTCGAGTTTGCTTTCGCAGCCAGTCTCGCGTCCCGCGCATCGCCCTCATAATGGGCGTTCCCCCGCACGAGACCGACAAGTCCAAGGGGACGAGCTTTAGGCCCGAGAAGTACGAGGAACCCAGCTTGTTCAGACATCTCGCCGTGCCAGTCTTCATCTATACATCAGCCATGTCGGTGATCTTTCTTGCTATCTTTTGGGCCTTTGGCCTCGGGGAGTCCAAGGCCATCGCGACTCCGTCCCAGGCGCAGGTCATCAACCAGACCTCGTTTAACGTGCTCTCCTCCGTGCCGCCACCGACCGTAGCCAACGGCACTACTGTAAGACGTGACATATGCTAGTGCAGCTCAAGAGAAGCGCCCCGATCTAATTTGAGACATGACCTTGCAGCCGTTTATCCCTCCGGGTACTTCCAAGCAGTCGCTGATGGAAAAGCCTTTCCACATCTACGATGACGAGTTCAGGGCTGTCCTCGGAGACAATCCAACTCTCTCGTTGATTGCGCGCACCGACAAGGATCCCATCTTCCACGAAGCCGTTGTCTGGTAAGCCAACGGTGCGACGGGTTTTGGCCCAGGTTTGAACTAACCACAGCCTGCAGGTCCAAGTCGACAGACGAAGCTTTCTTCGTACAAAATGCTGGCGCCCCTGCCGCGGGTACTGGCCTCAACAAGTCCAGCATCATCCTCAAGATCAACATCTCCGAGGCAGCCGCAGTCTCGAGCCAGCGTAATGCATCAGGTCAAGTCAAGGTTACAACCGTCCCTTCGAACCCAATGGTTGTCAACCCCAATGGTGAGAGATGCTACGTAAGATTGAAACAACGTGATCAAAATCGCTGACCCAATATCAAAGGTGCGACGAACTACAGAGGTCAGATCGTCTTCGCGGCCGAGGGCCAGGGCGCTGACATTCCGTCGGCTCTGACTTTGATGAACCCTCGCGCGCCCTACAACACTACGGGTGAGCACGAATCTCGGAGGTGCAAAAGTGGCCTTATAAGTTCTGACTCTTGTACAGTCATCCTGAACAACTTCTTCGGTCGCCAGTTCAGCTCGCTCAACGACGCCGTGGTCCATCCTGTCAATAAGGATCTGTACTTCACTGACACACTATATGGCTACCTCCAGGACTTCCGGCCAACGCCAGGGATCCGAAACCAGGTTTACAGGTTCAACCAAGGCACTGGCGCGGTAACAGCCGTGGCAGACGGCTTCACCTTGCCTAATGGTGTTACCTTCTCGCCTGACGGCAAGCGTGCCTATGTCAGCGACACTGGCATCAACCATGGCTTTTTCGGGTTCAACTACTCCGACCCGGCGTCTATGTATGTGGAGTTATGATATCGCGTGTAGTTATTGTGTGGCGTTGACTAATGAATTCCGTGTAGCTACCAATTCGATGTATTGAAAGACGGTACATGGGATAACCGCAAGACTTTTGCATTTGTCGACGCAGGTGTTCCTGACGGTAAGTCGCATCATATGAACACTGGAAAAGAGTTGTTGGGCTGATTGATGACGTGGAGGTGTTCACTGCGATGCGGCCGGCAACGTGTATGCTGGCTGTGGCGACGGGGTTCAGGTTTGGAACCCCTCTGGAAAACTCATTGGCAAGATCTTCCTCGGCACGACGGCGGCCAACTTTCAGTTTGTCGGGGATGGGCGTATGGTCATTTGTGCTGAGACAGAGCTGTACTTTGCGACGGTAGCGGCAAAGGGTGACTTCGTGAGGAGCGAGCTCTGACTTCTCCGGGTCTCAGGACAAACCATTGGGAACAAATTCTGCTGATTGTTATCATCTAAAAGTTGAAATGATTCATTTGAGTAAAGGAATTATCCCTCCCCTACCTCGTAAGGAAGAGCAGCCGTTGTATGTTCGAGACGTATGTATACGCGCAATACCAACGACAGTCCAATAACCCTACTAGTGAAAAATTGTCCTAGCCATCATGCACAAGTTCGGGGAGGTCGTGACGCCTGACCGACTGCCGCGACCGGGCCATGAGCCAGCGATTTCAAGATCAAGCTCCCAAGCAGGTGTCAGAATGTTTGGAGCAAGGCTATCAAGTGATACTTCAATGCTAACAATGGATATCTTGATTCTTAAAAGCCATGCAGATTATCCCACTGCCTCGAATTGATGAGTACGCTGGACGGGAAGTACTTTTGTTCCCAGGCCGTCAACTCAGCTGAGCACGAGGAGAGCAAGCTCCCCATCCCATCATGGACTCCCACAGGCAAGGGCAAGGATGTTCCCCTCAAATTCCCCAACATCACTGGAACCCCCTCCACAAATTGTCCTCTAGCACTGTCTCGATCTTGGACGAGCTCTGTGTTGGCTTCGTAAGTGGATACGCTGAACCGAATGAGGTACCGAACCGACTACCGAGAGTCGGGGACTTCACCGCTCATGTCTTTGGATGCGACAAAACAAGCTCTGCGGCTTGCTTCACGCACGCGGCGCGAGATGCTTAGCACCCTCCCCGACACCCGCTAGCTCCCCATGCCCATGGGGTATTGAGTAGGCTGGGGGAGCGCGAGAAATTCGGCAATAGGATATTGCGAGAGGGGGGCCTGTCTGACTCGCAAACGAACATAAAGGGTCTCTCAAGAGCTAACTATCACGATTAACTTAATGCCTGTTGTCTCTCCCTCGCTCATACAAGGACCTCGGTCATTAGATTGAGTCCATTCGCCTGTAGTCGAGCCAGCACCTTGTCAAGGCCAGCAGAGCTGTCGTCAAGATGGGTTTCGATCCGTTTCCCCAGCGAAAGTTTTTCAACAGGCAGTTGGCCTTTGCGACAACGCTCATCGCGCTGTCGTCCTTCAACTATGGCTTCGACAACCAAGGCTATGCAACGACACAAGCCATGGATCCCTTCCAGAGGCAGTTTGGGTGGTACAATGCCAAGACTCACAGCTACTACCTCGAGCCATCGTGGCTGTCGCTCTTCAACAGCCTGCAGTACATTGGCTTCGCTGCCGGTAAGGGGCTGTCTATGTCCTCCATGACCAAAAGACAAGCATTGACGACTGAATTCTGTAGGCGTCTTCATCGGCTCCCTCATCAGCGCTCGCATCGGGCGCCGGTGGTGCATCACCATCATGAGCCTCTGGGCCCTCTGCACGGCGACCATCGCCATCACCTCGCAACACCGCGAGCAGATCATGGCCTCCCGCATCCTCAACTACGTCTACATCGGCATCGAGCTCTCCGTCGTCCCGGTCTACCAGTCCGAGATCGTCCCCACCGAGATCCGTGGATTCGTCGTATCCACCTACCAGCTTGCCTTGCTCAGCGGCGGCCTCGTCATCAATCTTGTCTGCAGGGGTACCAGCACCATCGACGGACAGGCCGCGTTCCGCATTCCGTACGGTCTTTTCTACTTGATCCCTCTGATCTCGCTGTCCGGTATCTGGTTCATCCCCGAGAGCCCCGTTTGGCTGCAGACCAAGGGCCGGTCGGAAGAGGCTCGTGAGAACCTCGGCAAGTTTCGCCAGGGTGTCTTCTCTGAGCAGGACATCGAGGAGCAGTACCAGCAGATGCGCATTGGTATCGAGATCTCGCAGGAGAAGGCGCGCTTCCTCGAGATCTTCCAGGGCAGCAACCTGAAGCGTACGCTGCTCGTCGCCTTTGCCAACTTCTTCCAGCAAGGTACGTTAAAATTGACTGAACTTCTATACCATTTGCCATTTGTCTTGGGCATGCGCGCTAATGACTGTGCCCGCAGCTACCGGTCAAGTGTTTGCCAGTCAATATGGCACCATCTGGGTCAAGTCGCTCAACACAGTCAGCCCCTACAATATGTCTGTGATTCTCGTCTGCGTGGATATGTTCACGACGGTCATTGCCATCTTCTCAGCTGATCGAATCGGTCGAAAGTAAGTTTCCGTTTATTCCACGTGTCGGAACACTGAAGCTTACCATCTCCCTCCTCTCGCTTGCAGGCCCTTGTTGTACACAGGCACGGCCATCCAGACCGTCGCCTACTTGGTCATGGGTGTCCTTGGCTGCTTTGCACCTACCAAGGAGCTCAAGCTAGGAATTGTATCCTTGCTCGCGATAGCATCCGCCGCCTTCGCCCTCGGCTTAGCCACTCTTATCTACGTTATGTCCACCGAGATTCCCACACCGAGGCTCCGCGACCATACCGTCCGGGTAGGCTTCATCACCAAGGTCGCAACCAAGTAAGTCCTGATAAACAGACTCTTCTTTTCTCTGTAGGAGTATTTTATTTCTTCTTTCTGTCATGCTGACAAAACACGCGCTCATGACAGCTTCGTCGTCGGCTTCTCGGTCCCCTACATCATCGACCCCAAGTACGGCGGCCTCGACGCCAAGATCGGCTTCATCTTTGGCGGCATGTGCTTCGTCAGCCTCTTCTTTATCTTCTTCTGCGTGCCCGAGTGCAAGGGCCGGACCCTCGAGGAGATCGAGCTCATGTTCCGCCACGGCGTGCCGCTGCGCAAGTTCAAGACTTTCGACACCAGCACCCTCGTGGCGGCGGCCAAGGCGGACGACGAGGAGGGGGCGCTCAAGAAGGGTGGTCAGCCTGTGCATGTCGAGACCAAGTAAGGGTCTGTGCTGGGGTAGTAGCAGATAGGACGAAGGGTCCCAATGGGCTGCTTAAGTCTGCAGGCGGATCGTGTATTTGGACCAAACGGGACAAGAAAACTACACAGGTGGGGCCCGTAAGCAAAGGTGCCTCGAATAACCCGAAGGCTTCGGATATAGGCAGGATCACGTAAAAAGTGACGTAGGTCAATGAAAAGCGTCGCACACCTCAGTCTTGGTTTTATTGTGTTAGTTTCACCGTCCTATTCGGAGTATCAGGTCACATTGTTGCCAGGAACGCCTCCATCATGGCCTCGGAGAACAAGACGGACAATCTGCCACATGATGGCCAGACGTTTGACTACATCATCGTCGGGGGCGGGACCTCCGGCTTAGTCGTTGCATCGCGTTTGAGTGAGGACCAGGACGTCAGTGTCTTGGTCATCGAGTCTGGGACAGATCAAAGTGCCAACCCTCAGGTCTTGACCCCGGGCATGGAAGTTGAGCTGCTCGACAATGCCGATCTCAGGTGGACCTTTGTCTCGCCTCCTCAGGTACGTATCGCCATGTTCGAGATAATCCAAGGAACTTACAGAGGATAACACTCCTCTTAGGCGACGCTCAACAATCGACCCATCATCCAGGCCGCGGGCCGCATGCTGGGTGGAAGCTCGGGCATCAACGGCTTGGTGACCATGTACCCGAGTCGGGCTATTGTCGATGCTTGGGGCGCACTCGGCAACAATGGCTGGTCTTGGGATACCCTTGCGCCCTACTATCATAAGTTTGCAGTGACGTCTGCACCTCCAGAAGCTCTGCAGTCTAAGGCTCGTGCACGACAATACTACGATGAATCTGTAGCGAAGAAGGACGACGCGCCTGTGAAGGTATCATACAGCAAGGGATGTACTGATGATAACTCGGCCTGGATCGATACCTTTGCTGGGATGGGCATGCAGATGAAGGGTGACCTCAGAAATGGAGCGACAATCGGTGCTTTTCAGGAGGGCAGGACTGTTGACCCTGCAACTGGCATGAGGTCGTATGCCGCGCTGGCCTACCTCGGCGAAGAGGTCAGAAAGAGGCCGAACCTCATAGTGCTGACTGAGAGCGATGTGACTCGAGTCGTGATCAATAAGGGCGAAGCCAGCCAAAACGTCACTGCAAATGGTGTCGTGGTTCGCACCTCGACTGGAACTGAGGTCACATTCCGCGCCACTCGAGAGGTCATACTGGCCGCAGGCGCCTTTCACACGCCGCAGATTCTCGAGCTTTCTGGTGTAGGAGACAGAGCCTTGCTTGAGAAGCATGGCATTCATGTCTACGTTGACAATCCCAATGTCGGCGAACATATCCGTGACCATCCGATGATCTTGCTCTCCTTCGAAGCCTCAGACAAGGCGACATCTCTGGACATCCTCCGCGATCCAGCCGTACTGCAAGCAGCTGTTGCCGAGCTCACGAGCGCCGGGGACGGCTTGCTCGCACGCACGGTAGCCAGCCAAGCCTTCACCCCTCTCGTGCACGCATCCGGAGCCATGGATGCCCACGCAACCCAAAACCTCTTTGAGCAGCACCTCTCGGCTCCTTCAAAGGAGCAGGAGATCCTTCGCAGTGTCTTTGAAGACCCGGAAAACCCAGTCCTTCACTTCATTTTCGGCCCCGGGCAGGTCAGCGTGCCTCGCACCTCGTTCCGCGAATTCTACAACCAGAGTGCCCCCGAGAACTATCTGACTATCATGCTGCTGCCTGCCCACCCGTTCTCGCGCGGCGGCGTCCACATCACGTCCGACAGGCTTGAGGACCAGCCCGCCTGGGACCCGCGGTACAACTCGGAGGCGATCGACATGGAGATTGCGGCGCGGGGCGTCATGTTCGTCGAGAAGCTTATCACCACCAAGCCGTTTTCCGACCTGATCCGGGACGGCGGCAAGAGGATGCCCGACATCATCGCGAACGATCTAGAGAAGGCGAGGGAGGTTGTGAGGCAGCGCGAGACGCCCGCGATGCATGCGACTGGAAGCTGTGGGATGCGGCCGAGGCAGCAGGGCGGCGTGGTGGATGAGAGGCTCCGCGTGTATGGGGTCAAGGGTTTGAGAATCGTCGATGCCAGCGTGGTTCCATTAGAGCCGCTGGGCAACATTCAGTCGACGGTTTACGCTGTTGCAGAACGTGCTGCAGACTTGATCAAGGAAGACCGTGTGAACGGCCTGCCTTGAAACATTCTTGACTCCTCATAAATTCATACCTTTTGAGCGACAGCATCCCTGTCCTTTCTTCGAAGGTGATCCAGATTGTCGGCCCCCGATCCTCTTCCATCCAAGCATATTGATTTCATAGTTAAAATAGCGTGGAAAACGTGAGAGATTCACTGGGTTGTCTTCACAGCCCCAGACTGAGATGCCACGAACTTCTCACAGTCACAAATCCATCTTGCCACCACCGAAGCCTCAAGGGAGCTACGAGTTAAGATTCGCAGCACAGAATGACTTGTGTATACGGTAAACAATTGAATGAACTCGTGTGGTGTTCAAACTGAAGTCTATGGTCTTCCAGAGATAGCCACAGACTTAATATCAGGTGCAAGCGTGCTCGAGCTTCTTCCTTTAGCATGTCACGATTATTTCCTGCATGTGATTTCCCAGTCAATTCTTGCATAGACAAGACCTAGCCAGGAGAGAACACTGGCAACAATTACTGCAATGAATGATCTGGTACTGGGATTGAGACTATCCGAGTTCCTGGTCGTCATCACCTTCGGAGAATTGGCTCGGACCTTGAAGGCAGCTATTTTAAGGCGCCCATCAGGTGGAGTCTTCTCCAACAAAGCTAGCCCCAGAGGTTACCTATTTACCACGTTCTCCACGGTGCCGTGGACGTTGCTGGGTGGATATGGTGTCAGCCCTAGCCGATCCGCCCCAAAACATCATCCATGGATGCAGGCCGATTTGCCTTGACAGTTCCCATTTGCGTGGCTCGGCAGGCGCATCGCCAGTCTAGAAGGATTTACGCTGCGAGCAGCTCAGACTGCCGCTCGCTCTTGGTAAAGAGGAAAGAGAATAAGAGGAGATGCTTACCAGAACACGGAAGCTTTTGAAAGCGAGTCTGCAGCACGGTGGCACAGTCTTCTTCAGGACGCAAAATGCCTCCCAGATCGGGTAATTATACGCACTTGGAGTCAAAGCACCCATGTTTAGGCACCAGGCAATATAGCAAATGGGCCCAATCAAGGGAAAGATAGTGGGACACAGCTTACAGTATCACAGGCTGTGTCCGCCCATAGCTCTGTGCCGCAATGCCCGGGCTGTCCGGCTTTGTGTGCGCGCGCAGTCATCGAGGCTCAGCTCCTTGAAGTGCCTTCCCTGAGGGGCGGGACGGCCAGGCAGCGCAAAAACCTCATGGGAGCCACAATGTCTTGGTCACCACCCGCGCAGATCACCAGCTAAATCGTCATCATGCGGGCGCGCCGCAGCCCTACACCGGCTGTGATCGCCCAGGCTCACGGAGCGGGGACGGATCACACCCTAAAGTGGGGGAATCTTATTCAGGTCTTGGAATGTGAAAGGTGCAGTCAAGATCAACCAGAGATATAAGAACTCGCACCTCGCCGCCTCGAGTCAGTTGTCACCTTTTCGGCGACCTCCCCCTCCACCATCAACAACCAGTCCTGGTACAGTCCATTGCTCCCCTCATGATGATCAGACAGAAGCTTCAAGCCATCCTCGGCCTCGCCACCGTGGCGGCAGGTCTACCGACTGCTACAGATTCCAAGAGCAATTCGTCCGCGATTGAATGGATCCCGTGCCCTTCTGACGTCCCGAAGCCTGTTGAATGCGGCCAGATCGCTGTGCCGATGGACTACAGGTTGCGGAGCGGGCCTACCATCAACCTGGCTGTGTACCGTCTCAAGGCGAACGGCACCGACCGTCTGGGCAGTCTGTTTCTCAACCCCGGAGGACCCGGCGGCTCCGGCACGAGGCCAATTGCGCTGCAGGCGCAGCGTGAACAGAAAGGGATCAGGGACGCGGTGGTGAGCTACGAGGTGCGCCAGCGGTACGACCTCATCGGGCCTGACCCGCGTGGCATCGGTCTCAGCACGCCCATCCAGTGCGATCCAGCCACGCAGCAGAACCGCACGAATTACTATGTCAGCGACGAGGCCGGCTTCCAGGAGCTCGTGAGGCGCAACAAGGAGTTCGGCGAGAGTTGCGCCAACCTGAGCGGGCCGGCCCTCGGCTTCGTCGACACCATCTCGGTCGTGCAAGACCTGGACCTGATCAGGAGAGCGCTGGGCGAGAAGAAGTTTGACTACCTCGGCTTCTCCTACGGTACCCAGATCGGCGCCCAGTACGCCGAGCGCTTCCCCGAGCACACGGGCCGCATGGTGCTGGACGGCGCCCTTGACCACTCGGGCGACAGCCACACCATGTTCCTGACCGAGGCCGTGACCTACGAGAGCACCCTTAACCAGTTCTTCGACTGGTGCAACACAACGTCTGAGTGCGCCTTCCACGGCCGAGACCTGCCGACCATCTTCGACGACCTCGTCGACCGGGCCGAGCGCGAGCCCCTGCCGGCGCCCGAGTGCAAGGCCGACCCGACGAAGGGCTGTCGCGCGGACGTCACGAGCTACGACATCCTGCGCAACGTGCAGCCGCTGCTCACGCGTGTCAACGCCACGGCCTCGAGCGCGCAGAGCTGGGCGATGCTGTCCCAGATCCTCAAGCTAGCCGTCGACGACAACAACGGCACGGCCCTCGCCGCCTCGGTGCCGACGGCCAAGACCGACTTCTTCTTCTCGGAGCGCGCCGTCGAGTGCCAGGACTGGCCGCGCGCCGACTCGGCGGGCTTCCTGGCGCGGCGCATCATCGCGGCCCGGGCTCTCGCGCCGCACACGCGCGGTGTGTCGCAGTCGTTTGAGATCGAGGCTGGCTGCGCGGGCTGGCCGGCCAAGATGACGAACCCGCCCGCGCGGCTTGATGTCAAGAAGACCAAGAAGGCATCGCCGATGCTCGTGGTGAACGCCTTCCACGACCCCGAGACTAGCATCGCGTGGGCGCTCGGCCTACGGGAGCAGCTGCCGACATCGGTGAGCCTGTTCCGCGACGGGTCGGGCCACACGAGCTACGGGCTGTTTGGCGAGACGAGCAAGGCCATCGACAAGTTCTTGCTGGAGGGGAAGACGCCCAAGGACGGCGTCGTGTATGATTCTTGAAGGCGGTAGGCCGCTTGGTGCAGGTTATACTTCTTGTACATATTTTGGCTTCATAGGGCGTGGACATTCTTTCATGATGAATAATACCTCAATATTGCAATGATGCAAATCTTTGCCGCTTTACTTCTTAAGCCCGTCAACGTGGACAGCAAAGGCAACATGAGGGCATGGGGGGTAATGACAGACAGCCAAGACAAGGAGGTGGCCTGAGTGTGTAATTGCAGATTCTAAGCTACGGCAGAATAACTTCCTGTTGCTGAATCCTGGCGGATGCTACGGAATCCTGCGAGTGAGACTCCTCACACCAAACGCTGGATCAATTTCGGCATCCATACTGCGGTTCAATCCTGATGTTGACGTGCGATATCGTTCGGGGACTACTTGACAATGCGAACGCAGCTGTGTATATTCACGTCTTGGCAAATCGTGTCATTAACAGTGCATTCGCGCCGTTATCGGATGCCCGGGCTGTCACTGTTTCAATCCAAGCATCGCAGACCTGTCAGGAAATCGTCTGTACGGCTCGTCGCATCGAGTTCCAAAAACTCTGCATTTTGAGATGTCCTGATATCCCAATCCCTTGCTGCGAAGGAGCCAGAGCAGGAGCATAATTTCCGTCTTTTCAAAGAAACGCATGCATGCTGACAGTCAGCCATCGTGACGACGCTCGGTCCCTTCGGGTTTGAGTTTTACGCGTAAAGATCTGCATCGCAAACTGCCTCTCTCGCACCTTCTCACCGACTTGGGAAAGCAAGGAGAAGGAGTTCGTGTGTGTTTTTCCTTCTTCCAGCCTCCCTCACCTCCCTTCACGAATAGCGTGATGTGGACAGCGAGACCAGGGACCCCGGTAAGCCCACAATTGCTTTCGGTATCTGATCGGCGGCTTACTTCAGACAAGCAAACTGGCGACGGGAACGGGTCTGTGGCGTGGTGGATAGCGTGTGGCTTCATCACCTGGCTGAGCGGCTCTTTCTTGCAAATTGTCCTCTTTCTTCGAAATTGGAAGCTATCGTATCGCTCGAGGACAATTTCAACCAGCATGAGTGCCTGCTCCATTCTGATCTCGTCTGCGGGCGGCCGGCACCTCTCACGAGATCACTGAGGACAGGGTTGCAGGCTGTGCTGGTCTTTTATGGGGAAGGCTAAACCGTCTTGGTCCAGCACATGGGGATCTCAATCCGACGGATCCTTGTCAGGGGGCATTTGGCCATTCGTGGCGCCTTTGTTCCTGCGTCCAACAGCATCCACCAGACCACTGACAGCGTGCGGCGCCCGTTTGAGGATGGGGCTCTCACAACTCCCGCAGCAGCCCTATTCGCGGCCTCCTAAAATTAAGCTTGGCATGAGGGAAACCTAATCCCTTTCATGTGGCTCGAAGGCGATGGGAGATCGAGATTGGTCCGACTGACGGTGGAGACGAGCGTCCACCTCGGCATCCAAAGAGCCAAAGGGAGGACCGGTCCACATCCAGCAGTTAGCCGGCATTGGCTGCGGACGAGACCGCAACCTTCTCCAACCGTACGGAACCCCTGCTGACCACGCAGGGCCCGCAGGGCTGGAGATAGAGATCAACACCGCAGGATGAAAATCCCACGAAGACCGTTCCACCTCTACCAGGACTGGCAGATGCGTGGACCAGGCAGGAGTCGCAGGAGTGGCAAACCTCCTGAACGGTGCCAAGATGAGCAGACTCACATGGGTTGCAGAGGTGCTCAAAAGGCGAGTTCTGTCGCCAGAGCAAGAGTCTCTTTCTTTTCCTTCCCTCCATCACCTTCTAACCACCAGTCGCTCTTTCGTCCTGGTTCGTGTTGTTGTTTGTGCTTCAGTCGTTCTTTTCCGGAGTATTATTTAGCTCCAGCCATTCTTTTCGAGTCTACAAACAACCACAACAATGCTTATGCAATACCTCCCCCTCGTCGGGGCTGCCCTGGCGGGTGTCTGCCAGGCCGCCCCGTCGAAGATCCTCTCCCCCGAGGTGCCCGTCGATATTGCCATCCCCATCGAGGCCGAGGTTGCCGGCCGCAGCCTGGCTCCCATCAGCTTCCCCGTCAACAAGCACTGGGACCACGAGACGCTGTTCTCCGGTCTGATCGACGTTGACGCCAATGTCAACCTCGGCCTCAGCCTGCCCAAGGCTGCCATCGCCGGTGACATTGCTATCGAGCTTGGTGCCGACTTCCTCCTGGCCCCCACCATCAAGGTTCTGCTCGGTGGCGTCAAGGCCTACGTCGAGGTCGATGTTGCCGCTACCGCTGGCGTCTTCCAGTCCATTGAGCTCGTCAGCTCCGAGAAGCTCAAGATCGCCGTCCCCGGCCTGCTCGAGGTCGACATCGGTGCTGCTTTCGCTCTCGACTTGGTTCTCGGTGTCTCTGCTGCCGTCGACCTCGAGGCCGGTTTCTACGTCTCCTTCCCCGAGGGCTCGTTCATCGAGATCAACCTGCTGACCCACAAGATCGGCCGCCACATGCTCGACGGCCTGGTCGCTAACCCGCTGCCCATCGCCGTCGGTGCTGAGGTCGATCTGTCTGCTGCTGTCGAGCTCGACATCGGTCTCCGCCTGCGTGCCGAGCTCGGCATCGGCGCAGGCCTCGACCTGCTCGGCCTTGACATTGGTGCTGGTGCTGACCTTGCCATCTGGGTCTCCCTGTTCGACTACACCACCACCCTCATCAACACCCCCGAGTGCGCTCTCTCCGTCGTCGAGGCTTTCGACCTCAACGTCGGTATTGCCCTTGACATCAACGTCGATGTTGACATCCTGGCTCTCACCCTGGCTCCCACTGCCTCCGTCACCCTGGCTGCTGCCCCCGTTGCCACCATCTGCCTGCCTCCTGGTGGCGGCCACATTCCTCTGCCTCCCCCTATTGGCTCTGGCCCCGGCAACAACGGCCCCGGCAACAACGGCCCTGGTAACAACGGCCCTGGCAACGGCCACGGCAACCACGGCGGCAGCAAGGGCACTGCGAGCGCTACGGCCACTGGCGGTGATAAGGGTACTGCTACGGCCACTGGCGGTAACAAGGCTACTGCTACTGCTACGGCGACTGGTGGTTCCGGCTACCCGACCATCACCCGCGCCCCGACCAACGCCAACCAGACAGGCCTGTACCCCACCTCCACCGGCGGTGCTGGCGACATGATCACGTCGACCATCCACACCACCAAGACCTACACCATCACCTCCTGCGCCGCCTCTGTCGTCAACTGCCCGGCCGAGCACACTCAGAAGATCATCACCAGCACCACCATCTCGACCATCTTCACCTGCCCCGCCAGCACCACCTCGGCCGACCAGGGCGTGCCCACCCCGGTCACCGCTCACACCACTGTGACGCTGACCACCTGCCCCGTCCCCACGACCGGCACCTTCGTCCCGCCCACGGGCAAGCCCACCCCAGTCCCCACCGTCACCATCTGCGAGACCACCCCGGCCGGCAAGCCTTCCACTGGCTACCCCACCCAGCCCGCCCCCGTCACCAGCCCGGCCCAGTCCCAGCCCACCAAGGAGGTGACCAAGCCCGGCAACGGCGGTGAGACCAGCTACCCCGTCCAGAAGCCCAGCCAGAGCTACCCCGTCCAGCAGCCCAGCCAGAGCTACCCTGCCGAGCAGCCCAGCAAGAGCTACCCTGTTCAGCAGCCGCCTGCCAGCTACCCTGTCGGCCAGCCCACTCAGGGCTACCCCGTCACCACCGTCCCCAGCGCTCCCCACCCCTCGGGCACTGGCGCCGGCTACCCTGAGAAGCCTTGCCCCACCTGCGTCCCTGTCGCCGCTGGTGCCGTTCGCGTTGTCAGCCAGGCCCTGGTCGGTGTTGTCGCCGCCGGTGCCGCCTTTGCCCTGCTGTAAAGCGGGTAAAGTATAAGGCGAATGGGTGTTGAAATTTTTTTTTTTTTTTTGGAAGCGCTGTCCCCTTTGTTTGATATAATGATGGTGTGGAAAGGCAAAGTTCATATTCGGTTCTTGTGAATACATATATACCTCCGCTGGGCTGTTATACCATATATAGTGTATATCTGTAATGATACTATGTACATGTCAATGAGAACTCCGGAGCCCCTCGACGTGGGACAGTGTTGCATATGCTTTCGCGGACTTGGCGACGTGTTGCTTCAATCCCCGTTTATTGTGGTGTGTGGCTGTACGCGCAAAGTTCTTGATTGTACGTGCATTCTCGACTGGGACTAATTCCAAGTCTATTACCATGTATCCCAGCCTAGTCTTATTTCGTCAATCCTCGAGTGTGTGAATATGGAGAAGATTAACCTGTCTATTTAATTCTTGCCATTCTCCGGCATGTCTTGAACCCACTGCAGCCTGATTGCTTGAAGTCCGCACCTCCAGATTACATTGTGTTCCATGAGGTCGACTGGCACCTGAAGGTATCTCTACATTGCGACATGGTAAGTCGTCCAAGACGTATCATCGGTGACCCAATTAACCCAACTTATGACTCAGGATTGCAAATGCCTCAACTTGAGAACCATTGTTGGCGTGCGAGGAAGAGCAGGAAGACCAGACACAAAGAAAGGCTATCATACTATCATACCAAGTATTCCTTGAGAAATTGACAACCCCGCAGGTCTCAAAAATAGCCTGCAGAGAAATCATCGGACCTCTGTTCCTGCGCATGCATGGGAAAGGTCACACCCTTGATCAGAAAAGCTTTGAATGTCTATACAGAGATCTTAATGGCTCTCCTATACCCAGACACCCATGTGTCTTTGCTCTGAGTAGTATCACCCATATATCATAATGGCAGCATCAGATCGACTGTTATCAAGGGGACATTTGACATAGCGGCTTAGTAGAAGAAAGAGATAAGTCGCAACAAGGCCGTGGGCACGAGTGTTCATCCTGGTATTCATTCTTAGAGGACTTTGCTGCACAGTACATAGACTCAACGTCTGGGTTCTTTAACCCTCACGTCTCTAGACTCGCGGACTCGAGAACTAATCCTTCTTGGCACTTCTGGCGCCCTCATTCTGCATGCCCTCGCACCCAACGGCTCGGCCCATCAGCTCCTCCGTCTTGCCATACCCTTGCGTAGCGGGGTCTCTCTTCTCGCCGGCGGCCTTCATCGCGGCAACCGCCTGGGCCTTGTCCTGCTCACCGGAGCCCTTCCACGCATGGGAGGAGATTGCCGATCCAATCGTGCTCTGGAATAATGCAGTGTCAGCCATCACGTAGGGTGTGATGAGACGGTACAGTCTTATCTTGCATCTTGATTGAACTACATACCTCGACGGCGCCCTTGACATACTGCGCGTGGCCGGCGACGAGGCCTGGCTGCTCCTGAGGCTGGTTGCTGTTGCTGTTGGAAGACATAGCGTGTAGAGATGCGTTTGCAAAACTGGTGTCTGTCGAAAGTCATCTATGAGAGACTACTGAATTGTTCGCGTAGGTAGAGCAACGAAGGCAGGATGAATGCTATTTCGAATGATGACGAAGGTAAGTGAATGAGCGTGCATGTGGTCGAGGAGCCTAGATGACGGACGAATTGGGTCCATGACGTAATTGGGCTGGGCGAGGAATGGGGGACCTCGAGCTACCTTGATGCTTATCCTCAAACCCCCAACAGTCATTGATTCATGCGGCATCTGGTACTCCAAGGTTAGCCGTTGTTCGTCTGCTCGGATGACAGTCCCCTGATCATGTTATCCAGGCAGTTTGACGCTCCTTCGAGAGTCCCTCCCTTGTCCTGACCTTTGAATAGCGTACACTGCTTCCTCCCTCTGGTGCCCAGATCACCATCTCGCAGGAGGTCTTTCTTTATCCTTTTATAGCATTCTCAGTACCACATGACGAATAACTACTCCCTCCATTAAATGGGACCAACTATTATATGCTGTCATAAGTTCAGGCGACTGCATCCAATTTATACGTAGCCATGAAGTCAAGACTCGCCTGTTGTGCATCACGTTTGTCTAGGTTACGCAGGTGGTCCAAACATCCGTACTCATGTATTTCACTTAGTATGGCGATTTGTTCGCACATACGAAGGTATAAGTGCCATAGTTCAGTGACAAGCAGCTTCCCTTATTGGTCACTGGCTGCAGGGCTGAGCATAAAAGACGGACAAGATCCAGCCATGGAGGTATACAGGACGGCCACACCCGGGATTTCGATTCTATTACTCTCTACCATTGTCAAAGACGCAATAGACTGGCGAAATGGATCCAAATTTCCTGGTAAGGCTTCTATATGGGGATGGCCCTACTGCAAGCCAGTGGTCAGCAGCGATGCAACGAGAAACCCTCGACCAGATTGCCCTTGACTACACAGATCGTGGTTCGACCGCCGAGGAGATCGCCGATTTTGTTCTCAGTCAATACACCAAGGTAATTCCTCCTAAGCCATTGAGAGGTCCTCATCTGACTAATGTGTCCTGAGGCCTCTTACCTCTACAAATGGGTCAAAGACGAGCCCATGGGGGCCCCTGAAAAAGTCAGGTCCGAAATGTACGGTCACATGCTGCTATTCAAGCTCTTGAACGAAGAGGACCTTACCCACTGCGGCAAAGCTGCCATACTCACGAAGTTGAGCGGGTTTTTCTATCAGCCCGGTCGGCTTGCTTGTCCCCATACACCAGGCTGCTCAGCCACCGCGTTGAACCCTTGCGAGCATGTGAGAGAGATGCTTGAACTCGCGGATAATCAACTCAAGAGCGCGTTGGAGTTGTTTGATTTCCAGGTCGATCCCGAAAACCCGGACCCCGAGCAACCCGTGAAAAAAGCTGGCAAGGAACTCGCTCTCCAGCTGCGCCGATACATTACATACCAGCTCCACCCGGAAGAAAGGGGCGACGAAGATGACGACTATGATATCTCTATGAGGAGTGGTCTGGAGAGTGAAGGTGATGGGTCCGATGACTGCAAGAAGCCCAACCTTATTGAACTAACAGTGATCTAGAATATCTCTACAACCTCCAGGACGATCTTGTCCAACAGTTTGAGAACAACCTCAGGCCAAGCCACCTTGTTCGGGATGTCTCCGACGATTTTCAAAAGTTAGGGCTGTGAAAAGCTGTGGGTGGGCAAGAAAGTCGAGTGCGATGATCTTAGGAGAGGGCCCGAGGGGTCAGTAGGTACGCGGAAGCCACGTTTTCACTTGGAGTAGAGCTTCAAGCAAGCCGGCCCCAGAACAACCGGTGTCTATGGAGCGTTAATATAACGCTCGAATAAAGTCTTTTCTTGGAAGCAATGTCATACTTTCACGAATCTTCAAACTTCATCTGCGATCGTGATACCTGCTCAAGCATCTGAGGCTTGGAACCATATTCTCCTGGCCGTGGTTAGGTTGATTATTTGGTGACAAATGAAACCATGCCTTAATTGCTTGCCCAGTACACATATGAGCTCTCTCGCGATACGTAATTTTATGGATATTTAGCTGAAAGGGCGAGGAGACGGAAATCCGATTGACCTGACCCTACGTAGTGGTCATTTATGTGCTTACTTTGAGCCATGGATCAGCATAAGCTCTAGCTATGACGAAGATCTAAGAATTAGATATCGATCTTCTGGACTTCACATTGAGTTAGTTGCAGTTGTCAACATTGGGATATAGTGCATCTATACGACCAAGATCATGCTCTAACGTCCATGGACAAGGTCAAGCGCCACAACATCCCGCACTAGGTCACGCAATAAGCCATTCATTGAAGTAGCTTCCGACCCTGGAGATTGTGTTCCAATGGACTGCTCCCGGCGTGGTACATGTAACACTTTCTCCTCTCTTGGCTGCGCCTTTTGTTAGCCCCTAAATCAGCCTTTGGGTTACGCAAGGCCTCATCCTGAGTCAAATGCAGTCATCGTAGACAAACTCCCTCAGCCTGTAATGTGACCCGCATCGGAGAACCCGTTCGCCAGGGATCCCTACACAGCTTGTGCTGCCGAAGGGATCAACGAGGGCGTTCTACGGCATTTTGCATTGACATCACATGTCCCTGGGGTTTCACCACATAATGTAGCTCATCGTCCAACCCCAAAGTCGTATGAACCCTTAGAGTGAGACCGAATGCACATATAATTCGCGTTCGCCGCGTGAGTAGCGTTCCACATCCCTAGCTCTATGTGTCCCTTGGACTGTGCTCCTCCCCTCATCCACCTTCCAGCCCTTCATCATGAGCTCACCAGCTTCCCCGCCAAATACTGTCGAACTTGACGCGCTCATTGTGGGAGCCGGCTTCGGTGGCGTCTATCAACTCAAGCATCTTCGAGATGAAGGCTATAATGTCAAACTTGTCGACTTCGGGGGAGACTTCGGTGGCGTGTGGTACTGGAACCGCTACCCCGGCGCCAGAGTGGACAGTGACATCCCCCAATACGAGTTTTCTGACGAGTCTCTCTGGAAGGGCTGGCAGTGGTCCCAGCGCTTCCCCGGCAGTGCAGAGATTCGGGAGTACTTTGCCTATGTGGCGGATAAGTGGGATCTGCGCAAGGATGCCGAGTTCGGAGTCTTTATTGCTGGAGCCACCTGGGACGAAGAGACGTGTAAGTGGACAATTGTCAGCAAATGTGGCAAGCAGTATCGCGCCCAGTTCTTCTTGCTCAACACGGGTTTCGCGGCGAAGAGATACACCCCTGACTGGGAGGACATCGGCAAGTTCTCTAACTGGTTGCACCCGTCGTACTGGCCACATGAGGAGCCAGACTTGCGAGGAAAGAAGATAGCCGTCATTGGCACAGGGGCGACGGGAATCCAACTGGCGCAGGAATTGAGCAAGATTGCTAGCGACCTCGTACTATTTCAGCGCACGCCTAACCTGTGTCTCCCCATGGCTCAAGTCGAGTACCAGGGAGGGGAGCAGGCGCGACCCAAGGAGCAATACTCGGGGTTGTTTGACAGACGACAGGTAACATATGGTGGATTCTTCTTTGACTTCCTCGACCGTGCGACTTTCGACGACACCCCGGAGCAACGACGGAAGACATATCAAGAGCTCTGGGATAAGGGAGACTTCCACTTCTGGCTGGCCACGTACAATGACATGCTCTTCAATGCGGACGCTAACAAAGAGGCTTATGATTTTTGGAAGGCCAAGGTCCGCGCGCGCATCCGAGACCTCAAGCTCCAGGAGATCCTCGCCCCCGATATCCAGCCCCATAGCTTTGGTTGCAAGCGCGTTTCGCTAGAGAATGGCTTCTACGAGATTTTCAACCAGCCTAACGTGTCTTTAGTGGACGTCAAGACCACGCCTATCGTCAACGTCGACGAGACTGGCATCAACACCACCGAGAAACACTGGGACCTGGACTACGTGGTGTGTGCCACGGGGTTCGACTCCATGACGGGTGGCCTGACGCAGATTGATATTCGTGGGGTGTCAGGCCAAAGCCTGAAGGATAAGTGGAAGTCTGGCGTAAAGACGTACCTGGGCATGACGGTCGTGGGTTTCCCCAACATGTTTATCACGTACGGGCCCCAGGCCCCGACGGCGTTCTGTAACGGTCCGACGTGCGCCGAGTATCAAGGCAACTTCACAATCCGAACGTTGAATGCCATGAAGTCCAATAATTTCCGACGTATCGAGCCCAAAGCTGATGCTGAGGAGAAATGGGTTGAGAAGATCCATGATCTTGCTGATGCATCCCTCTTCCCCACAGCCAAGTCGGTAAGTCAAAACATCTTGAACATAAGCACCCAGTTCGATATGACTAATGACTTGCCTCTAGTGGTACATGGGAGATAACATTCCGGGCAAGACGCGTGAGTGTCTGGTGTATCTCGGAGGCGTCCGGACATTTCTTGAAGCCTTGAATGAGGAGGCAGATGCAGGCTATCCAAACTTTGAGAAAGGACAGTCGCTGTGAATACGCTTGTCGCCAGTGTGCGCACTCTTTCTTTTCATGGGATATGTCGAATGCTCTGGTGTTACAGTAATTAGGCTTATAAATGTCAAAGTCCCTTGGTAAGAGTTTTATCAATTCGCGTTAAAAGACTAGCCAGTATCATGGTCATGTTATCGCCTTTAGGGCCATGCTGATGTCGGTATTGCTTTCGACATCATGCATGCTGGATTTCCTTCTGAGGTGGCGAAGTGCTAGAACGATCTGGCTAACCACAGATGATCTTCTGGACCTACCAGCCTGGCCGGGAGCGGTACTGTATATGGACCTGTACTCCAGTCTCGTAGTGAAATTGGAGAGCCCAACTCGCCCCGGCGGTGATCGGGACCAACTAACGTTGTAGACAGTCCATTACTTCCTGGAAAATGCCCCCATCATTCTCGTCATCCTCAATGAACTCATAGTCTACTGAGTCTTGGCGAAGTCCAAAACAGCGGGTATTATCAACTGCCGCCTCACGAAACCCGGGATCCGGAAAACACCACCCGTTCAACTAAACCGGAAATGTCCCCGCACTCTCCATTTTACACCAACCCCAGCTTTTGCCCCAGCTTTGCCCAGAACC
This sequence comes from Thyridium curvatum, assembly GCF_004353045.1. Lineage (NCBI taxonomy): Eukaryota > Fungi > Ascomycota > Sordariomycetes > Thyridiales > Thyridiaceae > Thyridium > Thyridium curvatum. The sequence continues at coordinate 512,013 of NW_022156761.1, read as the reverse complement.
GAGTCTAGACTAAGCGAGACCAACAGAAATGATAACATATGTTTGGTGCGGAGTGTGGCTTTATGCCCAGGATTTGGTCACTATGGACTGGGAAGGCAACCCTTACTGGCCGAGTCATTGGTGTCTTGCCAACAGACACATATGAATCAGTGAGTAAACTTGGCGAAATCTGCCTTCTGCAGGGGGGTTTTCAGACATATGGAGTCAAGAACGTGGCACAGATCGCCAAGGGACTGCCACGCATCCATCTGCCCGGCATCAGATCTTCAGCTGATCCCCGCCTCACCCACACGGGCCATGCCAGGCTGTCTCTTCCGGCTCTTCCTAAGTGCAAGGGTCTGGACCGTTTTCAGGGACCCGGCTCTCGTTGTCCATCGGGCTGCATATATGTAATTGCCATCCCGCTGTCCTTGCTGAAGGCTCTCAGATTCCCGAAGATCAGCACATGCTGCATTGCTTGTAACCGATACAACCCTTGTAGCCGGCCTCCATATCCTACACACACTCTCTCGAGTCATCATGGCGGAGCCCAAGCATTCGGTTGCACACCAGGAGGCTCCCGCCGTCTCGGACGTGGAGAGCAAGAATAACCATCTTGAACACGTACAGACCAGCGAGACCGCGGGTGGTATCACCGGGTTCGAGGCTGACGCCGATGACCTGCCACCGGGTTACTTCAAGAGCCGTTTCTTCCTGGGCTCCATGTTTGCCATTGGCATGGGTCTCTGGGCCACTGTTGCCGCCTTTGTAAGCATTTCTCACTTCCCTTTCCAATATGTATCTTGTCAGCCGGTTGTTTCTTCCTCTCTAACACCCTGCTCTTTGCGTGTGATATAGGGCTATGCTGCTCCCATCCTCGGCCAAATCAACGCGGACCTGGGCCCGGATCCGCGCTACGTGTGGATTGCCAACGTGTACAACTGCACGCTTGCCGTGTGTATCGCACCCGTCGGCCGCTTGTCTGACATCTTCGGCCGCCGGTACTGGTGGATCGGCAGCGCGTGTCTCAGTGTCGTCGGCTGCATCGTCTGCGCTACGGCCAAGTCTGTGACCACGCTCATTGGGGGCTCCGCGCTTCTGGGCATATCCAGTGCAACGCAGCTCTCGTTCCACTATGTCATGGGGTAAGTCGACACTCTAATTCGTCTTAGAGGAAAATGGACCTTTTGCGCTGACTCTTAATTGATACAAGTGAAATCGTCCCTATCCGCTACCGCTACCTCGGCTCCGCCGCCGTCTACATCTTCTGCATACCCGGCTCGGGCGTTGCTCCTTCCATCGCCTATGCCTTCGTCAACTCGTCTGTCGGCTGGCGCGGCATTTACTACCTCCTCACGGCTGTCAACGTCGTCGCCCTCATCTGCTGGGTCCTGTTCTACTTTCCCCCTTCCTTCGATAAGAAGCACCGAGGTGACTCGCGCACCAAGACGTACTGGATCATGCATTTTGACTATGTCGGAACGTTCTTGTACGCGGGCGGCTTGATAATGTTCCTCATGGGCCTGAGCTGGGGCGGTGCCGTGTACCCCTGGAAGAGTGCGGCGACCATCTCTGCCATCGTCGTGGGAGGGGTTGTGTTGGCTATCTTCGTGCTGTGGGAGATTTACGCACCACTCAAGGAGCCACTGGTGCCGATGCACCTGTTTCGCAACAGGGAGTGGGTTGTTGCTGTCGTGCTTATGGGTTTGGGCGCCGGTGTCTACTATGCCTTTGCTATCGTCTGTGAGTGGATAGCCAGAGCCTTTTGGTATTTGACATATATACTAATGATGAGATGGCACAGGGCCGATGCAAGCGGCAGTCCTTTATGACAACGGCAACTCGGCTCGCCTAGGGGGGATCGCCGACGTCATCGGGCTCGCCGTCATCGCCGGCCAGGTCACTGGCGGCACCCTGGCCGCACGACTGAAGCACAACAGGTTCCAGGTCATGGGCGTCATGCTACTTGGTGGCATCTTCTTGGCTTGTAAGTCTCTCTTTCGCCCTGCTCCCGGATGGAGAGCCGAGCCTAATGTGCTGCCCTAAAAGGTACTGCCGTCTCCACTCCTTACAACTTCAATACTGCCCTGGCCATGATCACCGTCGGTGTCTTCTTCGTCGGCTGGAACGAGACCATCTGCATCGCAAACTCGACCATCTGCGTCCGAGACCAAAAAGAGATCGGCATCGCCGGGGGGCTCGCAGGATCGATTCGTTCCGGAATCTGCTCTGTAATGGTTGCAATTTATACTACCACCCTCACAAACCGCCTCACCACCACCGTCGCCGAGGAAGTTCCCGCCGCGCTGGTCTCGGCTGGTCTCCCCGCGTCCAGCGTGCCCGATTTCCTTGCCGCGCTGACGGGTGGCGTGGCAGGCGCCATGAGCAAGGTCCCCGGTATCACCGATGGAATCGTGGCTGCGGGTGTGGCGGCATACAAGGTGGCGAATGCGGACGCGTACAGGACGGTGTATCTGAGTACTCTGGCGTTTAGCGGGCTGGCGATCTGCCTGAGCTGGTGGGCGCCGGACACGGACAAGTATCTGTCGAGCAAGGTTGCTGCTACGCTGCATCGGGAGGACGTGTCCGATGAGGAGAGGATGCAACGGGCTTGAGTGAGCATGTGGTTAGGTACCATGGCACTGGCAGGAGAATTCGTGGCGATGGGTGATGTCGGTGCCAAGATCCAAACAGCTTGATGATTAATTACAGGTACCCCTAAAGGGCTGAAGCCTGGAGTAAATCAAAATATCATCCTCAATCCCTGAATCGTATGTGTCTATAGATTCACATGGAGTCGGGGGCTACAGTTCTGCTGCCCACAGCCTCATTCATGGCGTTGCGTGATATCCATAAGGGTAAGCAGGAAGGAACCCTTTGGTTCATTAGGTAGCCTAAGTGCAACAATAATGGCCAGTCCTTCAACTGAAGTCCTCCATGTCGAGCGTGTCCGCGAAGACAGCGCATCACGGAGCCACGGAGGATCTGAGCCCTCGCACTCATGTTGTGGCCCGACTCTACTGATATCTTAAAACAGCCTTCCTCAAGCCGAATATCAGCCCCTTTCTCATCCTTCGGAAACCCTTCATCCGCATCTGTGAAAAGCGTGCGATATCCTAATCCCTCGTGTAATCAAGTCACATCGCCACTATCCAGCTTCTTCGATCATGGCGCTGCCGAACAGACGCAGCCATAGTCTCATCATGGCAGGCTTCGTCGTGCTGGCCGCCTTTGCGGGCGATAGCATAATGGGCTTAGCTTATCGGAACGGGTACCTGCTCCTCAACGGGCGTCGGGCCGCCTCTACGGGTATGCCGAGGCCCCGATCCCCCGAACATACACCGGCCTGCGCGCGCTCGGCGAGTGGCTTTGGGGCCTGCTATCCATGTTCTGACCCCTCGCGACCATGACCTGTGAGAGACCCACGCTGCAGGTGTTTATCGTGTACATGGCTGGCCAATGCTTGGCTCTGCACACTCTGGTGATGGTTGAGGGGATTAGGAAGGGTAATCGCCGGAGGGTCGTGTCGTTGGGAGTGGAAGCTTCTGTGGACTATCGAGTGAGTGGTCTTTTGGCGCTGACCATCTTTGCAGTTTTTCTATCTGGGGCTTGGTTTACCAGTCCATACCCTGGGGCGTCATCAAGCCGCTCTACTGGGCGCTGTCTTTGGGCACACCGCCCATGTCTCAGGTCGATGCCTCAAGCTTGATGTCGGCCGCTCAAATAGTAGAGATTCTGACCTAAGACGCTTGCCAGCTCTTGACCCTGCCATTCGCCATGCTGGTCGGCTATGTCTTCCCAACCGTCATGGCCAGTCTGCCATGGGCGCAACTGTCCACACCTGAGAGGCAACAGCTCTGAATCGTCATCTAGCAAGCGTTCCCCATTTGGGTTGGCCTCGCACATTCATCCTCAGCTTTATCGTGGCCCAAAGCGCAAGCAACAAAAGATGGCATTGAGGGACAAAGTCGATGGCATGTTCGAGTGTCGCATCCCGCAACTGACTCGGGCCTCGCCCCCGAAATCTACATCCGTGTGGGTCCCGGATATCAAGGCCAAGCCCCGCCCGAGGATGGGGTCTCAGTTGCACCGGAATTCGTAAGCAACAATAATGACCAATCCAAGCGACGTCAGACCGCAAATATTCCGCCCATCTTCCGGCGACCGAACCTATCTGTCTTTTTTCCCCCTCTCTAACCGCAACCGATTGACACCTGCGTTTGAGACCCGTGTCAAGGTCGCGTCTTCCTACATACGTACCTACGGTCTTGTCCTCCTCTCTGATCAGACCGCGAGCCCTTAGCAACCGACAAGTGGCTTGTTGGCACGCCCACCCGCCCAGCCGCCCACCGACCATGAATGTCAAGGCAAAGGGACTAGACCGTGAAGCCAAGCGAAACCCCACCGCGTGCGAGCATTGCAGGGCAGCCAGGACCAAGTGCCAACCCAGTGAGCAGCCGGGGGTGTGCAAAAAGTAAATTGCATCAAAAACCAACATTTGCTGTGGCACTTCTCTACACGTCATACTTACCGTCTCGTTCTCTCTCTCAGATGTCTTGCTCTGAAGAGGGAGTGTATCGCTCGAACCAGACCCCGACCGCGACGATGGGAACGGAAATGGGGGTAAGATCATCATCGTCTTATTACACAAAGGACACAGTCATCTCTGACAGCTGAAACTGTTGATGCAGGGTGGAGGAAAGCAACCCTTCGCCGCAGTCATTCGGCCAGTTGAGCGACTTTAGTATCGACTACTCCGTGCCAGTCCAGTCTGATCTCGACGACAACTTTGAGACACTGCGTGAGATGCATGAGCAGACGTTTGACTCTGTGCTTGTCGACGAGGACCTCTTTGACGGATCGCAAACGCCGAGTCAAACAATCAGCTTGTCAAGTCCTTCCACCACGTCAAACCAAGCACATTCCATCACCGACATATGGCGCCAGCCCTTGTTCAATAGGGCCTCTGCCGAAGCTCTTCTCGTCACCTTTAACTCTTTAGCCGATTACTTGCCGTTTGTAACCTTACCGGAAGATGTTTCCGTCTCGCAACTCGCTGCTACCAAGCCCTTCATTTTGCTCTCCATCTTGACAGTGACGTCGGGCTCGAGGGCTGTCCAAAAACACGCGCTGTACGACGATGAGTTTCGAAAAGCTTTGGGCCTCAAATATGTCTCTGGTGGAGAGAGGAGTCTCGAGCTGCTGCAGGGCATCCTGATATACTGCGCATGGTAGGTCGGTTGTGAAGTGGATGCCACAGGGAATCAGCTGACAGCCGGGCCAAGGTATCCATTTCACCTACGACCAAAATCTGGGCGGCTCGTGCATTTCTTGCGGATTGCGGCGGATGTAGTGCAGGACCTCCGCCTCGACGAAGACTTCCGTACGCTTTCCGGCTCTTGGGATCAGGAGGCGACAGACGATGAGCTCGACAAGATCCGGGCCTATCTGGCATTTGTCTACCTTGTATCCACGTGAGTAGCAACCTCCACACGGTCGAACAATGCAGTTGATGCTTACCTCTTGACTCCCCTTAGCTACATTGTGGTGTGGAAAGGAGGCAAGAGTCTGAGTACACGTGTGCCCGAGTGGGCAAACACAGCAATCGACACACTCCAACACAACGCTCGTGTTGACGGGGATAACATCCTCGCGGCTCTGACGCGTCTGTCTCTGCTTTTCGCCAATGCTGCCCAGGCCATCAATGACAGAGGCTTGCAGACTGTACAGAACAGCCGTCTGATACTGGTCGGCCTCGAGCAACAATACCAACAGGTGATGGGCAGCATCCCCACCGCTGTTGCAGATAATGGTATGTTAGCTGAAGCAGCGCATCATACATCCTCAGAAGAGACACTCACGCAGTTCATCAGAAGCTATACGTCTGCAGGCGATGTTCGTCGATATCTTCCTCGACTGCGGAAGTATCATCGCCCTCCCCGTGGCGCAGACTTCCCTATCTGCCAAGGTCACTCCCTTTCCCCCTCCAGTCGCCAAAATCTGCAGCGCCACGACGAAGCTGCGGGCTCTGCTTGACTACGTTATCGGCATGGACGACTCGGCGTTCCTCAACTTCACTATCAACGACTGGACCCGATTCATCGTCGTTATGACTCTGTCGTTCCGCTTCTCCTTCCCGCTCTCGCAGTGTCCCGAATTTGACTCGGCATGGGCCCGCTCCCAGCTCCAGCTGGACCAGTTCCTAGACAAGGTCTCACAGGGTGGCAACATAGACCTTTCCAGCGTGGCTCGCTCGAATGACATTCTGTCAGCGGACCGCGCTGTGCTCGGCGTCATGAAGACCAAGTATGAACGCCGGTTGGCTTCGCTAGGGGCGCCGCCGCCGGCTGCGGGCCTGAGCGGAATATTTGGGTGTCCTATCATGATGAGCGGTAATTTGAGAACATCTCTGGAACAGCTTGATCCTGAGCTGATTAGCATGCATCATCAATATTTGTCGGAGTCATCGAACGGTATTGAAGAGCCGAATAGCCTTCCTCTCTTTCATGATGTATGGGCTACTATGACCATGGGGTGGGGAGAAGCTGGGAATATGTCTTGGAACGCAACCGACGAGAGCTTTTGATTGGTTTGTTGTCTAATGAGTCCTGGGAGCGGCCGTGGTTGGATAAATCGTAACGGTTCTAATTTGAAGGCCTACTTGTTTCGTGGCCTCATGAAGAACCTTGGACCCAGGGGCTAATCAATAGAAGGTTAATAATAGATAGAGTGTACGAGAATTCTGAAAATAGAAACCAACCTCACTTCCATGCTATTCAAGCGAATATATGATAAAGTGACAAGTCATATGAGGGGGACCTGTACGCTTTCCAAGATTGTCCAAGCCTGGTATATCCGGAACCAAGCCGGAGGCTCCATGCTTCTGTCAATTTGACACACTGCGTACCCGGTACATGATCTCAACGCTATCAAGGAAGCCGTACCCTAAAGAGCACAAGGATGCATTCCAGATAGAAGTCATCTCACAACTTTGTCGCCACTGACGAGATACATACATAAAACAAGAACATTTACATTGCAGTCCAACCCCATCCAGAAATATAATGTTTTACACCAAAGAAAGACTGACGCAAGTCGACAACCAACGACCGAACCTTATCACACTCTTGTCGCATTGGCGGCGGAGACGGAAGGCTTCTTGTCATACGGCTGCCTGCCAATGTACCAGGTAATACAGTCACGATAGAACCCGCCACCTTGCTTCCACAAGTTAGCTCGCTTCTCCAGGTCGCCTGCAACAGAATAGTCAGCGCCTCTTCAGTGAATGTATGTAGCCATAAAGGAGGTGGCATGGCCAATTCATTGACAGCTGGGGTTGGCAAGAATGGATAAATAAAACTCACATGCATCAATAGGGCGGAGCAATCTTGAGTTGCACATATCGACAAACCCATTAGAGGTTACGTCGAGCGTTGGGCAGTCCTTCGCCGCATCGTTCCAAGAAGCGGACACGATCATCTTGTTGTACACGCCCTCAATGAGTCCGGGTTTCACACCGCTCGAGTGCATCGAGTCGCAAAACATCTCCGAAGCCTTAATAATGTCCTCCCGGGTGGCGAAGAACTCCGGGTCATCCTGCTTCCGGCCGGGCGGTTGGCACTGCAGGTTCCCGAGGTCGTGCGAGACCTCACGCGGCCACGCCAGGCGCTGGATGGCCTCCTTGTGCTTGTTCTTGATGGACGTGAACGCCGCTGTCTTGGGGTGAAACGCTTTGGTGACTGACTCAGGCGCGTAGGTACGGAAGTTTCCTTTGTCGCTATCGGACAGGGAGGCGACGTACCGGGCCGTGTCACAGTACCAGCCGTACGCGAAGTCAGTCTGGTATTTGGCGTCCTGGGTGCACTTCCCGGGGTCGTACTTGCTAAGCACATCCTGAGCCGTCATCGTCTGGGGGGAGTCATTGCCTCCAATGGTGAAGAACCAGATGTCTGGGTCGTCCAAGGTCTCTCGACCCTTTTCGCAAAAGCGGTGCGTCTCGTATGTGTCAAGATCGAAGTCATCCATGTAGAAAATTCGGGGCTGGTCCCAACGTAGGCCACCGTTGTACCTTTCAAGGAACTGCTTGATCTCGTCCCTGACATATTCAGCCAGCCGGTTAAGCGTGTGGCGGAGCTCGTTGGTCAGAAGAGGCTTGTACCCGGGTATGATTCCCATACTCTGGGAATTGCACCACTCTGTGCCTGGGCCTTCACCGAAGAAACCGGGGTAAAGCTGAACGAAAATGGTACGCTTGTTCCCCCGGTCAAGTCTCTCGATAATGGCATCGTATCCCTTCTTCAAGACATCCCGGAGCTTGTTGTCGTCGAGCCATTTGCGCACGCTGTTGATCGTCTCATCACAGTCGTCTGAGAAGGGACCGCCGGGCTTGAATACGCAGGCCTTGAGAATCTTTCCAAAGCCTACGTCGTTGCCGCCAATGGAGACGGTGATGACTTGTTGATCTTTGTCCATGTTGGGTATCTGTGTCGCGATCATGTCGGAGGTTACGGCACCGGTACACGAAAGGAACTGCATTCCGTTGTTCGGATAGGGGAAGTCTTTGTTTAACTGGGCAGGGTACGAGCCATCATTGCGAAAACAGTCTCCGCTAATCTCGTCTCCAAACGGTTTACCCGCCCCAGGCCCCGCGGAAAAGGAATCTCCAATGGCAACCCACGGATACACAGGATCTTCCCTGATCGCGAGACGAGCCGCTGTGGAGCTTGACGAGTCCGCGGGCATGGACAAGGCCAAAGAGGCGACCGAAAGCAATAGACCGATTCTCTTGAACTCTGCCATATTGTATGACGCCACAATCAAGAGCATGAATTTAATATACAATGTGCGTGTGGCAGAGTAAGAGTAGATACCAGTTGAAAGCACAAGACGATCCAGAACATTCTCAAGCTGTTGGTTCCGATGGTCATATATATACCGAGTGCAAGTCATGGCAAGGGAGACTGTTCCGTTCCCTTCTGCCCTTCTCGTTCACCATCCTCCTTTAACTTCCCGACATATCTTGAGCCACAATTTGTGAGACTCCGGAAGGGTGGTGTTGGGTATTTCCAGTTCAGTTGCTGTGCCGCAGGATTTGCACTGCCATAGCCTTGACCACAGCTGCATTTACGTCAGGGCCTCTCATCTCGGCCGGGCACCTTCGTCCTACAGCCACCAAAGGGTACACTTACGGACCAAGTGTTTCAAATCGCGACCTGCACATAATTCTCTGTCGTCTCGACTGTGACCACGCCGCAAGAACATCCCGGATGGCCAATAATGATCGAGATATCACGGTGTGAGGTCATCCCACCTCTGGCCCGCTTACTTTCGGTGCTGTTGGCCGGGACTGTCATTGCGCGCGTATCACGGTTCCCCCCTATGGAGTCGTAAGCAGTTGTCTATAATTGGGTGTAAAGCTTTCTCGATGGGGGCGCACAAGCTACCTAGGTAGAGTGTGACGACGGTTCTTTCGATGACTACCTATGGAGGATCTCTTGGCAGAGAGGCATTGCTCCAGTCAGCTTGCCGCCCCCTGTAATTTGAGTGAGAATGAAGGACTTGGTGTGAGGTCTGGTGTTGGGCTGCATATACGCACCCAACGCCTTGCGCCCCCGTGGCACGCCTCCAAAATCCCCGAATCCCCGAGGGGGCGAGACATGGGTACCGAGACGTGTGGCCACCAGAATAAAAATAAGCAACAAGCGCCTGAAACATCATCTTAACCCAACGCCCTGAACCTTTGCCTTCCACCGAGCTTTCAGAAAGCATTCAACACTCCGCAATTGCAACATCGGACAATCCTCTAAATCTCCGAGTATCATCAGCATAGCTCACTATCAGTCTCAAAGAGCCTCTTCTCAGGTTTTCGCCATGCATCGCACCGATACCAGGGACTGGGCGTCATTCAGCCTCCCCTTCCCGGACGCGGTCGTGTTCACCTTCGCCTCGTCAGAGCCAACGCCTCACAATGAGACCATTCGCATCACCATACATCCCTCTGGAAACTGGAAGATGCCCCTACACTGGCACCCTTCCGAAAGTCCGGATTCGAGGCCAGACACTCGGGCGGGCCCGGGCTGTGAGCGACTCAGCTGTGTTGACGGTTCCCTCCACGTCTTCGTCGCCGAGGGCATCTCCAGCAACTACGACAAATTCGGGTCCAAGGGCATGATTGTCAACTTTTCCCCAGGCCAGCGGGTCCAGTGGGACCGGTCCCGACACGCCAAAGAGACGCCGCTCACCGTCGATCTTGTCGCCAATCCAGTCCTGTGGCGCAACATCTGCAGCGCCGTCCTGGATGCTGATAAATTCCCCCGGCTAGAGTCTACACCATGGTGGTTGAAGGCACTCTTTGCCATCTTGAGACCGGCGTGGCACGCCTGGCTTTTGCCTCTCACGCTTCGGATCCAGCTGCTGGCCATCTTTGCCTCGCACGACCTCTTTGTCTACCACGGCTACATCCCGGTAACTTGGCCGTGGATGTACCAGCCTTGGGGCGGGAGACCGCCGGTCTGGGCAAAATGGCTGCAGTTGCGGAGCATGTTCTTGATTTCGAGTGTGGTTATGAGGAGTGCATGCCTGGTCGGGACTTGGTGTATGGGGATGAAAGGGCAGTATCCTGAGTATACGCCAAGATGAGAGAGTCGAACATAGGACTTCTATGAGTACTGCTAGTACTATTACGCCTGAGTAATATGTTTCGCGAGTTGCCTGATGGTGCATCAACAGTGTAGCTCAAGAGTATTGAGAGGGACTTGCGAGGCTATAGCGGCCCTATCATAGCCACATCGATACGGGGGAACGTGTGCCTACTTATGCCCAGCCACGACTATAGGAGGTATGTCACTCATGGGGTCTTCCTAGCCCTATACTTCTATCCCACCGACGCATCAAGTCAGTCCTCTGGTTCGTAGAGAGCTCCCGTACGAATGATAACTCGTCAAAATTTGAAAAAGATCTTGCGGTACACAGCAGCTTTAATTCCCCAATCAAAAGAGCATTATGTGATGTGCTAAATTAAAGCTCACAAGAAGGAGAAAGAGGGTGACAAGAACAGGTTCAATGTTGCTTAGAAACAACCCTGTGCAAGCCTAGACACGGCTCCCAGGCCAAAAGATGCCGTAGAAGAGAATATTGGAGCTGAAACTTGCGTAAAACATAGCTTCGAGCGGAGGGGACATAATACTAATGTCCTTCTGTAACCTGTTGCGGTTGAGCTTTTGAGATGTTAGATCCCAAAGGCCTTGACCCCGGAGGCTTCCTTATCCCCAAACCACGACCAAATATCATTCAGCAGACGACCGGGCACCTCGTAGGCAGCAAAGTGGCCGCCGTGGTCATTAACAACCCTCTTTTTGACATTTCCTCCCCGCTGTGCCCACTCCAGAGGCATCCGGTACGTAATGTCGTAGGGAAACTGGCTGATTGCGACGGGCACCTCAACGAGCGGCAGCGTGCCGAAGTCGAACGTGGCGAAGCCACCATCCCGAGATACCTCCTTGTAGAACCGCATGCCTCCATAAGGGCCTTGGATGTAGTACATGAGTGACCAGGTAATGATCTCTTTGGGTGTCCAACTCATGATGGCCGGGTCGATGATCTTGTTCATCAGGGAGTACATCCATAGGGCGTTGCCGAGCGGCGAGTCGGTCATACCGTAGGCCAGCGTCAGAGGCTCTGTGGACTGTATCACACGGTAACCAGAGGCTTGATTGATGTAAGTCTCGAGAATCTTGATGTAGGCGACCTCGTCCGGCGTCGACTGGCCCTCGGCGAGTAGGCGCAGGTCATTTTCGCTGGGCTGGATGATCCAGAAGTTGCTGAGCGCAGAGACGACACTGTCCGGGAACAAGTGGGACTGGTAACGCAGGATGACGCCACCGAAGTCGCCACCCTGGATAACGTACTTCGGATACCCGAGCTGTGCCATGAGCGCGTTGAACGAGTGGCCAGCTTCGACCGGACCGAAGCCGTCTTTTTGTGGCGCGGGGGAGAAGCCGAAGCCGGGGATGGAAGGGGCGACGACATGAAACGCCGGCACAGATGCGTTGGGCGGATGTGTCAGGTTGGCAATGATGTGGCTGACTTCGAGGAAAGAACCTGGCCAGCCGTGGATAAAGAGTAGTGGGATGGCATCGGCACGGTCCGACCGGTGATGGACAAAATGCAGCGGGACTTGATAAGTTGCGTTATCGATGACCGGCTGGACAATGGTCGTGTACTGCTCCAGCCTGGCAGGACTATCAGTATCTCGGTTATCTAGGCTGCAACTAAGCACTTACTTTGAATTGATAGCTGCCTCGGTGTCGTTCCAGCTATACTCATTGGCCCAGAAGTCCCGAATGGTGGTAAAGTTCTCGGCACTTGGTCCGTCACCTATCGCGTTCAGGAAGACTGGTGACCTGGTATTTTCCACACGCAACCGAGTCTCCTCAATGAATTGCCGATCAACGTGGATCTCAAATGGCTTCGGTGATGTCTCAAAGATGGCTTCCACGTTTGGCACCGAAAACTGCTCCACAGCAACAGCCAGGATTGGCCCAAGACCAAGCGTTAAAAGAGAACTCTGAAGCATCTTGTGTTTTGCTTAGCCAACGATATTCGTATCGACTGTTCTCTAGCATCATCCGTCATTCATTCAGAGATTCAATCTGCTCTTTATGTCGAGGCATTCCCGGCCTTTGCTCTTCCCGACAGTCATTCTTCCCGGCGCTGGCCGGACAATGCAGCGGTGCCCAGCACGGTATATCCCGTTTCCGGTCGTATGATAGATGCTTAAAAGGTTTGATATATACTTGCTTGCAAAAATCGCCGCATTCTACAAGCATTTGAAGATTAACATTCGGGGCGGATCCGGGTGGGGCACTGCCCGGGACTGCGTCGAGAGCCCACTTCTAGATCCGGCGCCAAGCCGGACGAGCGCCAGGCTGATGGAAGCCGATTACTTGCTTACCGATGCCTGCATCAAACTTCGACTGAAAACTTGCTCATCCACCTACAGACAGATTCTCCAATACCTGGGCGGCCGATCACGCCGTGATTACTATGCCGATTTAGCTGTGCATCTCTCTGGCTGCTGACAAAGGCAGAGCAACTGGAGCTCACCCACCAAAAGAAGACCGGAAAAACTCCTACCCCCCCTGTCAGGGTTTCTTCATGAGAAGCATAAAAGTATGCATTGTAATTAAGGACGAGCATCCTTGAACCAAAATATCTAACAGAATCACACGCAGTCCACTGCGGATCAAGCTTTGTGTGCCGAAAACGACCGCAAGCATTATCGCAGGAGTGCAACTCACGCAAGTATCATCTTCCAACTTCGACTCTTGCACAGCCTGCAGCCACACAGTATCCAGAATGGCGCCTATTCAGTTCGGCATCCTCGCCTTCAACTACCAAGTCGTCGATGCGGCCGGACCGACCGACCTCCTTGCCGCCGCCAACAAGATCGCGCTCAGCACCGTCCGCGAGTACACGCCCTTGATCGATGACGCCCTCGTCGCACAGGCCCCGGAGTTCGTCTTCCATCACATAGGCGTGACCAAGGATCCCGTCCGGCTCGGAACCAGCAATCTCACCATCCTGCCCACCACCACCGCCGATGACTGCCCGGAGCTCGACATCCTGCTCGTCGCGGGGCCCTACCTCGGCAACTTTGAGCTCCACCCAAAGTACGCGGACCTCATCCGCGCGCACGCCGCCAAGGGCAAGCTGCTCTTCACGACGTGCACGGGCGCGAGCCTCGTCGCCTCGACGGGCGTGCTCGACGGCCGGCGTGCGACCGTCAACAACATCGAGTACGAGTGGGTGCGCCGGCGCTGGCCGAAAGTCAACTGGACGCGGGAGAAGAAGTGGGTCGTCGATGGCAACTTCTGGACCGGGTCCGGCGCGACGGCGGGCACGGACATGATGGCGCACTGGCTGAAGGAGAACTACGGCATGGAAGTGATGCGGGTGGCCGCGTCAACGCTCGACTTTGAGCCACGGGACATTGACGGTTTGTACACCGTGCTTCCCCAGAGGTTCGATGAGAGTGGAAAGAAGATCTCGACCCATGTCTTTCGGTATCATGGCGTGGATTGAGAACTAAAAGCATGGCTTAAAGTGCCCGAGAGCATTTGGGAACTTTTGGGTATTTCGTCATTCCAGAAGGTGCTGTCTGTTTGAATAGGCGGGCTCTCTTCGTTCAGTTATGCAACACGAAACTTGTTTCTCTCAGTTAGAAGAAAGGGCACTGAGCGTATTCAAGATTCAGAGATGCAGAACAGATATGGACAACCCCGGCCCGAGGGTAGGTAACCTGGTCTTCAGCTCAGTAATATCTGTTCCATATAGTTGATGATAGTACATTCTTTGGCTGCTACGACCGTACCGTTGGGGTGATCTGGAAATACTTCCTTCCATCGGAAGATGCCGCAAGACTACATGACTAGGATAGGTGCGTCGTCCATGATGATCTCAATCCACTTCCGCGCCTTCCTCCTGTTCCATATCGTCTGAAGAGCCTGGAGGGCGGCGGGAATGCTGCCAAATCTGGTATACTGGTAGAGCGATCCCAGACGTTCGGTGAAGAATTCTCGGTGCTCAGGGGATACGCTCTCCGCGGCGGCTATATAGTAAGTCCATACAAGTGCGTGAGCACCTTTGCTGAAGGAGTCGAGCCCAATAACTTTGTGGCGGAGTCTTTCTATCACATCAACGGACACAGCAGGGGAGAACGAAGACGGGTCGGCGCAGTTTCTGTAAATTTCACAAGCGTCGCAAATGGCCGATCGCATGAGCTGCAGGTTCATGAATTGCTCGGATGTCGGCGCGATTTCCGGGTAATCCATGAATTCGAGGTAGTGTTCAGGAGCAGTCGACATGATTTGCAGGCCCTTATCCACATCTGACAACGGGAGACCAAATAATTGAAACCTGAATACCTCACAGTTAGTATTCTTACCAAGTTCAAGGGAGTATGTTTCACGCACATCTTCACCTGCTGCATGAAGAAAGCCCTCACGCTCCCGGGAAGCATGTACACGGACTCGGGCAGCCGCATTAGGCAGGCGAGCATCTCCAGAAGATAACGATAGTTGCTTGCGCCCGTAATGGTGTCCCCAACAAGCAGAACAAGGATTGTTGCGAGGGTATAAGGGTTAAAGAGCTGATTCGGCTCCAGCTCCAGCGAGTCACGTCTGAGCTTCTCTACAACCGCGCGGTGTCCAGCCTCGGCGATGGGAGCCAGATCTGGGGCTTGTTGCGCGAGGTGGAATGCAGCAACGACAGACACAGCACGCCCGAGGACCTGGTCCTGACAGGCAAGCGGGAGAATGATGTGCCTATAGCCGTTGCTAACAGAATCGAGGACGACCATGACAGGAGCGACTCGTTCCGAGACTACCAAGGTGGAGGCATTAGAGCGAGCGGTAGTCACAGGGTGCGTCGACAAGTGAACGGGACTCACAATGTTGAAATAGAACCCTCTCTTGTGCTGAAAGGAGCTCAGTGGGCGCTGTTATGAGTGAAAATTCTCCAAAACACTCCAGCGCGCTGGGTGTATAGTCGGGTTCAGTGTCGATTGATGTCGGTTCTTCAGATACATCAGCAACGTTGGCGGAGGAGACCTCTGACGAAGCGATTGAGAGGTTGCTTTCTGAGTCCCTTCGCTCTCTTGCACAACGAGACTTCTTGGCTCCCCTTTTGTCGTTTACCCAGCGCAATGTCTTGGTGTGCGGGGGAGCTGTTTTCTTCTCCCAAGAGGTAGACGATGATGATCTGGTAGTTGGAGAAGGCGCAGTAGCGAGACCATTCTCAAAGGAGCTCATGTGTCCACTCAGGCGATAGCGAGGACCTTGCCCCGAGCATTTTATACCCTTCTTTTGGCACTTGAGGCATGAAGGCTCCGTCTTATCGCAGATGAGTCTTCTCTTGCAACACTCATGACACCCTTGCAAGACATGATTGTTAGTTCGCTCAAGCAGAACAGTCTGGCACTAGAGGGAGGTCCAATACCATTATTTCTCCTAGCAAGAGACATATTTAGCAGAGTTCTGGAAGCCGACTGGTGAGAAGTGATGGGGACTGATGATCACCATTTGAGGTTTGATGTTTGATGCAGGTGACTAGGAGAGTTCCCAATGGGGGTCCAGTCTAAATAAGTAGCTAATGGATTGGGGCGTCAAGACGACCTGTAAAGATGGGGGGTTAACTAGAGGTCTGGCGTGACAAGAACTACGCCAACAGGATCGACAAGTCAGTCCAGAGCGGAGCCACCGTGGCTTGCGTTACCAGCCCACCACTACAGAGTACTTGTAGCTTCCATGTCACGGATTCTGTCCGGCATGCTATGGATTGATCAATGGTAGGTGTGTGATTGGACGGGGCGTAAATGCAATGGATTGATAGCAGACAATTGAACTAAGCTATGGGCGGCCATCTTGTCTACCTCATTCGACAAGGCATTAATGGACATTCTTAACTACATATGTATGACCCATTTTCAAACTACAACTTCCCCTTCAGTTGTGAGGGAGCCAGGTCAGTCCGAGCCGTGAGGGCTGCGCGAGTACCCTCCTCAATCGCACCATCGATAAAGCTACGCCAACCGAGGGCCCAGTCCGAGCTCCCGAATATGACCTTACCATGCCGGGCTCTCATGTCGCCAAGGTGGTTGGAGAGCAGCCCTGGCTGCGAGAAGAACCAAGCTCCTTTTGCAAATTCATCCTTGGACCAGTTGTGAAAGACCTTTGGTTCTATGATTAGTCGCCGGCTTGTGGCAGACAGAGTTGGCAATAGACTTACGAGTCTTTCAATGTCCATCGGCACAAGCCCTTGCAGCTTTCTAGCTGTAGTTCCAATGTTGTCCTCAGGGTCGAAATGCCCGTTCTGTCCGCCAAAAGCGACAATGTGCGTGTTGCCGGCTGGAGTAGTCCCGTCTCCAAAGGCGTAGAAAAGTCCGTTTTCGGGACGGGCGATGCCAGTATACGAACGCAAGTCCTTGTTTCGTACCTCGGCGTGCACCTTGACACACTGGTTCACGTGGCCGATGCTAGCAGCTGTCCTCTTCCCACTAGGCAATGGAGGGTTGAAGACGACATTATTCATGACCTGCAAGGGTATCGCGCTGATAACTCTCTTCGCCCTGTATTGTTTCCCATCCCTGGTGCTGACGGTCACAAAATCCTTCGTATCGTCGATTTCGGCGACGGGTGAATTGAACGCGTAGCTCAGGTTCCCGCTAGCCAACGCCTCACGGAAGAAGCGGATGGCAAAGCTCGACTGGCCGCCGCGAAACTTGTATTTGACCAGGTAGTCTATGCACCCCTGATAGCTGTAGTCGCTCAGGGCCCACCAGTGAAGAAACTCGAAGAAGCTGGTCGTCTCGAGCGTGCCGCCGCTGCACAGGAGCACAAAGGCCTCAACCCCTGAAAGTTCATTGGGTGTAAGGGAGTCCTTTATCTCTGAGAGTCGGTCGGCCACAGACATCTTGTCGTATCGGAGTGCCTCTGCCGTGAAGGCAGCCGTGTGTGGAAACGGGATCACCCGCTTACCGTACTCGCCGTCGACGTTGACCAGCTTCCGAAGGCCCGACTCCATCATCTCGTCCTCTTCTTCATGTGTGAAGTGCTGAGCTCGCTCGGTGTTGACTAGGATGTATTTGTTGAGACCTTTCGAGAAGTCGTACGAGGATACCAGCTCGTCCTGCATCTGGTACCGGAGGATCTCGCGCCAGACATTGGCTTGTCCCCAAAAGATCCAAGTCCCGCCAAGCTCAAAACTGTAGCCATCGATGTCAGAAGACCAGGAGCGGCCGCCGATTCGATCGCGGGCCTCAATAAGGAGTGTTCGGAGGCCTAAGCGAGAACCCGGGTTGTCAGCCACTGATTTAGGTGGGAACAGTGTTATCAAAAGACGCGAGAAAGGAACCTAGAATACCACTTGTTGTGAGATCTCGAGCCGCTGTTAGGCCGCAATATCCAGCTCCAACTACGATCACGTCAAAGACCTCTGTGGAAGCGCGATCAAGGTTTGTGGGAGGCTGGATGGTGCCGATGCAGGGCACGCCAGACTTCAGGCCTTGCTTCTCGGTCCAAGAGTATCCGTCTCGTGAAGAAGCCATGGTATATGTGCCTTTGGATCCGTGCTTGAGCTATCTCGTGCAGTCTAATGGAACAGAGATCGATAGTACTCGGGTATAAGTACAAAAGGGCTTGAGGGGAAATGTGCAGGGCTTGAACATCTCGGAAACAATTTCTTTCCACATCAGACAATTATTGGAGATTACTTCTTTGGGTAATTTCCAGAGTCGACTCCACCTTGAAGCTGATTTCGTAACGTTTTCTCGTGGCAGGTCGCCAAGCGGCAAAGGGGTCAGCGGGGGTCGATGGTCGATAGCATCATCCGTTACCTCCTTGGCCCCGCACCTTCTCTAGGGCAAGACCATGACTCGCCGAATATTCGATACTGACGAGGTAGAGATGTTATCAGATACTGACACTTTATCACTTGATAAACACTACTTTGTGGGACCTGGAAACCCACACAAGCATGGACCCAGAATCATCGGCTGTGCCCTGGACCTGAGTGCCGGGAGTGTGCGGGGAAGATGGTTTCTCGAAAAATTTCCCAAAGGGGAAATTCTCCTCTTTTTAGCTCAGAGATGATAACACGAGGTTGGCCGGATGCTCCACCAAACTAGCCTGGCGGATATCAAGGATAGGTGCGTGACTTGACCAGTTCGCGATACGCATGTGGGCTCGTCGTCCTTGACAAGAGTTGCGGAGATGACACCAGCTGTCGGCTTATCTGTCCTAGGGCTATGCTGTCTCTCGATCTGGATCCTGAGTGCCAGCGCCGAGTGATGCTATCTCCTGCACCCACCCCCGCACTTCTTGAAAGGCTTGGTATGCTAGTTCCTGGGGGTGTCTCTCGCAAAATTTCCCCTTTGGGCGATTCCCTTTGTCTCTGGTGTGGTTGGGAATGGCGATAGACTGCTCGCAAACACGGTGTACATCGCCATCTTCAGTGTCAAAGCTCACGCGAGACGGACACGGCCACGGCAATAGACACGGCGAAGCATATCTCGTGCGTCTACCCAGAGCGATGCGTTTGTGGACATAAGTTTCGTGCTCCTCGCTCCTGTCGTTCGATCCGTCCGCTCACATGGTCTGATCTCGTCAACTCGCTCTCTTCTCTCTTACGCAAGTGCCTACTTCCCAAATATCGATATCGACATGGGTGCCAATCACACGCCACCCCAAGGGGAGGGCCACCTCCAGCAGAGGCTTTCTCTCGTGACAATGATGGCCATGTCATTTGCCATCCTCAAGTCTGCCTACCCTCCTCGGCTATCTCTGGTTAACGCTGACAAGTTGTAGTACCTGGATTGCATTAGCAGGTACCATCGGCTTCGTCTTGCCCTCCGGCGGCTCTATCTCACTCGTCTATGGCTTCCTCTTTTGTGTTCTCTGCAACCTTGCCCTCACCGCTAGCCTTGGCGAGTTGGCTGCCTTGTGGCCAACAGCCGGAGGCCAGTATCACTTCGTATTTGCCCTGTGCACAGAGAGGTGGAAGCGTGTCATGGTACGTCCAGCTGGTGCGGCCCGCGAGAACTTTCAAACACTGAGACAAACTGCACTGTAGAGCTTCTGGGTCGGCTGGACGAACATTGGGGGCTGGCTGACCATTGTTACGGCTCAAGGGTTCTTTGGAGGTACGTAAGGCCGGGCCATAGTCTTGCCCCCTTGGCTTCATGCTGACCACCATCTGCTAGCCCAATTCGTCTCCGCCGCTGCTGTCGTGGCTTCAAATGGCACTTTCGAGCTGCGGCAGTGGACGACTTACCTCATATTTCTAGCGATACTCACCTTTGCAACCGCCGTGAACATCTGGGGCAACAGAATGCTTGGCCGATGGAATGATGCCGCATGTGAGCCACCACACAACAGTCTTTCTCGTGCGACTTCAACAGCGCTGTATTCTAACCTTTACACAGTGTACTGGTCCCTTCTAGGTGTTGTCATCATTAGCATCGTTCTTCTATCAATGTCCGACAAGACTGAACCCAGCTTTGTCTTCGCCAACTTTCAAAACGCAACAGGATGGCCAGATGGCGTGTCTTGGCTGTTGGGCCTGACACAATCTGCTCTCTCCTTGATCGGCTTCGATGTAGTTATGCACATGGCTGAAGAGATGCCAAACCCTTCAACCGATGTCCCTCGTGCTATGATCTACTCCATCATCATTGGTGGAACCTCGTCAGTTTGCCGCCTTATGGTCATCATCCTTGAGTGACTAACCCGATCTAGGGGAATTGCCTTCATCCTGGTTATGCTGTTTTGTTTCGTCGACCCGGCTACCGTGTTGGGGACTTCCACCGGAATGCCCATAGTCGAGCTCATCCTCCAAGCGACCAACTCCCGGGCAGCAGCCACTATCCTGGCGCTCATGCTCACTATATGCTTCATCAATGGTACAATTGGAAGCGTGGCCAGTGCTAGTAGGCTCGTGTACGCGATGGCTAGAGACGAAGGCCTCCCTAGGCATAGTTTCTTTTCGCACATCGACCCGAAGCTGAATGTACCCATTCGGACCATTGTTCTCTGCTACTTGTTCAACGTAGCATTCGGTCTCTTATACCTCGGACCCAGTGTCGCTTTTAATGCGTATACTGCTGCTTGCACCATCTTTCTCAACATCTCTTACTCATTTCCCATTATTGTCTTGCTCGTCAGAGGCAGGGATGTCCTGAAGCAGCACCAGAGCGTCGGAGTGCCGTTCAAGCTTGGCAAATGGGGCTATTTCTTGAATTGGACAGCAGCCCTCTACGTGGTTATCATCTCCATTGTGAGTTAGCAATTTTCACTTCACGCAATGATCCAGGTCTTAATTTGAATCGTCGATAGTTCTACTGCTTCCCCCCTGGCTTCCCGGTCTCTCCAAATACCATGAGTGAGTCTCCTGTCAGTGCCGCTGTTGGCAACTTTGCGAATCTGACATATGGCAGATTATGTTTCAGCCGTGCTTGGGATCTTCTTCACCTTTGTTGCCATATATTGGTTCATGTATGGAAACACGTTCAAAGGTCCGGTAAGTATTATATTTCAATAAACATTGTGATAATCGTTCTCCTCTAACTCCATGCAGACATTTGATATCATTATCGCAGAACATCTGCATGTTGGTACCTCCACGGGAACTTGTTCCGCCGACCAACGCAAACAGGAAGTGTAGTCCTGTGAGAGTTGAAGGTGCTGACTGGCAACGACAAAAATGGAAACTATCCTGGGAAGTAAGAGCTGCTGGCTAGGCACTAAAAATGCAGTGTTGACTCCTGTTTAGCCTAGGAACAAGCAAGGTCTCTGCACATGGATGGCATTGTAAAAGATACAAACCTGGTTGGTTCCTAAGGTTCCATAGCTTTAAATAAAGGCGAGATTCCGTGTAAGGTAGCTGTATGGACATCATCAAGGTATTCTACGCTCCGTCATTTGCAACCATGCAGCCGCAATCGCTATTATCTATCAATGCTCTAAGATTATTGACCGGCTTGGCCAAGTTGGCTTAGCCTAATGATTTCAAAGATCGATCAATGCCTCTGTATTACAGAATCAAGACTTTAGAGATTTGAATCGCTCATCTTGATCACAGTCAAGAGCCTGTAGAACCGACAGACCGCTGGGTTCCAACCTCTGAAGCTAGATTGGAAACTCTTAACGTACGCAAACTTTGCCACAGCTCTGATTCTAGTGAACAAACAGAGTTTAACACACATATTCCCTGGCACCATTCGATTCAGACCATCTAGAAAATCGACATACTTGGAGGCGGAAAAGCCTACTAGTAAACAGCCTGTTAGATATCTACAGCAAACCTTTCTCGCAGCCACAACCCACACTTGTAAAACACAACCGGTACAGGCAAGAAAGCTGCCAGGATGAAACCCAAAACACTATTTCCCCAGCCCAAGCCGATGGTTTTGTAAAGCGGGTCCGCAGCCAGGGCCAGGAAAGCTCCGGAGCCGTTCCGGATCAGTGTGGTGGCAGCCAGGGCCGATGCCGCTGCCTGCGGACCAAACATATCCATCATATATAGCTGAGAAGCAGCAGTGATAACGACGACACCCAGCCCCACGAACGCGGTGCCAATCATGGGGACAATCCAGTGCACACCATAGTCGGCCGTCCATCCATAGATGAAGGTCCCAGCAGGTATGGCGGGACCAACCCAAATCATCAATATCAGACGGCGCTCTGGCCCGCCGTTGCCGCCCAGTAGCCGGTCGCTCAGCTTAGCAGAGAGCAGCAGGCCGACGGTGCAGCCGAAACCCAGGCCTAAGTAGGCAAGGCCAGAGACACCGACACTCCAGCCATACGTGGTGCGGAATACGCTGGGGAACGTCGCGAAGAGGAGGTACGTCATGCCAAAGGTGAGGGCCATGTACAAGCCTGTAAGGAAGACGATGGGCGAGAAAAAAAGCATTCGCAGGGGGCGTAGTAGCGCGCGCTCCACGAGATGCTTCCGCATGACCTTGTTATCGTTCGCAGACCGCAGATCTTGGTTCCCGGTCTCCTTTCGTAGACGAGCTGCCTTTCGTCTGAGAATTATAGCGGCGTTTGTTTCCCGCATAGTGATAAGAGCAGTAACTGTCACAGTGCCGGCCTGTATAAATATTGAGTGATTAGATGGTGGGTGCACTCTTAGGTCTGACAATTGTAGACTTACTAGAATAAGCACTAGATAGAATGTCCACCGCCAACCGAGAGCCTGCGCCACAAACCCGCCGACGATAGGACCGACGACGGGTCCTAACAACGGGCCGGCGCTGAATACCGCTGTCGCAGCGCCGCGCTCCTCCTTGGGCAGCAGGTCAGCAATGGTGCCGCCGCCACAAGTCATGAACGAGGCCCCGCACGCGCCGCAGAGGAGGCGAAACACCAAGAACATGGCGGCGTCGGTGCTGCGCGCACAGCCGACTGTACAACATATGTACAAGACACTGCTGGCCCAGTATATTGGCAGGCGGCCGGCGAGCTCAGATAGTGGCGCGAGTAGGGTCGGGCCGAGGGAGGCGCCCAGGGAGGGTATGGTGACGGTCAAAGTCGCGATGACGCTGCTCTTGATGCCGAACTCCTCGGCCAGTTCCTGTGCACCGGGCGCGAACATGGTGGTGGCAATATTGCTGGAGAAGCTAAGAGTTAAATGAGGATCAGATTTCCGACTTGATTTCAAACATACGTGTAGAGCACAGAGAGGCTGATCAGAGTAACGTTCAAGATCTTGACAGATTTGGACCAATTTCGCGGGTTGGCAGGATCATTTGGACCGTCCCAGTCGACGATGTTCGGATCAGTGAGTGCATCCTGGGCCGCAAGTCTGTCGTCAACGCCATGGATATTATCCGGCGAACCATGGCTGTCTTCGCCAGGAACAGGCTTTGGTTCGGCATTCTTTGTTACTGCCAAGAGGTCGTAGGCAGGTGCAAGCGTGGTGCCGGTGGCACTGATGTTGGCACGAAATGGCTGGTCTTCTGACTTCATGGTAACTAATTTTCAAGCTTCCGTACCACAGGACAGTCTTTCCCGAGCGCTCACAAACACTGTTGGGGTTTGGCTTGTATGTGCTTCTCTGGTTTTAATTATATACTAGCAAATCGCAAGAAGATGAGATTGAAGGAAGTTACCCTCCCATTCACTTCAAAGTGGCAATTCTTCTATCCATCTTTCTTTATAGCTACAGAGACTCTGCGGCAAAAGGCCGGGGCTGGAACTGGCATTGAAACCTGACCCACGCATGAAAGCTTTGAGTCTCCCCCCGGCAGTTGTGTTTTGCTCCGTCGTTTGCTCCGTCCGATTTAGTGGGGCAGGCTCCACTTGGCGGAGGTTCGTCAGGAAATACCTCGATGCTAACAACGAAGGTGTTCATTCTAGCAGTCTCATGGGCTATCCCACTGATGGGTTCGATGGAGGGTAAGTACCTTTGTTGTCAGGCAGTCAACCAAAACTGCCCATCATTTGACCTGCTGCCGTCATCCCCTCCGTCTGCTTTTCTCCCTCAGTCTTCATCTCCGATACCACCTCTACCTAGTGGACATACGATGAGTGTTGTCCGCAGGATGTCTCAAGCTGCCATTCTCTACGCTACGTGGCGCATCTGAGCCTAGCCCGCGTCTGAGCCAGGGCAAGGAATTCATTGCAGGTTCATGAACTGCGCCGAAAACAAGGGCCCTTGTAATCAGGCTTGAAGTCTGTGGCTGAAGGTGTACTGCACTCTTTGGCCATGGAGCAGTCCTCTGGCATCGGGGCCAGAACCCCAAGCGACCTCCCGATCCATCCGAGTGCCACAGCCAAGGCTGCAACGCCGCAGCGGGACCGTCGCCGTGAAAAGCCACAGCTGTCATGTACTTTTTGCAGGCGGCGCAAGTACGCTCTCTCCCCGTCCTCAACGGGACATCGCCGGATCCAGAATAGACATGGATGCTAATCCCCGAAAATATTCTTAGAATGCGATGTGATCGCCAGCTCCCATGCCAGTCCTGCATAAGCAAAGGAATCGAGCTCACCTGTAGCTATCCCCCAGCCCCGCAGAGTCAAGGCGTAAATAGTGTCGGAGACAGAATCCGACAGCTCGAAGCCTTAATTCAATCCCTCGCCCCGCGACAGCAGACATCCTTGCCGATCGTCGGAGCTGTTGGCGAAGATAATGAAAGCTCTTTGCCAGGCTCTATCAACGGGGGCCTGGTACAACTCACTTCCACGTCTGTTACCTCCGTGTCCACATCTGAGTCCCAGGATGGTGGGAGCGCTCAGGTCCACTGGCATGGCGAGAAGTACGTCAGCAGTGTGCACTGGGCCGCCGTTCTTGACAGCATCTCCGAGCTTAAAGATCAGTATGAGAAGGAAGAGGAAGCACGGATGCAGCCCGCTACGAATGATTTCATTCCATATTATACACCCGGTCCTCGATTGCTGTACGAACCGGTTCAGGCGAGTAGGCAGGAGATACTCGCTTCGATCCCGGAGAGACCCGTGGTCGATAGGCTAGTTGCACGGTACTTTAACGCGCAAGGTCTTGCGCCAGGTACGTATGACCAATATCTTTTCCATGATGGACGTTGTTGCTCATCTCCTGAACACATCCAACAGCAATACTCCACAGTGGCCAATTTCTTCGAGAGGTGAGACGCCGTTTACCATGTGTCTGGACGTCCTCCGGCCCCTCCTTTAAGCCATCAAGCAACTACTTACTAACATGCTCTAGTATGAGATGTTCTGGCAGAATCAAAATGACACTCCCTTTACGTGGATCGGTTTGCTTTTCAGCATCTTGTGCTTATCAACCCAGTACCAACAATTGGCGGAGGGCTCCGCCGACCACCAACTACTGACGAGCCTGTATCTATTCCGCGAGCGCACGATCAACTGCTTGGCCTTGGGTCAGTTCACACGAGGTGGCCCGCATGTCCTCGAGACGCTGATATTGTCCTGCGCTACAGAGGCCCTCCTGTCCAAGGATGCGGAGATGGGTCCTTGGCTGCTGCTGGGCACGCTGGTACAGCTCGCCCTGAGCTCAGGATACCATCGGGAGCCCCGCAACTCAAATATCTCCGTGTTCTCTTGTGAGATGCGGCGGCGCGTGTGGGCTGTCATTGTGCAGATGGACTTGAAGTTGTCTAGCCAAATCGGCTTGCCGCGCCTTCTCAACACATACCAATGTGACACGGCGGAGCCACGTAACCTACTTGATTCAGACTTTGATGAAACAACAGAGGAATTGCCTCCGTCACGGCCCGAGACAGAAATCACGCCAGTTCTGTACGGCCTGGCGAAGAACCGAATCGACCGAGTGGGTGGGCTCATCAGCGATTTGATTTCCGACATCAGGGACCACCCCTACTCGGAGATCATGGACCTCGATCGCAAGCTCCACGACGCCGAGGACTCTCTTCCAGCTATCTTCCGATGGCAGCCACTGAGTCAGTCGTTCATGGTGGCCCCGCATGTTATTATGCACAGGGTCTGGCTGCGTCTTGCCGTGCAACGACTCCTCATCTCGTTGCACCGCAAATATCTCGCTCCTACCTCCGTAGATGAAGTGGAGCTCTTCGAGTACTCGCGCCGCGTCTGTGTTGAAGCCGCCATCCAAATTCTTGAAACCCAGAAGCTCGTCGATGAGGAGACGCAGATTGGTGGGCAGCTGGAATCTGTTCGCTGGATACAAACCTCATTGGCCCAGTCCTGCTACCTCCTCGGTATGAGCGTGCTCTGCTACTACCTGCAGCTAGTCAAGAGAGCGAGTCCACCCCTACCGGAAGACTGTGAGGGCACGAAGGCCCGTATTCACGATTTACTTCATGTTACGTACCCGATGTGGCTGCGATCAAGTACTGTTTCGAGAGAGGCAAGGCGCGCTGTAGAACATCTGAGTCTGCTCTTCGGCCTGAGGAGCGGCACTTCCACGTGTTCTTTGCAGGAGGATGAGATGACATCTTGTCTGTCTGCAGAACAGAACATCGCTATGTCGATTGACCCGGTTACATGGGATGCTTATCAAGGTATATTCTCATTTTCCCTACTTTTCCGTTTGAGACCCATTATCCGGCCTGCGTCAACGTATACAAAGCTAATGGCCAATGCTGTGCTTTCCAGAGTGCATCGCCAATCTTCCCGAGGTATTATATGAACAAATTCTTACTCCTGATGTCACTGGGCCCATTTCCCTTGAAACTCCGCGCGTGCACAATGCGTTGTCGTGAGTCAATACTGCTGCTTGATATCTGTAATTAGGACGTCGGTGTGAATATGGGAATTTCCCATTCATTATCACGAAATGAGCAATACCAGAAACCCAACTGTATAAATACATTGTACCTTCAAGTCCTGAAATGTGCACACAGTTGAGTGTATGTAGCATAGACACACTCTTCGCCAAAACGAGCACCTGAGTAACTTTGTACCACGAAGGAATCGGTGTATCACCCTTGAACTTGCCAAGGTTGTAATGTCAAGATAGAACCATGACCTATTACACAACCACAGACGATAGCAAGCTCAAGCCTACTAGGGTTACGGGCCGCTCCGGCTTCGCTCTACTTTCGACCTGTCTAGCACCGCGAAACTCGCAACGCCGATCAATTGCCCCAACCTGTCACTTCCGGTGGAACAGTATGGAGCGGGACTTCGGGTGGATACATTGGCATCATCAATATGGGGTAATGATGCGGGGTGCTGATGGCAATGAAATCTTGGGGCCTTGGGGGCACAGTAAGACCATTACTCCTCGAGACTTCGCTTAAAATTGCTTGGCCAAGGGCATCGCATCCGGTGGAAAGCATGTCTCGTAAATGGGCATACAAAGATGTATTAAAAGAGTATTCAATCCCGGACACGCATGCCATGTCGTCCGCCCGGATATCCAGTCTCGTAAGTCAAGTGACCCGCTTGCAATCATGGTATCGCAGTCTCTGTCGGCTCTGTTGAGCCTTTGCAGTCTGGCTTTCTGCGCTCTTCCGCAATTGGATGGCTCTTTCTATCTTCATGAGCTGGATTATCTCGCTTCACTGGGTAGTCGGCTTACCGGCTCCGCGAACCAAGCGCTGCTCATCAACCACATCAGGCGGGAACTCCAGAACCTCGGCTTCCATGTCTATTCAGACAATTACAACTTTCAGTATCAACGCCCACCTTCGGACCCCATCAACCTAACCATCAACGGAGAGTCCGTGCCAGCGTCAGGCTTTGTCCCTTACGCTGGAGTCACAGATGCAGAGGGGGTGGAAGGTCGCTTGGTAGAGATAGAGGTCCCTGAATCTTACACTGAGTCACCAGATTGGTCCCTGGCGGCTGGAAACATTGCCCTGGTGAACCTTTACAACACACCCCTGGATGGAGCCAATAGATTTCCAGTTTGGCACGGATCTTCGAAATGGTCCGGAACTATACCGGGCATACCCGCGACGAACCCCGGCGTTCGGAACATCAGTCTGGCTACAGAGGCAGGGGTCAAGGGAATCATTTATAATTGGAAGAACATCACATCTTTCAATGCCTATGCCCAGTACGGGCCATTCAAGCAGAACGACCAAGGCACCCCGGCGATTTATGTGACTGACCAGGCTCTCCGTCAAGTTGAGGCACGAAATGGATCACGCGCCTCTTTCACATCTAATGGAGCGATGATTAATGACACCCACACCGAAACTATATGGGTCGTTATTGAGGGAACAAATTTGAAGAACGAGACCGTTCTCGTCAACACCCATACCGACGGCTGCAACGTGGTCCAAGAGAACGGGTACATTCCTATGCTGGCGAGAGCCAGAGAATTGGCCCATTCGCCGCCCTGCCGGACAACGATTCTGCTTTTCCTGTCCGGTCACCTGCACACCTCAGGATTCACCGACAAGGGAAGAATCACCGAACGATGGCTGGAGGATCATCCGGACCTTTGGGCTGAGAGCTCTGGGTCGGGCAAGAAGGCGGTATTTGGATCTTGTGTCGAGCATCTTGGGGCAGCCCACTGGAAGGAAGACCTTCCCAATGAGCTGTACTACCCGACGGGTGCGGTGGAGGATGAACTGCTGTATGCGTCAAGTCAAAAGCTAGCTGACATGATCGGTGGCTTTTGGAAAGGCGCCGACCCGGCCGTCTTGAGAATTGTGAACCCGCATGCCATGAGCTCTGAGCAGTCCGGAGAGGGCCTGGCCTATCTGTGGCATGATATTCCGGAGGTTTCTATCTGCACAGCTCCGGATTGGCTGCTCAAGGTTTTCCCACCGACCTTTGACCAGATGTCACTTGTCGACGTGCAGGCCGTTAGGCGACAGAGCGAAAGCCTGCTCAAGCTATGGGGAGCTGTTGATCACCTCAGCTCTGAGGATATCAGGCATCTCTAGTTACCCCACCGTACGTGGTGTCATT
Organism: Thyridium curvatum; assembly: GCF_004353045.1. Classification (NCBI taxonomy): domain Eukaryota; kingdom Fungi; phylum Ascomycota; class Sordariomycetes; order Thyridiales; family Thyridiaceae; genus Thyridium; species Thyridium curvatum. The sequence continues at coordinate 483,133 of NW_022156761.1, read as the reverse complement.
CATATACCGCCATACTCAAAACAGGGTGTGGCTGCCAGGTGGTTTTGTTTACTTAGCTTTGTGCCTACCTTGGCTTAAATCCGAGACCAATGCTCAAGTCATATATGCCCTAGAGTACTAAGTACAAATACAGTACAATACACTTGACTGGGAGAGCAGCAGGCCCAAAACTGGCTCCTATACCTAAGTGCGCCGAAGCCCAACCTGGCGATTCCGTGCACGAGTCTAGCCTCGAGGGCTCTTCGAAGGAGGTAGTTGACTTATTGCTTCCAAGTGTACGATGTACGGCCGGGATCACCTGTGGATCAATCTTCCTCTTTTTAGGGCCAAAAGCGACCGCACCGGGTGCACGGAATGTCCCCTGACACAAGCTACTTACTAAGGTAGTAATTAAGCGAGAGTGCTAGGCAAAAGTCTAAGTTTGCTGGCATGCTCTCGATCCAGACAGCATCTGAGAGCTCCAACCTGGAAGCTTCCCCATCACCGCACTGTCTAGGAGGCTGGAGCCAAGCAGAGGTCGCAAAGAACCTCCCCTCGAGGGATCTATTGGCTACTTACGCGATCATTGCTGTTCATCGACGAAGCCATGACTTGGCATCTCCCGCCCGCATCCAGTACGCCATGACTTTAGCCAGTCGAACCTCCAAGCTGCCCTTCCGGACGGTGCTGCGCTTCTTCGTCCTACCCCTTTTCCTCGCCGCCCTCCTCTCCGTCATCGCCTACACTTACTCAACGGCCGGCCTCCCCTCCAGAGTTGGTTCCCTGCTCCCTCCGCTCCCGCACATCGACATCCCCAATCCCCTCGCCGCCAAGCCCTCCGAGACGCCGAGGAATACCCACGCGCCCCCGAAGCACAAGCCCACGCCGACATGGTTGCCACCAGCCGCGACGGACCCTTTCCCCCTCCTAGCCTCCTCGACGGCCTCGCCGCCCCCGATCCCGAAACATAATGCGCCCCGGGCCAACATGCACGCAGAGTACGGTCTCAGCCACATGCCGCCCCTCTTCATCGGCTTCACGCGCCAGTGGCCCATCCTCCTGCAGGCCGTTGTCGCGTACATCACCGCCGGCTGGCCGCCCGAGTCCATCGTTGTGGTTGAGAACACGGGCGTCCAGGGCGCCAACGCGGCCGGCCGGCTCTCGCTGCAGAACCCCTTCTTCCTCAACCACACCACGCTGGCTCGCCTGGGCGTCAGCGTCGTCCGCACGCCGGCGCTCCTGACCTTTGCCCAGATGCAGAACTTCTTCCTGCACACGGCGCACGAGCGGTCCTGGCCGTACTACTTCTACAGCCACCAGGATGTGCTTGTCTTCTCCTTTGAGGACGGCGCGGACACGGCGCACCGGCCCGGGGATCGGCCCTGGGAATTTTACGACGCGTCGGACGAGGCCGATACGATGCGGCCACCAGCGGCGGGGCAGCCTGGGTACAGGACTATATACGAGAATTGCCTTCGGGAGCTCAACAGGACCGTTGCTAGTGATACGCGCTGGGCGTTTCGGTGGTTTCAGTACGATCACTTGGCGCTGGTGAATCGTGCGGCGCTGGACGCGATCGGCGGCTGGGATTCTATGATACCGTATTACATGTCGGACTGCGACTTGAACGCGAGGCTGGTCCTGGATGGCTGGAGCATGAAGCATCGCAGGGTGGGCATCATCAACGACATTGCGAGCACGCTGGGGGATCTATCGGCGCTCTACGTGACCCTGCGGTCACCCCAAAGTTTGTGGACCCGAATCCATTCGAGGTCGAGGAGAAGGCCGAGGGAAAACGTGCAGGGCCTCGAGCGCCTACAGAGCCGTTACAGCAAGCCGGTACTGGTGGCGCGAGCATCAACTTGACAGACCGGGCCGAATACTTCCGCGCTCTCGTCAAGGTAGGCGACGCGATGGGGGAGCACAAGTATGGCAACCGCGGACGCAACACATGGCAGGCCAGCCAGCATGGTGGATTTGGAGATCCGTACTTCTACTACCCGGAGGGCTTCGCCAGTGCCTTTGACGTGTTGACCGAGGCTGGAAAGGAAGTTTATCGCCGAAAATGGGGCCACCGTGACTGTGACATTGTCGAGGGTACGGCATTGAAGCTCTGGGATCAGTGGCAGGTTGAGAGAGATTGGGAAGAATAATCCGGGCAAAGATTTGGCCAAGATCTTTTCATCATGGCATGGCGTTATTTTGGGATACTTCAGGAATAAACATAGGTTCAAAATTCGTACATGTAACTCCAGGCTATCAATGACAAAAGGAAATCTATCTAGAGCTTAGAATACAACATACTGATGTTTAATCAACTCGACCAGCTCCGCCCCGAACTCTTCCACGAGCCTAGTGACCAGACTCTGATCACCACGCAAAAGGTCCTTGTCACCGCTCACATTAATGGTGACGTTCCCGTTCTGGCGGACCAAGATGTTGAAATAGAGCTGCTGATCATGCATAGAAGATGTGTCCAGGCCATCGATGGTCGATTCAATGAATGACGGCGTAGTTTTGGTGAAGTAATCGGAAGCAAGCGGTTCTCCCATTTTGTGTCGTTGTAGGATATCGGCCTGTTCGGTGTGTCTCGATTGCAGATCGACGCTCTCCTCCGAGTAAAGAATGTTGATGTAGGAGTTGTATCTGGGCGACAATCTGTGCAGGCCGTCTGCCTGGGCGAAGCGAGCGAGCTGGGCCAGGTGGTCTTGGACCGCGTCGAGCAGTTGTTGCCCCGGCAGGGCCGGTAGGTTGAGACTGAGTGGTACCACGGTCATGGTCGGGATGCTCACGCCCGTGAGATCAAGGGTGTGTTCACCATCGGCGGAAGATAACGAGCGTGAAGAATAATTCACTCCGAAGGTGGGCTGGGAACGACCTGTGAGCTTTCCGAGCGTCCGACCATAGGCCGCAATGAGCGCGGCAGAGGTGCGAGCCTTGTTGCTGATGGCGCCGTTGAGTATATCGGCAATGCTTTGTGGCAAGAGGTCTGCGTAGGTTGCCTTGAAGTGTGGTCCCATGGGAGCCTTTCTGGCATCAGATACCGCGACTTCGGACTGGATGATTGTATCTTGTGCTGAGGCCAAATGCTGCTTCCAGTATGTTTGTTCGGCGCCAGGCTGTCTGAATGAATTGATGTTCTGCATGGCAGACTCGACAGAGGGATAGACAGGCAGCATTTCAGAATTGAACAATGCAACAAGGTCTTTCTGAATCATCTTGATGCTCCACGCATCATATAGCGCATGGTGCACGCGAAGGACGACTGCCTTCCCGTTAGAAGCGTGGATGAAGGAGAGACGAGCTGGAGGTTCCTTGAGATCGGAAGGTGTTGAGTTGCCCTCGCGGACGTGCTGGCTAATCAAGTCCTGAATGGAGATTTTGTTGTCGTGGACCCCCAAGAAGCGGGTAGCTGCAGAAACCCTCTCATCGAGCGTGACCTGGATTAAGTCCGAAGGCCCCTCCGTGTATACAAAGGTTGTTCGTAGCACCTCATGTGCGTTGCAAAGTGCTTCCCAAAAGGTTTTTACCTTGTCTACATCAATCGATTCCTCGTCGACTCGGTACACCCAAGGAGCTTCAAAGAACCTTTTCCCGCTTTGGATCCATTGCTGTAGGGTGTGTCGCTGGCCTGGCAGAACAGGTACGACGGACTTGATTTGTGCTTCTGCCAAGTCGAGCTTCTCGGCTACCGACTTCTTGAGCTGCCTGCCTTGTAGTGCCAATTGCCCCTTCGGCTTCTGAGCAGTGCTCTTCTCGACTGGTCCGGACTTCTTCGCGATGTCCCGGACGCTAGCACCTCTGATGATCTCGAAAACACTGACGTGAATGCCTAGTTGTTTGTTCAAGATCTTGGAGAACCGAATAGCCGAAATAGAGTCCAAGCCAACGTTCACAAGCTTGGTGTTGTGATCGATCTTCTTCCCTCGAATCTTGTCTCCTACAATCCTCTTGACAAGTGCCAGAACAGCATCTCTCTTCTCTGTCGATCCACCTACTTCCACGCTATTCCCACCCTCGTTGAGACCGGTCTCTCCGTGTCTATGTGGCTCGTGTTTGGGAGTCGCAGTTGGATATGTATGAGAAGCCTCGAGAGCCGGATTGTGCAGTTCCTCCAGTACGATGTATCGCAAGGCCGCTTCAAGCTGCTTGCCCAAGTAGAACGCTTCCTCGCTGCTGACCTTGGCCCTCAGTGCACCGTGCAAGGCGCCATCCTTAATGCGAAAACTGACGATAAGGGGATAGTCGTCGTACGCAGGACTCCCCCCTCCAGTCTTCGAATCATCTTGTGTCTGAGCTTGAGCAGGGATAAGAAGTTCTGGCGAAGTCCTGTTACCGTCAGACTCGATCATGCCATCATATACAAACAAGCTCTGAAAGAGACCGGCGGACGTGTTGGCAGCGCCAGCTCTCGTCGACCGCCAGGCTGTCTGCACAGCTCGCAAGGATGCCATCCCATTAGAGCCTCTTGCGTTATCGCTCAGTGCCTGCAGGTCAGATAGGGCCTTTTCAATGGCCATGGTGCTCTGCTGGCGAGCCAATTTGACGCGGACGGGGACGGTGTTGATCGTCGGGCCCATCACAAGATTGTCATCGTCATCACTGCTCGCGGTGATGACCTCACCGAAGACTATATCTGCTTGCTTGTACAGAGACTCGCAGAGGACTTTAGCCCACGCAAGTTGCATGGCCGCTTTAGGTGTTACATTGGCCGTTCTGCACTTAGTCTGCAAGCTGGACATATCTGCGGCGTCCAAGCAAAAGTAAAATGAAGACGAAGCATGCAGGGATTCTTCAGAGAGCACGACGGGCGTATACGTGTAGTCTTGCACGGTCTTCGTCCAGAAAGTGACGGCACTTTTCTGCACCATTGCAAATGCCTTAGCAAGTGGCCGGAAAAGATACCGTGCGGGTGGCTGCTCATCTCGGCCCTCGCCATGACCTGCGAGGCGCTTGGCGTAGTTTTCGTGAAGAAGCTGCCAGATTGCTCGGATGGACTGTGCATCGTACAGAGCGTGGTGGATCTTGAGCTGCACAGCACCTCTCTTGGAGACGGACCAGTTGACAAGGTCGCTCTGTTCCGTGGGCGAAATGACACCGACCCATGGGGCATCATCACGATTGGTGAAAATGAAGCGGGTCCGAAGGATCTCGCAGGCTTGCACGGTGTCGTTGACGGCGATGAAAAACAATTCGAAAGTAGGAGTATCCTGTTTCATAGCAGCCTGAGATAACTGCATTGCGTGAGTGTACATGTAGGCCTGGTCGGCGAAGGCCATTGATGCGCTCAGCATGCCCTCCTGGAGGGGCGTGGCTATGAAAAGGAGATCGCCAGCTACCTGCTGCAAGGTCTGTTCATAAGGCAGCAAGTGACTGTTGGAGTTGCCGACCTGAGCATTGCTTTCAGCCTTAATGGTGCCGGGGACGTCGCTCCTGCTCCTTGCCTTGTCAACAAGGGAAGCCACACCTTGTAAGGTACGAGCCCGTATCACAGCGTTGGGAGTGATCTTAACCCCCTGAGACTTGTTGATGAGCTTTATGAAGGGAAGAACGTTAATGGAATCAAGACCAAGCTGGTAAAGGGACGTTGACTCGGGACTCTTGGCGTTGAGCTCACGCTCGTCTAAGTGTAGGAGGCGGCAGGCAGTGGACTTCACGCAAGCCAGAGCAGCTTCGAAGTCCTTGCCAGTGGGTTTGGGTTCCGCTGATATGTACGCGTCATCGGGCGTGGGGCCGTAGTTTGTGTCATAGTTGACAGATACAAACTGCTCAACCGTAGCAGACTTGTTCGCAGCCTCCGCAACGACCTTCTCAAACAAGATACCAAGGTCCTGAAGCTGTGCCGCGTTGAGAAAACCAGCGGACGAGAGCATCAAGTCAATCTTACCGTCAGAGTGTAGATCGATATCGATAGTCAAAGCCATGTCAATCCTGGACTTGCCCGGCAGAGGAATCATGGCACCCGGCGTGATCTCTCGGTTGACCGACTCGCCATCTGTAGGGACAACATTGATAGTGAGAAGGCTGTCAAACAACTTCTCCTTGAGGCCAGCCCAGCGCTGGATCATGTCGGCAGTTACGAGGGGCATTTTGCCCTGGCAAGCATCTGCGTGGCTCTGGTGAACCCGCTCAGCCAAGCGAGGCAGCGTTTCGCTTCCGCTTCCAAGAGCAACTGCGTGAACAACTGTGTTGAGGCAGGGCCCGACAAACCCATCGACGCCTTCAGCAACGTGACTCAGAAGAGGTCTGAGGGACTTGGTAAATCCGTAGACGATGGATGGCTTCTTGGTCAAATATGCCAGACAGAGAGTGGTAGCAAGCTGGAAGGCCGTAGAAGCGGAAATATTCCCTCCCTTCAGCTTCAGCCTAGTCTGGAGTTCTGCAGATGTGTAGGCAAGACAACGAGTTGCACGAGCCATGGCATAATTCCCGTCTTGGTCGGCATCTTTCCCGATGCGGCACGGCTGCATACCGTGCAGTCTGGCTTGCCATGCGCTTCTGAGGACTTGGATCTCTTGGTCGGCAAGATCACAATGGTTCGCAAGACTTTGCAGAGTGAAGAGACTCCGGGCTCCAGACGCAGCGGTTGGATGACCATCCGCGTAAGCTTGTTCCATCTTATTCCTTAGCGTAGCCATAGCCACCCCATCATACAGAGCGTGGTGCAGCTTTATTGAGGCGATAATCTTGCCAGATGGTCGGTCTTTGTGGATTTGAAGCCGTACGGGAGGTCGGGAGCTCATATGGGCAACAATTGCGGCAGCGGAGTCCTCTCCCCTATCAAATGGCGAGGGAGGCGACTCCAGCACAACCTGGAATATCTGGCCATCCTGCTCGCGTTGAATAAAGCAAGTCCGCAACATTGCTTCCGAGGAGACTACTCGTGCAGCGGCCTCCTTCCATTGAACCATGTTCGTTCCGGGCGCAAGTTCGAAATTGAAATGCGTCACGTAGGGAACCTCCAAGGTCTCTCCCTCTGACCCAAGCCAATTGAGAGACAAAGCAACCAATGGTGCTTGAAGGGGCAAACAACGGAGAACAGCAGCGACATTGGCACCTTTGAGGTGGTTGGCACTGGGTCCGAGGTCATCTAAGCTCGGTTCCTCCGGCGGGGTTCCAGGGGGAGTTAATAGCTTGTCGAAAGTCACATCAGATCCGGCTGCTCGGGCGAGGGATCCTATGGAGCAAAAAGGAGAGAGCAAGTCCGCAAGTGTAATTTTTGCGAAGCCCCGCCGTTTGAGGACCGCTACTAGATGCATTCCCGAGAGGCTGTCGATGCCTAGACTGTGAATGGCGCTGGCTGGAGTAGCGACAACCTTGTTGCCCATGACCTCTTCAAGCGCCGCAATGACCTCTGCCTCTGCTCCGCTCAATGGAGTAGTCCTTGAGGTAGCTTGGCTACTAGGAGCCAGGGGACTTTCCTGGAGGGCTGTAAAGTCCCTGGCCAGTTTGATGAGGAGCTTGGTGTCGACCTTACCGGATGCTGCAAGATAGGGGATCTTAGAAACCCACACCATTTCGGGAACCATGAAAGCTGGGAGCCTTTGCTGACATTCCTTCTCCACGGATATGGCTACAGCCTGCAAAGCTTGGCTCTGTTGAGACAGCACTTCAGGCTCGGCCTCAAATTCGGCCTTTAACATTGTGTGTGTTTTGCGCGCCAAGAATCCGAAGAGTCGTTGTTCAACAACAGCCGCAGCCACGTCGAGAGCTCCTTGCTCTGCAACAGTCTTCTTGATGAATGCCTCAACCTCGCCGAGTTCGAAACGCTGACCGCGGATCTTGGTCTGTTGATCTCTTCTGCCGAGGAACTCAACTGTACCATCGTGCATCATCCTCATGATATCTCCGGTCCTGTAGATGCGTTTCTTACCAACCCCCAGCAATGTAGTATACTGGAAGCCCTTTGCGTTCTCCTCAGGTCTATTGAGATAACCCACAGCTACCTGTGGGCCAGCAATGCAGAACTCTCCGGGCTGACCCTTGCGGGCAAGAACTTGCTCATCACCCTCTCCCTGAACTAGGAGAAGAGCTTCCAAGCCGGGCAGCGGCAGTCCCAAGTTACGAGCGTTGGAGTGGTGCCCGACTATGTGACTCAAGCACCCCACGGTAGCCTCAGTCGGCCCATAGAAATTCATCAGCGCTGCCTTGGGGCTACCAGTGTTCAATTGTTCAAACAGCTCATGGGACGCCTTCTCGCCGCCAAAAGTCAGCACTCGCATCGAGGGGACGTCCTTGAGGCGGAGGCCCAGCTGGAATAGCACGGAGGGAACGGAGCCCATGTGCGTGATCTGGACTTCGTTGATGACCTGCTGCAAGCTTGCAAAGATGCCGTTGCGGTCCTTGCCGATGGCAGAGCGGAAGCCGAGGTGCCAGGGCGCAAGCATGGAGGTGAGGTGGGTATCGAATGCGCGGGATGCGACGTTCAGGTATTTACCCACGCCGCCTAGCTTGGCTGTGTCTGCGTTGGCCTCGATGAGACGCTGCGTCATGGCGGAAATGAAGTGCAGGAGGTTCTCGTTGGTCACCCGTACTCCCTTGGGCTGGCCAGTCGAGCCTGATGTGTAGAGGAGGTAACCCCCATCCCCGGTTTTGACAGAATCATTGGTGATGGTACAAGGCCAGGAAAGAATTATATTGAGCTCATCGCCGCCTTCAGGTAGGAGGACTGCCGGAGTGCTGCTTATATCGAGATCCAGATCGCCGACTAGGCTTTCTGTCGAAATGACGAGCTTGGCATTGGCATCACGGATAAGGAGCTGCTTGCGAGCTGCAGGGAGATCCCCGTCGATAGGCAGATAGATGTATCCAGGCTTGAAAATGGCCAATATAGCTGCCATGGATTTGGTATCTCGGTCAAGATACAACGCGACAACATCGTCAGGCTTAAGCCTCGCTTCGTGACTGATCAGCTTGGAGGCAATAGCGTTGACAAGCACCTGAAATTCGCGATACGTAATGGTGCTGGTGGTAATTTTGTCTTCGCCATCTTCCCCATTGTCCAAAAAGATCTCCTCGACTGCAATCCAGTCAGGGTGCTCAGCCGCTTGTTTGGACACCAGATCCGCTGGATTTCTCACAATTGCCGTGCCCACGAGGTCAGCATGCTCACCAACCGTAGACACAAGCTGGCGATCCATGTAATTGCTCAGTCGAAGAAGCGGCACCTCAGGATGCTCCAACATGGCGCAAGCCTGGGCGAGAATCTGATCCAGCATGAGCTCTAGCATAGGCTGCGAGATACGCTGAGAGTTGCCTGTCAGCTCGATAATGTTTTCACCTTCAAAAATGTTCAAGGCCATTGGATGTTCAACGTTTAGTGGTAGCGCCTGCCCAACTTCACGGAACATTTCCACTCCGGCATCAACGTGATCATCGTCACCAGCGGGATGGTAAACAAAGAGCGCTGGGAATGGAGTATTACTATCGCCACTGCCCTCATTGATCATCTTCTTGATGTCCACCGGGTGTAGACTATGAGCACTCTGGCCCAAAGACAGAGCATCGCGGCTCATCTCAGCCCAGAGCTCTTGAGCGCTCGTGGCATGTGCACGAATGACGACCGGCAGAGTAGCCATTGCCGGGCCGACAACCCGGGCAAGGTCTGGGTGCAAAATTCTCTGTGTCACAGTTTGGCCGAGAACGACAGTCTTCAGCTCAAGCACTGCCGCCAGAACACAACCAAAGGCAGACTGCACAAGTCGGGGTAGATCAGGAGCATCAGCTGCATTCTTGAGCAGCTCTCTTGGGATTGTTGCCTTGATAGAGCGAATGGTCCGTTCCTGCTTTTGCCGGGACCCCGTCAGGTCAGGGAACGGCGCGTTCAAGGCCCCATCAGATTCGACTAGGTTGTGCAGACGCCTAGACCACGCAGAGAAGGCCTTGTCTCGCTGAGCGATAGGAGGCAATAACCCTAACTCCATACCCCTGCTCATCGAGAGAGAGCTACTTATAGCCTGGATTGGATTGCGGTATAAGCTGGCAACGATTTTGAGAATCATGCGCGATGACTCGGCGTCGTGGAGGGAATGGTGCATGCTCAGCATCACCTTGCTCTCAATCTCGCAGAATGTAACAGCCCACGGAGGTCTAGGCGTATCGCCTCCCAAGGGAGAGAGTTTCACTTGTGCCTTTTGAGCGAGAGAAGCGAGGCTTTCAGCATCCGCGTGCTGAACAGTGGTCCAGTAAATGTTGGGCTGGTCCAGAACGAGCTGGAGCACAACGGCATGCACACCGTGACGGCGAGCCCACTGGCCAATGCTCATATTCTGTCCATCACGTACAGACAACTGCGAGAGCGGGACAAACACCGTCCGAAGGATATCAAGTTGGGCGGCCGCAGCAGTCCATGAATCTTTCAGACGAGAGACATCAATCTGACCAAGGTGGCCGAGATCAAAAAGGCGGTGGGACCAGTATGCCTCTGCCCCAATCATCGTCTCAACGAGCAGCGACTCCTGAACTGGTGTAGCAGGAAGGATGTAGGAAGTGTTCTTTGGCCTCGCGTCTCCATGAAGACTCTTTGTCAGCGTCTCTCTGACAGTAGTCACCCATGAGGTTTCCGGGGTCTGTTCAGTCGTCGGCTCTCTTAGACTCTTCGCCTTCTTCATAGAATTCAGAACCACCTCGACCAGCTCACCAAGAGTCTGGCATCGCATCAGCTCGAGTACACCGACGGTGCACTTCATCTCACGTCGCAATGCCCAGGCTAACTTTGTGACCTGCAGTGAGCTGAAGCCGAGCCCAGCTAAGCTGTCATTCGGATTGAGGCTGTCAAGTTGCATTCTGTTGTTCTCTGCGATGGTCTTGAGCACCGATAGCTGCTCTTTAGGCCACATAGTCTTGATATCCGAGCCGTCTCCAGCAGCAGCGTCGCGGCCAGCCAGAACATTGAGGTCTGCGAGATTGTAGATGGCTTGCAAGACCTTGCGATCGACCTTGTTGGAAGCTGTACGCGGCATAGTGGTGTCTAGCACAACAACATGGCCAGGAACCATGTACGCCGGGAGCATCTCCCTCGCTTTCTGGAGGACCTGCATTCGAATCTTTGCTGTATCAACTGCCTGCTTTTTGACAGAAACAAAAGTGACAACAACTTTGTGGTCAGCGTCGCCGCCACTGACCCCCGGGCGTGGCAAGTACAGTGTCTCAACATGCTCGACAGCCGGCTCCTCGCTTTTGATGCTAGCACAGGCCGCACTGATCTCACTCAGCTCGATACGTATGCCAGTAATCTTGACCAAGTCGTCATTGCGGCCCAGGAACTCAAAGCCATGGTCGTTCAGACGCACCATATCCCCAGTGAGATAGATCCGCTCGTCGATGCCCGGCCCGCCCTGGATGAAAGCCTTGGTCGTCTTGGCCTCGTTGTTCAGGTACCCCTTCGCAACTTGCGCGCCGCCGAGCGCCAGCTCGCCGACGCCGTAGCGCGGTACAAGCTCCCACCGCTTCTTCGTCACATCGGTCGGGTCCGCGACCTCACGCACGACGTATGCTGTGCAAGAGGTTAGAGGAAAGCCCACATTGGCGGCTTTGGCCTCATCACGGCTTTTGCCGAAGAACTGCCTCATGGTGGAGACAACGGCGTTCTCAGCCGGGCCGTACGTATTGTACGCTTTGGTGGTGACTCCCGGGGCGGCCCATGCCTCGGCGACGTCCTCGGTCAGCTTCTCACCGATAAAGGTGACGAATTGAAGAGTAGAACCCCTGATCTCCTCCACATTGATGCTGGCGCCGAAGGAGGGGGTGAGATGAGCGTGCGTCGGACGGGACTTGTTGACAAAGTCGGCAAAAGTGCCTAGAATAAGCTCGCGTGTGCCGCTGATTACGCTGCCGGCTAGGCCCCATGTGTAAAACAGGTCTTGGACGAAGACGTCGAAGCTGTAGGCCGACAGCTGCAACGTGCGCACTTGCCCAGTCCTGTCGTCATGCTCCACCCGGGTTTGGAGGTCGCGCATGGCGTTTGAAGCGGCATAGTGCTGGATCATGACACCCTTTGGCTCGCCCGTCGTGCCTGAGGTCCAGAGAAGGTAGGCAAGGTCTTGGCCACTGATGGCAGGGCGTGAGGCGAGAATGCTTTGGCGCGGCTTGGCCCTCACGGACGTCTTCTTGTCAGCGTAGTGGTCGACGAGGATAACGCGCACACCAGCTAGACTTTCGTGAGCTAGACAGGGTTCCACCAGAGGATAAGAGTCGGTGTTAGTCAACAGAAGCTTGCCCTGCGTTCTGGCGATTAGGGAAGTTCGCCGTTGGATGGGAGAGGTTTCATCGATGGGTGACCAGGCAGAGCCAGCTTTGAGAATGGCCAAGATGGACACATAAAGCTCCACACTACGGTGCATGCAGATAGGGATAACACCCACGTCTTCTTCTCGCAGAATGTTGGCCAGGCCGTTGGCTCGGGCGTCGAGCTCGGCATAGGTCAACTCGATAGGATTCGCGTCTAGAGCAGCATAGAAGCTCAAGGCCAGGAGATCTGGTGTGGCCTCTGCTTGTTTCTCGAGTTGAGCGTGGAGGACATCGGCACGTCCTTTTTTCTGGCATTCCTCCTCCGCGGAATCTTCTATGGGCACAGGGAGGGAGCCTTCTGCAGACAGTAAACTCCTGGGTAGGCGTGCGGGCAGGGAGTGCACTAGGTCATCGGCCTTGCAGGTCAGCAGTGCCGCAGTCATGGCCGCAAACTGTTTAACGATAATCCGAGCCGAAATTTCCGAGAGAGCATCGTCGCGGTATGTGATCTTGAATACCATGGAGTCGATTCGCTTTCCGCCAACAAGAGGACCACTCGGAAACACCTCGGCAAAGACGTCAAAATCGTAGCGGATGGCTGGGTTGAGCACGTCGGTCCAAGGAGCCATTGCCCCATCTGAGCCATCCTCAGGCGGGGTATATGTCTGAAGAGCCAAGGCCGTGTTGTATGGCAAAGCCTCAAAGACACCAAAGGACATGTGACGACGACAAAGAGCAAGTCTAGAACTGCTGTTGAGATTACTGAGCAGCTCGTGCACAGTCTGGCGATCAGGCAGAGCGACTCGACAGGGGACCACCGAGAAAGTAGGTGCATGAGCAGCCTCGTGCTGACCAGAAAGAACACTTCCAAACACAACGTCTCCTGTATTTGCTTCAGAGAAGATCTGGAGAAGCAGGGACCAAGCTGCCTGCAGAGCCGCGAGGGGAGAAGCGCCAAGTATCCTGCTATGCGCCTCCAGCTTCTGCCAATGAAGGTCACTGGCAATCTGAACTACTGCGTGGCCGTAATAGGCGGGCACGCCCGGTGCGGGCGATTTAAGATTGTTGCCACTCAAAGCGTGGAAGCTCTCGGTCTCCCAGCCGATAAGTGAGTCTTTCCAATGCCTGTCCGTTTCGGGGTGGACATTCGACGCCCAGTCGAGGATCACGTCTTTGATGGACAGCCGTGGCAGGGGACTCAAGCCTGCATACTGTCTAGAAATATCCCTCAGGAGAACGTCGAGGGATGCACCATCGCAGAGGCAATGCGCCACACTAATCACAAGTAGTCCTCCAGACTCAGTGTCCGGCTCGACAATCTGAACTTGGTACAGCTTCTGTGACTCGAAGTCCAGATACCGCTCAGCAAGCCCAGTCCAGTATTGCGCACTGCTTGCACGAGCGTCTCCACGGTGGCGCACAATCCTCGGACTGTCTCGTGTCCACCTCCGGTACGCATCAGGCTTCAGCACAACCTGGGCAAACGGCGAGAGATCGTCGTTGCATGGCACAAAAGCACATCTATAGATGGCCTGTCCCTCCAGGGTGTAGGTGACTGCTTTCTCGAGCGCGTCGAGGGAAGCGTCGGCCTGAAGTGGCAGGACCGTGTAGCTGATATAATTGCGTCGGTCTATACCAAAGCTCACTGCCAACTGGCTTTGTGTACTTGTCGCAGGCAGCACCATCTCAATGTCATCGTTGCCAATCCCACCCAGTTTCTCAAGAGCTTCTGCTGTGTGGCGGGAGGCGAATTCGGCAACTCTCCTTTGTGCTGTGACTCTACCGACGGTTAGGCTGCTGCAGGTTGTTCCAGTCGAGGTCGATGGGAAGAATACAGATCGTATGCTGGTTCCAGGGTCGAGAAGCAAGGCTAATGAAGGCTGCAGATGCTTGCAGTCTGGCCAGCGCCTTCTGATCTCGCGTAGCAGCCTCATCGCGTGGAGACTATCTACGCCAGTCTCGGCGAGGAGTGTTGTTGCTGTCAGTGAGATCTTGGAAGTTGAGTCGCTACTGATGATGGTGGAGAGAATCTTGACAAGCTCCGCCTCAAGGTGTGCATCCTCAGCACTGTCCAAGACCTCCGCTTCGGAATCCCGAGTCACGCGAGTTTCTAACCCTTGCCATGATGTGCGCACGTACTCTGACGCCGCCTTGCGGTCCACTTTGCCAGAGGCTGATCGCGGCAGTGCATCGACTTGAAAGATCCGAACTGGCCTCATGTAGTCCGGCAGGTGCCGCCGCGCTGCCTCCATGCATTGCTCTCGGACCACATCAAAGCTCAGCGCACTCTTTGGATTGACAACGACCAAACTCACCACTCTCTCCGAGCCAGATGTACCACTCTGAGCTTTCCACACACACGCCAGTGTCTGCTGTACACCTTGGGCCTTGCTCGCCAGAACGTTCTCGATCTCACCGAGCTCAACACGCCGACCACTCAGTTTCACCTGCGCATCCGATATGCGACCCAAGAACTCAACTACGGGTTCTCCGGCTTCATTCCATACAACACGCGCACGGTCGCCGGTCCTGTATATGCGGCCCCACTGGTCGTGGTCGAGGAAGGCCTTCGCCGTCTCCTCAGGGCGGTTGAGGTAGCCGATCTTACTGACCTGGGGGCCCGTAAGGACCAGCTCTCCCGCAGCGCCCATAGGGACGGGTTGAAGCTCAGAGCTCTGCTCGCCAACGATGAGGACGCCGCAGGTGGCGAGTGGCGAGCCGATGATAGAGCCGCGCTGGTTCCCGGGGACATGCTCCTGGGCGAGGGAGTAGATGGTGACTTCAGTGGGGCCGTAACCGTTGTAGATGCCCTGTGGCACTGAGCGAGTATCACTTGTCGAGGGGTTGTAGCGCGAAAAGTCTTGAAGGAGCCGGGTATTGGGTGCCTCGCCGCCGACCATAAGACCGCGTAGTGAGGATGGGTCTATCAGGCTCGCAAAACTGGGGGTGACGTTGGTGATGTCGGCCTTGAGAGTGGTGATGACTTGGTCAATATTCTGCATGGTAAGGTGTCTGGGTGCACAGCATAGTGTTGATCCCGTGCTCAAGGTCCAGAATATCTCGAAGAGAGAGATATCGAATGTTGGAGATGCGCCCTGAAACCATCTAACAGGACGGTCAGGGTTTGGTGTGCCTGACGAGCAGAATCCGTAGAGATTGCTGAGAGAAGTGAGGGTACAGGCGGCTGAGAGATGGCTCACTACCACACCTTTGGGGGTTCCTGTAGTCCCGGAGGTATATAATACATATGCGGCGTCGTTCTCTGTGGTAGGAATCGGAGGAAGCGGCTTGGGTTCGACATTGCGCGCCTCGAGGAATTCTGTGACGCTGGTCGTCTCTGTCTCGGTCTCGAGGCCACCAGGCTCGCCCACCAGGACTACTACAGGCTTCAGGTCGGCAAGCAGCGTATCGATTCTCTCCTGGGGGGCATCCACGGGTATTGGGCAGAAAGAGAAGCCGGCCTTGAGAGCAGCGAGATAGCTGATGTAGAGCTCAGGAGACGGGCCAATCCTCACTGCTACTGTCTTTATGGTTGCGTTTGACTTGGGACTCGTGTGATAGAGCTTAGTGGCTAGTGCGGTAGCAGCATTTGATAGTTGTTGATAGGTATATTGTGTCCTCGTGCCACTTTCAGAGTTGGTCAAGAAATCCAAGGCCACTCTCTGTGGACAGTCCTTGACTCTATTTTCGAACCAATGATGTAGCAGTGCCTGATGTCTCGCCTGGCTCTCGGCCGGCCATAATGATATTGGTCGTTCTTGTGGAGGATAATTCAGGATGGAAGGCTGTGTCCATGGAGCAAAGCCTTTGCTGTGGCGGTGATCATGGTCGAAAATGAGGTCCAGCAGCATCTGACCCAAGGAATCTAGCCCTGGCTGAGATACTACTCTAGCCAATGCGATCAGCCGCACATGATCGTCTGCGGCATGAAGTTGAAGGGCCTGGAGCGGTTGTCAATTATGTGAGCTTCAACGTTTGCAGCAATGCGTAACTTGACAAACCTTTCCTGGCCCGATTGAGAAGTCGGTAGGAACATCAACATGATTCTCCCCGCAATGTACAAAGGTAGAGCTACCGTCCTGGGTGCTGTCGCCTGCGTGAGCCAGGATATAACCGCCACGTGTAGTGTCCTCAATGCAGAACGCCTCGCCGGGTTCGACGATGGCGATCAGGTTGACAAGCCTCACGAAAGCTTGCCGCACCGTCGTCTGGCTTGTTGTTGAAGCTAATGAGCTTTTCCAGCCCAATTGAGTCGTCGGAGAAGTTTCATCGTCCTCAATGCGGGTATGCAGAGGTCGGAGCTTGGTGACCGGCCCCCGGTTGGGCGACATTGGGTCTTTCAAGAGAAGGATAACTTTTTGCGATCACAGCTGCGCGAGATGACGTCTGCGAGTGCAGTGATGTCAGGACAGGGCGTTGTCAATAGGGTATATACAATTCATGGACAACGAAAGGATTCAATGAAGAGCGGGAGTTTGTGTCTGAAGACGCGATGCTTGTCTTCCACAGTGAGATCGGATCTCGACCAGGTATCGGATCCTCTTGGTGATGATCCTTCTGTAACTGCAGATGGATGGTGAGCATCGCCGCTGTCGGCACATGTTCACATGGGCGGGTGAACCGTCAACCGGGGTCAGGGCATGGCATGGCGGCATGCATGTGGACTTCAAGGGTCAATGGTTCCAAAGACCCCCAGCCGTGTATCGAGCGAGGCCATACCCCTGGCAGTTTGTTCCATCTACCCCCCACCCCCCTGAGCGCGCAACAAGTGGCCCCGCGTGTGGAATTCTGGGAATTCTGCTGCTTTCATCACGGCCGCCGGAGACCCACCTGCGAAATCGAAAGAGGAAAGGATCACAACAGTGTGTGGTGACATTTTGGTTTTGCGGACGGATCAGCACGAATGGCGACATATCTGCTGATTGATAAGATTGGATGTGGGCAAAGTCTCCGCTCTGTGCCCGACACGGTGTTGCATCCTGCACTCATCCATCAGGGCGCGCCTCGAACCCGCCGGGACTTCGCGGACTGAGCATTGAGCTTACCTGCCCGGCGCCAGCCAAGAAATTCGTCACATCCGATCCGGACCAATCCCATCCACAATGACGTCCAGCATGACGTCCAGGTTTGCTTTCCTACGCACCCCCCAATCGCATGACCCCCACACCTTGACCGAGGCCACAGGGCCGGCTGTTACAAATTATCTCATCTAATCAGATTGATTAGATCCAACCAGGGATTTCAGGAGTTGCTACTTGTAAGTGCAGCCGACAGGACTCGCGAGCCCCGAGCCCCGAGGTACGCGGTTCAGTAGTGCCGCAGAGGCACGCATGGCGCCTGATGAAATGTGATGCCATCCAGGGGCCTGCTCGCGAGAAATGAGGATGGCGGCGGGCATGGCTGGATTACACATTCATGCAAAGGCTCAGTTCAGCGTTGGGTACGGCCGCAGTGCACGCGAGAGAATCATCCATTCATTGCATTGTTGAAGACACCGCTAACGATTCTGCCCACTCGCATTACACAAAGTGTCCTTCTTGGAAGAAGCGGTCCCGCTGCAGCGCAATCAGCATCGACGTCTTGTGCGGTAGGTGAAAACGCTTCTTCTTCTCCATCGGGATGAACCTCTCCTGGATCTGGAGGTTGGTCTTGCCGTACTCGGGCTCGCCGATGATCTGCTTGGTGCGCGGGTCCCGCAGAAAGGCCAGGTGCTTCATTGAGGAGTTGGCGGCCTGGTACCGCTTGCCGCCGCGGAACTTCTCCTCGCCAACGAGGAAGTGCGTGTTTTGGTCGTGCTCACCCACGATGATGTTGCAGTTGGACCCGATAAAGCAAGCCACATTGTCCTCCTTGACGAAGCCGATCTCCATGTAGCCCGCCAGCTCGCCGTCCCACGAGAAGACGCATGACATCGTGTGCGGGTCGGCCAGCTGCTGCGCGAGGTACTCGCGGTGATGCTCTGGGGGACCGCGCTCCCTCCATCCAGCGTTGACGCGGTCCGAGTTTTGCCACTGCATGTACTTCTCAAAGTGTAGCGGGTTGCTGGCGTCGATATGGTGGATTTGTAGCTGTTGGCCAACTTCGACGATGTAGCGAGAGTAGAGCAGCGTGCCAGGGATAGGCTTCGGCGGCCGTACAGGATGAACAGTGCAAACGTTGCCTTTCCTCGTAAAACCTAGCTGGCTAGGGAAGTCGCCCGTCACGTTGAACCCAGGGAACTGGGTGGTTTCGGGCCGGCAGCGCACCCAGCTCTGTGAGACTGGTTGTCCGGCGCCCTGCCAGAAGGCCTCGCGGTGGAGCCAGAATGTGGTGTCTCTGGGGATTGAAGTCGTCGTGGACCCCTTCTTGGAGAATGGTGAGACAACCCCTAAGCCAGTGCATCGCAGGAACTCTCCAAGCCTCTCATTGTTCACGACAACAGCAAACAGGTCCCTGTCCCGAACCTGTGGATGCACCCAGAGAGCGTACACAGATGCCCACAGCAAGGCCACATCTTCTTGTCCAATCGTGCTACCACCCCAGGAGACCGTCGATTTGCCGCTTTGGCTCATATCGTATTCGAAAACATTGTCATACTCAGCCACGTTGTCATTCACCATCGCTGGCGAGACCCTGACTTCATCGGCCCTGGACCAGCGGCACAGGGTTGTCCTTTGCTGGCCCACCTCGAAAGCGACGCCCTTGCCCGAGGCCACGGCTTCGATCCATAATTCAGTCTTGCCATCGGGCAGTCTGAATGAAACCAGGCTTTGCTCGTGTCGTTGGGACGCAGGGTCCGAGTCGTTCCCAAGGCTTCCCATAGTCGTTTGTGCGTTTTTGCTCGATTGAAGCTTGACAGAACTAGCATTTGGCCCTATCTCCTATGCTTAGAATGACATGAGATACAATTGGAGCTAGGAACTGCCGGGTTCGGCTTTGTATTAAGGTGTGGCGCCAGCTAATGGAGAAGAAGGAAAGGAGAACCCCCACAACGGCAGTGTTGGTGGCTAGAAACCTTACCGTCGCGCAGGTCCTTCCGGGGCGCAGGCAGTCCCGAAGAAGTAGCTCGGATATCATTTGAGGCCTCGTACTGGCTGACCACAAGCTATCCGTCCTCTTCCGTCATTCCACAGAAGCGTTGCGAGACTCGACCGAGCTTGTCGTCCAAACTTTTCTCCCTCTTGGCCAAGGATGACGCCAGGCGGGGTTCCGAGCCTTCCATCCTGGCTATTGACTTGACCTGCAGGGCAAAACCTACCATCAACAGGCATGATCTGCAAGCTCGGGGCGGCGAGCTTCGTGAGAAAAAGCCGCACCGGATCCTAGGCGAATGCTACGGTATTTGCGAGCTGCGGCTGTTCATTTGCGATGTCCGGGAGGCGTGAATGTAAAATATGCAAGAAAATTCACAGTACAAGGTAGGAAAGGAGGATGATCGGTGGAGGGACGGAGATGGACACCGAAAAGAAGCCAGAGGTAATGTACGAACGTACGAGACCGGCGGGTTTCCACCCTGATGCTGCATGTGGGTGTGGTGTCCCTGGGTGTCCAAGGTGTCCTTGTCCCCATGCAGTTAAGATTGATAAGAGGGAAGCAGAATCAGATAACTGCCTACTCGCACGGTGGCCCCATCGACGGAGCCTTGGCGCGCCCCTCCTGCTGCGGCACATGGGATCGTCGTTGAGGCACTTTGTGTCAGGTCAGCGAATCCCGTTTCGAGGGCGCGCGCCTAGCGCCAGCACCGCACGCATGGTTCTCAACAGTTCACTAACCCGAGGAGCAAAGGAACAGAGCGAGCGTCCTGAATTGCCAAGTGAAGGAAAGGAGGAACAATCCAAAAACCAGGCACACCCACCCGCAACGACAGGGATCCTCCCTCTCTCCATTACGTACATGGCGTTGCAATGCCGCTTACACACTCCCTCCCAGCCTCTCCAATATCCCCCATCGGTCCCTCACTTGCTGCAAGTGCGGACCATCCACCCTTTCGGGGCGTGGATGTATGCGGCGCGGATACCTACGTTCGTCGTCTACCTACTTGTACCTAGGTAGCTTTGATGAACAATAGCAATCTCAAAGCTCGCCCATCCGTGGCCAAGCTGCCAAGGCTCCGCTATCGGTTCGGCGCCGATTACTTCCGTCTTGATTCAAGGCCTCTTTGCTCGTCCATTCATGGAGGTGTGTGTGTGTGCGCGCGAGGAAATGGAACCCAATGTCCTGGTGAAGCGCCTTCTCACGAAGCAATCTGGCCGACTTGACTCGCCGGGCATCTCCAAGCTGATCCGGACGACACTGTCATGGAGACCAGCGATGGGAAGGCCTTTCCTCGCCGGAAATGGTATAGGAGAGTACCTTTCCTATCGCAGAGACCGATCGAGACTAAGCTCACGGAGCGGCATGTGAAACCGAAGTCTACCTCCACGTCCAACGCCGAAAGTGGCCAGGGCACCGACACTCAAACATACGAGACGGAAACGCCAGAGACGACGGCGAACTTGCTGTCCATCATCACGTTCAACTGGCTGGGCACACTACTCCGGACAGGCTACAGTCGACCTCTCCAGGCCGACGACCTCTATGATCTTCCAAACACCAGCCTAACCATTGACCATGCCGATCGGCTCGAGAAGTCATGGGCTGCAAGGCTCAAAGCCAACCGAGAACGACCTCCTCCGCCTAAAGGGTGGCTTTCTTGGAGACCCTTCTGGGAGCGACGCACGACCGACGCAACCGTCCTCACGCTCTCCCTCAACGATGTCTGCTTCCGCCGCTTCTGGACAGGAGGCTTCCTCAAGATGCTCGGCGACCTGACGCAGATTGTGTCGCCGCTTCTCATCCGCTTCGTCATCAACTCGCTGAGCGACCCATCCGAGCAGGCATACCGGTCGGGCTTTGGCCTCGCAGTGGGGCTATTCCTGGTGCTGGCCTTCTCCATCATCACCAATGTCCACGGCTTCTACCGGTCCGCGTCGACCGGCATTCTCCTCCGCGCCGCCCTCATGCACGTCCTCTACCGTCGAGCGACGACGCAGCTCACCGAGCAGGCCAAGCTCAAGGGCAGCTACGCGACGGGTAAGCTCATGAGTTTGATGAGCGCTGACATCACTCGCATCGACTTTTGTTGCGGCTTCTTCCACTCTGCATGGACGAGCCTGCTCCAGATCATCCTGTGCCTCGGTCTCACTATTTGGACCCTCGGATACAGTGCGCTGCCAGGCTTTGGGCTGTTGGCACTTCTCTACCCACTACAGTCATTCATGATGAAAACCCTCTTCCGCCTCCGCCGAAACAGCATGCCCTTTACAGACGCGCGCATCAAAGCCGTCACTGAAGCAGTGTCCACCATACGTCTAGCCAAAACAAACGCTTACGAGCAGAGCATGCTGTCCAAGATTGGCAAGCTGCGCAACGATGAGGTCATTTACATCCGCAAGAGGATGCTCCTGCGCGCCCTGAACATCGCCGTCTCGTTCACGGCGCCGACCCTCGCGTCGGTGGTGAGCATTCTTTGCTACGGCGCTACGAGCGGCAACATGGACCCCGGCAAGATCTTCTCGTCCCTGGCTTTCTTCCTCCTCATGAGAACGCCGATGGGCTCCCTGCCCATTGCCATCTCAGCGATTGCCGATGCTAGAGCCGCACTGGAACGACTGGCTGGGTTCATGGTTGTCTCTGATGAGGCCGTTGCGCGCGACGCCGCCCGTCGCGAAGAGCTTGGTCGAAGGGGACGAGAGGCAGGCGGCGATGCTGTTGTCGAGGTTAAAGATGCGATGTTTACCTATCACGACGACCCGCAGTCATCAGACAGTGACGATTTCACCAACGAGAAGGCAAATGCTGCCCCATCAGCGAACCTGTATATCAATTCGCTCAAGGCGAAAAAAGGTCAGGTTGTGTGCATCGTCGGCCCCGTTGCATCTGGCAAGTCCTCGGTATTCAGGGCGCTGCTGGGCGATATGCACCTCGCCAGCGCCACGTTGTGCTCCATCAACCTCGACCTATCCGTACCCTCGCAGCTGGCGTTTGCGCCCCAGGCAGCTTGGCTTCTTAGTGAGACAGTCCGGGAGAACATCGTCTTTGGACGCCCTTTTGAACCCGACTGGTATGACGAGGTCCTCCACCGATGCTGCTTGCACCCGGACCTTGCGATGCTGTCTGATGGCGACATGACTGTCGTCGGTGAGAAAGGCGTTTCACTGTCGGGGGGCCAGAAGCAGCGAATTGCGCTGGCCAGAGCGGTGTATGGTCGCAGCCAACTGATGCTCCTGGACGATTCTTTCTCTGCGCTTGATGCCCAAGTCGGCGCGCACGTGTTTGAGAACGTTGTCAACCAGGCGCGTCGGAAGTCTGAGGGCACCATTATCCTGGTCACGCACTCGATGGTCTTCGCTCGTCAGGCTGACCATGTTGTGTATATGGAAAAGGGCCGAATTGTTGAGCAGGGCACGTTTGATCAGCTTGAAAGGGGCGGCGGCAGGTTCTCTGAATACATCATGTCCTCCAAGTCAGAGGAATCGAGCTCGGCCACATCCATCGCCACTACGCCAACCGCTGAAGCCGATGACAAGTCTGAATTGCGGCTCCCAGATGAAAGGGTAGCTAAGACAAATGTGGAAGAAAATAAGCAAGACAAAGATGAGCCCTCGGCTCTAGCAGGAAAACAGCCGACAGCACAGAAAGAAAGAGGCAAAGAGATCATGCAGCGTGAGGAGCGCCTCATCGGCACCGTCAGCGGAAAGACATACCTCCGCTACCTCAAGTTTGGCAACGCCTGGATCACGGTGCCCCTCTTCTTCGCAGCCATCGCCGTGTTCCAGGGCAGCAGTGTCGTCTCGCCCCTCTGGCTGAGCTGGTGGCAGACCGGCAAGTACGCCATGACGGAGGGCGTCTACATGGGCGGCTTCGCGGCATGGGGCATCGGCCAGTCACTCGGTCTCTTTATGACCAGCGTTGTATTTGCCCTTTTCTGCTTCTGGTGCTCCAACCACCTCCATGCTGCCGCCCTCTCGGGCATCCTATTTGCTCCGATTGCGTTCTTCGACACGACGCCGCAGGGTCGGATCACGCATCGCTTTAGCAAGGATATGGATGCCGTTGACAATGTCGTCGGCGAACAGTTGCGCATCTTCATCTCTACGACAGTGCAAGTCATCGGCACGATCATTGTCGTCAGCATCGTCCTGCCAGTCTTCTTGGCTATTGCGGCGGGTGTCTTGCTCCTGTATATCTGGACGGGCATGTACTACCGTCCGGCCGCGCGAGAGCTGCGGCGCCTGAACAACCTCCTCCGGAGCCGGATCTACGAGCACTTCAACGAGTCGTTGTCTGGACTGCCGACGCTGAAAGCCTTTGGTGTTGTGGGGCAGTTTGTCGATGATAACGCGCGCAAAATTGATACTGAGAATAAGGCGTACTGGCTCTCTATCGCCTGCGTGCGCTGGCTCAATTTCCGGCTAGATCTCTATGGGGCTGTGCTTGTCCTCGGCACGGGCCTGCTTGTAGTCGGGCTGCGTGATACTATCGATCCCGCTTCAGGAGGTGTGGTACTGTCCTACATGGTCACTGCCCAAGCAGCGTTTGGCAACATGATTCGCTTCAGCGCCGAGATTGAGAACAACATGAACTCGGTCGAGCGGTTGCTGTACTACGCTTATAACATCCCCCAAGAGCCCCCACATGATGTCAGGAACAACAAGCCTCTTAAGGAGAAGAACTGGCCCAGTAAAGGCCACATTAAATTCGAGAACCTCACGCTCAGCTACCGCCCCGAGCTGGACCCGGCACTCAAGGACGTGACGCTCGACATTCGTCCTGGTGAAAGGATCGGTGTCATCGGCCGGACGGGTGCGGGCAAGAGTACTCGTAAGTTAAAATACGCAGCAAAACATGCGTAGTGGCATCAACAGCTAACCTTTGGATCCCACAGTAATCACTGCTCTCCTCCGACTTACCGAGCCATCCAAAGGCCGGATCGTCATCGACGATGTCGACATCCACACCGTCGGCCTGCACCTACTACGATCAAACATGTCCGTCATCAGCCAGGACGCCGTGCTCCTAGCCGGTACTATACGTTATAATCTTGATCCTTTCCAGCAGTATGATGACGAATGGCTCGTACACTGCCTGCGCATGGTCGGGCTCGGCGGGGATGACAACAAGGCTAGCACGGAAGAAGCAGACAGCGACCCTGAGAAAGATACCGGACATCGCGGATCTGTCCTGCACCTCGACTCCGAGGTCAAGGAGAATGGATCCAACATATCACACGGCCAGCGGTCGCTGATCTCCATTGCCCGGGCCCTTGTCAAGCGGTCCAAGATTGTCATCTTGGACGAGGCTACGGCTTCTATCGATGGCCGGGCCGACAAGGAAATCCACGCCATGCTACAGGAGGTCACGGGTGATGCTACTGTCCTGACAGTGGCTCATAGGCTCGACACTGTTGTCGACTCGTGTGACCGGGTCTTGGTCATGGAGAAGGGGACCGTTGCCGAGTTCGATACTGTCTCTTCTCTATACGCCAAGCCGAATGGTCTGTTCAGGGCTTTATGTGATGCTGCTAAAATCACACTTTCAAGCTAGAGTAATAATCTGACTCAGGGGGTTGTACTCCGTCGGCACACATTATCTTGCGGGACTAGACAGCTAGACTAATGTATTTCGATACCCATGAATTTCAATGATCGGTTCAAAGTGAAGTTGGGTCTGTAAACTCAACATTCAACTGTGACGAAGCTTTCAGGTAAATTGATTTGTCACTATATTCTTTCAAAATGAGCGGACAGGGTCCAGAACATTTGGTCATGCCATATATTGCCAGGATGAGCTACTGACAGTGACAACCCGGCGGCATGGTCCGCTTATCGCCAAGACTCATGTCACTCTCGTCTCGCGAGTACTCCGTAATCATAGGACACTCACTTGATTACCGGAAGACACGTGCCGACTGCGGCAGAGTCAAGTCGAATCCAAGGAGGAGGACAGGCATACGGTTACGTTCGGAATCGAGACCGAGTGCGTGGTGAGGTGCTGTTCGGGAAGCAGGGGCATGCATAAAGTTATCTCGTGTCGAGGGATCGACGATCAACAGGTAGCGTTGGGATGGCGCGGACAACTCACAGTGTTTCTTGGCCTTCGATTGACATACATGATGAGAAAACGCAGGCTCTGAACTGAACAATGACCAACAAGCGCCCCATGCGCAGTGATCTTTGAAGGTTTGGGGTCACTTTGCCAAATTTGTATCGGGTGACTGGTTGGTGGTGATCTCACTTCCTGGCGCTCCTGTTCAAGAATTAGCAACAATCTTGAAAAGGCATTAAACCCTGGTAGGAAGTCAACACCGGAGCTGCGGTTTATGTCACACCAATAGGGGCTTTCAGTTCAAAGACAATACCCTCTTTTGCAACATCCCGCAGGGTGGCATCCGACGTCGGGCTCCAGATGTCGCCAGCCTCCGAATTGCAATCCTTTTGCAAACCCTCTGCGACCCCCAAATTCGCGCATTGCACCAGAGACAAGGGGCAAATTTTTTATCAGATCCTTTTTTCTTCTCCACTCACCGGTGCCAAGACAATGAACGAGGTCTGGTCTCGAATGAGATGGCAGCAAGGTGTAGGGATCGTCGGTATTGCGCGACGCGAGACTTGCCGATTCTTGCCTGATGGGACTCAAGCACAGTGCACCATTTACTGTGAGCGGCGCCTCGATTGGTTTATCAGATCCAACCCATGCCTCAAATGTCATGTTAGGCCCACCCGTGCCGCAAATGGAGCGTGCTAGATCAAAGTAGCTTCCCAGGCTCCATGCTTGACAGAGGGAGAATCGATTTCCAACTCGACACGACGTGACGCTAACGCACGTGGGACCCTGTACGAAAGGAGTACAATACTGTCTGTTGGTGGTTTTCCTCGTTCGATCCGGACTCTTTACGACGGGAGACCACGGATGGCTGCGGGCTACCAACAACTCATCCGGGATGCCCACTGCAAACCCAAAGCGTAAAACAGTGACGAGCCGACATTACACCTTCCCTGGTCCTCGTTTCTCTCTCTTCTTCTTCTTTCTTTTCCTCTAATCTTTCTCGTTGTCTTTCAAAGGTCTTCAGGGTCCAATTTGAAGCTCTCCTGGGAGCTCAGTACAGCAGACCACAGAACCAAACCATGTCGGCACCCGCTGACAACGAAAAGTCTGCGGGCTTTGAGCCCAAGACAACGGCCGCTGCTCCCACCGAGTCGGCCGTGCTGCAGCAGGTGACCGAGTCCAACAACAAGGCCGACGCCTCCTCCCTCTCCAATGGCTCGCGGCGGGACTCGGCCCAGGGGTCCCCGTCCGACTCGGACAGCGGCCCCAAGGAGATCGGCGTCAGCAGGGTCGAGGCCTTCAACAAGGTACTCTACAAGTCGGGCAAGAAGGGCAAGATCTTGCTCTGGCTGCTCGCCGCCTCGATCGGCCTGACCATGTTTGCCTACGCTCTCGACATGGGCATCACTACCACCATCTTTGGCGCCCTGGCCGCCTCGACCTTCAAGGTGCACAGCGAGCTGGCCACCGTCAACACGGCTGCCCAGATCATCCGCGCCATCAGCAAGCCCTTTATCGGCAAGATGGCCGACATCACCTCCCGCCCGACCACGTACGTTGTGATCCTGGCCTTTTATGCCGTAGGGTTTGCCGTCGCGGCCAGTGCCAGCACCTTCGCGTCGTACACCGTCGGCATCTGCTTCACCTCGGTCGGCAAGTCGGGCCTCGACCTGCTCAGCGACATCATTGTCGCCGATCTGACTCCGCTGGAATGGCGTGGCTTCTTCAGCGCCTGTCTTTCCTTGCCCTTTATTGTCACGGTGCCCATCAATGGTTTCATCGCCGATGGTTTCTACGACGACTGGCGATGGGGCCTGGGTATGTTTGCCATCCTCGTGCCCGCCCTCCTCATCCCGGCCATCATGACCCTCTACGCCATGCAGCGGCGCGGCGAGAAGGCGGGCATGGTCACCATTGCTGACTCCAAGGACGTCCGCACTGGCGTCTCCGAGGCTACTGGCAAGGGCCTCGGATACTGGGCCAAGCTGGCATATAAGGGCCTCATTGATATCGACATCATCGGCCTCATTATTCTCGGGTTCGCCTTCTCTCTGATCCTTTTGCCTATCACCCTGGCCAAGAGCGCCAATGGCGGGTGGAACAATCCCAGCATGGTCGCCATGATCGTCGTCGGCTTCGTTGCTCTCATCATCTTCGTGCTCTTCGAGATCTACGTCGCGCCTAAGCCCATGATGACGCGGCGCATCCTCAACAACCGCGCCTTTATTGCCGGCGTCATCATCCACACCTTCAACCAGATGGCCTCGTCGGTGCGCAACACCTACTTCTCATCCTACGTCCTTATTATCAAGCAGTGGACGACCTACCAGTGGACCATCTTCCTTGGCATCACCACCATGGGCCTCTGTATCGTGGGCCCCATCGTGGGGCTGGTTCACCGCGCCACCCATCGCTACAAGAGCGTCATGATCTTTGGTGCCGGAGCCAAGGTCCTCGGGTACGGCATCCTCATCCAGCCTAGTGGTGACATGACGCAGGACACGGCCCGCCTCGTCGCCGCGCAGCTCATCTTCTGCCTCTCATCGCTCAACGTCGTTGGCGCGCGCGTAGGCGTGCAGGCCTCGGTTTCGCACGATGACATCGCCTCGCTCATCTCCATCATCACTCTGTGGTCGACACTTGGCTCGAGTGTCGGCAGCGCCGTTGCGTCTGCCATCTGGACCAACCAGATGCTTGACGAGATGCGCCGGCAGATGCCGACTGTGCCCGAGGCCACCCTCAAAAAGATCTACGGCAGCATCAAAGTGCTGCGCAACTACAAATGGGAGGACCCCATCCGCCAGGGGTCCATCCGCGCTTATGCTATTGTCAACGGGCACATCACCACCGCCTCGATCTGCCTTGCCTGTGTGACTCTGTTCGCCTCGCTGTTCATGCCGGACTACTACCTGGGCAAGCAGCAGAACGCGGTCAACAACAAGGGCCTGGACGGCGAGCTCGTCGAGGTCCCGGATCAGCGCAAAGATGGTGCGGTGGTTGCTGAGTCTGAGAACAGAACAGTGTGGCAGAAGCTGGTTGCTCTGTACCGCAAGTAGATCAGTTCCAGATCTCGAAGCCATATTCGGTGGATTTCTCACGGTCTGAACTTGTATATAATGTCGCCAATGTGAGATCACTTCTGGCAAGCCTTTCCTCAGGAACCTTGCTGGCAGAAATACCATAGTTGATAGCACACATAAGAAGAATGTAAAACAAACGTTTCAACCACATTTAACCTAGCTTTAGAGGCGTCGTGGTCAGCTGCCCACGCACGCCAGGAAAGTGAATCCTGCTCTATGCCCTCGTAACAGAATAGGCAATGCAATAGTGGACTCGATAAGTCTCTTCTAGAACCCAAGCAAATCAAGGCAGGCTCTGGACCGTAAAATGAGAGGAACATTTAACAACCGGCCGGTCACCCAGTTTCCACGTGATTCATGCATGCTGACCCACTGCAGTTACTTATCTGATCATCTGATAAATACCCGCTCGCACGCCGCTCCCGATCCTTCATTACCCAATGCACGATAGTTACAACATTCAAACGCACACTACCAACCGGACATCGTCAAGCGAGAGACCAGCAGACACATGCTCACATGAGGTCGAGCGACAATGCAGATTCGGCGCCTGGGTCTCGCAGCATGCTTCAACGCTTGCTTCGCACCTGGGCTGGCCCAGGCGGCAGCCCCTGTGGTGGACGGCAAACTCTGCGGCAAGGCATGTCGCCAGACCTTTCGGACGGTACGTTTCTCAGACGCTCCTGACGGAGCCTACTTTCAATTGCAAGAGTGTAGCAGCCTTCTGCACCAGCAAGCGCTTTATCTCTGCTGGGATCTTCACTGCCTCGAGGAGGTCCGACTTGCCGAGGCAACGATCCTGAATGAGACATGTATTGAGATCTGGGGCGCGTATATCCCACCGCACGATGTTGTGGACGGATTTGATGATGGCGACATAGCCCAGTTTGCAAGGTTCGACGAGAGCCTGGACCGTATGCACAGTGTGGATGAGGTGGTGCTGCCAACACAGGTGTGGTATGAGCTTTGGATGCGCACTCTGGTTGGTTTTCTCCTCTCCTTTTTTTTCTCTTTTGGACTTTCAGAGCCCCATTGTGATTGAAGAGACTTGCTGAAAATGTCGGTAGGATTCATATAACTTCACGCATCGTTACCATTCCTGCTACGGTTGGGCAATGGGCATTTTCTGGGCGTTTGTTGTTGCTTTGGGCATCGCTAATAGAGCATTTACACGTCTGGCAACTTGGTCCTCGCGATCGGCCTCCTGTCAGAGCCGGAGTTCGTTATGGTTGAAGCGCCATATTTTCATGCCGGCGACATTTGGTCGACGCTGCGTACAAGACTTCGCGGGCTGGGGCACATTACCTCCTCGAGTGCAGTCATTAACTGTTGTTTTGTTTGTTCTCGTCAATGTTGCATGCACCATACATGGATATAGGATATTCCCGGGATACGTTTAGTGAGTTCTGCTCAGCGCTTTTGTTTCTGTCTCTGCATCACTTGCTAAGATGGCGGTCGCCAAAGCTACCCTACCGTGAGTCAGCAAGTGTTCCGACACGTCTCTGATAGGACGGGTATTATGTCGTTTGCCAACTTCCCCATCATTTGGCTCTTTGGTATGAGGAATAATGTTGTCATATGGCTCACTGGATGGCACTTTGGGACATACAACAATTTTCACCGCTGGGTAGCGCGGGTCGCTACTTTTCAAGCTGTCGTCCACTCGATAGGATATACTATTCTAATCTTACGGAGTCAGTCACAAACCGAAACCCTTTGTTTTTCTGCTACTGACGTTCCTCTTAGAGGGTGGAACCGATTACTTTTGGCAGATGTGCAAAATGTTGTACTGGTGGACTGGGGAGCTGGTCAGTTATCAGACCATCGACTCCTCTACCTTGATGCTGATCTTGACACAGGCCACCATCTTCATGAGCTTGCTAATTGGCTTCTCAATGCTTTGGATAAGACGCAGACAATACGAGATCTTCCTTATTGTTCATATTGTGTTCTCTGCCCTGGTTCTCCTCACAATGCTAGGGTAGGTTGACCCGTCTCTCATAGAGGGACATTGCACGCTAATCTTGACGCAAGGCACGTCTCAATATTCAAAGGCGCTTACGATCCTCTCTGGTATATTCCAGCTTGTATCTGGCTTTTTGACCGGATAGTTCGTGGCCTTCGAGTTGTGGCCTTCAGCCCGCGTTTCTGGAGCGCAACTGCCCAGATAACATACAACGGGGACGCCCACATGGTCCGTCTCGTCGTTCCAGTATCCCTAAGTTTTTATCGCATTGAGCCCGGAACCTTCTATTACCTTATGGTGCTCAACAAGTGGAATTTCTGGGAGAGTCACCCCTTCACGGTAGCATCGGTGTCTAGAGGCGCTCACTACGATGTGGAATCGGGAGACGAGACATCGCCCCTGCTACGCCATGGGCCTAATTGCTCGGACTCCATCGTGGAAGATTCAGAGAAATGTACTCAAGAAATGACGTTCCTGATTCGACCTTATGAGAGCTTTACGTCACGGCTAAAGGGGTACGCAGAAGAAAGGCACCCTGAGCCAGCTAGGGTGAGGATTGCGGTCGACGGGCCGTACGGAGAGACTTTGCCTCTGAAACACTTCAGCAAGGTAGTCTTCTTGGTCGGTGGTAGCGGTATCGCGGTTCCGCTGTCGTACTTACAGCAACTTACCACATCCTCACCGCTGCCAAGGTTAATCCAGATTCACTGGACCATCCGGCAGCCGGCACTGGCCGTCGATGTGCTCAACCGCGAACTTAACGACGCTCTCAATTGCGATCGAGTGAAGATATTCGTGTATGTCACAGGGGCTGACGGCAGTGAAAGGAGTGACGATGCTATCTTCCGCCTCGCAGAGTGGAAGTCCACGCGGATGAAAGTCGAAGAAGTCCTTGACGCAGCACTAGATGTCGCTCAAGATGGCAGTCTAGCGGTCGTTGCGAGTGGTCCAGGCAAGATGGCGGATGATACTAGAAGAGCGGTGGCGGCGAGGATAGTGCATACTTTGCCGCGTATAGAGTACTTTGAAGAGAGCTTTCAGTGGTGATAGGGCCTAACATGATAGAATCTGGGTGTGTTGAGTTGCAACAGCGAGTTAAACAATCTAATAGATAGATCGCTGAGGTCACCGGGGGCTTGATAGTGTTATTATTTGTTGTGCGTGCTGCATCCACCTCTGAATTGACTCTTTTGTTCGGATCATCCCTTCTTTGCCTATCCTTCGTGCTCCTATCATCGTCTCCTAGGGCATCGCCATGCCAGAAATGCAACTATGAGCGCTGGTATCCCAATACCGAGCGAACACGCTATCCCGACCTTAGAATCTCGCGATAGCCCTGAGCTACTATCGGAGACCTTATGGTCCTTGTTTATGTCTGAGCCGTCCCGCGAAGTCGTCTGAGATAGCTTCACGCTTGGAGTAGTGTCTGGATAGTTCGCTCTCGACGTTGTATGAGATTTGTTCTCCGTCGAAGCTATCCCAGGTTGGCTCGTGCCAGAGGCCAAATCAGGTTGCATCCCACTCTGTTCTGTACTCGGCTGGTTCGTGCTCAAAGACGTGCGAGAGAGCAACGTACTCGTTGTGGTTGGGACCAATTTTAGGGTGGAGGGAGACGATACAGACGTCACGAACCCCGAAGGAGATCCTTGCGCCGTTAAGGCCACTATATTTGTCATCAGCTTTCTGAATGAAACCCTCGGAACTCTTGAGCTCTTTCTCTTCATGCTTAGACACATACACTTGTTGTAACGCGTGCCAAAGAAGGTACTTTCTCTAGGAGCACAAATGTATTCAGAGAGGGTGCTCTGGCCACCATCGACTTCAACTTCGCGAAGGCCACAATTCTTGGCCGTAGAGGGACTGTGCGTCTTAGCTTTATCTGAGGCATAATAGCTGAGAATATACTTACCAGATCCATGTCGATGTACCGTCAAATCCCCTCATGGAACCACTTGAGCATGCGGTGTAGTAATACCACCCTATATCCACGTCATAGCAGCCCGCCCATTGATCTCTCGAGGTAAAGATTCGGCCAGGCTCGCAGTACAGGACTGTTACCAGGTTATGTTATGGTCTGAGGACCCATGTATGCTTCTCACGAGAGCTGGAATTCTTTACTTACCACTGGGACCTGAAGAGCCACTGAAGCATGCATAGAAATTCGGGGGAGCCGCAGGAGGTATAGACTGTGTCACCGGAGCACGGGGCGGGTTTCGGCTGCTATCAAATGTCGTTGGAGGAGGAGCTGTAGTTGTACAGCAACTTAGACTCGCATATAAATGTAGGAATATCACGAGAACGAGTCGCATGATAACAGTCATGATGATTATGAAACTGTGCAACAACAAAGTATGGACAGGGAAAGAGATAGCAGGGTAGGAACGGTATTTGAGTGGGACCAAGTTTCTATTTTATATTTCAGGCTCTCTGGGCAATCATGCTGCCCAGCCTCACAGCTCAGCAACGGGCTCAGATGCCCAAAATAGTGTCCATACCTTCCTATTGAATCGGATTATTATCTATTGGCTGAGAAGGAACAATTCTTCTCAGTTGGAAGCGCCTCACATATAGATGGGAGCGCGAATCTGGACAATGGGCGGCGCTGTAAACGTGTCTGGGCAGGCAAACGACCAATGAATAGAGGTCTAGGTCAACACAAGCCACCTTCCAACATAACCTAGTGCTTGGTCAGCATGTGGGCAGTATGATAGGTTCGAAATAAGCGCGTGTGAGTACAGATGTCGGCCGAGCACGAGACCAGATTATTATGACCAGGCTGAGGTTTTGGGCCCACGCGTTAGCTCTGCGTCTTCGCACGGTACCGTCAGTTGACAAGTCGGCATATCTCTTCAGATATCGAAACGCCCATATGGCGCTTATCAGTACTCGGCCAAAATGACTGTCGACGAGGCTCCAAGTGGTATTCTCGGCTGTTGAGAACTCCACCCGGTCAGGTTATGGATCAGGGGACGACCTGGTAGTATAAGTACTTCCCCTCCATCAAACTCATCAGTTTCAGGTACAGGGATAACCCGTGATGTTGTCAAAGTAAAGAAAATGTGTTGTTACAATGGATCGAGTGATGGAGACGTTTGAACCGGTCCAACACTTTCTAGTACTTCCTCAGAGAGCATTGCGGCAAGTATACCAGTTCTTTGATTATCCCTATGGCGTATTTTCATAGGATTCCAATGAGAGACGCCGATATTTTCAGCTGGCCTTGACTGGCTTGATGAGAACGCTGTGATTGGTGGTTGAACTTCGAGGCTGAAAGAGGGGCAGATCATGAGGCACAGAAGCGCGCGTCAGGGCAATGCCACCCAAAAGCACTTTACTCATCGAGCAAGGCACACATGTGGCTGCCGATCGACGGCAATTCAAACTCAAAAGCCAGACCCCTCTCTTGCAGCGTCACCGGCCGAGTATGAGGCGCTTCGTTCGCAGAAAACTTCATGTTGGCAAGGAAGCTTCATCGATGCAAATTGATGATG
This sequence comes from Thyridium curvatum, assembly GCF_004353045.1. NCBI lineage: Eukaryota > Fungi > Ascomycota > Sordariomycetes > Thyridiales > Thyridiaceae > Thyridium > Thyridium curvatum. The sequence continues at coordinate 449,324 of NW_022156761.1, read as the reverse complement.
CATCCAAGGACCCAGCTTCGTCCACAAGCTCGTTCACACCCGACGCAGCCGTACAGGGTGACTGCAGCTATGGAATGCATGTCCTGGTCGCAAAGCCACATGACGAGGCGGGCTTGATTGACATTGTTGCTCTGCACGGCCTCAACGGACACTACTACCATACCTGGACACTTCCAGCAACAAGATCCAGCCCAGCATGCAACTGGCTGGAGAGAAGCCTACCCCGCGAGGTACCTAAAGCCCGCGTCATGTCATACAGCTACGACTCTGCTGTATTTGCCAAGTCGCAGGCGAGCATTGGGGATTTCGCCGATCTGCTGCTCCAAGACCTTATGGCGGAACGATCATCAGTGGCGGAGAAAGAACGTCCCCTGCTGTTTATTTGTCATAGCCTGGGCGGCATCGTCTTCAAGAAGGTAGGCTGGTTCGGGTCTAAGACTTCTACAGCAAAGAATCGTTGATGAACGTCTCAGGCTCTTATTCGCGCACGCGAACGAGATCGATACGAACAGACATTGCAGAAGGTCCGCGGTGTGGCATTCTTCGGCACCCCGCATCGGGGTTCTTCCATAGCGGATTGGACAAGTATACTTGGCAGAATCTTAAAAGCTGCCTCTCCGGGGGTCAATGCGAACACACAATTGCTGGATAGCCTTCGAACGCAGTCAGAGGTCCTATACGACATATCAACGTCCTTCGTAGACCGAGGGAAAGGTTTGAGTATACTCAGTTTCCTAGAGACACAAGCGTTACCGCCTTTAAACACGATGGTAGGCTAGACCCTTAAGACGCCATCCTGGCTGCAGAGTCTGATACCCGTTAGGTTGTCGATAAATCTTCCGCCACCCTGTTCGTTCCAAACGAGACAGTCGTTCCCCTTCCTGGTGACCATCGGTCGATATGCCGATTCTCAAACACCAAAGAATATGAGCTGCAACGAGAAACCGTCCTACGTTACATAGGCCAGGTGTGTGAAGACATGTTGTGGACTGAGGCCACTTTCGTATCCAGTGAGTTCAACAGAGAGCTTCCGAGACGACGCAACTAATGCTATTCTAGCCCTGTCACATGCGGAACAGAGGCTCTGCCTGAAGCAACTTTACCCGGGGAATTATGAATCTTTCAAGGACTTCAACGTCGAAAGTGTTCCAGGGACTTGCGAGTGGGTCCTGAGACATCCACAATACCGAAGCTGGAGCGAAGGCGACACTTCATGTTTGTTATGGGTATCAGCAGACGCGGGCTGTGGCAAGTCCACTCTCGCAAAGTTCCTCGTCGATCGCCTGCGTACTATTAGCTTTCCGGAGAAACCACCATTCTCCGTGTGTCATTTCTTCTTCAAGGAAGGGATCAGCGAACAAGAAAGCACCGTTCTCGCCCTCCGTGCGATCTTACATCAGATCTTTACAAGGGATCGTGCTCTCATGCGGCATTTTCTCCCTTCATTTGAGGCGAAAGGTGAAGCAGTGATGAGCGAGCTCAACACGCTTGTCCAAGTTCTGACCTCAATCACGCGTGACCCTGAGTCTCCCAGCTTCATAATTGTCTTCGACGGGCTAGATGAGTGTTCAGAGGCTCATTTACGTGGGCTGCTCCAGGCTATAAACAGTCTCTATCAGGCGGACAACGAACCTACACGAGCCTCGCAGTTCCTCAAGATCTTGATGCTCAGCCGTCCAGAGAACCTGATCAAGAACACTCTGAAGCGCCAGCCGATGACTATCCGCCTTCGAGGAGAGAATGAGATAGAATCAATCGGAAAGGATGTCTCGTTAGTCATACGCCACTTACTAGGTGGATTGGAAGAGGATGGCATACCACACGACCTGCTCAACGAGTTTGGAGAAAGTCTGGAGCATGGGGCGGATAACACCTTTCTTTGGGTCACCCTGATGATACAAATCCTCAAAGACCGCAATCAAACACAAGGGGGCACATCTCGAAAAGAGATACGGCAGCTTCTCAGCGATCACAGCATATATTCAGTATACAACCACCTGCTCAAGAAAATTGGCAATCACTCTGACACGCGGAAGATGGTCGAGATAATACTCGCTGGATCTCGGCCTCTGTCGATCCTCGAAATGGGCACTGCTCTCGCGTCGTCTCCTGCACATTGCACTTTGGAGGACGTTGCTAACGACATCAAGTATCCATGTGAGGATTACGTGAAGTCATTAGGCGGTCACTTCATCAGGATTATTCATTCTGAAATTTTTCTCGTTCACCAGACCGCTCGTTCATTCCTTCTCAATTTCCACGAGGTTGCAAGTCAAGTCTCAAGACCTCCGCGGGGGTTGGGATGGCAACACTCCTTCACAATAGATGCTGCCCACTGCACCTTGGCAATGGCCTGCATATCATATATGGTGTGCGTGGAACGCTCCCTTCAGAATTGCAGGGCTCCCTTGATTCCAGCTTTCGCGTATACTGGACCATCTGCTTTGAGGAATGAGGTTCCGCATGTTCATTCCCAGGATGATACAGTTGATAAGATCCAGTGGGTTTTGCCTTCATGGAGCCCTGGAGCATGTACGACAGTCGGCCATGATTTTGACAGCTCGTGCGGCCCATTCTGGTGGTATGCTCTGGAGAGTTGGAGAACCCATCTCAGCTCCTCGGCGAAAGCTGGAGGAAGGCAAACCTTGATTGACAAGGTCTGGGAGCTCTGCCAAATAGTGCCAAACGAGCCGGGATACCCCTTTTGGACCCGGCAGCATTGGTACCTTTCTCGGACCCAACATAAATTCCTCGATACGCAGTTTCGAGGCAGGTGCTGGGACCGCGGGAGCAACCTGTCTCCAGCAGCTAAGATAGCAAGAGTCGTTGCAGGGATCCATATCACAGATGTCATGACCCGTTTCCTCGAACTCCACACGGGCGCGCATGTTGTGGACGGCGATCCACTGCTACACATAGCCGCCGCCCTTGGGATGATCTCGGACATTTTATTGATACTTGAGAATGGGGCTGATATCCACGCGCTGGACTCTGAGGCCCAGACCATTGCACATCTAGCTCTGGAGAATAATACGCTACAAGACGGTGGACTGGATGACGGTGATGATGCACAGGACAACAGTGAACGGCTCGGCCCCAGTCTGCTACGTCTTCTGAGCTTCCTCATTAGCCGCGGCGCTGATATAAACTCTCGAGGGTGCGAAGGAAACACGGCGCTGCACTGGGCCGTGAGAGCCTGCACCGCTGCGGCAGTGAGAATGCTGCTACAGCTTGGGGCAGACACATCAGTTAGGAACTACGCTGGAGATACTCCGCTATGGGTAGAAACACCAGAGGATTGTCGCGAGCTGGTAGAGTTGGTACTCGACCAGGCACCGCACAGCGTCGAGCCGAGGGGGGACACTATCGTCCATATCGTCCACCAACACGGGAGCGCGTCGATGAAGAGCAAGATTCTTCCGCACGCGGCTGACCTTGTCATCTTGGACGATGATGGACACAATCCCAGTCGATTCATTCTACGGCGGTCGACTGTCAATCCAGATGATATCACAGAACTACACAGAAGGTATGGCAGAGTTGCTGAGGATGAGGATGTGGAGATGGACCCCTGGCATCTGAAACGAAAGTTTTCAGAGCTGTTCTAGCAATAACATCTCTATACCTTTTCCTAGAAGAAACCTAGCTGAATTCGTTGAACAAAATGCGATCCGCCTTCGGCTCAACCAGTTGGGGGGTGGGGGGGACAAAGAGACTTCTAGAGCTCCGTTCGAGTTGTTTGAACACTTCCAAGTTGTTTAGGTGGGTCCCGCTGCTGCTTTAAGTCGCACGATATTCTAGGAAGTAGTAGTGCAGGTGGAAGAATGCGCTCGATTCAGACAGTGACGTCCTTTGGCACTTTGATGATGATCGATCCAAACCAGGCGGGGCAGCCAGCGATGGGTCGACACGCGAGACGAGCCCGGTATCCGCAAGTTACGGTCGGTCCTCCACGTAGATCGTGCCAAATTTCAGGGGCTGCCACCAGCGCCGCTGACCCAGACAGGGCCTCTTTGATGAGGGAACAGACAAATACCCAGCTGGAATTATTGCCGCCGTCGATACCTGGTGTCTGAAAGATTTGACTACTCCATCCGTGATACTAGTTTTTCACTGTGGTAATCTTATTGAATTGACGCTAATTATCTTGCATTTGCACAGTGACAACCTCCAGAATCTTATACCTAATACGGCCTAAGCTGATTTATACAAACACACTGTCAAGCAGATATCTGATCTGTGCCTTTCTGTAATCGTCCGTGGCGGTGTAGCGTAGATTTGTCTTGTTCGTATCAAACACCAAGTTCTCGGGGTTGGAGCTCGTGTACTGCGGCCACTCGGTGCCGTCGATGTTGGGGTTGGCATCGCTCATGAACCTAACCCACATCCTGCTCATAAGATCCGCAAGCTGGATGTAAGTCTCAGGCTTACCCTCGAAGGGATTGGCAGAATAGCCGCGACCGTTCACGTTGTTGAAGACGAATGCGACCTCCTGGAAGTGAGTTGCGCCGTAAATGGGGTTGGGAAGGCCATTAACGATGACATTCCAGAGGTAAGAGTAGACGGGAAGACCAGCAGCCGCATATGTCTCAACCAGGCTCCTCCTGCCGCTGTGCTGCTGGTAGTCTCCAGCAAGTGCGGCGACGCGCTTGAACTGGAGGCCGTACGGAGAAGCCGGAGGTCGGCCTTCATATGATGCGGGGATGCCAACGGCGGGGTCATCAGGGTAGAGCGTCGAGAGTTGGTGGATCTGGGTGGCAGAGAGCCCAAGACCGCTGAGCCATGCTGTCCACTGGGCGTCGGTGCTGATGCCCTGCTTGGCGTACGCCGTACCCTCGTCAAAGTTGTTGCCGGTCAAGAGGGGAACGTGGGCGAACTTGCCCTGCTTCAGAAGGGCTGAGGCCTGAGCAGTTATAAAGTCACCGTCAATGACGGCGCCGAGGGTAGGTGCTGTGACGCTCAGGGGGTTGGAGCCATTGAAAATGGCGTTCAGGGTTTGCCAGGGCAGATCTCTCAGGCAGTTCAGCCGGTCGCCCGCGTCGGAGCAGCCGGTCTTCGCGACAAGAGCATCAAAGTACGGCTGCCAGCCGGTGGCATTGTTGAAAATGGCTATCGGGCTACCACTCTCAAGAATAGCGCTTTGAAACAGGTTGCCATGCTGACCGTCGTGGGCCACAAGCTGCATGCCCAGGGACCGGGCGCCAGCGGACTCTCCCCAGATGGTGACCTTGGAGGGGTTGCCGCCAAAAGAGGCGATGTTGTCTTGAAGCCATTGAAGAACCATGCGTTGATCTTTGAATGCGATGTTGCCAGCTCGGGCATTCTGCATCTCTTTGCTGAAGAGGAAGCCCCAGTTTTGCAGACGGTAGTTGATGGACACGGCGACGATCGGCTTCTGCTCCTTGACAGACTGCTCGACGATGGCACCGAGATCGTATCTGGGGTCACGGGAACCGCCCATAACATAGCTCTATCAGAGGAATGTCAGTATCAACGGGGCGTCGATGCTTTTGGGGATTAAACCTACGCCGCCATGTACCCAGACACCCACAGGGAGGTTGTCACCAGCCTTGACGCCCCGAGGACGAACAACGTTGAGTGTCAAACAATCCTCGTTAACCGGATTGCCCAGATTGGCCGTGTCTGATCCATAGCCGATGCACATCCAGCCGAAATTGGTGGCATTGCGCTGTCCAAACGACTCCGTCAGAGGCTCTGGTGAGGCAAACCGGAGACGGCCGACTGGAGGTTGAGCGTATGGGATGCCGAGGAACTTGTCTTGAGCATACTCGGTGCTCTGGACGCCATAATAGGTGCCGGTGCTCAGCTTGGCGGTAGGAGGGCAAGCAGCTGCAGAAGTGGTCCCTGCAATGCAAGCCACAGCCCCCAGAAAGGCGGCGATGGTTGCCACGCGCGAAGAAAGCATCTCAGCGAAGGCAGACAATTCACCTTTGACTTGTTTGTCTCAGCTGAAGCGTTGGTGTCCAAGCCACAGGCAATGAGGAAAAGATACGAAGTAAGGTAACTTGAACTGGATTTGGCTACTCTGTGTCCTGCCGATCCCATAGTCTTGTAGGTAAGTCCGTGTCAATCATAGCGTCAAAGCGCCCATCCAAATACCCCTTGCCTGTCTCCATAGCATGACGATCCCCAGCTATGGATCCGCGGATTTGCCGAAACTGGGTTTTCCTCCAGATCAGCGATGTTATGCTCGACGCTCGATCCGAACCCTTGCAGTCCGACAAATAAGCTTTTAACAACGCACATACCATCGCACCCAGATTTTATCTTGACAATACTATGGGTTCATTGACTCGCAGTGGAATAACTATCTTTTCAGGCTACATCGCCTGCCTACGGAGTAGTCAAGAACAAAGTCTGAAGGGGGACTTGCGGATCCTAGCAAACCTGCCATGGCACCATCTCGGTGCCCCGTGTCGAGGACGCCCAGAGATCGCGTGGCTTACAACTTGGAAGCAGACCATGTCGGATGGGTCCCTCTTCTCAGCTCACCTCGTATGTCATAAATCAAATGTCAAAGCGCAGAAAGCCAGAAAACGGGCTACTTCTATTGGACTCCGATGTTGCTTGATGATGTTTGTGAACTTGTCCAAGTACAAGTATTGTAGATGGCAAGGCTCCCGATTCTTCAGCACCATGCAGATTCCAGAACAATGTTGTCCTCCCTAGCGCGCAATCGGTGGTTGCCGATGGTAGTGCGAGCAACGTTCCAAAGATTGTACTAATTACACACAACCCGGCAATAGAAAAGACCTAACTTGCTCTGGCTTGGGGACGAGTAATGCAAGCAGTCCTGTTTAAGGAGAGGGGCGTTTGCAATGCACGTACTTGTAGTCTACCTACCTTGGAGTAGATCCACTCCTGCATGAAAAAGTCCAAGAGAACCGGTTCCTGATCGGGCGCCGTAAGTGTTCCACCATTCCACTGGTGTCTCCGAATCAGGCTAAGAGAACCTAACCGTACGCCTGGAGCGCCACCATTCCACCACCCAACAGCTAGAACCCAGGAACGAACAAGTGGGGAGAAAGAAGCTTACTTGTAGTGATGACCCCCTCCCCTTTCCCCTGGCCTCGTTCACTAATAAACCCAGCGTGGATGGAGCCTCCCCCTTGCCTTGGAACCACCTCCCGACTTATTCGTCGTCTCCTGTGCTTACGTGCACTAGGTATCGTCGCCATGGCCGATGAGAGAGGGACTCGCCTTGTGGCCGCATGTTGGTCGCTCACAGCTGCAGCCGCGATCTTGCTCTTCTTGCGCATCTACTGCAAGATGTGGAGAGGCAGAGGTCTGTGGTGGGACGACCACCTGCTGATCGTCTCATGGGTAAGTCTTACAAGTCCCTGATTATGCATGCTGGGCCTGCAAGCTCATGGGACTACGAACCAGGGGACATTGGCGATCGCCGTCTCGATCAATACCTACATCGTCTCGCTGGGCTTCGGTCGCCATATCGACACCATCAGCGATGAGAACTTGAGGACCATCAACCTCAACACGATTCTCGTCGCCACCTTCGGGATCATAGCAACCACGACCAGCAAATCGTCTTTCGCCCTCACGCTGTATAGGATTTCCACGAGTACTTGGATGAGGTACTTCCTCATCTTTGTCATCGTAACAGTCAATATATCGATGAACCTGGTTTGGATCTTTGGCCTTGCCAAATGCACGCCATTTGAGAAGGTTTTGAACTCCAAGTTCCCTGGGACGTGCTGGGATAGATCGAAACTCCTCAAGTTCCAACTATTTGCCGCTTGTAAGAGATGACGAACACGTGCCCGGGTGCGACGGCTAAACATTCACAGACTACTCAGCCATTCTAGACTTTGTCTTGGCTCTCCTGCCATGGCAGATCCTCGTGGGCATGAAAATGAGGCGCCGCGAGAGATTCGGCGTCGCTGCGGCAATGAGCTTAGGCGCTATGTGAGTAACTCCCAAGGCTCCTAGATACCTGCACTAAAGCTGACCTGAACTCAGAGCTGGTATCACGGGCATTGTCAAGTCAGTCCTAGTCGTCAAGATGAGCAGTCCCGACTTCACATATGAACGGGTCGACCTTACTATTTGGACCTTGACCGAGCCCGCTGCGTCGATAATGGCAGTCTCCATTCCGATCCTGTAAGTAAAAACCCTTTCACAAGTCAAGATCTCTCAGCTAATTGGATAAAGGCGTATGCTCTACCGAGAGATCAAGTCAAGTCGCTCCGGATACAAATCAGGCAGCACGAAGCCCAACCACGCAGGCACGGCAGATATGAACCAAGGATCTGATGCCAGACGGTCCAAGCGATTCGCCCCTCATTCAAGATATGGCCGGAACTCCGTCCTCATCATGTCAAATTCCGGTTGGGAAGAGTCTCAAGAAGCTCTGCAGGAGGCGGGGACTAGTCGAACCAGGATACCTCCCAACCACGGCGGAGTTCTCAAGACGGAGGAGGTGAGGGTGCAACACGAACGTTTAAGTGATGAAGATTCTATAGAACTGAAGATAATGGGGCGGGCGGGCAGGCAGGATGATAAAGGCTTTTCATCTGCCTAGAATATCAGACTCGGGCTTGAATGCTGCATCCAAATTGGCTAGGTAAGTGGATGAGAAAGGACACAAGACGACTCAGTATGTAAACAAGATCTAGAAATTGGCGTCACCACCCCCTTAGCTATCTCTATTCGATTGGCGGTCTTGTGATGGCTTGCTCTCGTGCTACTTGCGTTCTCACCTACGTCATCCGTATTGGAGGCTTTCGTGGCGGAGGTCTCCGTGCCTGATGGCTTTAATGTTGGTCGTTTGTCGGACACTTTTGCGTCTGGAACCAGACCTCTGGTGGTAACTTCTATGATGTGTCTGTAGCTTCCTTTCAAGGATCTGAGCAATCAAGAAAGTATCCTTGACGCAAGTGGCAGATGATATTGAAACTGAAGAACCTATTCAGACTTGAAAGCCCATAGGGTCATATCTTAGATGAGAATTGATACTCCAACTGTAAAATCTCATAGACCTAAACTTCAAGCGGTCGCTAAGATTCTTCAACGTATACAGGATTGAAAACACCAAGGCCATCTTCTGAGACGTGGCCACGGTTCTGAGATTGTTGAGTTCGTCCGGAATGGAATGTCCTTGACTTGCAAAGAGGACGCGCTGCTTTCGCGCGTGGTAAACTGTCGCTTGCTTTTTTTTTTTTTTTTTTTTGTGAAGAGCAATGTTGCGAACACATCGATGATACGCCCTCACTGTTAACAGGATCATCATGACGATGGGTTGATGAGGTTATTGTTCCTGGAATTAGCCATGTGAGTGAGTATATTCCCACTATTGACTCAAAGACCACGACTTGCTCCCATTGATAATTCAAAGACAGAATTGATCAACTTTGAGGATCGTTCGAGAAATTGCCGGTCAAGTTGTACCGTTTATCCCTTTTGTCACAACTTGATCCTCATTTCTCCTTCTAATGCCCTGCTGCAGTAGAAGGTTCCTCAGTAACTTGATCACTTGCGATGAAACGATAATAAAACCCGTCCAGGGTTCGCGAGTAATGACCGCCAGCGTCGCGAAATCTTCATCTTAGCACGAGCAGGAGAAGAGAAAAAAAGCTTGTTGTGAATCTTGATCAATTTTATTCTATTCTAGGCAATAGAACAGGTTATCCCTCTCCAGTGTTGCCGTAACGAACCAAGTCTCCCCTGCTTCCCAACCCAACCCGAGGGTCTCCAGTCCTCGAAAAGGGGAGAAAGATGACAGAGAGAAGGAATCTAGGTCTATCTAACAGGCGACTAAGAGTCGAACATGCTCTGATCATAGTCATGAAAAAAGCGACAAGCAGAAATTAGGACAGAAACAAAAGAAAAGAAAAAGAACCCAGGATGCAGAAAATGCCCAGAACCGTAACACCAGACCGCAACTTTTCATGACCGGGCCCAATTATTCATTGAACGTGAAGAAGGACAAAGAAAAAGAGGATAATGCACGCCAAAAAGGCAAGGTGGGGTGAGCACACCAAAGCGGCCATCGCTTAGATGTCGTCCTCATCAGAGAAAACCTCCTCACCACGCTTGCGACGGGCCATGCGCTCCTTCTTCTTCTTGCGGGCCTCGGACGAGGTCAGCTTGGCCTTCTTCTTTGTGTTGACAATCTTGTTGCCCATAGCATCGAACTTCTCCTCCTCATCGTCGTCACCGGCCTTGAGGCGGGGACCAGAGCCCTGGCCCTGGACCCAGTTGTGACCGGAAGGGGTCATCTTACCGTCAAGGACGGCCCAGACCTCCTCAGTCAGATCCTTGGTGAACTCGGCAGAGTGAGAGATGATGATCACACCACCCTCGAACTTCTTCAGGGCCTTGGACAGGGCACCGAGGGAGTCACGGTCGAGATAGTTGGTAGGCTCGTCAAGAACGATCAAGTGAGGTCGCTGCCACGAGCAGGCGGCGAGAACGACCTTGACACGCTGACCACCGGACAGACCGCGCATGCGCGAGTGGGAAACCAGCTCGGCATCGAGACCGAAGTTGGCGCAGTGGGCCTCGATCTCCTTGCGGACCAGAGGGCGGAACTGGCCAGAGGCGAGGGCCTCCTTCATATCGACCTCGGCAACCATCTTCTGGTGAGAAGCCAGAAGCTCGGAACGGGGTAGCCAGGCGTTGTCGGCAGTCATCATGGGGACCCAGCGCTCGTTCTTCATGCCAATGTTCTCGCCCAGAGCGAACGAGCACTCGTACTCGTAGCTGTTCTTGAACTTCCTGCGGGAGTGGATGCCAATGACGCGGCGCAGGCTACCCTCGACCTTGAAAGCCTTGTCCATAGCCTTCTCATCATCCTCAGTGATGATCTTGTTGGCACGGTCCATGGTCTCACGATCCTCACCAGACTGGAAACGCCACTGAATGTACTCAGAGGGGGTCTTGTCGAGGTGGTTATCGATGTGAGCAAAGGCGTGCTGCTTGATGTAGGCGATACGGATGTTCTCGTGCTGGTAGATCTCACCACCGGTGGGGATGAGCTCACCAGTGAGGACGTTGACGAGGGTGGACTTGCCGGCACCGTTGGGGCCGATGACGGCAATACGCGAGCTGAGGGAGCACTGGAAGGTGATGTCGGTGATCTGGGGCTTGGGGGTGTTGGGGTACTGGAACTGCATGTTGGTAGCACGCAGAATGGCCTTGGCCTTGGTCTTGACACCCTCAAGGAAACCGGGCTCGGGGAAAGAGAACTCGATCTCGGAGGCACCGAGCTCGTAGTAGGACTTGGCCGAGGGAACACGGCGGACAAACTCCTTCAGGTTACCACGGTAGCGCTTGAGCTTGAAGCGCTCGTAGTGGATGATGTGCTGGCAGACGTTGTCGAGGAAGCCCGAGTCGTGGGAGACGATGATGGAGGTGCAAGGGGAGCTGATGAGGTAGTCCTCGAGCCACTTGACGTTCTTCACGTCCAAATGGTTGGTAGGCTCGTCGAGCAGCAGAATATCGGGAGCCTCGAAGACGGCACGGCACAGAGCCAGCTTCATCTTCCAACCACCGGAAAGGGCAGTGATGAGACCCGAAATCATGCTGTCGCTGAAGCCGAACTCGTTGAGCTGCTTCTCGACAGCCTCGCGAGTGACGTCGACCTTGGCCTCGGCAAGCTTCTTCATGGTCCAGTCAATGGTGGTCATCTCAGTATCGGCAGAGTCGAGGTCGTGCTCCACGAAGACGGTCTTGACCTCGGACTGCTTGGGGAAACCCTCGACCTGCTCGTTGTTGATGGCACGCATGAGGGTGGACTTGCCGGAACCGTTGGGGCCGCACAGACCGTAACGCTGGCCGCGCTTGAGGCGGAGGGTGGTGTTGTTGAGCAGGATCTTGGCACCGTAGGCAAGGTTGAAGGTGCAGTTGCACAGGTCCTCACCCTCCTCCTCATCAGGCTCAAGCTCCTCCTCCTCGGCAAGGCCGGGGGAAGCCTTCTTGCGGAGGGCCTCGACGATGGGCTCGGCAGCCTCGGCGCCAACAAGAACGGTGACGAAGGGCTTCAGGTTGGTGACCCAGCTGAGGGGCTCAGTCTCCTTCTCGTCAATGAGTTGACCAGCGATGGCAGCAATGTACTCGACGACAGGGGTGAACTTGGCGGCAGGGGCATTCTTGGCAGTCAGAATGTCCGAGAAGTGCTTGGCGACGACGGCAATGTCGCCGTCGTTGCGAGCCTCGGGGATGACGCCGTCCTTGACGTTACCGACGCGGGCGAGGGTGTCGAGAGCCTGCTTGGTCTTCTCACGAGCCTCGGGGTCGGCCAGGTTGTCGTAGTTCTTCTGGAGACCGGGCATCATCTTGGGCAAGAAAGGAGCGACAATGTTGGGGTCGTCGACGAGCTTGCACATGTTGTCGACAATGACAGCGGCCTTACGCTTGATGGCAGTCTCGCGCTCAGCAAGACCACGGTCAAGCAGGGGAACCATGAGAGCGAGGGTAGGCTCGTGGACATCGGTAACGAAAGTGGTGGCACCGAGCAAGTGAACAGTCTCCGGGACGTTCTCGGGCTTGGCGATACACTTGATGACCTCGGGAATGAACTTCTCGATATCCTTGTTGACGATCAGGGAGCACAGGGTCTCCATGGTCTTGTAGGCACGGTCCTTGACCTCCTTCTTGGTGTCCCACATGGCCTCGGAGACGACGGGGATCAAGTCAGGGACACGGAAGGCAACCTGAGCAGGGGCAGTGCGGACGATGGTGTCGATGAAGTCAAGGACAGTCATCTTCTCGGGCCACTTCTGGGCATTGCGCAGAGAGTCGACCAGGGCGGGGAGAGTGGCCTTGACAGCGTTGGGGTTGATGGCCTCGGCAATGGCCAGGGCAGCAGCGATGGCGGCATTCTTGACAGCAGTGATCTTGTCGCCAGCACCGGCCAGAACGCTAGGCAGCAGAACGACGAGGAAGGGCTCGACGTGAGAGGAGACCTCGGAGTGCTGGGCAATGGCCTGGATGGCGCTCAGGGCCTTCTCGCGGGCAGCAGCATCCTTCTTGTTGCCGAGCTGCTTCTTGAGAGCCTCAATGGTCCTGGGAAGGTCGCATGTGTTAGCTTGTGAAACTGGGCGATTCTGGGGCGGGAATCCCCTCAATTGGAAATGAATAAAAGCTCGGTGGTGATGTGTATTGATTGAGATACGTCCGCCAAATAATCATACGCAAGGGAAAAAAAAGAAAAGAAAAGAAAAAAAACAAGGCCCGGATTGCCGGTACGAATGCTGCGGCCAAGACCGTTTGCTTCTGCTTTTTTTTTTTTTTTTGGGCTGCCAATGGAAATAGGCAAAGTGTGAAACCGCCATGCTGATTTTTTGACGGCGGGATGCGCGATCTGCGAGGGGTCGAGAAAGAATCTCGGTCCCTGCAGTTATGCAACCGTCGACACCGCCAGAAAAAAAATTCTGTGCGGGCGGCAGAAATGCGGTGTATTGGAAATAGCGAGGGGCAGTGCGGGACACCCTGGCTGGCGGGTTCATCCAGTGTGGGGGCAGTGTAAAACAGGCGGTAGCAAGCAGTTGCGGGAATGGTAGGGAAGGATTTGGAGGGGCGAAACGTGAAGCGATAGGCGGGCGAATTTTTTTTTGTTTGGGTGCTTGGGGTGTGGCATGGAACTTACTTGGTGGGAACATCGAGGTCCTCGATGTCGCCGTTGATGAAGCCAGCAAGGGCTGAGGAAGCCTCCTTGACGGCGTCGGCCTCCTTGGAGATGGTGAGACGCTGCATGAGGTCGTCCAGGACCTTGACGGACTTGGCGTTCTCAGAGGCAGTCTTTGCGTCCATGGCGGCAGGCATTATTGTAATTTTTGTTTTTGGTGGTGGGGGTATCTGAAAAAGATCGAGGGAGGATAGTCGGAAACTTGTCGGGATCTATGCAAGATGATAGAGATCTAAAAACCGGTCGAAGAGACGTGTCAAAGTCTATCGAGTGTCGGTGGTGATTTTGCCTTGTCTATTGAGGGAGGGTATCGAAAAACCGTATCGCGACAAAAAGACGGCAGGCCCGCAGAACAAAGAGGTCGATGGAGGGTCGAACTCGGAGATTCTGCTCTAGGTGGCTCTGTCAGAGAGGGTTTCAACTCAGCTGGAGAGAGACTGAGAAGAAGTGATGTTCTGTATCCTTGCGAAGAAGGAACAAGAAGAGAGAATGGGAAATGGAGAGAGAGAGAAGAGATGAGAGGTGTAGGAGGGAGGAAGACGAGAAGGCAGAGTAAATGGAGCAGGGCGATATTTAAGAAAGCGCAGGCAGGCAGGCAGGGAGGGGAGATAGTAAAGTTGGGTAGGTACCAGCAAGCGGCCAGTAGTTGGTGCTGAGGCGAGCGGCGGCGGCGAAGAGTGTTGGGGTGGGAGGACTACTTTTTTTTTTCTCTCTTCGAAGCATCTCAAAAAACTTTTTAGTGGGGCCTGGGATGGGTTTTGGAGGGGAACCTGGGCGGCTTCGAGAATAACCCCTCGGTTGATTGGCCCACTCACCCTCCCCTTCCGACTCATGGCGCTGAGATTCCCTGCTTATCTCCTTTATCGCGGCATTGCGCTAGTCTTTTTTCGGCTCGCCAGGAGGGCGGTGAGCCGGAATTTCATGCAAAAATTTTCAGACAAAGCTGTCCTGGACGTTGCCCCTCGGTTTCCACTAGGTGGGGGGTCCTCTGCGTTCAATGTTCAAGGGTTTACTCCGTTTGCCCACACTCGGCCACTCTGGTGCCAGTTATCTCGCGGCCGTACAAGTATGAAAAGAAGAGGATGTCTGGCATTCGGTTCAGCCTCTACTGACTAGGTATCTTTCTTGGGTGGAGCAGCTGTGTCTGGTGCAAAGGCATCAAGTCAAGACTTCGAGGAGAACCAAGTTTCTGTCTACGGCACGCCTGACCCTTCAGCGCTCCTACCCCTGGCCTGAATCCTTGGTTGCAAGGTGACAGCGGAGTTTGCGCAATTATCCATGGATGGCTCTTCGACGGGTCGAAATATTCGAATGCTTGGTTCGACGATTGGATCTAACTATCGGTTAGGTACATTACATGGCCATGTCCATGTTCGGTTTCCTCATGGTTCCGTCAGGACATCACTAGAGCATGTTATCATGATAAGTACCTACATCTAGGTAACCATGAATAATCGATATCGGGAGGCCACCTCCTCAGTTTCTGGGGAACCTAGGCGGATCGCAGCCCTGGAGGGCTTGAGCCAGGGGACGTTAGCGGGGGGGGGGGGAGGGGGGGGGGGAGGGTGGGGGACAAGCGCTACCGCCCCTGGAACAGGCCCTGCAAAATTCGCTAATCAACGGGAATACTAGGTAGGGGGAGAAGGACATGTGAACGGACAGATAAGACTTCCAAGGTTGGTCCTCCTTGCGTACTGGTCAGCACGGGGTGTGAGACAGGCAGTGTCAATCTGCGACTCTGTCCTGTCAGCAGCGTTTGCGAGCCAATCTGTGTGATACACCCCTTTATCTCGGTCCAGGCTGCATCCAGAGCGACAAGCCCTGAGCATTGCCACGTTGTATCACAGCCTACAGGCCGAGACTCATTCTCCGTCAGGTTACCAGTCTGGTCGATACTCTTCTCTTCTCCAGGTTCATTACAGCCCATTACCCGCTCCAAGCGACTTTATCACCTCGGTGATCGTCTGGTCTGTCGATGTTCCGGACCACTAGGAGCGGCCCTAGTCGCCACGGGCACCCCGATCTTGACACCGGCTGATAGATAGGCCAGGCACGCAGTACATGACACCTACCTTTTGTAACTAACACGGGTAGCAGTGAGTGCTCCGAGAAAACTCAGCCTAGGCTCCGTATGGAACTCAGTTAGTGGTGGACCTTTCTGGTTTCCCCAACAATCGGAAATGGAAAAAAGTTCCATATGTGCCAAATCCAAATCCGGCAGAATGAGCGGCGGCTTGGTCCCTGACCTCGGGGCGCCTGAGGATCCTGCTATTTTCAGGGTCCCATCTCTCTCAGACCTTGCCATCATCTCACATGCTTGCTGCGGGCGGCTGCCCACCATCCGCTTCTATTCGTATTGCCTTGCATGCAGCAAGTGCATATGTAATTCGACAAACATAATCTCAGTCAGCCTCCTGGCTTATCGTACCCTCCCCTCTCACCCCTGTCCATGTCTGAACACCCCTACAACCTTTTCACCACCTTCGTTGTGATCGGGGCTAGGAAGAAGGGCAAGAAAAGGGAATCTGGGGTGAATCGTTATCCCCCACGGAAACAGGATAACGAAATCGTGGGGATCTAACTACGCCGGCATGCGCGCTGCGCTCAAACATGCCCAAGCCCGTGGCTGACCGCCTCCTCGAATGTACCGCTCTGCTTGGTGGCAGAATCCTTTTTTTTTTTCTGCGCCTTTGGGGTAGGTACCTTTTTTTGATCGACCCACCCCACCTGGGCCTTGCCACCACCAATGCTTCTTCCACCGCCAGGAATGGCGAAGCTTAACCTTTGTTCCCCCCTCAAAATTCCCATCCTAATCATGTGACGTCACACGTGCGCGGAACATATGGTTCTGGGATGCTTCTAGAAGCTCAAACTTGACCAGGTCGCGAATTGAGAGGGACGATCAAGGCAGTCCGGAGGTGAGTGGACCTGGTTTCCGTGCCGGTTCACTTGTCTGGCCTTGTCTGGCCGCATTTACTACCTAGGTACCGAGGGCTTGAGGAGCCCACTCGGATCATACGAAGAAGCGCGAGCTGTCTGCGAAATGTTCTGCCAGATTTCTGATTTCAATGTTGATTGAGGCTATCAAATACATATCACTTGAACGAGAGTCATCGAGTGTACCTAGGTACACGTCCAGCCAGCCAGCCAGCCAGCCAGATCACATCAAGCACACGCCGAAAAGCACAAGCGCCACGAGAGATGACATGAGCTCCACACCCCAAGGCATGAGACCTGCTCCCGAGTTCGTGGTGGACGAGGAGGTCGGAGAGGACGTGGAAGCACCCGACGAAGAAGTTGTTGCAGATGAGGATGATGATGAGCCACCCGACGACCCAGTGCTCCCCGAACTCGCTGTGGAAATAAATCTGTCAGCTTTCGGCATTTGCATCAAGGGAAACCCCTCTGTTACTCACGATGGGAGTTGCAGTAATTCACAAGCGTGGTATTGCTCTTCAGCGCATCGAGCCTGGCGGCAGCACTGCTGGCCTCCGCCTGTCCCTTGTGCGTCTTGTCCGCGCCGGCCCCGCCACGAGTCGACGTGGCGTTCTGAGCCTTATCAACCTCCTTCTGCAGCTTCTCCAGCTCCAAACACCGCGCGTGGTCCCGCCTCGCCGCGCAGAACTGGGTCAGCGTCGCATTACTCGACAGCCTGGACAGCTTGCTCGCGTCGGCGGTAGCCTCGGCCTTGACCGCCGAGATCCTGGCCGCGTCTCCGTGGAACTTGTGGTCCAGGAGAGTCGCGTTGGCCGCCAGCTTCTCAAGCCGCTCGTAGTAGTGCATGCGCACGCACCGCTCGACCATGTCCTCGTGGGCGAAGAACTGCTGGCATGACGCCACGAGGGTCGAGTTGCCCTTGAGGTCGTTGAGCGTCGGGGCCGCTTTGGATGCCTCGGCCTTGATGGCGGCCGCTTTGGTGGCGTCGCCGTGGGTCGTGCGGTTGAGGCGGGTCGCATTGTTGGCTATGTTGATGAGCCGGGTGAGTTCCCTGATCTCTATGCACTTGAGGATGGTCGGTTCGCTGCTGGCATTGGGATGGGGGCCGGTTCTCGTCTTATTGTGACGATCAGAGCCCCTGGTTACGTCGAAGGAGTCGTCCGAGTCTACTTGGCGGTCGTCAAAGGTGTCCTGGGCGAGGACCGTGCCGACTACGGCGAGGGCAAGGAGGCGGAAGAGTCTCATGCTGGCAGGTGTTTAAAGTGCAGAGAGACTTCTCGACCCTGGTGATGCTGGAACAATGTCAGGAAATGGCCTTGTCGTGCTTTTCCACAGACTTTCCTCTTTGCTCTCTTGTAAGTCGGGAGCCCGGGAGGTTGCGAACATTCTTGTCATCCTTCCGCGAAGGCGGCCTCGTTAAGTAAGTACTGGGCTGGCCCGGCATTACGCCTCCGGCTCCCTTGACTTGCTCGTCACCCCGGCCGCGTCAGCTACCGACCTCTTAGCGCGGCGAGGTTGAATCGGGAGGACGGGTTGACTCGTCGCCACCAATCAGAGCCGTGTCGACCCCAAGTGGGGGCTGCCTATGTTAACGTCGGTGGCTCAGAGGCAGACGTAACAAAGATTGTGAATTGATACTAGCATTAAGAGAGCAGATCTGGCGTAGGGCTGGTGTGGCAATGTGATCACGAGTTGCGTGCGCGTCCAGGTCCGCAGACTAATTCCCCTATTTGTTGGCGGACAGCAGGTGGCTTGGTGTCGCTTGGTCTAGCTTTGTCCTAGAAACAAGCTAGTCGCCATGAGCACTATTCTAAGAGGATATATCTCTTCCAATAGCCACGTACTTGCAGGGCCTGGACCTTGCTTAGTTGGATTCGTGGTCCTGCCGGCTACGGCGATGAGGCAGAATTGAATTGTGTAATGATGGGCAATGTGGCTAGATGTGATTCCCATTTTCATGTTCTATAGCCTCAACTCGTAAGGTTGGAATGACTCTGTGGCGAATGGACTTTTACAGAGCACTGTTAGTCTCTGTCCTGGTAAAGATGTTTGATAAACTGCGCTTCCCGGAAAACTTCCTGTCGCTCGTCGGCTGAATTTTGGAGCCACTCTAGGAAAAACAGCCATATACCAACAGGGCTCAGGAGTGGTGTAAATACTCATAAATACCCCCTCTATGTACTCAACACAACCTACAGTGACAAGCCCGAGACGCAAGGATCTCTCATGCTTGTCGAAATACCAGGGTTCTGTAGCCCTCATTCTACTGCAATGTTGAAACTAGGTGTTGATCTCTCTCGGTACCAGACGTGACCGAATGTTATATGGACGCCATACGGACGGACCTGTCTGGTATTGATTTCAAAAGGGCTTGTGAGTGGGTTGAAACACCTAGTCAAAAGCCCGTGGACTCGCGGGCAGATGTCTTCTTAATAGAATTGTTTTGAATCGCGTCAGGTGTGATCTATACCAGGTATGGTGATGCCCCCAGATCCAGATGGATGAAGTGAATTCCCAAGGTATCGATGACACAGGACATAATTATTACTCAGTGCTAAAATATCTCCAGGGATTCAAAAGCTATTGCAGTCGTTCTAGAATCGCAGTGGGACATGCAGGCTCCACTCAGTTCGACCAAGAGCTTCAGCCTTTGAAGGCTGCACCGAATAGTTAATGGGTCGTGAAGCATACTTGATAGCTCGACCCCTTCGTCGCGGTATTACCAAACAAGGTGACAGTGAGGTTTATCAGTTAAGAGATGGTCAACTGGAGAGATAACTGGTTCTCAGTAGTCTTCGTCTCAAGCAGTGCCGAGCAAAGGGTTAGTGACAGTCAGGGGAGGGCTGTGGTCTGGTGAGTGGAGGGGGAGCCTCAAGTTTGGGCATTCCAAGGGCTCTCACACGATAAAGGACCTTGTGATGAGACCCTTTTGCAATTCCCTTTTATTTTACTTTTGATTTCTTCAGTATCATTATTGATTACTATGCAAAATGCTGGGCAAGTTTTCATCCGTCTTAAAGCACAATCTGGCACTAGACAGATGCATCCATGGATGTGCAAAGCGTCGACCTTATTATGTATGAGTAGGTAGGAAGGATTCAAGCCTGGGGGCTTCGATCAACGATTTTTTTCTTCTTTCCTTCCCAGCTAGAACATTGAACTCGTCTATTGCATCGGCAATGGAGCCTCCCCGGATCCGGAGCCGCGTCATCGGCAGTGGTAGCACTACTTGTAATGCCGAGACCGTGGTGGTGCCGGATGCCAAAAATAGCCCAGAGGGCCCGGAACTCTCCATCAATGTCTGGAGACTCAGCCACCGCCACGCCACACCAGGAAGAAACAAGAAACAGCGGAGGGTGTGCCCGTTTCCCGCCAAGCCCGCCTTTCAGGTACGTGGCCGGCAATCCATTCTTGCTGATCTCCACTGGTTGGGCCGCCCAAAAACCCCAGCCCAGGGATCCGACCACGCCCACAAATGCCCACCAGCCCGCCCACTACGGGCTCGTGCGACAGGGGTGGTTGGCCTGCAAGTTACGCAACCTCAGCATTCCTGGGGTGATGTTCAGGGGACCAGCCCACCTCTTTGTTCCTTGTTTTATGCCTCTCTCCTCAGCCCTCCACGGCCTTCGTAATGCCTTTCATGCTTTGAGCGCCTGATCTTTCTTTGCTCTCGACAGAAATCCATCTTGAAACCTGCCCTTGTGACTTCTAGCTTGAATCGCTTCCTGACAATTGCTCCTCGCTGAAGCAACAAGAGGCACACGACCGTACGAGTGAGTTCACGACACGAACACAAGGCGGCAAATCCATTCTCCCCCTTCGCCTTGAGCGCGACGGCGCACACGAGTTACCTTCAATACAGACACATCGCGACAAAACAAAACAGTAATGGCGCCTGTCGCTCGCCCGCCCTCGCACCCGCGAGCCCTCATCCGCTCAACCCTCCTCCACTCGGCCCGCTCCGCAGCCCTCGCGGCGGCGGCGCCCGTCCTCGCCCGCCGGGGCTTGACCGTCACGCACACCCAGACCGTCACCCTGGGCGTCATCGTCGCCTACGTCGCCGCCATCGCCATCCTCTGGAACATCCCCTACGTGCGCAACGTGCTCTGGCCCTTCAAGATGCTCGTCATCGCCTTCCACGAGTTCTCGCACGCCTTTGCCGCCGTGCTGACGGGCGGCAAGGTCGTCTCCATCACGCTCGACCCCAACGAGGGCGGCGCCACGCAGATGAAGGGCGGCAAGTCCGCCATCACCCTGCCCGCGGGGTACCTCGGCAGCTCGCTCATCGGCGCGCTGCTGACCTTCTGCGGGTTCGACATCGTCGCCTCCAAGGTCGCTAGCATCGCCCTCGGCGTCGCCTTCCTGCTGACGCTGTGGTGGGGCAAGAAGGACTGGCTGACCATCCTGACGGTGCTGCTGGCCGTCGGCCTGCTCGTGGGGTGCTGGTTCATCGCCCACGCCGAGCCGCTGCGCTTCGTGGTCCTGTTCATCGGCGTCATGTCTTCGCTGTACAGCGTGTGGGATATAGTAAGTTGCCCCAAAATCCCAATCCTCCCGGTACCAAGCCTGGTTGAGCGAAGGAGTGCATGCTGATTCATGTTCGCGACAATGCAGTGCGACGATCTCATCTTCCGCAAGGTCAACTCGTCTGACGCCAGCGTCTTCGCCAAACGCTACGGCGGCTCCTCCCAGTGCTGGGGCGTCATCTGGTCCATCATCTCGCTCATCTTCATGATTGGCGGCATCCTGGCCGGCATCGCGGCCTTCCCGCGGTCTTTTGAGGAGCAGGAGAAGGACTCGCAGGGCTTCATCCCGACAAGGTGAACAAACACCACACCACGTTGAGCAGCGGAAGGAGACATGTTACCACTGGTATTGCTTGCTTTCGGCGTTTGGATGCACATCCTGCTTGTGCAGGGGGCTTTATCAAAGGACACAGGGGGGGCACATCTTTTCTCCGCCGGTCAAGGATGATGAACTGGACACCAAGACCTCTAGACGAGGGTCGAAAGAGTGCGCCTAATGATTTCATATGATACCATAGAGATAGTGGTCCCGTAATGATCATAACTTATGAAGTGTTTTTAATATATACCCAGAATGGTAGCAGTGCTACTTGTTGTACCCTCCCCCCCTCCCCACCTCAGTGCCCTTCGACGAAGCAGTGAACGCCCGTTCAAGGAATAGCAACTTGCTCGTGCCTAGCCAAGAAGTTCTGCGCCTCCTCCACAGTAACCTCGCGCTTCCTCAGCAGAGTGCTCTTGTCCTCCCGCTTGACCTCCCGGACAGGCACCGGCACGAACCTCCTGGCCACTTCGGCCGCTCTCTGCTCCGACCTCTTTGCGTCGCGCTTGATCCCGCCGTGCGCGCACTTGGCCCCCTTGAACGCCGCGTTGGCCGCCGCCTTCCACACCTCGCGCACGTCGCCCACCATCGCCTCGGTCCAGTAGAGCCGGCAGTCGGCCTCCTCGTAGACATACTGCGCGGGCAGGCCGTCCTGGACGTTGCCCCGCAGGATCTGATCGCGCACGTTGACCGCCGCCGCCGTGGACCGGTTCACGGGCAGGTCCGAGTAGCGCGACAAGGCGGCGCGCTGGGCGTCGGTCGTGGCACGCTTGTGCGCGTCGTCGACGTAGCGTTTGATGTCGGCCCACTGCAGCACCTGCGAGCCCTTGATGCCGCCGACGCCCTGGATGCCGCCCGCCTTGGGCCGCCCGCCCATGGCGATCGAGGGGACGCCGCCCTGCAGGCGGAGCATCTCGGCGGCCAGGGTGCAGGTCGAGGCGCAGAAGCCGTCGAGCAGCATGACGATGTTCTCGGGAGCAAAGGGGGCGGTGGCGTTGGCCAAGGAGCGGTAACCCGTAATGTCGATGCCGATGCCAAAGGTCGCATTCTTGGTGGTCAGCGGGTCCCAGAGATTCCAGCGCATGAGATCGGTGTAGGGCGTGTTCTTGAAAACGTGCGGATCGAACTTGTCCTCAAAGGAGGTAAAGGGCTGGTCGTTGATGTCGAGGTCGTACCGCCAATTGAACCACGATAGGTAGTCGTTGATGAGCTGCGAGTCGGAGCTCGTGTTGGGGTTGATGGAGGCGACTGCATCGGATACAACGCGAGAGATGGTCATGAAGCCGTCGTTCTCCTTCCAGCGCGAGTAGCCGTCCTGCACTACATCGGGGAACAGCTGCCGGAAGAAGTCGTATCCTTGCAGGATATAGCCGCCACCATTGGCGGAGAAGTCGATAACGAGCTTCTTCTTGCCATCCTTGACAGCCTGAGCAAAGAACTTTTGCAGCACGGACTGGAACTCGACCGGTGAGTCGTTCTCGAATGCGAGCAGGGCAACAACAGCAACATCGTCGAGCCCATCGCCCTCCAGGTAGTAGCCAGAGACAATGCCGTCCTCGGTGCTGATGACTGCGGGCGGGTAGCCCACGACGTCGGCGGCCGCAGCGGCGCCAACTGGCGCGCCGATCCTGCCCGCGACGGTCGCTGATGCGGAAGGGCTGCAGAACTTTTGATACATGGACGCGCCGTCCGTGATGCCTGCAAGGGACGTCTTGACACGGGCGTAGTTTTCAAAGGTGGCCTCGGTGCCGTTGGCAAAGGTGAAGGTAGTGTTGGCACCCTGGTAGATGAATCGGATACGGCCACCGCCGCTGAAGTAGCCTTTGCCAGCACCGGCGGGCGGGAAAGCCTTCTCGAAAAACATGGTATTGTACGCAGCATCGGCGTCCTGGTTGAACGAGGCCGTGAATATGACGTCCTCGACATACTTGGCGGCGTCAATGCCGTTGATCTTAGTCACGGCAGAGGCCGTAGACGGAGAAGACAAGACATCCTCGTAGATCTTGATCACGGGCAGGGACGTGCCATCCTCGCTGACCGAGACGAGCGATCGCTGGCGGTTGAAGTCGAAGACCTTGGTCAGTAGGTCCGGATAGAAGACGTAATGGCCGTCGTGACCGGGTCCGAAGACAGTGGCGTATAGGTCGGCCTGGAAGGCGTACTCGCTGTCGTACTTGTCCCCCTCAAGCTTGGCCTTGACATCAGCTAGGGCCTTGAACAGGTCGTACGCCGGATAGAAGTAGTCGGAGGGAGGAGCAGCCTTGTAGGCGGCATCGCTCTGCCACTCGAGGTAGGGCTCCATGGCCTCAACCAGCTCGATGGCAGCCTGCTTGCCCAGAGGCACTGACTTGAGGCAGTCATTGGCGAGGGAAGCCGCAACAGTGGGGGTGGCTGAAGAGGAGGAGAGATGTCAGAGATGCTGGGTAATAGTGCACGAAAATGTTCTTGCTTTTCGCCTACCGCTGGGATTGGCCGCGACTTGGGCAGCCCACGAGCTGCTCACACTGGCGCAAGCTCCAGTAGGTTGACCAGTCGGCGGGGCCGAGGTCACCGAGGTCGTCGTCGTCGCGATGCACGAGCAGGCGCTCGAGATACGGGCCGACATCAGCGCATTCTGGTTGTCCTTGCAGCCGTTGAGGGCGAAAGTGGGAATAGCCGTCTGGGCAACGGCCGACACGGTAAAGGTAGCGCAGAACGCCCGAGCAGTCTCGAGACGGCCGGGGGTCTGTGTCGCCCGCAGAGCGCGGAGGCAATTATCCGCAGCACACTCGGCATAAGCCGAGGCGGCGAGCAGCGCCGGCACAGCGAGGACTTGTGCCTTCATGCTTTGGCTGTTTATCGTATCTTCTTGACCTTGTGGTGCGTCAAACGCGAGCTCTTTTCACGCAGGGACCGCCAGCAAACGAATGACAGGCAGGCGACAGCAGCGCACGACTCTTGAAGGGGTTGGCTCGCTTGGGAGGCATCGCGGCGAGAGCTCTGTTGGACACCCGTGGGGAGTAGCCAAGCATATATACGCAGCTGGTCCCTCCGCGGCGAGCTGCACGTCCCTTGGGCCATATGGCCGGGGGGTCCAACGGTGAAGGAGCCCGGGCGGGCCGAGAAGCAATGCATCCCTCGCTTTCTGGGCAGGGCTGTTGTGATGCCTCGCGGTGCAGGTACGGTGGGCGCTACTGACGCCAGGACCTGAGGACCCATATGTAGGAACAAGGTGAGCTGCCATATGAGGAGTAGCTTCGGAGGGCTACATGGCTAGCGTGCGTGGGTGGATGTGCGGCAATCCTCTCCCTGCATATCGCCGATGGCCTCAACCATGGGCTGGCTTTTGTGTCGCGCAGACTCAGCTGCAGCAGGACGCATCCGAGGACTCCATGCACCGGGCAGAGCAGAGCAGAGCAGCGCAGAGCAGAGCAGCGCAACCAGGACCAGAGGACGGAGGTCCACATCGCAAACTAACAGAAGGCCGGCCGGAGGGCAAGGATCTCGCAGCCTGGGAGGCGATGGTGGTTGGCCAGCCTTATCCAACACGCCCGAGCGTAATTTAGATCAGCTCAATGACCTTCTGAAACCGGCAGGTGAGTGGACATCAATGTGGTGACGGGTCGATGTTGGCGAACCGGGCCCTCGCTGGACGTGCTGCGGCGGCGGGAGCTCGAGATGCTGGGGGAAGGTCTGGTGTGTCCCTGGAACCTGGTTGCCAGCGAGATCAATGGATAACTAATTAACTACTCGGGACAAAGCACAGTGGTGTTATTGCTTGTTAATGCAACCTCACGGCTCGTGCGGCCCAGTGCCATCGCGGGCGCCACAGGAGCAGCAGCACAGGCGGCGCGCGCTGCGTCTCCTGGCTGCAAGGCTGTGCATGCCTCATTTCCCATGCTCCTGCCGTTGCCGTGTCGTCGCTCACACCGCTGGCTTCCGTGGGCATGGCCGATGCCGAGACGGGGTCAAGCCGTGAGAATCGACCTACCCGATCCTACTTGGCGTGTGTGTGTGTGTGTGTGTGTGTGTGTGTCTGGGATGATTGACTTTCGTGGTGGACCCGACCGTTTATTACGAGTACTTAGGTACCTACCCTCCTACCTACCTACCTAGTAGGTACCTCCGTACTTGTGTTTATCAGTTTGGGCTAGCGCCTGACGGCCCGTTAGCGAGCGGCTTTACAGGGGCCGTCCCTCCAGGATTCCCGCTGAGGGTGCCATTTCCCGTGGCCACGAGCACATTGATTTCCTTTTGGGTCCTGGCCGGCGGATCACCTGGGCAGTGCTTGTAGTTGCAGTGAGTGTGCCCTTTGCCCTGAGAGGCAGGTCTGATGGAGATAGTTAAAGTACTTTACCTTACCTACCTGACTCCATCCATACTTTTCCACCCAACTAAGGTAGGTAATCTACAGAGTGATACGATCTGGTGAACTATGTGGATATCTGGTTGGGGGCGGAGACGGAGACAGAGACAGAGACAGACCGAGACAGGCAAGCTATGGTGACAAGACATGTGCTACCGTCCTTTCATTCGCGATGCCCCGGCCCTCTGGCTTGGCCATGGAGCCCTGCATCTCGACACGCCTCCACCTGCGCCAAAAGCAAGCAGTGAAGCATCAAATTCACCAAACTGCCCGTTCTTATCCGCCAAGCCTTGCATTCTTTTTCTATTCCTTTTCTTTCTGTTTGCCCTGCATCCGGAGAAAAGAAATATTCATCCCTTCCTTTCGTTCTCGCATTTCACTCCCGCTTGGTACATAACTGCAGGTCTGGGTGACCTGGGCCGTTGGGTGTGGCCAGGTCTTGGGTTTGGATCTGCTGACCCAACACGCAACAGCACCAGCCGTTCGGAAGAGACGTTGAGTTGATGGTCCAGCACGACTTCTGCATGCGCCGTCCTAGGCCTATACCGAGAGTCATCTTCATCGCATGTATTCCCCGCCGGCTCGTTGAAAAGGACGGTGCAGCCAGACGCATTCCTCCGACACCGGTCTGAAGACCTTGATGCTTCGGCCGTCCAGCACCAGGACAGCAGCGTGATCGACCTCCCTTTCGGCCCTCACCGTCCGCACTCGCACAAGCCACTGCATCTGTCCAACAGAGGGCACGGCTTGAACGAACTGACCACTGTCCACTCGCATTGGCGTCCATCGCGAAGTGTCACAGGCGAGCTGGATCTGGTTCATGTGCAGCAACGCACACCAACCGGCAAACACGGCTTCGACTGTTCCAGTAAGCCGAGTCGATCAGAGCATTTGCACGTCCTCCTTTTTCTTGGGTCGACGAGAGTCTTACAAGCCACGCTAACATGACCTCATGTGCCTACGGAACCTTCCTTCAACCTTGCTTCTTCATCCACACGGCACAGGTCGAATGAAGGATCTCCAGCCATGCCTCCGGACTGATTAATGATCAACGCACGTAGACAGCGTCTCCATCCTGGGCTTACCGTCCCACCAGTGATGCTCTCCGACACCGACGGACACCCGGTCGGGGAACACACTACGTCAGTCTGGCGATTCCAAAGGAACAGCCCCGTCCACTTCGACGGCGGCGCACGTCTTCGTATCCAAAATTGGTGACTTGACAGGCTCCAGACCCTTCCTATTCCTGTAAGATGCAGTCGGTGAGAAGCGAGAGAATGTAATTAATGCATGCAAAGGCCCGATGACAAGCTGCCCCAGTGTGCACCACGTTTCGCTGCTGCTCGTGTGTGTGCCGACCTGAGTTCAAACTTCTTGCCATGTCGCACTACTGCACCGGTACGGAGCATCATCACGGGTCGTCTTCTTTTTTTGGGTCTTGGAGGCTTGAAGCTAGGCATGACGATACGAAACAGAGAAAGACGCGCATCACAGGGTCTACCAGAGGCAGAGAGTCGAAAGTGTATAATAAGATGGCCTAGGCCTTGATCGAGGGCTTGTTCTCGGAGCGGAAGACAGCACCGCAGTTTCCAGCCTCTCCCATTCGAGCAACATAAAGTTTCAAAAGAACATACTCTCCCTCGTTGTCATTGTTCCTAGAGAAGCATCACTTCGGCGCCCCTTGGAGAGTTCGCAAAATGCACTTCCCTCCCACCAGCGTCTCCGTCGCCCTCCTCTTCGCATCCTCGGCCCTCGCGGCAGCGGTCACCCGCAACGACCCTCATCAGGCCGACTTCCGCACCTTTGGCGTCGCGGGCTGCTCCGAGGACAACCAGGGCGTGTACACGCTGACCCAATCCAACGTGGGTACCTGCAAGCCCTTCACCGCGCCCATCGGGAGCATGTCTGTCACCAACAACCTCTGCAAACGTAAGAGCCTTCTCTCATATGACTGCCAACACCATGCCATCGAACCGCTCCACAGAATACAGGTCTAACCCGCGTGCCCGCTCAGTATACGTGTACGACGACGAAGCTTGCTCGGCGGGGGAGACGGAGCTCCCCGTCGGATCATGCCAGGACGGGGCTTGGCTGTCGTATAAGCTTGTGTGCTAGGTTCCATGTAGGATTATCATTTGGAGGAATTTAACTGAGGAGATCATAGCCCATATCAACGCACAGCTCGGAGGCAACAAGCGTGTCGTTTACAATAGAATGATGCATTAATTCTACCATCGAATCTGGTCATCTGTTTGGTCCTTGAGCTAGAAAGCATCCAGTCCATGCACACCCCCGTCCCGTCCAGTGACATCACCATTAGCCTATAGGTAATACTACACTACATC
Organism: Thyridium curvatum; assembly: GCF_004353045.1. NCBI lineage: Eukaryota > Fungi > Ascomycota > Sordariomycetes > Thyridiales > Thyridiaceae > Thyridium > Thyridium curvatum. The sequence goes on along the minus strand of NW_022156761.1, from coordinate 421,186 downwards.
CAGTACATCCACAGCCGAAAGCCTCTCGACAAGTACATCCCACAAGCCATCGAATGGAGACGCCGTAGCAAGGTCCTACACACCCGTCATCTCGCCAAACCCTTCCACCCCAAGCGGACGCTCTTGTAGCTGGCTTCAACACCTTGCACATCATCGGCGGCTGCTTCCGGCTCCCAAGGAAAGGAAACTCCAGTTGTCCCGATCTGCAAGTGTCCTTTAACGCCCTCAAGCATGCACTCTGGTTCTCTCCATTCAACATCCTGACCCTGACTACAATTGCAGCCCAGATCCGTCGTGGAAATCAGAGATATACGAGATTAAAGCTGAGGATGAGGACCGACTCACATGCCGTGTGGGCCGGGGGGTCATGCGGCACGGCATCCCGGGTGCAGGAGGCTATTTCGACAACCGTGAGCGCTTGGCCTAAAATGGGATATAGACCAATGAAAAAGTCATTATTCATTGATAGATAAATCTGATGCCAACAACCAGAACCTGAATGTGCTATGCTTCTACCCCGGTGGGAGGCAGGTCTCGATAACCCGAATCCCAGAACGCCGTGGCTCCTTTTCTTTCTTTGATAAACCCTGCTCAAAGTGACCATTCGATGCATCCGTCGTTCAGAAAACGGGGACGGCAGTGTGTATCTATCTACTCCTGCCGCTGCTTCTTCTCCACCCGGCCCTCTCCATCTGGGTCCGACTTGGGAACGTCGGGCAACTCGCTCGCCACAGTCTTGGCCTCGGCCGCCTCCTCATCAGCATCCGTGGGGTCGGCACTGTCGGGGTTTTGGAGGGGGCCGGTCTTTGCACCGCCTTCAGGGACGGGAGGAAGATAGACTCTGCACATTGAGGCAGGTCAGTTCAGTATTCAATACTGCTAGGCATATGAACAAAAAGGAGGGGGGACAGGAGGTGGAAGATACATACGGGAGGTACTTGTGGTAGGCATCCAGGTCCTTCTTCTCAAAGACCACAAACACCACCAGGTCCAGGTTTGTGCCCATATCGCTCTCGAGGAAGCGCTTCACGGCCGTGATGGCCACCGGCGCAGCCTCCCTGCTGGGGTACCCGTAGACACCGGTGCTGATGGCGCTGAAGGCGATGCTGCGGCACGAGTTGTCAATCGCCAGCTCGAGGGCGGTGGCGTAGCAGCTCGTCAGGTCCTCCTCGCTCACGCCCGGGTCGATCACGTTGTAGACGGGCCCCACGGCGTGGATCACCTTCTTGCAAGGCAGGCGGTAGGCGTCGGTAATCTTGGCGCCGCCCGTGGCACAGCCGCCAAGAGTCTTGCACTCCTGGTAGAGCTGGGGCCCGGCGGCGCGGTGGATGGCGCCGTCGACGCCGCCGCCGCCGAGGAGAGAGGTGTTGGCGGCATTGACGATGGCGTCGACGGCGAGGGTGGTGATGTCGCCGCGGTAGAGCGAGATCTTGTCGTTGAGGGCCTTGGAGGGCTTGATCGGCTGCAAGGAGGGATAGGAGACGGTCGTCGGGGGTGGGCGGGCGGTCGAGGGAGGGGTCAGGTCGATCTGGTTCGCCTTGTAGAGGAGGGAGAGGGTGGGGAGGTCGGCGACGGTCTTGACGGTCATCCTGGCGACTTGGCGAAGGGACATGCGGCTTTTCTTGCCTTGCTTTGCGGTTTGAGGAAAGCTCCCGAGCGAGGGACCAGATCAGTCAGGCTGCCTGATGTGCTCGGGCGCCTTTGGTGGGGGTCGCGAGCGTCGGATTTGGTGTGTTTCAGAAATGCCTGTCGATGCTGAGAATCGAGTTCTCTAGTCTGCAGGAGCGACAAGAAAAGAAGGGAGCGAGTGTTGCAAGAATCTCATCTCACGATCACGGGATGATGTATGCAGCCAAAGGCATGCGTGCGTGCGTGCGGGAGAGGGAGAGAGAGAGAGCTTGGAGCTTCTGGAGGCTATGACGGAAGCGGGGGAGGAGCTGGAGCTCGAGCTCGAGCTGGAGCTGGCATTGAAGCCAACCAAGCCAAGAAATGGCTCCACCCACCCATTCATTGTGGAAGTACCTTATTGCAGTAAGTAATTACATGGTCTACTAGTACAAGTAAACGCAGCTGGTCCTCCTTTCCTCCAAGTTCTGATGATAATAATCACTGCCAGTGACTGTCCTGCACCAAATTCCATTCCTCCCATGGTTAATCCCCGTGTGACATATTTCCTCCTGTGATTCCCTCCCTCCCTCAAGACCACCTCAGCAAGCCTTCAGTCCTGTCCTGTTCCTGTCAAGAAATAGCCCTCCGGGATCTCCGTCTTTCCCACCAGGCCAAAAAGCTTCTCCAGCATTGACCTGAGCTTCTTCCGAATTCCCTCATTGCTGAAGTTCTTCAATGCCTCCTTTGAGACCGCAGCGAACTCGGACCGGATCGCCTCATGGATGGATGGCTCCAAGAACTCAAGGCAGTAGTCAAACTGTACGTTGTCCTTCCAGTACTCCTTCTCGGCCTTTCTCACAAGACTTTTCTTGCACCTCGGGCAGTAGTCCTCGACCATCCAGGTGTATTTCAGCTTGTACTTGGTCTCGCAGTCTTCTCCCATGATGGCCCTGCAGCAGAGTCGGCTCTTGGTTGGGATGGCGTGATTCTTGAATTGGTCGGTATGAGAGCACTTGTGGTACTTGACGTGCCGATAGTAGTAGCACATGGTGGCTGTTCCGTAAGTCTGTGAAGTTGATGGTGGGAAATTTAGCGATGACTGGCTGGGCTTGACTCTTTGCGGCGGGCGCAATCGTGGGTGTTTGGAGGAGGTAAAGAGAAGGTGAAGAGAAGGTGAAGAGAAGGTAAATGGTGACCGATGCTTCACTTTTTGATGACCGAGCGCTCTGATTGCACCCTCAGGTTAGGGGAAACCAGTGGGGGAAAACAAAACCAGCTTCACTATCTATCGCAAGTTAATCACCGCCTGAACTATCGAAATTCAGGCGCCCACTCTGTCACTTGCATCAGTGGCCCGGGCCTCCCAACTTTGGTGTGAATGGCTAGTAGCGTTACTCAATCCAGCCCTGTCCTTCAGTGGGCAGTGATTGTTGACGACTTGGTGATTTGAATTTCTGCTTGGCGAGACCATTTGATACTGAGGTTATTGTTGGCACTCCGGCACTCGGTGTGATCGCAGTCCGGCTGTTACTGGCAACGGATCGGGTTGAGGCAACGTGCGGCTGTGCAGCAGCCACACTGTGACTGGCCAGTATTAGTCTTACGACACCTGGATACGTAGTTACGTACCCAAAACACAGCCGAACCGACAGTTATGTATATATCACTTTCGTATCAGTTTCATTTTTGCAACAAGATAAGGACAATGAGTGCACTCTACAATCCCCACAGCTCCGAAATTCACAGTCAAAATAGCAGAGAGGCTTTGTTTGTTTGGTTTGTCTGTATCAAGTGTTGGTAGTGTATCGACTGGAAACTTTGGAACTAGAGATAGATACCTGCAGTTCAGCACATCAATCAGCATAGGTTCCATAAACACTATAAAGATAATAGTGCCCCCCATCACTACAAGTCACTCTGGTGTACCAAGCATGTATAGTTAGATGATAATGGTTGGAAGGCTGGAAATGAGCGTGATAGTGAAATTCACTGAAGGGCCTGGCCAAGGGAAGCACATCACCAAAGCCATCACTTCATTCGCACTTTGGAATCATCCATCTCCCAAACACTTGACCATCTTCCGACCCTCAGGCGACCACACTATTCAGCGCACAACATCATATTATCCTGCAGACTTCTGCACTGTGTGGTCAACCGTTACCTCCTGGTTGTCACTGCCGTGACTTTGTGCCTGCTCCAAGTAGTAGGAGGTATAGGGGACTTTGCTTATGGAGTTCCAAAGAACCTCAAATGCGTGCGTGGTCGGTCCTTTGTCTATAAAGGCACGAGATTCTAGGACTCGTGGCAGATATGTTGGGTTGATGAGCGCGGTCCTGGGGGCCCTTGGGAGACACATCAAGCCGCTGTGATACTTCTGTTTCGGACTGTTGTGAAATTACCCTTGCGGGAGGTGGTGAGGCTTGGTCAAGTGGGAATCACACTCTGCCTTAGCGCCATTTGCTAAGTTGACAACGGTGATCAACCTGGTCAACTAGGCATTGACTGGCTGTGGCTGGCTGATTATGTGGCGTGCATCCTGATGCAACCCTGATTGGTATTTTCTCACCTTAGAAGCTGGAAACAGCCAATCGGCTGCTCCGCTGAATATGCATGCACATTCTATGCAGGCGACCTAAGTAATCATTTGATCATTCTGGCAGGCAAGCAGACAAGGAGAGAAGGCTGAAATATAGACCTTGCATTGTTGGCCACCTGCCCAGTTATCTGCCCCCCAAAATTGTTCTCCGACTTGGGCTGGCTCTTCCCTCCTAATCGCTCATGGCTGTGGGAGATGGACGAGATCTTCTACCGCCGGCACCTCGACGAGTGCGATGTCATTTGCGAAGAAACAGGTTATCTGCAAGTCCTGCAATACTCGGTAAGGCATGAATGACAGCAACCTACGCACATCAAGCCAATCGCTAACGTGCCAATGAATTCATCAATTGATTCCAGGATGGCCAGTACAATACCTCCGACCAGCACAGTTTGAAACTGGGCGATGACTTTGACAATTTCATTGTTCGCAAAGTAAGCTCCAAAGACTGAAACGGTCTTTTTTATTGTACTGACCAGCACAGGGGACGTTCAAAGCCCCGGCATTGCCTAAAGGAACGACATTCGCCAGTGGGATCCGCCTCCTGTGAGTAGAGTCGTGATCAGGCATTCGTGTACCGATACACCTAGATACCAAGGTGTACTAGTCAGTCCTTTAGTCTAGTGATATTCCTCAAGTGATGCAAAATTCCCCCTGGTCGTTTCACCCATCTGATACCGCGTATTCGTGTCACAGTCTCCAGCTCAATGCTCGCGACCCAAAAACATTCGAACCGGGAGTGATCTCATTGCCGAAGGAAGCCTTTGATGGCCTGGTCCGCCAGTTCAAGCTCCCATTTCGCAACCTCGAGACATCAAGTGCCGTCGGCCCGTTGTTTTGGTGGACTGGCAAACGGGAATTGTCGAAAGATTGTCTGCGTAAGTCCAAATACCAGGGCTTCCTTCTTGCCAAACATATTCTCACAAAAGCAACAGAGCTCGTATTTCGCAAGTCGGATGTCGAGTGGCTGGGGCACTCAAGAGGATGGATGATGATGCTCTCCTATTCTTTTCCAACAAAAATGACAAATGGATACATCAAAGCTACAGAGTCCGCCAAGTTCAACGAGACCCTAGACTTGTTCCAGGACTTCAAGGAGCCTGGGAGCCATCCACTGCTCTTGCCAGTGCTGGCACTGAACAAAGAGCTGGCAACTAAGAACGACAAAATGCAACGGGACGTTCGAGCCAAGCTCCGCGCGCTCGAAGAAGCATTGTCTCAACGCTATCAGTTGGATCCAAGCAAGAGTCAACCCTCCGCCAATGACCACCTGCTCGATGCGATTAATCGTGGCCTAGCCGACTGTCAGTGCAAAGCCATGTGGAAGCGTCCGCAGGCCTGGAGAAACGTCATTGACCAGATGGCCGATGCCACAGAGTTCTTTTGGCAGACCTGCTCGGAAGATGAAAAGTCTCAAGAGCTGACAGAGATGCATCACGAGATAAGAGACCGTTTGCAGTATCTGACAATAAAGCTCAACGCCCTTGAAGCATACTCTCAAGTCACACTCGAGCGGCTAAATGTGCAAAGACAGGTTGTATGTACAGAAATTACACAATGTCTTGCATGGGGCTTGGCAACCAGCACATCTCAAGCTTGCTAATAGTGGTCTTCAGATGGATAGCCTCATAAACCAGCGAGAATCAAGACTGAACCTGAGGATCGCAGACCAGCAGAGCCGCCTGGCTTTGATAAGCAGGCAAGACAGCATGTCAATGAAGACCCTGACTATGCTAGGCGCTTTCTTCCTCCCTGGCACATTCCTATCGTCCTTGTTCAGCATGTCTTTCTTCAAGTTTGACAATGGTGAGGAAACGACAGAGTCCTCCTCTAGCGTGGCAGGACTTTGCGCTGATACACCCAAAACTGCGCAGATATCCACGGCTCGGTCTCTCCTCGCATCTGGATATACTTTGCGTCGATGATCCCCCTGACAATCCTGGTCCTGGGGACGTGGTGGGTAGTCGATCGTCGATCTGGCCGGGTGCAGCCGGAGGATGAACAAGCAGCGAATGAACGTATGGACAAAATCGAAGACGGTATTATGAGAAACATTCGTAGAAGAACAGGCGCAAGGCTTGCTACTGGGTTGGAAGACAGCGAGAATCAACGCTTGGCTTGAGATGCTGGAAGATGTCTACTGTAGGCACGCCGGGTTTCTGCACGAAAACTTTTGAACGTGGTAGCTAGGCCGAGCTTCAGGTTGCTGCGGATGAACTGGCAAAGACATGATCCACCTAAAGTACAATATCTGGCAGGAAGCACGTTTATTGTTTATGTGCCAGTCGACACGCATATGGCTACTGCTATCTTGCACAACTGGCAGTGACTGAGAGCATGTGCTGGGGCATGGGCATGCTCCCTTGGCTGCGTGGCTGTGGTAGAACGCCTCGTTTCCAGGCAGAGGCTCCATTATGCGTAACGATTAAATCTTATCCCAATACTGTACTACGAAACCGCCATTCGTTACTGTTGGTGACTCGGCCCATGCTCACTCCGTCCACGACAAGATCCTCCACCTCCAGCCACTTAACATCTCCAGGTCTCGCTCTTGAATATCTCCCTCGCCACTCTCAACCTTGGCCGTGAGGCGCTTCAGCCTTTTAGACAGAGTCTTAGCCACGCGCAAAGAGACCTCGTTCGAAAACACATAAAGGACAGCGAACACGAAGAAGGCCACCGATGCGAGCCCGCTCTTCCCATGCACCGAATTGAGAATCCGTGATATCAAAGTCTTGCTCTTCTGGAAAGCATACTCCGTTCCACTGACACCCTCAAGCCCCTTCTCCTCGCGGGGCCGCCGAAAAAGCCTCTTGACCAATGGGATGAACGATGCACTGTAACTCACTGTCAGCGAGATCATGACAAACCCAGCCATTCAAGACAGGGGGGAAGTCACAGAATGCCACCAAGCATCCACTTCCTCCACCGGTGCGCCTCGGCCTCCCTCGCCAGACCTACGACCCTCTCCCGCACAGCCCGCAGGCTTGCCCCCGCCATTCCCGCTTGCCGCCGTATGCGGTCCTCGAGCGCCGGGTCGCTCCCGCCAACGCTGGCCGTGCTCGCGCCGTACCGCCGCCGCTGCAGCGTTATGTACTCGCGTACCGCGAACTCGGCTGTCGACCGCGCGGCCTTGAGGTCTCGGTCCCGCGGCACCATCTGGGTCGGCGATTGGGTCAGCACAGGCCCCGTGACGTGGATCTCCTCGAGCCTATGCTGCTGATGCTGCTGGAGCGAGCCAGGAGGAGGAGGCGAGCTGGCATAGGCGCTGCCGCCAGCGCCGGACATCATGGGCGGCTGGGGCGGCTGGGGTGGCTGCTGCGAGTGTGAGAGGACGGGTCCGCTGGGCTGGATTGGCTGCTGTTGGTGATGGGATGGCATCATGGGCGGCGGGAAGCTGGACGGGGACGGCTGGCAGGCCTGGATCCTGGCTGGCGAGGGGCGGTCCATCATGGCTGGGGAGGCAGACTGCTGTGCTCAGAGATTGAGCGATTGCCTTGGAAGGATAGTTAACAAAAGGATTTCGATACCAGCAGTTGTGGTTGGGTGTCGTCCGTGGCCGGCGATGCGGATCGAGCCGGCGTCAGTCCGGCGAGCTAGGTAGAATTGTGGGTGCTCGAGAAGGTGGTGTGGTCTGGTGGCTTGGAGGTGTGTGTTGGCAAATCCCGGTGGCTGGGAGGTGCTCCAGTGACGATGCTTGACTGGTCGACGAATGAGCGCCCACCAGCCAGCCGGGGAGTCTTCACTACGCAGACATCGACACGACATCGAATCGACCAGTAAGACCAAGGGGGGTCTCCCACACTGTCTAAATCCAAATGCTATTTATTGTCTGTCGCTGAGCTGAACCGATAAGTGTCCCGGGCGAGGAAAATAAACAGAAAGGCCCCCTAGCTCACGGTTCGCTCGGTGCCGCCAAGTGCGCACACAACATAGTCAAGACGCTACTGTTGATCAGTCAATCACCACCACCCTCAATGGCGCCCTTAACGTCGGCCCCGATCCTCCTCTCCAGTAGGGGTGTCGTCTCTGGTCCTCTCGTCTCCGGTCTCCTCCTCGACGTACGCACCGGCACACAGGTTGGCATAAATGTTGGGTAAATCGGCATTGCCATGTTTCCTCCACTCCCACACGGGCCCCGTTGTCTTCCAACCCAGGTGTTGGTGCAATGCCTGGCGGTAGCACCTCTCAAACATGTCTTTCTGACCCTTCTCCAGCTCGTCAAAATGGTTCCAGAAATCCGGGAAGTAAAACGTCGCCTCGTTTCTTCTCTCCGTCAATGCCTGGATCTCAGCTTTGGAGAACCTGCCTTTCCCCAGCAACTTTTCGGATACCAGCTCGTCCGTGAACATCTTCCAGAGCCTGTCCACTCTTCGCACCCACGCGTGGCACACCGGGCACGGGAGCGTCTCATCTTCGAATACATCAGCCTCGATGTGCTCCGTGTTGACCTGGTATATGTACGTGTTGCATTGCCTTTTTCCTTCATCGGCCTGTCTGCACTACCCCAGAACTTTTCGATGTTGGGGTTCAAGATCATTGGAGGACACGGCATGGTTGCATTTTGCCCAACGCACTTTGCCGTAGTAGTGACACATCTTGTTGGACTGGCTGGATACTCAACCGAATACGAGGAGGATACGGCTTGTCCTGGGCTGCGGGCTGGCTAGTGGCGATCGAGTAGCAGGGAAGGTGGAGCCGTGCAGCAAGTGTGAGAAGAATAACTGTAGTAGCCCTACAGGTGGTGTATGAGATTAGCGCGTGGAGCCAGAGCGGCACGTTGGAAACTCCCTTGACTTGCCTTGCCCAATGGATGAGACGAGAACGAGCGATAGTTGATGGCATGTGGCTTCTGACAAAAGGTGGATCGTATGTTTACCACGAGCGGTGAAACGACGATATCTGAGCGATGGTTGACATGAACGAAAGGATGATGATGTTTGCAGCCAGAAATGGACACTGGCTGGGTCTGAACGGGATGCAAAGAAAAGCTTCACAAGGATGACGTGGTCCTGGATGATAGGATCGAGCCTGAGCACGGGTTCAAGGAAGCGGGTGCACTGCAGCTCTACCTGCCTTCCGTACGGGCTTGTACGCTAAGGAAAGTACGTCTATTACACTGCAAGTCTGCTGGATGAACATCCATGGCAAGGAAGCTCCGAGGCTGCATTACCTATGTACGCTGCTTATGGCTGAAGTTAGCATCTCCCCACACTGGAAGCAGGTGCTCACCAATGCATACATTCCAGAAAAGCGCCGCACGTCGCAATGAGAGTCATCGGATCTCAAGCATCCCGCATGTGAGACTGTGGCGCTGTCATTATTCACACTCGTTGATCAACAGGTAACTACCTAGTAATAGCTTGCCGATCGGGTGCTGCGTGAACATGTAAGATGTTCTCAACTCCGTCAAAATCTGAAGAACCCCTTTGTAGCCAAGGTATATGGGGTGGATGATCCATCCTCCCCTGTCGGTGCAACGAAGGCCCCGGAGAGAACCTTTACGACATGAAGCAGTTCATAGTGCACTGCATGGCAAACATCTTCCAGGCGAGCCACGGCTGCCACCTCGAGAGTGATATACAGCCCGCCAATTCCTTTCCACCCGCTGCACAATCTCTTGTTGCCACTAAAATTCTGGATGAATCTCTTATTACCACTGAAATTCTGGATGCAGCGTCTTCTTCATGCGGAGCGGTACATCCTACTACCTATACGCTTACATTCATCCCTAGTCATCCATCTACAGCGCCTATGACGTGTACACAGTCCGCAGTTACTGGGTTAGCGGCCCAGAAGACACAGAGCCCTGTAGCCCTCCGCAGCCTCCGGTGCCCTCCCAGTGCTCAAACAGTGCTACTTGGGAAGATTGCACTAGCTGTCTGCTCTCTTATTGTCCTGTAATCCTCTCTTCTGTGACCTCCAGGGCTGGCAATTAAGGTTTCTCTTACATATCTAGTGCCGAAATCGGAGATACTGCAGTCTGACACCTATGGTACGAAGTACCGGTACTTGAGGCTATTCACACTATTGTATATAGAAGGGGTGGCTCCCACCTACTCAGACAGGCAGTAGTACTAAGGAATCAAGCGGTATTGCAGTACATTTCCACATCTAGCTTGCTTGCACATGTAAACCTCGAAACATTCAGCGTTTAATATTAAGTAAACTAATATATGCTCTTCCCCTTGTAATGTATCTGGACTGCTGTTTTCAGGCTCGAGTATCAGAAGTAAAGTCAATAAACAAGACCTGCCCGCTTCGACAACCGATACAAATCGTCTGGCGTGAAATAGCTGAACAAAGAGGCCTGCAGTATGGTGGCAGCAAAATGATATTCTCACCATCCCTTGTAATCCAATTTCTATCTATGCTCAAGCCGTATTCGGGAAGCTTTGTAACAGCTTGATTGGTAGTTGGTTCCTCTGTAATGCGGGACTCGATAACCTCATTACAGGAATCGACCATGGCGTCTGGCGCTGTCGGTGAATCGCTCGGTCTCCAGTCTAATTTGAAACGTCCGATCTCAGTGATTGCATGATAACCGATGTCGTCGAAGGAGAGAGCAGACAAGGAAGTGCCCACTTCAACCACCTGTAGGCAAGCCTCTTCTTCAACGTCCCAAAGTCTCAGAGTGCGATCGCTGGACGCAGAAATAATACGGCCATCATCGGGCGAGAAAGCCACTGCCCACACCGACCCATCGTGGCCTCTGTACCGATGCAAACATCCTCCGTCAACAGCAGATATCGAGATCGTACGATCCTCAGAGGCCGCAGCAAGCATGGAGCAGCTGTTTGAGAAGCACGTCGAGTAGACGGCGTCGGTATGGGGATCAAAGACGTACCAGGGGTCACCCTTGGCTTGGTCCCAGATCCTCACGGGCCCGTCTCTCGAGCAGGTAGCCAGCCAACGGTCGTCGCGCGAGAAGGACACAGACCAGACAGAACCGCCATAGACGACATCCCATACCGCGACCTCTCCATCATCAGCTGACGTGGCAAGCTGCTGGCCATTATGGGAAAATGACGCAAAGTTGAGGCTGTCCATTTGGCGGTGAGCTTTCAATGTGTAGATGCATGCGCCTGTTGCGATCTTCCAGATTTTAACCATTCCAGTGTCGGAGGATGTCATAATCTGCTGATCTGAACACCCGGGCCCTCGCATGAATGACATGGCCCAGATAGGTCCGCCTCTTTGGTCCAGTACGTGGAGACAGGTTCCTGTGACAATGTTCCATATCCTGGCCTCACCTTTGTCAGAGCCCGAGGCGACGAGCTCATTGTGCCGACGAGGGAAGGCTACGGAATAGACGCTGGTGATGTGACCCTTGCACTTTTGAATGTACTGACCCGTGGCAAAGTTCCAGATGCTGACAGTCGAACTGTCGGTGACCGTGGCTATCAGCCTGTCGTCGTGAGAGAATGCAGTCGCATTCGTCGATGTGCCGCCCTTGGCAAAAGTACGAACTGTGGTGCCTTTGGCAGTGTCATAGACCCTCACATCTTCCCCTGCCGCAGCGACGTATCGGCCAGAATGTGAGTATGCGACGGTATAAATCGTCGACTCATTCTTGATGTTGTGCAGACACTCGCCGGTTTTGATGTCCCAGATTCTGAGGCACTCGTCAGGCGATCCCGTGGCAAGTTGCCTGTTTTCATGCATTGCGATGGAAAAGACGGAGAACTTATGACCCTTGAATGTTTGCACACATTTCCCGGTCGCTGCATCCCAGATCTTGGCCGTGTTGTCACTTGCACAAGTGGCGATCTGCTCACCGTTGTGGGAGAAGATAACCGTCCAAACATTTCTCGAATGGCCTGTGAGATTGAAAGCCTTTGAGTATGCACCAGCACCCCGGCCATCGAGCGTTTTGATGCACTTGCCAGTAGCAACTTTCCAAATTCGAACTGACTCATCATCAGAAGCTGATGCAATTCTGTTGCCGTCGGCCGAGAAGTTGATGGACCAGATCAAATCAGTATGGCCTTTCAGTGTCTGTAGGCACTGCCGAGTTGCAGTATCCCAGATCTTGACAGTCTTGTCATCGGAAGCTGAGGCCACAATATGGCTGTCTATGGGTGAGAACGCTACACTCCAGACTGAACCAACGTGACTTCTTTGTCCTGCAGCAGGTTTGTTTTCCGTGACAATGTTTCCGGCGTTGATGGTGACCTTGACTTGCAACTCCGTTTTGTAGAGTTGCTTGATCAAACTTGAGTCTGGCCAAAAGACTAGAGCTGATGCGTATACTTGAAGCGGTGCTTTCTCGATTACCATTGCATTGGAAGTCAAAAAATGACAGGCATCACAAACTAGTGCCTTCAGAAATGAGGATGAACCAGGTTGTTCCTAATCAATGTCAGCACTGGTGAAATAGGATGCATCAAACGGGACGATTCCCGAAAAAAGGGACTTACCACAAAGTCCTTCAACTTCGCCATTGCTCTCACCCCATCCGGTACACGCCTGAGAAGGCTTAGAGCCTCAAGCCAGTTGAGGTATTTCTCCTTCAAGAACTTCTCGAGGAGCCCTCCTTCTGACAATACCATCCCGTCATCTGAAAAGCTCGGCGTAGGACCATGGGACCACTCCAGTAAGTGATGAACCCAGAAGATGATTGCGTAGCGCATCTCTGCCAAGGGATCCGATTTGGGTTGGAGCACCTGGTCAATAATGGTGCCCGGATGCTGTAAGCTATACATATCACGCCGTAATGATTTCATCATGGTGTCTAAGGACCGTAGCAAGGCTGTCTTTTTTGTAGCTTCCAGAAGGTCGCTATCCGATGTCTTCAATTTGAGGAGGAGAAACGTCTTGGCCGCCGAGTGGGTGAGATAGAGTGTATCTCGGTCAATAACCAAAAATGCTGCGCAGAGTTGCAAAATACTGTCCAGAAAACTATGACCACCTGAGGTAACGGAAGTCCCCAGTAGGCACCAGAGTTCCTGCGTGTTGATAGGCCTGTGAGCGATGGCCATAGTGGCCAAGAGGCGTTTGCACACGTCCCTCCGGTCCGACTCTTCGATACGCCGCAAGAATTCTGAGTATAGAGAGCTTGGGCGAGAGTCCGAAACTAGAACAACGGTTGCTTTTTCGCCTAGTTTGTTGACACGACCCTCAATCTCGGCTGACTGCCCACTGGAGACCACCCATTTGACGTGAGGGCATTTTGAAGCAGTGCGGTCTATCAAGTCCAGCAGATTGTGCGAACCAATGACACACTCATCAAGTGCATCGATGGAAAAGAAAACGCCTTGAGCTTTCAGCGTGGGACTGTTTAAAATGTCGAAGAATGCACTCGCAAGTGGAAGCCATGCATCGCCGCTTGCGTTTATCTCTCGTGGCATTCGTCTGCGTCGCTTGCGTATGTTGTCCAGGAGAGACGGTTGTTGCTGGTAGAGAAGGTAGATCAAGCCGCGCAACACCGCTTCGCCGCTTCTGGTGTCACAGTCAGTCCCTTGACAGAAGTAAAAGGACTTGAAACTGCGACTTTCGGGCGCATTTTGCAGCTCGTCGACGACGCGACACATTGTCGTGGTCTTGCTGGGGCCAGGCTCGCCCCGAACCCATAGGAGGCGTTTACTCCTGTCGCAGCGCCACATTTGAAAATCTGCGATGTCCAAGACTTCCCCGTGAGCATTTTCCAACAAATTGCTACTGAGTTCGAGGAGTCGAGACTTTTCGTAGCGGGGATCTATAACCCCCAACCTGGCTGGGTGGAAGACATCCTCTCCGTAAATATCATCTTCAATAATGTATTCACCAGGTCGGACACGCCTGGACCCTGACATAATACCAGTCATCGAAAGGCAACTGCCTATTCACAGCTTGACCAGGCCGAAGTTGATGTGTGGTGTCGAAACCCGGGACCTTCACTCTCCAATACTGGATATTTTGATTTGGGAGCCAGGCAGCCACCAGCACCGTGGTTCGATTATGATTACATTGGTCCGTGAGACGGGAAAGTACACTGCGTTAGGGATAAAGAGATGCAGGAAGAGTCGCTTTGCGCTTGTGGATTAAACATGGGTCGAATGCACCATCACATTCAGCCAGCCACACCAGTGTGGGGGCGAAAACCTGGCCGTCCATTCAATGTTTCTCTAAGTACCTACGATGTTTCCGTTCGATTACAGGGGCCGAGGGTTGCTTGCTCAAATTTCGAGCATGGCCTCCCAGGAGTGACATGCTATCACCGGATTGAGTATCAAGCTCAGCGTGGCGATGTCTAGCCATTATTGACGCAGTTCTGCAACATCACCACATTATTATGTCCGATCAGCTATGGAAGCCACTTCAGTCAGTTTCATCGTCTGACATCCGAGCACCGTCTTCGAGATCAGTCGTTCTCCAGCGCAGCATACTCGACTCCTGGTTGATCCGAGGCAGCTCCTCCATGGAGAGAAAGCAACAGTCATCATCCGTAAAGGCATCCTGCACCGCTTCTGTCGACGAAGAGCTTGTGACAAGGACCTTCAGAGATGGCAATAGGTGTTGATCCCTCGCAAGATCCAAGATATATCTGAGTACAATCAACAAGTCTTCCTCGTACTCGTCGTTCTCGTATTGCTCTATGCCATCGATCAGGCATATGAGCGTCACATCCCGAGCTAATCTTCTTACTAGCCACCCGAATAATGCACAGACCTCGTTGAGATCATTATCACGGATGCGGTCCAGGTTAACGTCATCCCGCAGAAACGTCATGTCGAACGACTGATATCGCAACAGCTGCGCAATCAGACTCCGGATCAAGGAATTCGCGCCAGCAAAGCCATCATCATCTTCTGCATGTCGGTCGCAGAAGAAGACAAGCCCAATGTGCCTTGCTCGTCTCCTGAGGGCGCGTGTCAGGGTGGCGCAAACCAGTGACAGGGCCAGAGCGTATCCAGAGTCGAGCCTGTGCTCTCCGTGAACCAATAACTCTCGAGATTTTGGGGAAACAATCCAGTCTCGGAACTGAGATGTTCCGGCTACTTGTTCAGCTCGGTATCGATATCTGACTGGGACAAGATCTCTGCTTTCCAAGATGTCATCGATATCAGACTCATCTATATCTGCAATGTTGAGCAGCATCCGAAGATCATCGCTGCTCATAGACGGGCTTGCATTTGCGAGGTTATTTGGCTGCATATACTGCGGCGGCCAGAAAGGGTGTGGTTGCGGCTGTTCAGCGAAAACGGGGGCTTGGGTGACTGGCATATGTATGAGCCAGGGACACACTGGCTGTGGCTGAGGAAGGCCTTGTATCGATGCTATCGGTCGCGACTGAGGAAGTAGCAGAGGCAATGGCGAGGACCAAGGCAATGATGGGAAGTTCGGCTGTGGACTTGGCGTCAACTGGCGGATCAATCGACTTTGTTCTTCGCTTTGATGTTTGAGCTGCTCTATTTGCACTATTGTCTGTTAGCAGGACAAAGGTTCAATAGATGCAGGAGTGTCGAACCT
The DNA here is from genome assembly GCF_004353045.1 of Thyridium curvatum. NCBI lineage: Eukaryota > Fungi > Ascomycota > Sordariomycetes > Thyridiales > Thyridiaceae > Thyridium > Thyridium curvatum. Next base: position 405,531 of record NW_022156761.1, on the reverse strand, counting down.
ACTTTGTTGCTTCTCAAGGATGTCGAGATATAGTTGGCGGTTTCTTTCGCCATCATCTAGTAGACCTTGCATTCGGTTTAGAAGGTGAGCACCGCCATCCTTTATGATAGCTACGTCGTCCAAGATGGTTGCTACCCCTTCACTGGTCTGCTTCTGTAATAGCTCGATCCGGCTCGTCCCTAAGACGAAGTTGTCAGTGATAACCAAGTAATTTGGACATTCAGCCCGAGATTCAGATCTCACGTTGCAAGATTGCAGTCATTGCTTCTCGAGTAGCCGCGATATGGGAGTTGAGACCATGATGTACCAAGTCCTTACTACAGGTGTCCACATTCTCAATGCTGTTCAGGATAGACTCTTGGTAGTTCTCGCCACTGATGACCGCTGAGAAGCCTCGTTTGACTAGTGAAGTGTCTGAATGTCAGCCTTGCATTAGCAACCTCAAGCGAAGGGACGATTTTACCTGAGTTCTGAATAAAGAAGCCAATAGTGTCCTCGATTGCCTTTAATGTCGCAACTACCAGATTTACGGAGGCCTTCTTGATATTCTCATCCTCGGGGAAAGTTGCAAGAAACAGCTCAATGTCACTGAAAGTCCGGTCCAGGCTGTCGCTGTCGAAACTGCCGGTGAGTTTCTTTCGCACCTCAGATGCGACTTTCACTGCCTATATGGGGTCAGCATCTCTAAGCATCTGCATCTAATGGTTATGGACCAACTGACATCAACAACAACATCTACTGCCGCCCGAATCGGACTTGTATAGGTCTCTTCCGGGATGAATTTCGCTAGTCGCCCTACAGGAGCAGCATGGTCGGCAATCTTGCGAGTGACCTTTTTCATGCGACCTCGAAAGTCCTTCTTTGTGCCATCGTACGCCTCGCGGGCCAGCTGTAGTCGCGAGTAGATCACTTCCCAGTTTTCCGCCGTTCTGATGTCGTAAGGGGTCTCTGAACGTTTCTTGGGTGCCTGGTGCCGTGATATGAGACCTTCCAATGAGTCGGTGTATATCTGCGCCCAGAACTTCATTGCTGCCGTCGCAGGTGGTAGGGATCTCTGCGTCGGATACTGTTCAGCCTCAGCATCATGGCTGAGGGCGGACTCGCGACGCCGGAGCGCTTGTGAAGTGGGACTGATGTCTTCCACATTTGCCATTGCAGTTGAAGTTGATACTGTGGATACATAGTGACCGACGGCTGGGTCATATCGCGCTCTGGGGTTTCTAAACGCTTCATGGTGGTCGGCCATATGGTTGTCGATGAAGTCCACGGAGGGGCGTTGCATACGAAGGTTGGGGATGCCTCCCGGAGGGACTGTGCTTTCCATCCTTCCCTCCATGCATAGATAGTGGCCCTGAGAGGGTGGTTTTCAGTATGTGTGGTTGGCTCGGGATGGGGTAGTGTCCATGATGAGAGTGCCATATCGTCATGAATCAGGAGTTGTCGAAGATAAAATCCCGTGGGTCCATGCAGTCACTGGCACATGACCCCGGAGTACTTGTGGTAACTTTAAGGTACTTACGAGACAACTAATAGCATTGCACACACGAGGAGATAACACAGGTCTCTCTGCAGGTGACCGGACTTTCACGTCGCGGACCCATGCTAATATCTGCGCTACGACTGGGGTCTTCATGCAGTCATCAACTAGCCGGTCCAACCACTGCGCAACACGACAATTACCTGGCGCTGAGACCTGCTGGGCCAAAGGAATAAAAGCTCAGCCTCGGTCTTGGATTGCGCTGCTGACTGAGCTTGAAACTTCAGCTGCAGGGGACCCCGCAGGGGACAGGCTCACAATCTTGGCCCCCAAACGCCCCCTTCAAGCCATTTCACTTGGACAAAGCTCAACAGGCGATGGCAGTAACCCGGGTCAACTAGGGTAGCGCCAGGTCCTGGAAGAAGCACCGCCGCCTTGTTCCCAAGACCGGCCTTTGCAAGCAATTCGCTCTTGAAAGGAATAAAGCCCTTCAGATCCCTTTCACGATTCGCCTGACCTCCGCCAGACGCTGTTGAGGGCACGAGGCAAACTTTTACAACATCAGGGGTCTGAGAGCGATAGGCCGCTGCCACAATGTTGACAGACGTGCAGGCGAGCAATGGCCCTCCTGGCCAAGGCCTTCAGTCATCGGACAACCGCAGCAGCGAAAGCGTGCAAGCGGTCAATCATGGCTCTTCGCGGGGCTCAATCTCACCGTCCAGGGGGGGTACAAAGCATTCGCAGCTGGAGTCTGACGTTCGTGAACTGAAAGAGGCGCTCTCCGCAATGATGGCGAAACAAGCAGAACGCGATGCTGAGCATGGAGAGCCATTCGGTATGTCTGACGAGCACAGGTTTGCGCTACAACATCGTCGCTACCACGCCGACTCGTCAGGGTCTGAGGATGATGACTACACGCAATTCGACCAACAGCGGAGGAGGATGGAGCGAGTGTTTGTCAGAGAGCTCAAAATGCTCAACAGAGAGAGAGAAATGATCAAGGATATTCGGTCATTGAAAAGGGATCGCGACGGCCTGCTTGAGAAAGAGAAAGAATGGGAAAGGGAGCGCCTTGAACTCCAGCGAGCGCAGAAAAGACTGGAGCAGAGCAAGACAGAAGTGCAAGAAGATGAAAACGACGGGACCAATAGTGGCGATCGTGATGCACCGGACGGCGAAATGTCAATTGTGATCGAAGGGAGTGGAGATCCCATTGCGACGAGCCCTCAGTTATCGGCGATACCCAAGCTTCATTACGTGGAGTGGTCTCTTTTCAAAGCGCTCCGATCGGATGCGGAGGAAAACTCGTATGCCATCGACGTGCTCAAGGGCGAACCGGTCGTCACTTTTGACTGGACGAGTTATTGGGGCGGACGACGTGCGAAACGGGGAGGAGGGAAAAGTGACGAGGCGGCCAAAGGGAAAGCTGCTGCCAATTTGAAGAAGAAACAGCTAGGTCAGGCAGCCCTCCCCGAACGCATCCGCATCCATTCCAAAGAGATTCTCAAGGTCTTCGAGAAGGTCTCTGGCGACACTTTTTCGTCTCGTGACGATCCAGTCATCATGATTCGACCCTTTAAATTCCTTGTCTATTACGACGATCCGATTCGACAAGAACTGCAAAGACTGAGGGCCAAATTCGGCGTCCAGACAGTCGCCATTGATGAAAAAGCCACTGCGTCCGCTCCGCCAGAGGAGAGTCAGGAAGAGGCTGCCAAAGGAATGGCAGCAGAGAGCACTACCAAGGAAGAGCCAGGCGTTGTACCTGCTCCTACTGCGGAAGCAGATCAGGAAGCCGAGGCCAATAACAGACTCTCGGCCATCGCACTTCCTCCATTGGAATGCCTAGTGGAGTTCATCGACACGGAGATCCAGCAGAAGCTGAAATATCTTGCAAGCGATAGCTGCGAGCGGATCTTGTTCACTGATGTGTGGTATCTCTTCAAGCCTGGAGACGAGGTGGTTGATCAGACCCGCAAGCAGGCCTACAGAGTAATCGAGGTTGCGAGCGTCGCTCACAAGGCGATCCCGCCTTGGCGCAATTGGAACGACAAATCGTCGGCGAAGGCCGACGAGACGCCCGTGAAACTCCATTGCGTCTATGTGGACTTCGACGGAAAGAACATCGGACCAGTCAGCCGGACATTTCAGATCCCCAGATTTGACGGAGAGAAGGCGGTGACATCCCTTGAGGTCTATCCTTTACGCTTCGTCAAGTCCAATCTCGAAAAGAAGAAGACATTTCGCCAAGAGCTTATTGACCGCGGGAAAATGTTCCTTGATGTTGCAGGAGTCAAGCATATGCATTACAACGGTCTTACGTTGGATGCGAGGGATGAAATCGATAGTCAGGTGGTCGTTGACTTTGAAGAAGCGTTCGCGTCAAGGGGCAAGGGTGATCAGAAACCGAGCCTGGAAGAGCTCATCGGAGAGTCCCAGCTCGACAAGGAAGACGATCAGATGTGTGTCGCCGAGTGCTGCAGGGACGAGAATGTGCACAAGGACAGCGAGACAGAAACGAAGCGCAGCCGGGACTACATGACCACCCTGATTCCAGAGGACCGGAATAGGGAGCCTTCCGTGACCATTTACCCTCGCGCTCTCAAGGACGCCCGGTCTCCTGAGAACCCACTGACGGAGGATGAGTTACTAATCATGTCATTCCGTGTGTTTGGATTTGTACTGCGCAGCCGGAAGTGGGGTGAGTAACAATATTTTGACTTTTGATGCGCTGCACTTACAAGATGCTGACGAGGGACTTGTGTGGTCTAGCCTCGTTGGACCTTACGTATCTAAGCCCAATCACGTCTCTTAGCAGGGCTGAGAGCCACGAGGAAGCTGCAGATGCGGAAAATAAGACAGAAAAGCAAGTCGACAAATCAGAAACAGCATTCGAGCAGCTCGTCTTGCCCCCGGGACACAAGGAAATGGTCCTGTCTCTGATTGCGCAACATTTTCGAGACAAGGAATCCGTGACTGCCGACACAGAGCAGGTAGACATTGTTCGTGGCAAAGGTATGCATCGTACCTGCACCTGGAATCCGCCTTTAGGTTGCGGTGCTAATCAACACTAGGCAAGGGCTTGATTATCCTGCTCCATGGTGCGCCTGGCGTCGGCAAGACGACAACAGCAGGTTTGTATCTCTTACTGGCTTGTCTCTTATCACGTGGACTGACTTGGAATTACAACAGAGGGTGTGGCTGAGCTGTTCAAGAAGCCCCTATTCCAGATCACTTGCGGTAGGCTAGCCGTGACTTTTCTTGGCCATCGTGGAAGTTCCCTAGACTGACCCGTGCTCAGGTGATCTGGGGTCTACAGCAAGCGAAGTTGAGCTTGCCCTCGAGACCAACTTCGCGTTGGCAAACAGATGGGGGTGTATTCTGCTTCTAGACGAGGCCGATGTGTTTCTGACAGCGCGATCACCACAAGACTTCGTGCGCAATGGACTGGTTGCAGGTACGTGACCAATTTCTATATGTATACCTGTTATCAACATCTGACACAATGCAGTCTTCCTTCGAGTGCTGGAGTACTATGCCGGTATTCTCTTCCTGACCACAAATCGTATCGGCGACTTTGACGAGGCATTTGCTTCCCGAGTGCACATCAGTCTGCACTACCCTCAGCTAGACCTCAATTCAACACGTGAGATTTTCAGACTCAACCTGAAGTTGATCCGCAACCGGTTCGAGAAGAAAGGCCGTGACATCAAGATCGACGAGGATGAAATTCTCAGATTTGCCGAGGACTACTGGACCGATAATGAGAGGATGCGATGGAACGGGCGGCAGATTCGAAACGGGTGCCAGACTGCCCTGGCACTTGCTGAGTTCGACGCTCAGGGCGGTAGCCACGAGCGGATTAAGGACGCCCATGCGGAAGTCAAGCTGCAAACGGAGCACCTTCGGACAGTGTCCCGGGCCTATTTAGAGTTTATTTCCTACCTCACCAAGCTCTATGGCAAGGACGCAGACCGGAGAGCCAAGGCAATTGGTATTCGTGCCAGAGAGGCTGATAGCAAGAAGGAGGATGTTGTGGATCCTAAAGAGGCGACTCCTTTGAAGCGAGCTCATACCCATGCCCCCGTCAGCTCACCTGTGGGCATGGCAGTTTCCGCGCCACCAGATCCAAGTGCATCCACCAAGCCAGCATATGCTCCTCCCGCTCCGGCACCGAGTGTCGCACCAACGCACTACCCGTACCCGGTCTACTACCCGCAGCAGTACGCTCAGATGCCCCAGCCAGCCCAGCCAGACGCGGCTGCATACGCGGCACAGGCTCAAGACAGGCAAGTCAACATGTCACCACCAAACCCAGCTCAGTGGCAATCTCTTAACGCTGGCCCATGGCCGGTGGCACAACATCCGCCTGGGCAGATGCAGTTTGCTGGGTATCCACCAGGGATGCAGCCTCCTGGATTCGCTCAGCCTCCTCCTGGCGCAGATCAGCAGCAGCAGATGGGAGGAGCTCAAATGCCGCCCACGACCAGGAGCTAAAAACAGCAAGGTATACCTAGAATAATGGAACCATAATTTCATGAATATCTCCGTACCAACAGTCCTCGGTCCCTCCCTAAGCCTTCTATATTCTGAGCGCAAAGTCTAGACTATGCCATGGTTGATCAGCTAATTTTCGCATCAAGTTATAGTCGGATTAGTTGAGAGCCTGGCAACAGAAGTAATCCTCCTCGTCTATTACGGTTACTCCTAGTGTCCTCTGATCTACTATCCTGAACCTTGCTTGGCCATGTCAACATTCCACACCAATGGACAATCTGAGTGAATCCTCCAGCTTGACTCAAAGTTGCATTTTTGTGTGCAGGGGGGAACCAAATCCACACCCAGACGCCTAGGAGGTCTGCTCAAGCTTTTGCTTGAGAGTTGCAGCAGGATCCTGAGTCTCCCTGTCACCCCAGCTGGCATCCCAGCCGTTCTGGACCAGGTACTCCTTCCAGATGCGATCTTCGTCCTCGAGATGTTTCTCGCCATTCTGGACGACGAACCAGGCATTGAGAGCCCCAAGAACGGCGAATGCTGAGCCGACGAGGAATGCCACCTGGTTACCCTTCTCAGGATCGACGTAGGCGCCCATGATAGCCGTGAAGACCTGGTCCGACTTAGCGATGATGTTCCAATTGGGGAAACTATTTGCCTTACCTCGGTACCAATGGCAGCGCCTGCTTTGGAGAAAGCTGAGATGAATCCCATCGTGTGACCACGTACAGATGTAGGAAAAGGCTCAGTCGCTGTGATGATTACAGTACTACGAGGATTGTGTTAGTGTGATTGAGTCGTGACTGATAAAACTGCCCACTTGCCTTCCAGGACCAACTTCTCCCAAAGTCAGGAAAATACCGTAGAGGACGACGAATAGAGGGAAAATACTCTGGATCTGGCTGCTGGCGCCGCCTAGGATGAAGCCGAGGACAGCCTGGAGGGTGTAGCCAAGGGCCATTGTCTTTCTCCTGCCAATCCTATCCGACAGGTATCCTCCGATGAACGGGCCGGGCAGGTAGAAAGAGTTGATTAGGCAGCCCCAGCCCAGGTTCTGCACGAGCGAGTTGGACGGATTACCACGAGCAATGATTGTCGAGCTGAAAATGCCAAACGGAATGGAAATCCAATTGTACAGGAACCAACTGATGATGGCACCGAGCAAACGGCGCCAGTACTTCTTGACAATAAGCACGTAGGGGGTCTTTTGCTTTCGCAGCGCGGACTTGCGGTATGCCGTGGACACCCTCATCCTCAGGCGGAACCAGAAGATGGACATGGGGGGGATAGCACCCAGAGCGAGAGAAAGGCGCCAGACGAGCTGGTAGTGTTCGGTCTTCTGGTGCACGCACAAGAGCAGAAGCATAGGCACGAGGGCGCCGAAGCAATAGCCTAGTCCGGCGGAGAGATCTCCAATGAGGGCGAACAAAAAGCCTCTGCGCTTGCGAAACGAGCCCGACTCATCGGAAGCCTCTAATGCACCGGCTCCTGCATCTATGTCAGTACAAGGCCCTATGCGCAGGACGTAATGGAGATCTGCGTACCAGAGACAGGATATTCTCCGCCAGCTCCGACTCCGGCCACACCACGTGCGACGACGAGCATCCACATGACACCAAGCTGTGTTGTGCCGTTTGCTGCCGCGCTCATCGCAATGCCGAGGAGAAGCACGAGTGTTGTGACGACAGCGCCCGTCTTTCTGCCAAGTTGATCGACGACCACGCCGAAGCCGATCATGCCCACGATCATACCGATAAGAAAGGCGTTGGAGAGTCGAGATCGCATCGAGGTGGTCAAGGCTTCCGGGTAGAGGGTCTTAAGTAGTAGTGTAAGACTACCAATCACAGCCGCATTACTGAGGAAGTTGTTAGGATTAAACAAAGGGTTCATCATACTGAAAGGGACACAATGTTGACATACTACCCATCGGAACCTAGGGCAAGGCCGGAGAATATCATCATGAGGTAGGTGGACATTTTGCTGTACAGGGCAGGCTTTTCGCCCGGCTCAATGTCCGTTATCACCCCCGCTTGGACTTCCTGGTTCTGGGCGACATCTCTGTCCTCAACCTTTTCTTTCTGGACCTCGCGGGGCTGGTCCACGGCCGGCGTGGCGGTAATCTCGAGATTCGACATTGTTTCAGTAGGTCATGCCAGAAGACTGCTCTGCCTGCTCGGGCTTGATGAAGGCTGAAGCGTGAAGCGTGAAGCGCGAATTAATGTTACGGTTCAAGAACTCTGTATTTGCACCACCGGGAGCGATCTACATTTGTATTTCTCCTTTCTATCATCCCACTCGCACACTCATCTTCACGTCGGAAAGGGAAAGGCACGGAAAAGTCAAGCGCGCCGAGGGGAGAGGACCACGCTTCTCTTCCTTGTCCACTTCTTGGTTAGTGTCTCGTGTCCAAGGTCGCCATCCCCGTACGTGCCGCCGGTCACTCGTCGGCCTCCTGGCCGATAGGACCGTTGGCTTAGCCGATGGCATCTCCATTCACGCTATCCCCGCCTCTCGCACCTTGGTGGGCCGCGAACAAGACGCTCTGTGGGGGGCCAGCACCTTGGCCAACGGTGATCGTCACCAGAGGATGGTGCAGCATGTCCGGAGACGGTTAGCGGGTTCAAAGTGAAAAGGGACCGCGCCAGCTATTTGTGACCGCCGGGGATTTGATGCAGTGGAGCTCGGTTTATTCGATTGCGAAGATTACCCGACCAGAAGAAGCAGCTCGATGACACTTTCCCGATCGACTGACCCGTCGTATAGTTATTCTCCTAGCTTTATAATCCCCCGATGTTAGCGTAGAGGTCGGGTCCATCCCCGACACCGGCAGTCAACAAAGCACACTTCTTAAAGAGGAACGAGACTGCTGGGCTAACGTCATCGGTAGTATCTCGACCGATTTTCAAGCTTGCTTCCAGAGAAACGAGCGACTGGCTCCAGACAGTCTGATCAATATGCAACTCTCGCCAATTCAAACGCTCTATCACGAGCCTATCACCTTGAGTGATGGAACCGTCCTCTCGGCCATGATCTGGCTGCCCAAGGACGCCAAGGTCAACCCCGTTCCGGCCATCCTGGAATATCTCCCCTACCGCAAACGAGACATGACGGCTGTCCGTGATGCCACCAACCACCCATACGTAGCAGGCCATGGTTATGCGTGCGTCCGCGTGGATATGCGTGGGACGGGCGACTCCGAAGGCATCATCCTGGGGGAGTACCTCAAACAGGAGCAGGACGACGCGCTGGAGGTCTTGAAGTGGATCGCTGCGCAAGAGTGGTGCACGGGATCGGTCGGAATGATCGGTATCTCCTGGGGCGGCTTCAACGGTCTGCAGGTCGCGGCTCGCCGGCCGCCAGAGCTGAAGGCCGTCATCTCGATGTGCTCGACGGACGACCGCTACGCCGATGACATCCACTTCATGGGAGGCTGCATATTGACCGAGAACTTCACATGGGCCGCCTCCATGCTGGCCATCAACTCTTGCCCACCAGATCCAGCGGTTGTTGGTGACCAATGGCGAGACCTCTGGCTCAGGCGCCTGGAGTCGGGCGGATTCTTCGCGAAGGAGTGGCACGAGCATCAGCGACGAGATGAGTTCTGGAAGCATGCGTCCATCAGTGAGGACTACAGCTCGGTTCAGTGTCCCGTCTACCTGGTCGGCGGCTGGATGGACCCGTACACCAACACCATCTTCAGGATGCTCGACAACATGCAGTGCCCTAAGAAAGGCCTCGTCGGTCCATGGGGCCACAAGTACCCCAATTTTGCAAAGCCCGGACCACAGATTGGATTTCTGCAAGAGACTATCCGCTGGTGGGACAAGTGGCTCAAGGGCAAGGATACGGGTATCATGGAAGAGCCCATGCTCCGAGCCTATCTTCAAGACACAGACGGACCGGCTGCTTTCGTGAAGGAGCGCCCTGGCAATTGGGTGGCGGAGGCTGCCTGGTCCGACGCAAACCGCCCATCGCGCCGGATGGGTCTTGCACCAGGCCGATTGACGGAGGGACCATCCAAAGGCGCTGAAAAACTTGATATCTGCTCTCCGCAGACCCTCGGTTTCGCCGGAGGTAGATGGTTGGTCTTCGGTGTGGAGGGAGAGGGCCCGGTGGATCAGCGCCAGGAGGTCGGAGGCAGTCTCATCTTTGATACAGCGCCATTGGCCGAGTCTCTGGATCTTCTCGGTGCTCCAGTACTCAACCTCCGCATTGTGAGTGATAAACCCGATGCCTTGGTAGCAGCCACCATCTCAGAGGTGCTGCCTAGCGGCGCTGTCACCAGAGTGTCTTACGGTTTGCTTAATCTGACGCACCGTGATGGCCACGAAGACCTCAAACCTCTTGAGCCTGGACATTTCTACGACATCAGTCTCAAACTGAATCATCTCGGACAGCGGGTTGGTGCAGGGAGCCGCCTCCGCCTTGCAATCTCATCGACCTACTTCCCAATTGCCTGGCCCTCGCCTGAAGCCACGACTCTCACAATCGACTGTGCTCGCAGCAGCATCGACATGCCAGTGCGACATGACAGCCCACTTGACTCTCAGCTTAAGCACTTCCGACCAGCTGTCAACGGCATCCTGGACCAGACCGAGTTGCGTCCTGCGAGACATAGCAACCTCGTCAAGCAGGACTGGGACTCGGGTGAGACGACGCTCCACCTGGACTGGGACGATGGCATGTGGAAGGTCACCGAAACCGGCTGGATATACGGCTGGACGACCGAGACGATTATTGGGATACGCCCGGATGATCCTCTGTCAGCCCGCGTGGAACAGTCTTTCGACCGGGACTTTAAGCGCGACAGTATCACAATGAAGATCAAGGGCTGGACTAAGATGACGATGACAGCGACTGATATAGTCATCACTGCTCGAGTTGATGCCTGGGAAGGAGGAGAGTCTGTTATCGTGCGTGACTATTCCTTTACCATACCTCGTGATCATGTCTAGCTAGGGTCGATAGTATTAGTCTAAACCTGTAACAGTTCAGCTTGACTACCGCCGAGTTGCTGGTATATGATATCAAAAAGAGATTAAGAGAGAAGAAGAAAAGTCTATTGAACAGGCCCTAGAGAACACCACTTTTCTAGGTGTCCGTCTTATCTTATTAGAGGCCTAGATGTCAGCCTAACTAAAGCTGCTAAGCCTAGAACTAACTAAAGGTCTAGACTTTCTTAAGGCTCTTAAAGATATAATAGATATAATATATTTAGCTAGCTATTTAGTTTTTTCTTAGTCTATCTATTAGATATAAGCTAAGTTATATTATTAATATAATATAATTAAAAGAGATATAATAAATATAATATCTATCTATCTATTTATTTTTAATATATCTATTAAATATAAGCTAAGTTATACTATTAATATAATATAATTAAAAGAGATATAATCTATCTATTTTATTTATTTTTAATATATCTATTAAATATAAGTTAAGTTATATTATTAATATAATATCTATTTATTTTATTTATTTTTTAATATATCTATTAAATATAAGATAAGTTATACTATTAATATAATAATATAGTTAAAAGAGATATAATAAATATAATACCTATATTCTAAAGATGTTATAATAGTTCTTAATAATAAGAATATAATTATTATTATAGATTAATTAAGTATAGTTACTTAATTATAAAGGCTCTTAAGCCTAATAGCTACTGTCTTTAATATAGATTTAAGGCTTAGAATTAGTCTTAGACTTTTTAACCTCTTAATTATAATTTAACCTATAGTTACCTAATAAGTTAATTTATCTAGATATCTATATATATAAGTTTATAAGATTAGATATATAAGTTATTTAATAATAGATAAAACTAAATTATTATAATAAATAGTTTCTTAATAATAAGTAATCTACTTTATAAGCTCTAATATAATACTAATATACTTTAAAACTATTATTAAGAGGTTATTTTAAATATATATAAAATAGTTTATTTTTCTATTCTCTTAAGTCTATCTTTTATACTTATCTATATTAAGACTCTTAAGTATATTCTTTATTAAGACTTCTAAGTCTCTTCTCTATTAAAGAATCTAATCTATATATCTAAGACTATTAATAAGATATTAATCTTTCTTATTTATATAATATTTAATCTCTCTTAGAGGGTTTATAACTATAGTATAAATCTATAGTATTAGATTAATTAATTAATTAAGATCTTATATATAAGTTATTTAAGTAGCTTCTATTAATTCTATTTAATTTATAATTCTATTAAAATAATTATTAATATAATAAAACTATATATATACCAGTTCTATTTCTTCTTTCTTTCTTAAAGATACTTAATTATCTTCTTTAGATATTCTAATTATAATTAGTATTTCTTAATATTAAAGAGTTAGTTAAGATTTAGATTATTAGATTCTATATCTATAAAGATAGTTATACTTTTAAGTAGCTCTATAATATTAATAGTTTTTAATAGACTATATCTAAATCCTAAAAGGCTATAATTATTAATATAATTAATTATCTTAATATTCTTATATAGTTTATTTAAATTAAACTTAAAGAAGATAAACTTCTTAACTTTATTAAAGAGTTATTTATTATTCTTATTAGATATAATAGAAATAAGAAAGAATAATATCTTTTTAATAATCTTAAATATATATATTAATATTATATAATTATATATAGATATAGATTAGATTATTTAATAGAGAATATACTTAAGAGTCTTAATATAGATAAGTATAATAGATAAACTTAAGAGCGTTAGTAATAAAAGGATAGATTATTTTATATATATTTAAGATAATCTCTTAATAATAGTCTTAAAGTATATTATTATTATATTAGAGCTTATAGAATAGATTACTTATTATTAAGAGATTATTTATTATAATAATTTAATTATATCTATTATTAAGTAGATAGCTTATATATTTAAACTTATAAACTTATATATATAGATATCTAGATAAGTTAACTTATTAGCTAGCTATAGAAGTCTAGCTAAACTATAGTTAAGAGATTAAAAAGTCTAGAACTAATTCTAGATCTTAATTATAGTTAAGAGGTCTAAAAGTCTAGGATTAATTCTAAATCTTAAATCTATATTAAAGATAATTAATAATTATTAGACTTAAGAGTCTTTATAATTAGAGAACTATACTTAATTAATCTATAATAATAATTATATTCTTATTATTAGATATTATTATAGTATCTCTAGAATATAGATATTATATTTATTATATCTCTTTTAACTATATTATATTAATAGTATAACTTAGCTTATATCTAATAGATATATTAAAAGAAAATAAAATAGATAGATAGATATAATATTTAATAAGAAGAATAGATATCTCTTTAATAAGATTAAAGAGTTTACTTTCTTTAAGCTTTATTTAAATAAGCTTTATAATATTATTAATAAAATTAATATTATTAAGATTTATAATCTTTTAATCTTTAGATATAAGTTTCTATAAACTATTAATCTATCTATTTTATTTATTTTTAATATATCTATTAGATATAAGTTAAGTTATACTATTAATATAATATAATTAAAAGAGATATAATAAATATAATATCTATATTCTAGAGATACTATAATAATATCTAATAATAAGAATATAATTATTATTATAGATTAATTAAGTATAGTTCTCTAATTATAAAGACTCTTAAGTCTAATAATTATTAATTATCTTTAATATAGATTTAAGATTTAGAATTAATCCTAGACTTTTAGACCTCTTAACTATAATTAAGATCTAGAATTAGTTCTAGACTTTTTAATCTCTTAACTATAGTTTAGCTAGACTTCTATAGCTAGCTAATAAGTTAACTTATCTAGATATCTATATATATAAGTTTATAAGTTTAAATATATAAGCTATCTACTTAATAATAGATATAATTAAATTATTATAATAAATAATCTCTTAATAATAAGTAATCTATTCTATAAGCTCTAATATAATAATAATATACTTTAAGACTATTATTAAGAGATTATCTTAAATATATATAAAATAATCTATCCTTTTATTACTAACTCTCTTAAGTTTATCTCTTATACTTATCTATATTAAGACTCTTAAGTATATTCTCTATTAAATAATCTAATCTATATCTATATATAATTATATAATATTAATATATATATTTAAGATTATTAAAAAGATATTATTCTTTCTTATTTCTATTATATCTAATAAGAATAATAAATAACTCTTTAATAAAGTTAAGAAGTTTATCTTCTTTAAGTTTAATTTAAATAAACTATATAAGAATATTAAGATAATTAATTATATTAATAATTATAGCCTTTTAGGATTTAGATATAGTCTATTAAAAACTATTAATATTATAGAGCTACTTAAAAGTATAACTATCTTTATAGATATAGAATCTAATAATCTAAATCTTAACTAACTCTTTAATATTAAGAAATACTAATTATAATTAGAATATCTAAAGAAGATAATTAAGTATCTTTAAGAAAGAAAGAAGAAATAGAACTGGTATATATATAGTTTTATTATATTAATAATTATTTTAATAGAATTATAAATTAAATAGAATTAATAGAAGCTACTTAAATAACTTATATATAAGATCTTAATTAATTAATTAATCTAATACTATAGATTTATACTATAGTTATAAACCCTCTAAGAGAGATTAAATATTATATAAATAAGAAAGATTAATATCTTATTAATAGTCTTAGATATATAGATTAGATTCTTTAATAGAGAAGAGACTTAGAAGTCTTAATAAAGAATATACTTAAGAGTCTTAATATAGATAAGTATAAAAGATAGACTTAAGAGAATAGAAAAATAAACTATTTTATATATATTTAAAATAACCTCTTAATAATAGTTTTAAAGTATATTAGTATTATATTAGAGCTTATAAAGTAGATTACTTATTATTAAGAAACTATTTATTATAATAATTTAGTTTTATCTATTATTAAATAACTTATATATCTAATCTTATAAACTTATATATATAGATATCTAGATAAATTAACTTATTAGGTAACTATAGGTTAAATTATAATTAAGAGGTTAAAAAGTCTAAGACTAATTCTAAGCCTTAAATCTATATTAAAGACAGTAGCTATTAGGCTTAAGAGCCTTTATAATTAAGTAACTATACTTAATTAATCTATAATAATAATTATATTCTTATTATTAAGAACTATTATAACATCTTTAGAATATAGGTATTATATTTATTATATCTCTTTTAACTATATTATTATATTAATAGTATAACTTATCTTATATTTAATAGATATATTAAAAAATAAATAAAATAAATAGATATTATATTAATAATATAACTTAACTTATATTTAATAGATATATTAAAAATAAATAAAATAGATAGATTATATCTCTTTTAATTATATTATATTAATAGTATAACTTAGCTTATATTTAATAGATATATTAAAAATAAATAGATAGATAGATATTATATTTATTATATCTCTTTTAATTATATTATATTAATAATATAACTTAGCTTATATCTAATAGATAGACTAAGAAAAAACTAAATAGCTAGCTAAATATATTATATCTATTATATCTTTAAGAGCCTTAAGAAAGTCTAGACCTTTAGTTAGTTCTAGGCTTAGCAGCTTTAGTTAGGCTGACATCTAGGCCTCTAATAAGATAAGACGGACACCTAGAAAAGTGGTGTTCTCTAGGGCCTGTTCAATAGACTTTTCTTCTTCTCTCTTAATCTCTTTTTGATATCATATACCAGCAACTCGGCGGTAGTCAAGCTGAACTGTTACAGGTTTAGACTAATACTATCGACCCTAGCTAGACATGATCACGAGGTATGGTAAAGGAATAGTCACGCACGATAACAGACTCTCCTCCTTCCCAGGCATCAACTCGAGCAGTGATGACTATATCAGTCGCTGTCATCGTCATCTTAGTCCAGCCCTTGATCTTCATTGTGATACTGTCGCGCTTAAAGTCCCGGTCGAAAGACTGTTCCACGCGGGCTGACAGAGGATCATCCGGGCGTATCCCAATAATCGTCTCGGTCGTCCAGCCGTATATCCAGCCGGTTTCGGTGACCTTCCACATGCCATCGTCCCAGTCCAGGTGGAGCGTCGTCTCACCCGAGTCCCAGTCCTGCTTGACGAGGTTGCTATGTCTCGCAGGACGCAACTCGGTCTGGTCCAGGATGCCGTTGACAGCTGGTCGGAAGTGCTTAAGCTGAGAGTCAAGTGGGCTGTCATGTCGCACTGGCATGTCGATGCTGCTGCGAGCACAGTCGATTGTGAGAGTCGTGGCTTCAGGCGAGGGCCAGGCAATTGGGAAGTAGGTCGATGAGATTGCAAGGCGGAGGCGGCTCCCTGCACCAACCCGCTGTCCGAGATGATTCAGTTTGAGACTGATGTCGTAGAAATGTCCAGGCTCAAGAGGTTTGAGGTCTTCGTGGCCATCACGGTGCGTCAGATTAAGCAAACCGTAAGACACTCTGGTGACAGCGCCGCTAGGCAGCACCTCTGAGATGGTGGCTGCTACCAAGGCATCGGGTTTATCACTCACAATGCGGAGGTTGAGTACTGGAGCACCGAGAAGATCCAGAGACTCGGCCAATGGCGCTGTATCAAAGATGAGACTGCCTCCGACCTCCTGGCGCTGATCCACCGGGCCCTCTCCCTCCACACCGAAGACCAACCATCTACCTCCGGCGAAACCGAGGGTCTGCGGAGAGCAGATATCAAGTTTTTCAGCGCCTTTGGATGGTCCCTCCGTCAATCGGCCTGGTGCAAGACCCATCCGGCGCGATGGGCGGTTTGCGTCGGACCAGGCAGCCTCCGCCACCCAATTGCCAGGGCGCTCCTTCACGAAAGCAGCCGGTCCGTCTGTGTCTTGAAGATAGGCTCGGAGCATGGGCTCTTCCATGATACCCGTATCCTTGCCCTTGAGCCACTTGTCCCACCAGCGGATAGTCTCTTGCAGAAATCCAATCTGTGGTCCGGGCTTTGCAAAATTGGGGTACTTGTGGCCCCATGGACCGACGAGGCCTTTCTTAGGGCACTGCATGTTGTCGAGCATCCTGAAGATGGTGTTGGTGTACGGGTCCATCCAGCCGCCGACCAGGTAGACGGGACACTGAACCGAGCTGTAGTCCTCACTGATGGACGCATGCTTCCAGAACTCATCTCGTCGCTGATGCTCGTGCCACTCCTTCGCGAAGAATCCGCCCGACTCCAGGCGCCTGAGCCAGAGGTCTCGCCATTGGTCACCAACAACCGCTGGATCTGGTGGGCAAGAGTTGATGGCCAGCATGGAGGCGGCCCATGTGAAGTTCTCGGTCAATATGCAGCCTCCCATGAAGTGGATGTCATCGGCGTAGCGGTCGTCCGTCGAGCACATCGAGATGACGGCCTTCAGCTCTGGCGGCCGGCGAGCCGCGACCTGCAGACCGTTGAAGCCGCCCCAGGAGATACCGATCATTCCGACCGATCCCGTGCACCACTCTTGCGCAGCGATCCACTTCAAGACCTCCAGCGCGTCGTCCTGCTCCTGTTTGAGGTACTCCCCCAGGATGATGCCTTCGGAGTCGCCCGTCCCACGCATATCCACGCGGACGCACGCATAACCATGGCCTGCTACGTATGGGTGGTTGGTGGCATCACGGACAGCCGTCATGTCTCGTTTGCGGTAGGGGAGATATTCCAGGATGGCCGGAACGGGGTTGACCTTGGCGTCCTTGGGCAGCCAGATCATGGCCGAGAGGACGGTTCCATCACTCAAGGTGATAGGCTCGTGATAGAGCGTTTGAATTGGCGAGAGTTGCATATTGATCAGACTGTCTGGAGCCAGTCGCTCGTTTCTCTGGAAGCAAGCTTGAAAATCGGTCGAGATACTACCGATGACGTTAGCCCAGCAGTCTCGTTCCTCTTTAAGAAGTGTGCTTTGTTGACTGCCGGTGTCGGGGATGGACCCGACCTCTACGCTAACATCGGGGGATTATAAAGCTAGGAGAATAACTATACGACGGGTCAGTCGATCGGGAAAGTGTCATCGAGCTGCTTCTTCTGGTCGGGTAATCTTCGCAATCGAATAAACCGAGCTCCACTGCATCAAATCCCCGGCGGTCACAAATAGCTGGCGCGGTCCCTTTTCACTTTGAACCCGCTAACCGTCTCCGGACATGCTGCACCATCCTCTGGTGACGATCACCGTTGGCCAAGGTGCTGGCCCCCCACAGAGCGTCTTGTTCGCGGCCCACCAAGGTGCGAGAGGCGGGGATAGCGTGAATGGAGATGCCATCGGCTAAGCCAACGGTCCTATCGGCCAGGAGGCCGACGAGTGACCGGCGGCACGTACGGGGATGGCGACCTTGGACACGAGACACTAACCAAGAAGTGGACAAGGAAGAGAAGCGTGGTCCTCTCCCCTCGGCGCGCTTGACTTTTCCGTGCCTTTCCCTTTCCGACGTGAAGATGAGTGTGCGAGTGGGATGATAGAAAGGAGAAATACAAATGTAGATCGCTCCCGGTGGTGCAAATACAGAGTTCTTGAACCGTAACATTAATTCGCGCTTCACGCTTCACGCTTCAGCCTTCATCAAGCCCGAGCAGGCAGAGCAGTCTTCTGGCATGACCTACTGAAACAATGTCGAATCTCGAGATTACCGCCACGCCGGCCGTGGACCAGCCCCGCGAGGTCCAGAAAGAAAAGGTTGAGGACAGAGATGTCGCCCAGAACCAGGAAGTCCAAGCGGGGGTGATAACGGACATTGAGCCGGGCGAAAAGCCTGCCCTGTACAGCAAAATGTCCACCTACCTCATGATGATATTCTCCGGCCTTGCCCTAGGTTCCGATGGGTAGTATGTCAACATTGTGTCCCTTTCAGTATGATGAACCCTTTGTTTAATCCTAACAACTTCCTCAGTAATGCGGCTGTGATTGGTAGTCTTACACTACTACTTAAGACCCTCTACCCGGAAGCCTTGACCACCTCGATGCGATCTCGACTCTCCAACGCCTTTCTTATCGGTATGATCGTGGGCATGATCGGCTTCGGCGTGGTCGTCGATCAACTTGGCAGAAAGACGGGCGCTGTCGTCACAACACTCGTGCTTCTCCTCGGCATTGCGATGAGCGCGGCAGCAAACGGCACAACACAGCTTGGTGTCATGTGGATGCTCGTCGTCGCACGTGGTGTGGCCGGAGTCGGAGCTGGCGGAGAATATCCTGTCTCTGGTACGCAGATCTCCATTACGTCCTGCGCATAGGGCCTTGTACTGACATAGATGCAGGAGCCGGTGCATTAGAGGCTTCCGATGAGTCGGGCTCGTTTCGCAAGCGCAGAGGCTTTTTGTTCGCCCTCATTGGAGATCTCTCCGCCGGACTAGGCTATTGCTTCGGCGCCCTCGTGCCTATGCTTCTGCTCTTGTGCGTGCACCAGAAGACCGAACACTACCAGCTCGTCTGGCGCCTTTCTCTCGCTCTGGGTGCTATCCCCCCCATGTCCATCTTCTGGTTCCGCCTGAGGATGAGGGTGTCCACGGCATACCGCAAGTCCGCGCTGCGAAAGCAAAAGACCCCCTACGTGCTTATTGTCAAGAAGTACTGGCGCCGTTTGCTCGGTGCCATCATCAGTTGGTTCCTGTACAATTGGATTTCCATTCCGTTTGGCATTTTCAGCTCGACAATCATTGCTCGTGGTAATCCGTCCAACTCGCTCGTGCAGAACCTGGGCTGGGGCTGCCTAATCAACTCTTTCTACCTGCCCGGCCCGTTCATCGGAGGATACCTGTCGGATAGGATTGGCAGGAGAAAGACAATGGCCCTTGGCTACACCCTCCAGGCTGTCCTCGGCTTCATCCTAGGCGGCGCCAGCAGCCAGATCCAGAGTATTTTCCCTCTATTCGTCGTCCTCTACGGTATTTTCCTGACTTTGGGAGAAGTTGGTCCTGGAAGGCAAGTGGGCAGTTTTATCAGTCACGACTCAATCACACTAACACAATCCTCGTAGTACTGTAATCATCACAGCGACTGAGCCTTTTCCTACATCTGTACGTGGTCACACGATGGGATTCATCTCAGCTTTCTCCAAAGCAGGCGCTGCCATTGGTACCGAGGTAAGGCAAATAGTTTCCCCAATTGGAACATCATCGCTAAGTCGGACCAGGTCTTCACGGCTATCATGGGCGCCTACGTCGATCCTGAGAAGGGTAACCAGGTGGCATTCCTCGTCGGCTCAGCATTCGCCGTTCTTGGGGCTCTCAATGCCTGGTTCGTCGTCCAGAATGGCGAGAAACATCTCGAGGACGAAGATCGCATCTGGAAGGAGTACCTGGTCCAGAACGGCTGGGATGCCAGCTGGGGTGACAGGGAGACTCAGGATCCTGCTGCAACTCTCAAGCAAAAGCTTGAGCAGACCTCCTAGGCGTCTGGGTGTGGATTTGGTTCCCCCCTGCACACAAAAATGCAACTTTGAGTCAAGCTGGAGGATTCACTCAGATTGTCCATTGGTGTGGAATGTTGACATGGCCAAGCAAGGTTCAGGATAGTAGATCAGAGGACACTAGGAGTAACCGTAATAGACGAGGAGGATTACTTCTGTTGCCAGGCTCTCAACTAATCCGACTATAACTTGATGCGAAAATTAGCTGATCAACCATGGCATAGTCTAGACTTTGCGCTCAGAATATAGAAGGCTTAGGGAGGGACCGAGGACTGTTGGTACGGAGATATTCATGAAATTATGGTTCCATTATTCTAGGTATACCTTGCTGTTTTTAGCTCCTGGTCGTGGGCGGCATTTGAGCTCCTCCCATCTGCTGCTGCTGATCTGCGCCAGGAGGAGGCTGAGCGAATCCAGGAGGCTGCATCCCTGGTGGATACCCAGCAAACTGCATCTGCCCAGGCGGATGTTGTGCCACCGGCCATGGGCCAGCGTTAAGAGATTGCCACTGAGCTGGGTTTGGTGGTGACATGTTGACTTGCCTGTCTTGAGCCTGTGCCGCGTATGCAGCCGCGTCTGGCTGGGCTGGCTGGGGCATCTGAGCGTACTGCTGCGGGTAGTAGACCGGGTACGGGTAGTGCGTTGGTGCGACACTCGGTGCCGGAGCGGGAGGAGCATATGCTGGCTTGGTGGATGCACTTGGATCTGGTGGCGCGGAAACTGCCATGCCCACAGGTGAGCTGACGGGGGCATGGGTATGAGCTCGCTTCAAAGGAGTCGCCTCTTTAGGATCCACAACATCCTCCTTCTTGCTATCAGCCTCTCTGGCACGAATACCAATTGCCTTGGCTCTCCGGTCTGCGTCCTTGCCATAGAGCTTGGTGAGGTAGGAAATAAACTCTAAATAGGCCCGGGACACTGTCCGAAGGTGCTCCGTTTGCAGCTTGACTTCCGCATGGGCGTCCTTAATCCGCTCGTGGCTACCGCCCTGAGCGTCGAACTCAGCAAGTGCCAGGGCAGTCTGGCACCCGTTTCGAATCTGCCGCCCGTTCCATCGCATCCTCTCATTATCGGTCCAGTAGTCCTCGGCAAATCTGAGAATTTCATCCTCGTCGATCTTGATGTCACGGCCTTTCTTCTCGAACCGGTTGCGGATCAACTTCAGGTTGAGTCTGAAAATCTCACGTGTTGAATTGAGGTCTAGCTGAGGGTAGTGCAGACTGATGTGCACTCGGGAAGCAAATGCCTCGTCAAAGTCGCCGATACGATTTGTGGTCAGGAAGAGAATACCGGCATAGTACTCCAGCACTCGAAGGAAGACTGCATTGTGTCAGATGTTGATAACAGGTATACATATAGAAATTGGTCACGTACCTGCAACCAGTCCATTGCGCACGAAGTCTTGTGGTGATCGCGCTGTCAGAAACACATCGGCCTCGTCTAGAAGCAGAATACACCCCCATCTGTTTGCCAACGCGAAGTTGGTCTCGAGGGCAAGCTCAACTTCGCTTGCTGTAGACCCCAGATCACCTGAGCACGGGTCAGTCTAGGGAACTTCCACGATGGCCAAGAAAAGTCACGGCTAGCCTACCGCAAGTGATCTGGAATAGGGGCTTCTTGAACAGCTCAGCCACACCCTCTGTTGTAATTCCAAGTCAGTCCACGTGATAAGAGACAAGCCAGTAAGAGATACAAACCTGCTGTTGTCGTCTTGCCGACGCCAGGCGCACCATGGAGCAGGATAATCAAGCCCTTGCCTAGTGTTGATTAGCACCGCAACCTAAAGGCGGATTCCAGGTGCAGGTACGATGCATACCTTTGCCACGAACAATGTCTACCTGCTCTGTGTCGGCAGTCACGGATTCCTTGTCTCGAAAATGTTGCGCAATCAGAGACAGGACCATTTCCTTGTGTCCCGGGGGCAAGACGAGCTGCTCGAATGCTGTTTCTGATTTGTCGACTTGCTTTTCTGTCTTATTTTCCGCATCTGCAGCTTCCTCGTGGCTCTCAGCCCTGCTAAGAGACGTGATTGGGCTTAGATACGTAAGGTCCAACGAGGCTAGACCACACAAGTCCCTCGTCAGCATCTTGTAAGTGCAGCGCATCAAAAGTCAAAATATTGTTACTCACCCCACTTCCGGCTGCGCAGTACAAATCCAAACACACGGAATGACATGATTAGTAACTCATCCTCCGTCAGTGGGTTCTCAGGAGACCGGGCGTCCTTGAGAGCGCGAGGGTAAATGGTCACGGAAGGCTCCCTATTCCGGTCCTCTGGAATCAGGGTGGTCATGTAGTCCCGGCTGCGCTTCGTTTCTGTCTCGCTGTCCTTGTGCACATTCTCGTCCCTGCAGCACTCGGCGACACACATCTGATCGTCTTCCTTGTCGAGCTGGGACTCTCCGATGAGCTCTTCCAGGCTCGGTTTCTGATCACCCTTGCCCCTTGACGCGAACGCTTCTTCAAAGTCAACGACCACCTGACTATCGATTTCATCCCTCGCATCCAACGTAAGACCGTTGTAATGCATATGCTTGACTCCTGCAACATCAAGGAACATTTTCCCGCGGTCAATAAGCTCTTGGCGAAATGTCTTCTTCTTTTCGAGATTGGACTTGACGAAGCGTAAAGGATAGACCTCAAGGGATGTCACCGCCTTCTCTCCGTCAAATCTGGGGATCTGAAATGTCCGGCTGACTGGTCCGATGTTCTTTCCGTCGAAGTCCACATAGACGCAATGGAGTTTCACGGGCGTCTCGTCGGCCTTCGCCGACGATTTGTCGTTCCAATTGCGCCAAGGCGGGATCGCCTTGTGAGCGACGCTCGCAACCTCGATTACTCTGTAGGCCTGCTTGCGGGTCTGATCAACCACCTCGTCTCCAGGCTTGAAGAGATACCACACATCAGTGAACAAGATCCGCTCGCAGCTATCGCTTGCAAGATATTTCAGCTTCTGCTGGATCTCCGTGTCGATGAACTCCACTAGGCATTCCAATGGAGGAAGTGCGATGGCCGAGAGTCTGTTATTGGCCTCGGCTTCCTGATCTGCTTCCGCAGTAGGAGCAGGTACAACGCCTGGCTCTTCCTTGGTAGTGCTCTCTGCTGCCATTCCTTTGGCAGCCTCTTCCTGACTCTCCTCTGGCGGAGCGGACGCAGTGGCTTTTTCATCAATGGCGACTGTCTGGACGCCGAATTTGGCCCTCAGTCTTTGCAGTTCTTGTCGAATCGGATCGTCGTAATAGACAAGGAATTTAAAGGGTCGAATCATGATGACTGGATCGTCACGAGACGAAAAAGTGTCGCCAGAGACCTTCTCGAAGACCTTGAGAATCTCTTTGGAATGGATGCGGATGCGTTCGGGGAGGGCTGCCTGACCTAGCTGTTTCTTCTTCAAATTGGCAGCAGCTTTCCCTTTGGCCGCCTCGTCACTTTTCCCTCCTCCCCGTTTCGCACGTCGTCCGCCCCAATAACTCGTCCAGTCAAAAGTGACGACCGGTTCGCCCTTGAGCACGTCGATGGCATACGAGTTTTCCTCCGCATCCGATCGGAGCGCTTTGAAAAGAGACCACTCCACGTAATGAAGCTTGGGTATCGCCGATAACTGAGGGCTCGTCGCAATGGGATCTCCACTCCCTTCGATCACAATTGACATTTCGCCGTCCGGTGCATCACGATCGCCACTATTGGTCCCGTCGTTTTCATCTTCTTGCACTTCTGTCTTGCTCTGCTCCAGTCTTTTCTGCGCTCGCTGGAGTTCAAGGCGCTCCCTTTCCCATTCTTTCTCTTTCTCAAGCAGGCCGTCGCGATCCCTTTTCAATGACCGAATATCCTTGATCATTTCTCTCTCTCTGTTGAGCATTTTGAGCTCTCTGACAAACACTCGCTCCATCCTCCTCCGCTGTTGGTCGAATTGCGTGTAGTCATCATCCTCAGACCCTGACGAGTCGGCGTGGTAGCGACGATGTTGTAGCGCAAACCTGTGCTCGTCAGACATACCGAATGGCTCTCCATGCTCAGCATCGCGTTCTGCTTGTTTCGCCATCATTGCGGAGAGCGCCTCTTTCAGTTCACGAACGTCAGACTCCAGCTGCGAATGCTTTGTACCCCCCCTGGACGGTGAGATTGAGCCCCGCGAAGAGCCATGATTGACCGCTTGCACGCTTTCGCTGCTGCGGTTGTCCGATGACTGAAGGCCTTGGCCAGGAGGGCCATTGCTCGCCTGCACGTCTGTCAACATTGTGGCAGCGGCCTATCGCTCTCAGACCCCTGATGTTGTAAAAGTTTGCCTCGTGCCCTCAACAGCGTCTGGCGGAGGTCAGGCGAATCGTGAAAGGGATCTGAAGGGCTTTATTCCTTTCAAGAGCGAATTGCTTGCAAAGGCCGGTCTTGGGAACAAGGCGGCGGTGCTTCTTCCAGGACCTGGCGCTACCCTAGTTGACCCGGGTTACTGCCATCGCCTGTTGAGCTTTGTCCAAGTGAAATGGCTTGAAGGGGGCGTTTGGGGGCCAAGATTGTGAGCCTGTCCCCTGCGGGGTCCCCTGCAGCTGAAGTTTCAAGCTCAGTCAGCAGCGCAATCCAAGACCGAGGCTGAGCTTTTATTCCTTTGGCCCAGCAGGTCTCAGCGCCAGGTAATTGTCGTGTTGCGCAGTGGTTGGACCGGCTAGTTGATGACTGCATGAAGACCCCAGTCGTAGCGCAGATATTAGCATGGGTCCGCGACGTGAAAGTCCGGTCACCTGCAGAGAGACCTGTGTTATCTCCTCGTGTGTGCAATGCTATTAGTTGTCTCGTAAGTACCTTAAAGTTACCACAAGTACTCCGGGGTCATGTGCCAGTGACTGCATGGACCCACGGGATTTTATCTTCGACAACTCCTGATTCATGACGATATGGCACTCTCATCATGGACACTACCCCATCCCGAGCCAACCACACATACTGAAAACCACCCTCTCAGGGCCACTATCTATGCATGGAGGGAAGGATGGAAAGCACAGTCCCTCCGGGAGGCATCCCCAACCTTCGTATGCAACGCCCCTCCGTGGACTTCATCGACAACCATATGGCCGACCACCATGAAGCGTTTAGAAACCCCAGAGCGCGATATGACCCAGCCGTCGGTCACTATGTATCCACAGTATCAACTTCAACTGCAATGGCAAATGTGGAAGACATCAGTCCCACTTCACAAGCGCTCCGGCGTCGCGAGTCCGCCCTCAGCCATGATGCTGAGGCTGAACAGTATCCGACGCAGAGATCCCTACCACCTGCGACGGCAGCAATGAAGTTCTGGGCGCAGATATACACCGACTCATTGGAAGGTCTCATATCACGGCACCAGGCACCCAAGAAACGTTCAGAGACCCCTTACGACATCAGAACGGCGGAAAACTGGGAAGTGATCTACTCGCGACTACAGCTGGCCCGCGAGGCGTACGATGGCACAAAGAAGGACTTTCGAGGTCGCATGAAAAAGGTCACTCGCAAGATTGCCGACCATGCTGCTCCTGTAGGGCGACTAGCGAAATTCATCCCGGAAGAGACCTATACAAGTCCGATTCGGGCGGCAGTAGATGTTGTTGTTGATGTCAGTTGGTCCATAACCATTAGATGCAGATGCTTAGAGATGCTGACCCCATATAGGCAGTGAAAGTCGCATCTGAGGTGCGAAAGAAACTCACCGGCAGTTTCGACAGCGACAGCCTGGACCGGACTTTCAGTGACATTGAGCTGTTTCTTGCAACTTTCCCCGAGGATGAGAATATCAAGAAGGCCTCCGTAAATCTGGTAGTTGCGACATTAAAGGCAATCGAGGACACTATTGGCTTCTTTATTCAGAACTCAGGTAAAATCGTCCCTTCGCTTGAGGTTGCTAATGCAAGGCTGACATTCAGACACTTCACTAGTCAAACGAGGCTTCTCAGCGGTCATCAGTGGCGAGAACTACCAAGAGTCTATCCTGAACAGCATTGAGAATGTGGACACCTGTAGTAAGGACTTGGTACATCATGGTCTCAACTCCCATATCGCGGCTACTCGAGAAGCAATGACTGCAATCTTGCAACGTGAGATCTGAATCTCGGGCTGAATGTCCAAATTACTTGGTTATCACTGACAACTTCGTCTTAGGGACGAGCCGGATCGAGCTATTACAGAAGCAGACCAGTGAAGGGGTAGCAACCATCTTGGACGACGTAGCTATCATAAAGGATGGCGGTGCTCACCTTCTAAACCGAATGCAAGGTCTACTAGATGATGGCGAAAGAAACCGCCAACTATATCTCGACATCCTTGAGAAGCAACAAAGTAGGTTCGACACTCCTGCATCTATTGAACCTTTGTCCTGCTAACAGACAATAGTGCAAATAGAGCAGCTCAAACATCAAAGCGAAGAACAAAGTCGATTGATCCGCCAGTTGACGCCAAGTCCACAGCCGAACTTCCCATCATTGCCTTGGTCCTCGCCATTGCCTCTGCTACTTCCTCAGTCGCGACCGATAGCATCGATACAAGGCCTTCCTCAGCCACAGCCAGTGTGTCCCTGGCTCATACATATGCCAGTCACCCAAGCCCCCGTTTTCGCTGAACAGCCGCAACCACACCCTTTCTGGCCGCCGCAGTATATGCAGCCAAATAACCTCGCAAATGCAAGCCCGTCTATGAGCAGCGATGATCTTCGGATGCTGCTCAACATTGCAGATATAGATGAGTCTGATATCGATGACATCTTGGAAAGCAGAGATCTTGTCCCAGTCAGATATCGATACCGAGCTGAACAAGTAGCCGGAACATCTCAGTTCCGAGACTGGATTGTTTCCCCAAAATCTCGAGAGTTATTGGTTCACGGAGAGCACAGGCTCGACTCTGGATACGCTCTGGCCCTGTCACTGGTTTGCGCCACCCTGACACGCGCCCTCAGGAGACGAGCAAGGCACATTGGGCTTGTCTTCTTCTGCGACCGACATGCAGAAGATGATGATGGCTTTGCTGGCGCGAATTCCTTGATCCGGAGTCTGATTGCGCAGCTGTTGCGATATCAGTCGTTCGACATGACGTTTCTGCGGGATGACGTTAACCTGGACCGCATCCGTGATAATGATCTCAACGAGGTCTGTGCATTATTCGGGTGGCTAGTAAGAAGATTAGCTCGGGATGTGACGCTCATATGCCTGATCGATGGCATAGAGCAATACGAGAACGACGAGTACGAGGAAGACTTGTTGATTGTACTCAGATATATCTTGGATCTTGCGAGGGATCAACACCTATTGCCATCTCTGAAGGTCCTTGTCACAAGCTCTTCGTCGACAGAAGCGGTGCAGGATGCCTTTACGGATGATGACTGTTGCTTTCTCTCCATGGAGGAGCTGCCTCGGATCAACCAGGAGTCGAGTATGCTGCGCTGGAGAACGACTGATCTCGAAGACGGTGCTCGGATGTCAGACGATGAAACTGACTGAAGTGGCTTCCATAGCTGATCGGACATAATAATGTGGTGATGTTGCAGAACTGCGTCAATAATGGCTAGACATCGCCACGCTGAGCTTGATACTCAATCCGGTGATAGCATGTCACTCCTGGGAGGCCATGCTCGAAATTTGAGCAAGCAACCCTCGGCCCCTGTAATCGAACGGAAACATCGTAGGTACTTAGAGAAACATTGAATGGACGGCCAGGTTTTCGCCCCCACACTGGTGTGGCTGGCTGAATGTGATGGTGCATTCGACCCATGTTTAATCCACAAGCGCAAAGCGACTCTTCCTGCATCTCTTTATCCCTAACGCAGTGTACTTTCCCGTCTCACGGACCAATGTAATCATAATCGAACCACGGTGCTGGTGGCTGCCTGGCTCCCAAATCAAAATATCCAGTATTGGAGAGTGAAGGTCCCGGGTTTCGACACCACACATCAACTTCGGCCTGGTCAAGCTGTGAATAGGCAGTTGCCTTTCGATGACTGGTATTATGTCAGGGTCCAGGCGTGTCCGACCTGGTGAATACATTATTGAAGATGATATTTACGGAGAGGATGTCTTCCACCCAGCCAGGTTGGGGGTTATAGATCCCCGCTACGAAAAGTCTCGACTCCTCGAACTCAGTAGCAATTTGTTGGAAAATGCTCACGGGGAAGTCTTGGACATCGCAGATTTTCAAATGTGGCGCTGCGACAGGAGTAAACGCCTCCTATGGGTTCGGGGCGAGCCTGGCCCCAGCAAGACCACGACAATGTGTCGCGTCGTCGACGAGCTGCAAAATGCGCCCGAAAGTCGCAGTTTCAAGTCCTTTTACTTCTGTCAAGGGACTGACTGTGACACCAGAAGCGGCGAAGCGGTGTTGCGCGGCTTGATCTACCTTCTCTACCAGCAACAACCGTCTCTCCTGGACAACATACGCAAGCGACGCAGACGAATGCCACGAGAGATAAACGCAAGCGGCGATGCATGGCTTCCACTTGCGAGTGCATTCTTCGACATTTTAAACAGTCCCACGCTGAAAGCTCAAGGCGTTTTCTTTTCCATCGATGCACTTGATGAGTGTGTCATTGGTTCGCACAATCTGCTGGACTTGATAGACCGCACTGCTTCAAAATGCCCTCACGTCAAATGGGTGGTCTCCAGTGGGCAGTCAGCCGAGATTGAGGGTCGTGTCAACAAACTAGGCGAAAAAGCAACCGTTGTTCTAGTTTCGGACTCTCGCCCAAGCTCTCTATACTCAGAATTCTTGCGGCGTATCGAAGAGTCGGACCGGAGGGACGTGTGCAAACGCCTCTTGGCCACTATGGCCATCGCTCACAGGCCTATCAACACGCAGGAACTCTGGTGCCTACTGGGGACTTCCGTTACCTCAGGTGGTCATAGTTTTCTGGACAGTATTTTGCAACTCTGCGCAGCATTTTTGGTTATTGACCGAGATACACTCTATCTCACCCACTCGGCGGCCAAGACGTTTCTCCTCCTCAAATTGAAGACATCGGATAGCGACCTTCTGGAAGCTACAAAAAAGACAGCCTTGCTACGGTCCTTAGACACCATGATGAAATCATTACGGCGTGATATGTATAGCTTACAGCATCCGGGCACCATTATTGACCAGGTGCTCCAACCCAAATCGGATCCCTTGGCAGAGATGCGCTACGCAATCATCTTCTGGGTTCATCACTTACTGGAGTGGTCCCATGGTCCTACGCCGAGCTTTTCAGATGACGGGATGGTATTGTCAGAAGGAGGGCTCCTCGAGAAGTTCTTGAAGGAGAAATACCTCAACTGGCTTGAGGCTCTAAGCCTTCTCAGGCGTGTACCGGATGGGGTGAGAGCAATGGCGAAGTTGAAGGACTTTGTGGTAAGTCCCTTTTTTCGGGAATCGTCCCGTTTGATGCATCCTATTTCACCAGTGCTGACATTGATTAGGAACAACCTGGTTCATCCTCATTTCTGAAGGCACTAGTTTGTGATGCCTGTCATTTTTTGACTTCCAATGCAATGGTAATCGAGAAAGCACCGCTTCAAGTATACGCATCAGCTCTAGTCTTTTGGCCAGACTCAAGTTTGATCAAGCAACTCTACAAAACGGAGTTGCAAGTCAAGGTCACCATCAACGCCGGAAACATTGTCACGGAAAACAAACCTGCTGCAGGACAAAGAAGTCACGTTGGTTCAGTCTGGAGTGTAGCGTTCTCACCCATAGACAGCCATATTGTGGCCTCAGCTTCCGATGACAAGACTGTCAAGATCTGGGATACTGCAACTCGGCAGTGCCTACAGACACTGAAAGGCCATACTGATTTGATCTGGTCCATCAACTTCTCGGCCGACGGCAACAGAATTGCATCAGCTTCTGATGATGAGTCAGTTCGAATTTGGAAAGTTGCTACTGGCAAGTGCATCAAAACGCTCGATGGCCGGGGTGCTGGTGCATACTCAAAGGCTTTCAATCTCACAGGCCATTCGAGAAATGTTTGGACGGTTATCTTCTCCCACAACGGTGAGCAGATCGCCACTTGTGCAAGTGACAACACGGCCAAGATCTGGGATGCAGCGACCGGGAAATGTGTGCAAACATTCAAGGGTCATAAGTTCTCCGTCTTTTCCATCGCAATGCATGAAAACAGGCAACTTGCCACGGGATCGCCTGACGAGTGCCTCAGAATCTGGGACATCAAAACCGGCGAGTGTCTGCACAACATCAAGAATGAGTCGACGATTTATACCGTCGCATACTCACATTCTGGCCGATACGTCGCTGCGGCAGGGGAAGATGTGAGGGTCTATGACACTGCCAAAGGCACCACAGTTCGTACTTTTGCCAAGGGCGGCACATCGACGAATGCGACTGCATTCTCTCACGACGACAGGCTGATAGCCACGGTCACCGACAGTTCGACTGTCAGCATCTGGAACTTTGCCACGGGTCAGTACATTCAAAAGTGCAAGGGTCACATCACCAGCGTCTATTCCGTAGCCTTCCCTCGTCGGCACAATGAGCTCGTCGCCTCGGGCTCTGACAAAGGTGAGGCCAGGATATGGAACATTGTCACAGGAACCTGTCTCCACGTACTGGACCAAAGAGGCGGACCTATCTGGGCCATGTCATTCATGCGAGGGCCCGGGTGTTCAGATCAGCAGATTATGACATCCTCCGACACTGGAATGGTTAAAATCTGGAAGATCGCAACAGGCGCATGCATCTACACATTGAAAGCTCACCGCCAAATGGACAGCCTCAACTTTGCGTCATTTTCCCATAATGGCCAGCAGCTTGCCACGTCAGCTGATGATGGAGAGGTCGCGGTATGGGATGTCGTCTATGGCGGTTCTGTCTGGTCTGTGTCCTTCTCGCGCGACGACCGTTGGCTGGCTACCTGCTCGAGAGACGGGCCCGTGAGGATCTGGGACCAAGCCAAGGGTGACCCCTGGTACGTCTTTGATCCCCATACCGACGCCGTCTACTCGACGTGCTTCTCAAACAGCTGCTCCATGCTTGCTGCGGCCTCTGAGGATCGTACGATCTCGATATCTGCTGTTGACGGAGGATGTTTGCATCGGTACAGAGGCCACGATGGGTCGGTGTGGGCAGTGGCTTTCTCGCCCGATGATGGCCGTATTATTTCTGCGTCCAGCGATCGCACTCTGAGACTTTGGGACGTTGAAGAAGAGGCTTGCCTACAGGTGGTTGAAGTGGGCACTTCCTTGTCTGCTCTCTCCTTCGACGACATCGGTTATCATGCAATCAC
Source organism: Thyridium curvatum (assembly GCF_004353045.1). Taxonomy (NCBI): domain Eukaryota; kingdom Fungi; phylum Ascomycota; class Sordariomycetes; order Thyridiales; family Thyridiaceae; genus Thyridium; species Thyridium curvatum. Next base: position 373,879 of record NW_022156761.1, on the reverse strand, counting down.
TGAGATCGGACGTTTCAAATTAGACTGGAGACCGAGCGATTCACCGACAGCGCCAGACGCCATGGTCGATTCCTGTAATGAGGTTATCGAGTCCCGCATTACAGAGGAACCAACTACCAATCAAGCTGTTACAAAGCTTCCCGAATACGGCTTGAGCATAGATAGAAATTGGATTACAAGGGATGGTGAGAATATCATTTTGCTGCCACCATACTGCAGGCCTCTTTGTTCAGCTATTTCACGCCAGACGATTTGTATCGGTTGTCGAAGCGGGCAGGTCTTGTTTATTGACTTTACTTCTGATACTCGAGCCTGAAAACAGCAGTCCAGATACATTACAAGGGGAAGAGCATATATTAGTTTACTTAATATTAAACGCTGAATGTTTCGAGGTTTACATGTGCAAGCAAGCTAGATGTGGAAATGTACTGCAATACCGCTTGATTCCTTAGTACTACTGCCTGTCTGAGTAGGTGGGAGCCACCCCTTCTATATACAATAGTGTGAATAGCCTCAAGTACCGGTACTTCGTACCATAGGTGTCAGACTGCAGTATCTCCGATTTCGGCACTAGATATGTAAGAGAAACCTTAATTGCCAGCCCTGGAGGTCACAGAAGAGAGGATTACAGGACAATAAGAGAGCAGACAGCTAGTGCAATCTTCCCAAGTAGCACTGTTTGAGCACTGGGAGGGCACCGGAGGCTGCGGAGGGCTACAGGGCTCTGTGTCTTCTGGGCCGCTAACCCAGTAACTGCGGACTGTGTACACGTCATAGGCGCTGTAGATGGATGACTAGGGATGAATGTAAGCGTATAGGTAGTAGGATGTACCGCTCCGCATGAAGAAGACGCTGCATCCAGAATTTCAGTGGTAATAAGAGATTCATCCAGAATTTTAGTGGCAACAAGAGATTGTGCAGCGGGTGGAAAGGAATTGGCGGGCTGTATATCACTCTCGAGGTGGCAGCCGTGGCTCGCCTGGAAGATGTTTGCCATGCAGTGCACTATGAACTGCTTCATGTCGTAAAGGTTCTCTCCGGGGCCTTCGTTGCACCGACAGGGGAGGATGGATCATCCACCCCATATACCTTGGCTACAAAGGGGTTCTTCAGATTTTGACGGAGTTGAGAACATCTTACATGTTCACGCAGCACCCGATCGGCAAGCTATTACTAGGTAGTTACCTGTTGATCAACGAGTGTGAATAATGACAGCGCCACAGTCTCACATGCGGGATGCTTGAGATCCGATGACTCTCATTGCGACGTGCGGCGCTTTTCTGGAATGTATGCATTGGTGAGCACCTGCTTCCAGTGTGGGGAGATGCTAACTTCAGCCATAAGCAGCGTACATAGGTAATGCAGCCTCGGAGCTTCCTTGCCATGGATGTTCATCCAGCAGACTTGCAGTGTAATAGACGTACTTTCCTTAGCGTACAAGCCCGTACGGAAGGCAGGTAGAGCTGCAGTGCACCCGCTTCCTTGAACCCGTGCTCAGGCTCGATCCTATCATCCAGGACCACGTCATCCTTGTGAAGCTTTTCTTTGCATCCCGTTCAGACCCAGCCAGTGTCCATTTCTGGCTGCAAACATCATCATCCTTTCGTTCATGTCAACCATCGCTCAGATATCGTCGTTTCACCGCTCGTGGTAAACATACGATCCACCTTTTGTCAGAAGCCACATGCCATCAACTATCGCTCGTTCTCGTCTCATCCATTGGGCAAGGCAAGTCAAGGGAGTTTCCAACGTGCCGCTCTGGCTCCACGCGCTAATCTCATACACCACCTGTAGGGCTACTACAGTTATTCTTCTCACACTTGCTGCACGGCTCCACCTTCCCTGCTACTCGATCGCCACTAGCCAGCCCGCAGCCCAGGACAAGCCGTATCCTCCTCGTATTCGGTTGAGTATCCAGCCAGTCCAACAAGATGTGTCACTACTACGGCAAAGTGCGTTGGGCAAAATGCAACCATGCCGTGTCCTCCAATGATCTTGAACCCCAACATCGAAAAGTTCTGGGGTAGTGCAGACAGGCCGATGAAGGAAAAAGGCAATGCAACACGTACATATACCAGGTCAACACGGAGCACATCGAGGCTGATGTATTCGAAGATGAGACGCTCCCGTGCCCGGTGTGCCACGCGTGGGTGCGAAGAGTGGACAGGCTCTGGAAGATGTTCACGGACGAGCTGGTATCCGAAAAGTTGCTGGGGAAAGGCAGGTTCTCCAAAGCTGAGATCCAGGCATTGACGGAGAGAAGAAACGAGGCGACGTTTTACTTCCCGGATTTCTGGAACCATTTTGACGAGCTGGAGAAGGGTCAGAAAGACATGTTTGAGAGGTGCTACCGCCAGGCATTGCACCAACACCTGGGTTGGAAGACAACGGGGCCCGTGTGGGAGTGGAGGAAACATGGCAATGCCGATTTACCCAACATTTATGCCAACCTGTGTGCCGGTGCGTACGTCGAGGAGGAGACCGGAGACGAGAGGACCAGAGACGACACCCCTACTGGAGAGGAGGATCGGGGCCGACGTTAAGGGCGCCATTGAGGGTGGTGGTGATTGACTGATCAACAGTAGCGTCTTGACTATGTTGTGTGCGCACTTGGCGGCACCGAGCGAACCGTGAGCTAGGGGGCCTTTCTGTTTATTTTCCTCGCCCGGGACACTTATCGGTTCAGCTCAGCGACAGACAATAAATAGCATTTGGATTTAGACAGTGTGGGAGACCCCCCTTGGTCTTACTGGTCGATTCGATGTCGTGTCGATGTCTGCGTAGTGAAGACTCCCCGGCTGGCTGGTGGGCGCTCATTCGTCGACCAGTCAAGCATCGTCACTGGAGCACCTCCCAGCCACCGGGATTTGCCAACACACACCTCCAAGCCACCAGACCACACCACCTTCTCGAGCACCCACAATTCTACCTAGCTCGCCGGACTGACGCCGGCTCGATCCGCATCGCCGGCCACGGACGACACCCAACCACAACTGCTGGTATCGAAATCCTTTTGTTAACTATCCTTCCAAGGCAATCGCTCAATCTCTGAGCACAGCAGTCTGCCTCCCCAGCCATGATGGACCGCCCCTCGCCAGCCAGGATCCAGGCCTGCCAGCCGTCCCCGTCCAGCTTCCCGCCGCCCATGATGCCATCCCATCACCAACAGCAGCCAATCCAGCCCAGCGGACCCGTCCTCTCACACTCGCAGCAGCCACCCCAGCCGCCCCAGCCGCCCATGATGTCCGGCGCTGGCGGCAGCGCCTATGCCAGCTCGCCTCCTCCTCCTGGCTCGCTCCAGCAGCATCAGCAGCATAGGCTCGAGGAGATCCACGTCACGGGGCCTGTGCTGACCCAATCGCCGACCCAGATGGTGCCGCGGGACCGAGACCTCAAGGCCGCGCGGTCGACAGCCGAGTTCGCGGTACGCGAGTACATAACGCTGCAGCGGCGGCGGTACGGCGCGAGCACGGCCAGCGTTGGCGGGAGCGACCCGGCGCTCGAGGACCGCATACGGCGGCAAGCGGGAATGGCGGGGGCAAGCCTGCGGGCTGTGCGGGAGAGGGTCGTAGGTCTGGCGAGGGAGGCCGAGGCGCACCGGTGGAGGAAGTGGATGCTTGGTGGCATTCTGTGACTTCCCCCCTGTCTTGAATGGCTGGGTTTGTCATGATCTCGCTGACAGTGAGTTACAGTGCATCGTTCATCCCATTGGTCAAGAGGCTTTTTCGGCGGCCCCGCGAGGAGAAGGGGCTTGAGGGTGTCAGTGGAACGGAGTATGCTTTCCAGAAGAGCAAGACTTTGATATCACGGATTCTCAATTCGGTGCATGGGAAGAGCGGGCTCGCATCGGTGGCCTTCTTCGTGTTCGCTGTCCTTTATGTGTTTTCGAACGAGGTCTCTTTGCGCGTGGCTAAGACTCTGTCTAAAAGGCTGAAGCGCCTCACGGCCAAGGTTGAGAGTGGCGAGGGAGATATTCAAGAGCGAGACCTGGAGATGTTAAGTGGCTGGAGGTGGAGGATCTTGTCGTGGACGGAGTGAGCATGGGCCGAGTCACCAACAGTAACGAATGGCGGTTTCGTAGTACAGTATTGGGATAAGATTTAATCGTTACGCATAATGGAGCCTCTGCCTGGAAACGAGGCGTTCTACCACAGCCACGCAGCCAAGGGAGCATGCCCATGCCCCAGCACATGCTCTCAGTCACTGCCAGTTGTGCAAGATAGCAGTAGCCATATGCGTGTCGACTGGCACATAAACAATAAACGTGCTTCCTGCCAGATATTGTACTTTAGGTGGATCATGTCTTTGCCAGTTCATCCGCAGCAACCTGAAGCTCGGCCTAGCTACCACGTTCAAAAGTTTTCGTGCAGAAACCCGGCGTGCCTACAGTAGACATCTTCCAGCATCTCAAGCCAAGCGTTGATTCTCGCTGTCTTCCAACCCAGTAGCAAGCCTTGCGCCTGTTCTTCTACGAATGTTTCTCATAATACCGTCTTCGATTTTGTCCATACGTTCATTCGCTGCTTGTTCATCCTCCGGCTGCACCCGGCCAGATCGACGATCGACTACCCACCACGTCCCCAGGACCAGGATTGTCAGGGGGATCATCGACGCAAAGTATATCCAGATGCGAGGAGAGACCGAGCCGTGGATATCTGCGCAGTTTTGGGTGTATCAGCGCAAAGTCCTGCCACGCTAGAGGAGGACTCTGTCGTTTCCTCACCATTGTCAAACTTGAAGAAAGACATGCTGAACAAGGACGATAGGAATGTGCCAGGGAGGAAGAAAGCGCCTAGCATAGTCAGGGTCTTCATTGACATGCTGTCTTGCCTGCTTATCAAAGCCAGGCGGCTCTGCTGGTCTGCGATCCTCAGGTTCAGTCTTGATTCTCGCTGGTTTATGAGGCTATCCATCTGAAGACCACTATTAGCAAGCTTGAGATGTGCTGGTTGCCAAGCCCCATGCAAGACATTGTGTAATTTCTGTACATACAACCTGTCTTTGCACATTTAGCCGCTCGAGTGTGACTTGAGAGTATGCTTCAAGGGCGTTGAGCTTTATTGTCAGATACTGCAAACGGTCTCTTATCTCGTGATGCATCTCTGTCAGCTCTTGAGACTTTTCATCTTCCGAGCAGGTCTGCCAAAAGAACTCTGTGGCATCGGCCATCTGGTCAATGACGTTTCTCCAGGCCTGCGGACGCTTCCACATGGCTTTGCACTGACAGTCGGCTAGGCCACGATTAATCGCATCGAGCAGGTGGTCATTGGCGGAGGGTTGACTCTTGCTTGGATCCAACTGATAGCGTTGAGACAATGCTTCTTCGAGCGCGCGGAGCTTGGCTCGAACGTCCCGTTGCATTTTGTCGTTCTTAGTTGCCAGCTCTTTGTTCAGTGCCAGCACTGGCAAGAGCAGTGGATGGCTCCCAGGCTCCTTGAAGTCCTGGAACAAGTCTAGGGTCTCGTTGAACTTGGCGGACTCTGTAGCTTTGATGTATCCATTTGTCATTTTTGTTGGAAAAGAATAGGAGAGCATCATCATCCATCCTCTTGAGTGCCCCAGCCACTCGACATCCGACTTGCGAAATACGAGCTCTGTTGCTTTTGTGAGAATATGTTTGGCAAGAAGGAAGCCCTGGTATTTGGACTTACGCAGACAATCTTTCGACAATTCCCGTTTGCCAGTCCACCAAAACAACGGGCCGACGGCACTTGATGTCTCGAGGTTGCGAAATGGGAGCTTGAACTGGCGGACCAGGCCATCAAAGGCTTCCTTCGGCAATGAGATCACTCCCGGTTCGAATGTTTTTGGGTCGCGAGCATTGAGCTGGAGACTGTGACACGAATACGCGGTATCAGATGGGTGAAACGACCAGGGGGAATTTTGCATCACTTGAGGAATATCACTAGACTAAAGGACTGACTAGTACACCTTGGTATCTAGGTGTATCGGTACACGAATGCCTGATCACGACTCTACTCACAGGAGGCGGATCCCACTGGCGAATGTCGTTCCTTTAGGCAATGCCGGGGCTTTGAACGTCCCCTGTGCTGGTCAGTACAATAAAAAAGACCGTTTCAGTCTTTGGAGCTTACTTTGCGAACAATGAAATTGTCAAAGTCATCGCCCAGTTTCAAACTGTGCTGGTCGGAGGTATTGTACTGGCCATCCTGGAATCAATTGATGAATTCATTGGCACGTTAGCGATTGGCTTGATGTGCGTAGGTTGCTGTCATTCATGCCTTACCGAGTATTGCAGGACTTGCAGATAACCTGTTTCTTCGCAAATGACATCGCACTCGTCGAGGTGCCGGCGGTAGAAGATCTCGTCCATCTCCCACAGCCATGAGCGATTAGGAGGGAAGAGCCAGCCCAAGTCGGAGAACAATTTTGGGGGGCAGATAACTGGGCAGGTGGCCAACAATGCAAGGTCTATATTTCAGCCTTCTCTCCTTGTCTGCTTGCCTGCCAGAATGATCAAATGATTACTTAGGTCGCCTGCATAGAATGTGCATGCATATTCAGCGGAGCAGCCGATTGGCTGTTTCCAGCTTCTAAGGTGAGAAAATACCAATCAGGGTTGCATCAGGATGCACGCCACATAATCAGCCAGCCACAGCCAGTCAATGCCTAGTTGACCAGGTTGATCACCGTTGTCAACTTAGCAAATGGCGCTAAGGCAGAGTGTGATTCCCACTTGACCAAGCCTCACCACCTCCCGCAAGGGTAATTTCACAACAGTCCGAAACAGAAGTATCACAGCGGCTTGATGTGTCTCCCAAGGGCCCCCAGGACCGCGCTCATCAACCCAACATATCTGCCACGAGTCCTAGAATCTCGTGCCTTTATAGACAAAGGACCGACCACGCACGCATTTGAGGTTCTTTGGAACTCCATAAGCAAAGTCCCCTATACCTCCTACTACTTGGAGCAGGCACAAAGTCACGGCAGTGACAACCAGGAGGTAACGGTTGACCACACAGTGCAGAAGTCTGCAGGATAATATGATGTTGTGCGCTGAATAGTGTGGTCGCCTGAGGGTCGGAAGATGGTCAAGTGTTTGGGAGATGGATGATTCCAAAGTGCGAATGAAGTGATGGCTTTGGTGATGTGCTTCCCTTGGCCAGGCCCTTCAGTGAATTTCACTATCACGCTCATTTCCAGCCTTCCAACCATTATCATCTAACTATACATGCTTGGTACACCAGAGTGACTTGTAGTGATGGGGGGCACTATTATCTTTATAGTGTTTATGGAACCTATGCTGATTGATGTGCTGAACTGCAGGTATCTATCTCTAGTTCCAAAGTTTCCAGTCGATACACTACCAACACTTGATACAGACAAACCAAACAAACAAAGCCTCTCTGCTATTTTGACTGTGAATTTCGGAGCTGTGGGGATTGTAGAGTGCACTCATTGTCCTTATCTTGTTGCAAAAATGAAACTGATACGAAAGTGATATATACATAACTGTCGGTTCGGCTGTGTTTTGGGTACGTAACTACGTATCCAGGTGTCGTAAGACTAATACTGGCCAGTCACAGTGTGGCTGCTGCACAGCCGCACGTTGCCTCAACCCGATCCGTTGCCAGTAACAGCCGGACTGCGATCACACCGAGTGCCGGAGTGCCAACAATAACCTCAGTATCAAATGGTCTCGCCAAGCAGAAATTCAAATCACCAAGTCGTCAACAATCACTGCCCACTGAAGGACAGGGCTGGATTGAGTAACGCTACTAGCCATTCACACCAAAGTTGGGAGGCCCGGGCCACTGATGCAAGTGACAGAGTGGGCGCCTGAATTTCGATAGTTCAGGCGGTGATTAACTTGCGATAGATAGTGAAGCTGGTTTTGTTTTCCCCCACTGGTTTCCCCTAACCTGAGGGTGCAATCAGAGCGCTCGGTCATCAAAAAGTGAAGCATCGGTCACCATTTACCTTCTCTTCACCTTCTCTTCACCTTCTCTTTACCTCCTCCAAACACCCACGATTGCGCCCGCCGCAAAGAGTCAAGCCCAGCCAGTCATCGCTAAATTTCCCACCATCAACTTCACAGACTTACGGAACAGCCACCATGTGCTACTACTATCGGCACGTCAAGTACCACAAGTGCTCTCATACCGACCAATTCAAGAATCACGCCATCCCAACCAAGAGCCGACTCTGCTGCAGGGCCATCATGGGAGAAGACTGCGAGACCAAGTACAAGCTGAAATACACCTGGATGGTCGAGGACTACTGCCCGAGGTGCAAGAAAAGTCTTGTGAGAAAGGCCGAGAAGGAGTACTGGAAGGACAACGTACAGTTTGACTACTGCCTTGAGTTCTTGGAGCCATCCATCCATGAGGCGATCCGGTCCGAGTTCGCTGCGGTCTCAAAGGAGGCATTGAAGAACTTCAGCAATGAGGGAATTCGGAAGAAGCTCAGGTCAATGCTGGAGAAGCTTTTTGGCCTGGTGGGAAAGACGGAGATCCCGGAGGGCTATTTCTTGACAGGAACAGGACAGGACTGAAGGCTTGCTGAGGTGGTCTTGAGGGAGGGAGGGAATCACAGGAGGAAATATGTCACACGGGGATTAACCATGGGAGGAATGGAATTTGGTGCAGGACAGTCACTGGCAGTGATTATTATCATCAGAACTTGGAGGAAAGGAGGACCAGCTGCGTTTACTTGTACTAGTAGACCATGTAATTACTTACTGCAATAAGGTACTTCCACAATGAATGGGTGGGTGGAGCCATTTCTTGGCTTGGTTGGCTTCAATGCCAGCTCCAGCTCGAGCTCGAGCTCCAGCTCCTCCCCCGCTTCCGTCATAGCCTCCAGAAGCTCCAAGCTCTCTCTCTCTCCCTCTCCCGCACGCACGCACGCATGCCTTTGGCTGCATACATCATCCCGTGATCGTGAGATGAGATTCTTGCAACACTCGCTCCCTTCTTTTCTTGTCGCTCCTGCAGACTAGAGAACTCGATTCTCAGCATCGACAGGCATTTCTGAAACACACCAAATCCGACGCTCGCGACCCCCACCAAAGGCGCCCGAGCACATCAGGCAGCCTGACTGATCTGGTCCCTCGCTCGGGAGCTTTCCTCAAACCGCAAAGCAAGGCAAGAAAAGCCGCATGTCCCTTCGCCAAGTCGCCAGGATGACCGTCAAGACCGTCGCCGACCTCCCCACCCTCTCCCTCCTCTACAAGGCGAACCAGATCGACCTGACCCCTCCCTCGACCGCCCGCCCACCCCCGACGACCGTCTCCTATCCCTCCTTGCAGCCGATCAAGCCCTCCAAGGCCCTCAACGACAAGATCTCGCTCTACCGCGGCGACATCACCACCCTCGCCGTCGACGCCATCGTCAATGCCGCCAACACCTCTCTCCTCGGCGGCGGCGGCGTCGACGGCGCCATCCACCGCGCCGCCGGGCCCCAGCTCTACCAGGAGTGCAAGACTCTTGGCGGCTGTGCCACGGGCGGCGCCAAGATTACCGACGCCTACCGCCTGCCTTGCAAGAAGGTGATCCACGCCGTGGGGCCCGTCTACAACGTGATCGACCCGGGCGTGAGCGAGGAGGACCTGACGAGCTGCTACGCCACCGCCCTCGAGCTGGCGATTGACAACTCGTGCCGCAGCATCGCCTTCAGCGCCATCAGCACCGGTGTCTACGGGTACCCCAGCAGGGAGGCTGCGCCGGTGGCCATCACGGCCGTGAAGCGCTTCCTCGAGAGCGATATGGGCACAAACCTGGACCTGGTGGTGTTTGTGGTCTTTGAGAAGAAGGACCTGGATGCCTACCACAAGTACCTCCCGTATGTATCTTCCACCTCCTGTCCCCCCTCCTTTTTGTTCATATGCCTAGCAGTATTGAATACTGAACTGACCTGCCTCAATGTGCAGAGTCTATCTTCCTCCCGTCCCTGAAGGCGGTGCAAAGACCGGCCCCCTCCAAAACCCCGACAGTGCCGACCCCACGGATGCTGATGAGGAGGCGGCCGAGGCCAAGACTGTGGCGAGCGAGTTGCCCGACGTTCCCAAGTCGGACCCAGATGGAGAGGGCCGGGTGGAGAAGAAGCAGCGGCAGGAGTAGATAGATACACACTGCCGTCCCCGTTTTCTGAACGACGGATGCATCGAATGGTCACTTTGAGCAGGGTTTATCAAAGAAAGAAAAGGAGCCACGGCGTTCTGGGATTCGGGTTATCGAGACCTGCCTCCCACCGGGGTAGAAGCATAGCACATTCAGGTTCTGGTTGTTGGCATCAGATTTATCTATCAATGAATAATGACTTTTTCATTGGTCTATATCCCATTTTAGGCCAAGCGCTCACGGTTGTCGAAATAGCCTCCTGCACCCGGGATGCCGTGCCGCATGACCCCCCGGCCCACACGGCATGTGAGTCGGTCCTCATCCTCAGCTTTAATCTCGTATATCTCTGATTTCCACGACGGATCTGGGCTGCAATTGTAGTCAGGGTCAGGATGTTGAATGGAGAGAACCAGAGTGCATGCTTGAGGGCGTTAAAGGACACTTGCAGATCGGGACAACTGGAGTTTCCTTTCCTTGGGAGCCGGAAGCAGCCGCCGATGATGTGCAAGGTGTTGAAGCCAGCTACAAGAGCGTCCGCTTGGGGTGGAAGGGTTTGGCGAGATGACGGGTGTGTAGGACCTTGCTACGGCGTCTCCATTCGATGGCTTGTGGGATGTACTTGTCGAGAGGCTTTCGGCTGTGGATGTACTGGATGTAGTGTAGTATTACCTATAGGCTAATGGTGATGTCACTGGACGGGACGGGGGTGTGCATGGACTGGATGCTTTCTAGCTCAAGGACCAAACAGATGACCAGATTCGATGGTAGAATTAATGCATCATTCTATTGTAAACGACACGCTTGTTGCCTCCGAGCTGTGCGTTGATATGGGCTATGATCTCCTCAGTTAAATTCCTCCAAATGATAATCCTACATGGAACCTAGCACACAAGCTTATACGACAGCCAAGCCCCGTCCTGGCATGATCCGACGGGGAGCTCCGTCTCCCCCGCCGAGCAAGCTTCGTCGTCGTACACGTATACTGAGCGGGCACGCGGGTTAGACCTGTATTCTGTGGAGCGGTTCGATGGCATGGTGTTGGCAGTCATATGAGAGAAGGCTCTTACGTTTGCAGAGGTTGTTGGTGACAGACATGCTCCCGATGGGCGCGGTGAAGGGCTTGCAGGTACCCACGTTGGATTGGGTCAGCGTGTACACGCCCTGGTTGTCCTCGGAGCAGCCCGCGACGCCAAAGGTGCGGAAGTCGGCCTGATGAGGGTCGTTGCGGGTGACCGCTGCCGCGAGGGCCGAGGATGCGAAGAGGAGGGCGACGGAGACGCTGGTGGGAGGGAAGTGCATTTTGCGAACTCTCCAAGGGGCGCCGAAGTGATGCTTCTCTAGGAACAATGACAACGAGGGAGAGTATGTTCTTTTGAAACTTTATGTTGCTCGAATGGGAGAGGCTGGAAACTGCGGTGCTGTCTTCCGCTCCGAGAACAAGCCCTCGATCAAGGCCTAGGCCATCTTATTATACACTTTCGACTCTCTGCCTCTGGTAGACCCTGTGATGCGCGTCTTTCTCTGTTTCGTATCGTCATGCCTAGCTTCAAGCCTCCAAGACCCAAAAAAAGAAGACGACCCGTGATGATGCTCCGTACCGGTGCAGTAGTGCGACATGGCAAGAAGTTTGAACTCAGGTCGGCACACACACGAGCAGCAGCGAAACGTGGTGCACACTGGGGCAGCTTGTCATCGGGCCTTTGCATGCATTAATTACATTCTCTCGCTTCTCACCGACTGCATCTTACAGGAATAGGAAGGGTCTGGAGCCTGTCAAGTCACCAATTTTGGATACGAAGACGTGCGCCGCCGTCGAAGTGGACGGGGCTGTTCCTTTGGAATCGCCAGACTGACGTAGTGTGTTCCCCGACCGGGTGTCCGTCGGTGTCGGAGAGCATCACTGGTGGGACGGTAAGCCCAGGATGGAGACGCTGTCTACGTGCGTTGATCATTAATCAGTCCGGAGGCATGGCTGGAGATCCTTCATTCGACCTGTGCCGTGTGGATGAAGAAGCAAGGTTGAAGGAAGGTTCCGTAGGCACATGAGGTCATGTTAGCGTGGCTTGTAAGACTCTCGTCGACCCAAGAAAAAGGAGGACGTGCAAATGCTCTGATCGACTCGGCTTACTGGAACAGTCGAAGCCGTGTTTGCCGGTTGGTGTGCGTTGCTGCACATGAACCAGATCCAGCTCGCCTGTGACACTTCGCGATGGACGCCAATGCGAGTGGACAGTGGTCAGTTCGTTCAAGCCGTGCCCTCTGTTGGACAGATGCAGTGGCTTGTGCGAGTGCGGACGGTGAGGGCCGAAAGGGAGGTCGATCACGCTGCTGTCCTGGTGCTGGACGGCCGAAGCATCAAGGTCTTCAGACCGGTGTCGGAGGAATGCGTCTGGCTGCACCGTCCTTTTCAACGAGCCGGCGGGGAATACATGCGATGAAGATGACTCTCGGTATAGGCCTAGGACGGCGCATGCAGAAGTCGTGCTGGACCATCAACTCAACGTCTCTTCCGAACGGCTGGTGCTGTTGCGTGTTGGGTCAGCAGATCCAAACCCAAGACCTGGCCACACCCAACGGCCCAGGTCACCCAGACCTGCAGTTATGTACCAAGCGGGAGTGAAATGCGAGAACGAAAGGAAGGGATGAATATTTCTTTTCTCCGGATGCAGGGCAAACAGAAAGAAAAGGAATAGAAAAAGAATGCAAGGCTTGGCGGATAAGAACGGGCAGTTTGGTGAATTTGATGCTTCACTGCTTGCTTTTGGCGCAGGTGGAGGCGTGTCGAGATGCAGGGCTCCATGGCCAAGCCAGAGGGCCGGGGCATCGCGAATGAAAGGACGGTAGCACATGTCTTGTCACCATAGCTTGCCTGTCTCGGTCTGTCTCTGTCTCTGTCTCCGTCTCCGCCCCCAACCAGATATCCACATAGTTCACCAGATCGTATCACTCTGTAGATTACCTACCTTAGTTGGGTGGAAAAGTATGGATGGAGTCAGGTAGGTAAGGTAAAGTACTTTAACTATCTCCATCAGACCTGCCTCTCAGGGCAAAGGGCACACTCACTGCAACTACAAGCACTGCCCAGGTGATCCGCCGGCCAGGACCCAAAAGGAAATCAATGTGCTCGTGGCCACGGGAAATGGCACCCTCAGCGGGAATCCTGGAGGGACGGCCCCTGTAAAGCCGCTCGCTAACGGGCCGTCAGGCGCTAGCCCAAACTGATAAACACAAGTACGGAGGTACCTACTAGGTAGGTAGGTAGGAGGGTAGGTACCTAAGTACTCGTAATAAACGGTCGGGTCCACCACGAAAGTCAATCATCCCAGACACACACACACACACACACACACACACACGCCAAGTAGGATCGGGTAGGTCGATTCTCACGGCTTGACCCCGTCTCGGCATCGGCCATGCCCACGGAAGCCAGCGGTGTGAGCGACGACACGGCAACGGCAGGAGCATGGGAAATGAGGCATGCACAGCCTTGCAGCCAGGAGACGCAGCGCGCGCCGCCTGTGCTGCTGCTCCTGTGGCGCCCGCGATGGCACTGGGCCGCACGAGCCGTGAGGTTGCATTAACAAGCAATAACACCACTGTGCTTTGTCCCGAGTAGTTAATTAGTTATCCATTGATCTCGCTGGCAACCAGGTTCCAGGGACACACCAGACCTTCCCCCAGCATCTCGAGCTCCCGCCGCCGCAGCACGTCCAGCGAGGGCCCGGTTCGCCAACATCGACCCGTCACCACATTGATGTCCACTCACCTGCCGGTTTCAGAAGGTCATTGAGCTGATCTAAATTACGCTCGGGCGTGTTGGATAAGGCTGGCCAACCACCATCGCCTCCCAGGCTGCGAGATCCTTGCCCTCCGGCCGGCCTTCTGTTAGTTTGCGATGTGGACCTCCGTCCTCTGGTCCTGGTTGCGCTGCTCTGCTCTGCGCTGCTCTGCTCTGCTCTGCCCGGTGCATGGAGTCCTCGGATGCGTCCTGCTGCAGCTGAGTCTGCGCGACACAAAAGCCAGCCCATGGTTGAGGCCATCGGCGATATGCAGGGAGAGGATTGCCGCACATCCACCCACGCACGCTAGCCATGTAGCCCTCCGAAGCTACTCCTCATATGGCAGCTCACCTTGTTCCTACATATGGGTCCTCAGGTCCTGGCGTCAGTAGCGCCCACCGTACCTGCACCGCGAGGCATCACAACAGCCCTGCCCAGAAAGCGAGGGATGCATTGCTTCTCGGCCCGCCCGGGCTCCTTCACCGTTGGACCCCCCGGCCATATGGCCCAAGGGACGTGCAGCTCGCCGCGGAGGGACCAGCTGCGTATATATGCTTGGCTACTCCCCACGGGTGTCCAACAGAGCTCTCGCCGCGATGCCTCCCAAGCGAGCCAACCCCTTCAAGAGTCGTGCGCTGCTGTCGCCTGCCTGTCATTCGTTTGCTGGCGGTCCCTGCGTGAAAAGAGCTCGCGTTTGACGCACCACAAGGTCAAGAAGATACGATAAACAGCCAAAGCATGAAGGCACAAGTCCTCGCTGTGCCGGCGCTGCTCGCCGCCTCGGCTTATGCCGAGTGTGCTGCGGATAATTGCCTCCGCGCTCTGCGGGCGACACAGACCCCCGGCCGTCTCGAGACTGCTCGGGCGTTCTGCGCTACCTTTACCGTGTCGGCCGTTGCCCAGACGGCTATTCCCACTTTCGCCCTCAACGGCTGCAAGGACAACCAGAATGCGCTGATGTCGGCCCGTATCTCGAGCGCCTGCTCGTGCATCGCGACGACGACGACCTCGGTGACCTCGGCCCCGCCGACTGGTCAACCTACTGGAGCTTGCGCCAGTGTGAGCAGCTCGTGGGCTGCCCAAGTCGCGGCCAATCCCAGCGGTAGGCGAAAAGCAAGAACATTTTCGTGCACTATTACCCAGCATCTCTGACATCTCTCCTCCTCTTCAGCCACCCCCACTGTTGCGGCTTCCCTCGCCAATGACTGCCTCAAGTCAGTGCCTCTGGGCAAGCAGGCTGCCATCGAGCTGGTTGAGGCCATGGAGCCCTACCTCGAGTGGCAGAGCGATGCCGCCTACAAGGCTGCTCCTCCCTCCGACTACTTCTATCCGGCGTACGACCTGTTCAAGGCCCTAGCTGATGTCAAGGCCAAGCTTGAGGGGGACAAGTACGACAGCGAGTACGCCTTCCAGGCCGACCTATACGCCACTGTCTTCGGACCCGGTCACGACGGCCATTACGTCTTCTATCCGGACCTACTGACCAAGGTCTTCGACTTCAACCGCCAGCGATCGCTCGTCTCGGTCAGCGAGGATGGCACGTCCCTGCCCGTGATCAAGATCTACGAGGATGTCTTGTCTTCTCCGTCTACGGCCTCTGCCGTGACTAAGATCAACGGCATTGACGCCGCCAAGTATGTCGAGGACGTCATATTCACGGCCTCGTTCAACCAGGACGCCGATGCTGCGTACAATACCATGTTTTTCGAGAAGGCTTTCCCGCCCGCCGGTGCTGGCAAAGGCTACTTCAGCGGCGGTGGCCGTATCCGATTCATCTACCAGGGTGCCAACACTACCTTCACCTTTGCCAACGGCACCGAGGCCACCTTTGAAAACTACGCCCGTGTCAAGACGTCCCTTGCAGGCATCACGGACGGCGCGTCCATGTATCAAAAGTTCTGCAGCCCTTCCGCATCAGCGACCGTCGCGGGCAGGATCGGCGCGCCAGTTGGCGCCGCTGCGGCCGCCGACGTCGTGGGCTACCCGCCCGCAGTCATCAGCACCGAGGACGGCATTGTCTCTGGCTACTACCTGGAGGGCGATGGGCTCGACGATGTTGCTGTTGTTGCCCTGCTCGCATTCGAGAACGACTCACCGGTCGAGTTCCAGTCCGTGCTGCAAAAGTTCTTTGCTCAGGCTGTCAAGGATGGCAAGAAGAAGCTCGTTATCGACTTCTCCGCCAATGGTGGCGGCTATATCCTGCAAGGATACGACTTCTTCCGGCAGCTGTTCCCCGATGTAGTGCAGGACGGCTACTCGCGCTGGAAGGAGAACGACGGCTTCATGACCATCTCTCGCGTTGTATCCGATGCAGTCGCCTCCATCAACCCCAACACGAGCTCCGACTCGCAGCTCATCAACGACTACCTATCGTGGTTCAATTGGCGGTACGACCTCGACATCAACGACCAGCCCTTTACCTCCTTTGAGGACAAGTTCGATCCGCACGTTTTCAAGAACACGCCCTACACCGATCTCATGCGCTGGAATCTCTGGGACCCGCTGACCACCAAGAATGCGACCTTTGGCATCGGCATCGACATTACGGGTTACCGCTCCTTGGCCAACGCCACCGCCCCCTTTGCTCCCGAGAACATCGTCATGCTGCTCGACGGCTTCTGCGCCTCGACCTGCACCCTGGCCGCCGAGATGCTCCGCCTGCAGGGCGGCGTCCCCTCGATCGCCATGGGCGGGCGGCCCAAGGCGGGCGGCATCCAGGGCGTCGGCGGCATCAAGGGCTCGCAGGTGCTGCAGTGGGCCGACATCAAACGCTACGTCGACGACGCGCACAAGCGTGCCACGACCGACGCCCAGCGCGCCGCCTTGTCGCGCTACTCGGACCTGCCCGTGAACCGGTCCACGGCGGCGGCGGTCAACGTGCGCGATCAGATCCTGCGGGGCAACGTCCAGGACGGCCTGCCCGCGCAGTATGTCTACGAGGAGGCCGACTGCCGGCTCTACTGGACCGAGGCGATGGTGGGCGACGTGCGCGAGGTGTGGAAGGCGGCGGCCAACGCGGCGTTCAAGGGGGCCAAGTGCGCGCACGGCGGGATCAAGCGCGACGCAAAGAGGTCGGAGCAGAGAGCGGCCGAAGTGGCCAGGAGGTTCGTGCCGGTGCCTGTCCGGGAGGTCAAGCGGGAGGACAAGAGCACTCTGCTGAGGAAGCGCGAGGTTACTGTGGAGGAGGCGCAGAACTTCTTGGCTAGGCACGAGCAAGTTGCTATTCCTTGAACGGGCGTTCACTGCTTCGTCGAAGGGCACTGAGGTGGGGAGGGGGGGAGGGTACAACAAGTAGCACTGCTACCATTCTGGGTATATATTAAAAACACTTCATAAGTTATGATCATTACGGGACCACTATCTCTATGGTATCATATGAAATCATTAGGCGCACTCTTTCGACCCTCGTCTAGAGGTCTTGGTGTCCAGTTCATCATCCTTGACCGGCGGAGAAAAGATGTGCCCCCCCTGTGTCCTTTGATAAAGCCCCCTGCACAAGCAGGATGTGCATCCAAACGCCGAAAGCAAGCAATACCAGTGGTAACATGTCTCCTTCCGCTGCTCAACGTGGTGTGGTGTTTGTTCACCTTGTCGGGATGAAGCCCTGCGAGTCCTTCTCCTGCTCCTCAAAAGACCGCGGGAAGGCCGCGATGCCGGCCAGGATGCCGCCAATCATGAAGATGAGCGAGATGATGGACCAGATGACGCCCCAGCACTGGGAGGAGCCGCCGTAGCGTTTGGCGAAGACGCTGGCGTCAGACGAGTTGACCTTGCGGAAGATGAGATCGTCGCACTGCATTGTCGCGAACATGAATCAGCATGCACTCCTTCGCTCAACCAGGCTTGGTACCGGGAGGATTGGGATTTTGGGGCAACTTACTATATCCCACACGCTGTACAGCGAAGACATGACGCCGATGAACAGGACCACGAAGCGCAGCGGCTCGGCGTGGGCGATGAACCAGCACCCCACGAGCAGGCCGACGGCCAGCAGCACCGTCAGGATGGTCAGCCAGTCCTTCTTGCCCCACCACAGCGTCAGCAGGAAGGCGACGCCGAGGGCGATGCTAGCGACCTTGGAGGCGACGATGTCGAACCCGCAGAAGGTCAGCAGCGCGCCGATGAGCGAGCTGCCGAGGTACCCCGCGGGCAGGGTGATGGCGGACTTGCCGCCCTTCATCTGCGTGGCGCCGCCCTCGTTGGGGTCGAGCGTGATGGAGACGACCTTGCCGCCCGTCAGCACGGCGGCAAAGGCGTGCGAGAACTCGTGGAAGGCGATGACGAGCATCTTGAAGGGCCAGAGCACGTTGCGCACGTAGGGGATGTTCCAGAGGATGGCGATGGCGGCGACGTAGGCGACGATGACGCCCAGGGTGACGGTCTGGGTGTGCGTGACGGTCAAGCCCCGGCGGGCGAGGACGGGCGCCGCCGCCGCGAGGGCTGCGGAGCGGGCCGAGTGGAGGAGGGTTGAGCGGATGAGGGCTCGCGGGTGCGAGGGCGGGCGAGCGACAGGCGCCATTACTGTTTTGTTTTGTCGCGATGTGTCTGTATTGAAGGTAACTCGTGTGCGCCGTCGCGCTCAAGGCGAAGGGGGAGAATGGATTTGCCGCCTTGTGTTCGTGTCGTGAACTCACTCGTACGGTCGTGTGCCTCTTGTTGCTTCAGCGAGGAGCAATTGTCAGGAAGCGATTCAAGCTAGAAGTCACAAGGGCAGGTTTCAAGATGGATTTCTGTCGAGAGCAAAGAAAGATCAGGCGCTCAAAGCATGAAAGGCATTACGAAGGCCGTGGAGGGCTGAGGAGAGAGGCATAAAACAAGGAACAAAGAGGTGGGCTGGTCCCCTGAACATCACCCCAGGAATGCTGAGGTTGCGTAACTTGCAGGCCAACCACCCCTGTCGCACGAGCCCGTAGTGGGCGGGCTGGTGGGCATTTGTGGGCGTGGTCGGATCCCTGGGCTGGGGTTTTTGGGCGGCCCAACCAGTGGAGATCAGCAAGAATGGATTGCCGGCCACGTACCTGAAAGGCGGGCTTGGCGGGAAACGGGCACACCCTCCGCTGTTTCTTGTTTCTTCCTGGTGTGGCGTGGCGGTGGCTGAGTCTCCAGACATTGATGGAGAGTTCCGGGCCCTCTGGGCTATTTTTGGCATCCGGCACCACCACGGTCTCGGCATTACAAGTAGTGCTACCACTGCCGATGACGCGGCTCCGGATCCGGGGAGGCTCCATTGCCGATGCAATAGACGAGTTCAATGTTCTAGCTGGGAAGGAAAGAAGAAAAAAATCGTTGATCGAAGCCCCCAGGCTTGAATCCTTCCTACCTACTCATACATAATAAGGTCGACGCTTTGCACATCCATGGATGCATCTGTCTAGTGCCAGATTGTGCTTTAAGACGGATGAAAACTTGCCCAGCATTTTGCATAGTAATCAATAATGATACTGAAGAAATCAAAAGTAAAATAAAAGGGAATTGCAAAAGGGTCTCATCACAAGGTCCTTTATCGTGTGAGAGCCCTTGGAATGCCCAAACTTGAGGCTCCCCCTCCACTCACCAGACCACAGCCCTCCCCTGACTGTCACTAACCCTTTGCTCGGCACTGCTTGAGACGAAGACTACTGAGAACCAGTTATCTCTCCAGTTGACCATCTCTTAACTGATAAACCTCACTGTCACCTTGTTTGGTAATACCGCGACGAAGGGGTCGAGCTATCAAGTATGCTTCACGACCCATTAACTATTCGGTGCAGCCTTCAAAGGCTGAAGCTCTTGGTCGAACTGAGTGGAGCCTGCATGTCCCACTGCGATTCTAGAACGACTGCAATAGCTTTTGAATCCCTGGAGATATTTTAGCACTGAGTAATAATTATGTCCTGTGTCATCGATACCTTGGGAATTCACTTCATCCATCTGGATCTGGGGGCATCACCATACCTGGTATAGATCACACCTGACGCGATTCAAAACAATTCTATTAAGAAGACATCTGCCCGCGAGTCCACGGGCTTTTGACTAGGTGTTTCAACCCACTCACAAGCCCTTTTGAAATCAATACCAGACAGGTCCGTCCGTATGGCGTCCATATAACATTCGGTCACGTCTGGTACCGAGAGAGATCAACACCTAGTTTCAACATTGCAGTAGAATGAGGGCTACAGAACCCTGGTATTTCGACAAGCATGAGAGATCCTTGCGTCTCGGGCTTGTCACTGTAGGTTGTGTTGAGTACATAGAGGGGGTATTTATGAGTATTTACACCACTCCTGAGCCCTGTTGGTATATGGCTGTTTTTCCTAGAGTGGCTCCAAAATTCAGCCGACGAGCGACAGGAAGTTTTCCGGGAAGCGCAGTTTATCAAACATCTTTACCAGGACAGAGACTAACAGTGCTCTGTAAAAGTCCATTCGCCACAGAGTCATTCCAACCTTACGAGTTGAGGCTATAGAACATGAAAATGGGAATCACATCTAGCCACATTGCCCATCATTACACAATTCAATTCTGCCTCATCGCCGTAGCCGGCAGGACCACGAATCCAACTAAGCAAGGTCCAGGCCCTGCAAGTACGTGGCTATTGGAAGAGATATATCCTCTTAGAATAGTGCTCATGGCGACTAGCTTGTTTCTAGGACAAAGCTAGACCAAGCGACACCAAGCCACCTGCTGTCCGCCAACAAATAGGGGAATTAGTCTGCGGACCTGGACGCGCACGCAACTCGTGATCACATTGCCACACCAGCCCTACGCCAGATCTGCTCTCTTAATGCTAGTATCAATTCACAATCTTTGTTACGTCTGCCTCTGAGCCACCGACGTTAACATAGGCAGCCCCCACTTGGGGTCGACACGGCTCTGATTGGTGGCGACGAGTCAACCCGTCCTCCCGATTCAACCTCGCCGCGCTAAGAGGTCGGTAGCTGACGCGGCCGGGGTGACGAGCAAGTCAAGGGAGCCGGAGGCGTAATGCCGGGCCAGCCCAGTACTTACTTAACGAGGCCGCCTTCGCGGAAGGATGACAAGAATGTTCGCAACCTCCCGGGCTCCCGACTTACAAGAGAGCAAAGAGGAAAGTCTGTGGAAAAGCACGACAAGGCCATTTCCTGACATTGTTCCAGCATCACCAGGGTCGAGAAGTCTCTCTGCACTTTAAACACCTGCCAGCATGAGACTCTTCCGCCTCCTTGCCCTCGCCGTAGTCGGCACGGTCCTCGCCCAGGACACCTTTGACGACCGCCAAGTAGACTCGGACGACTCCTTCGACGTAACCAGGGGCTCTGATCGTCACAATAAGACGAGAACCGGCCCCCATCCCAATGCCAGCAGCGAACCGACCATCCTCAAGTGCATAGAGATCAGGGAACTCACCCGGCTCATCAACATAGCCAACAATGCGACCCGCCTCAACCGCACGACCCACGGCGACGCCACCAAAGCGGCCGCCATCAAGGCCGAGGCATCCAAAGCGGCCCCGACGCTCAACGACCTCAAGGGCAACTCGACCCTCGTGGCGTCATGCCAGCAGTTCTTCGCCCACGAGGACATGGTCGAGCGGTGCGTGCGCATGCACTACTACGAGCGGCTTGAGAAGCTGGCGGCCAACGCGACTCTCCTGGACCACAAGTTCCACGGAGACGCGGCCAGGATCTCGGCGGTCAAGGCCGAGGCTACCGCCGACGCGAGCAAGCTGTCCAGGCTGTCGAGTAATGCGACGCTGACCCAGTTCTGCGCGGCGAGGCGGGACCACGCGCGGTGTTTGGAGCTGGAGAAGCTGCAGAAGGAGGTTGATAAGGCTCAGAACGCCACGTCGACTCGTGGCGGGGCCGGCGCGGACAAGACGCACAAGGGACAGGCGGAGGCCAGCAGTGCTGCCGCCAGGCTCGATGCGCTGAAGAGCAATACCACGCTTGTGAATTACTGCAACTCCCATCGTGAGTAACAGAGGGGTTTCCCTTGATGCAAATGCCGAAAGCTGACAGATTTATTTCCACAGCGAGTTCGGGGAGCACTGGGTCGTCGGGTGGCTCATCATCATCCTCATCTGCAACAACTTCTTCGTCGGGTGCTTCCACGTCCTCTCCGACCTCCTCGTCCACCACGAACTCGGGAGCAGGTCTCATGCCTTGGGGTGTGGAGCTCATGTCATCTCTCGTGGCGCTTGTGCTTTTCGGCGTGTGCTTGATGTGATCTGGCTGGCTGGCTGGCTGGCTGGACGTGTACCTAGGTACACTCGATGACTCTCGTTCAAGTGATATGTATTTGATAGCCTCAATCAACATTGAAATCAGAAATCTGGCAGAACATTTCGCAGACAGCTCGCGCTTCTTCGTATGATCCGAGTGGGCTCCTCAAGCCCTCGGTACCTAGGTAGTAAATGCGGCCAGACAAGGCCAGACAAGTGAACCGGCACGGAAACCAGGTCCACTCACCTCCGGACTGCCTTGATCGTCCCTCTCAATTCGCGACCTGGTCAAGTTTGAGCTTCTAGAAGCATCCCAGAACCATATGTTCCGCGCACGTGTGACGTCACATGATTAGGATGGGAATTTTGAGGGGGGAACAAAGGTTAAGCTTCGCCATTCCTGGCGGTGGAAGAAGCATTGGTGGTGGCAAGGCCCAGGTGGGGTGGGTCGATCAAAAAAAGGTACCTACCCCAAAGGCGCAGAAAAAAAAAAAGGATTCTGCCACCAAGCAGAGCGGTACATTCGAGGAGGCGGTCAGCCACGGGCTTGGGCATGTTTGAGCGCAGCGCGCATGCCGGCGTAGTTAGATCCCCACGATTTCGTTATCCTGTTTCCGTGGGGGATAACGATTCACCCCAGATTCCCTTTTCTTGCCCTTCTTCCTAGCCCCGATCACAACGAAGGTGGTGAAAAGGTTGTAGGGGTGTTCAGACATGGACAGGGGTGAGAGGGGAGGGTACGATAAGCCAGGAGGCTGACTGAGATTATGTTTGTCGAATTACATATGCACTTGCTGCATGCAAGGCAATACGAATAGAAGCGGATGGTGGGCAGCCGCCCGCAGCAAGCATGTGAGATGATGGCAAGGTCTGAGAGAGATGGGACCCTGAAAATAGCAGGATCCTCAGGCGCCCCGAGGTCAGGGACCAAGCCGCCGCTCATTCTGCCGGATTTGGATTTGGCACATATGGAACTTTTTTCCATTTCCGATTGTTGGGGAAACCAGAAAGGTCCACCACTAACTGAGTTCCATACGGAGCCTAGGCTGAGTTTTCTCGGAGCACTCACTGCTACCCGTGTTAGTTACAAAAGGTAGGTGTCATGTACTGCGTGCCTGGCCTATCTATCAGCCGGTGTCAAGATCGGGGTGCCCGTGGCGACTAGGGCCGCTCCTAGTGGTCCGGAACATCGACAGACCAGACGATCACCGAGGTGATAAAGTCGCTTGGAGCGGGTAATGGGCTGTAATGAACCTGGAGAAGAGAAGAGTATCGACCAGACTGGTAACCTGACGGAGAATGAGTCTCGGCCTGTAGGCTGTGATACAACGTGGCAATGCTCAGGGCTTGTCGCTCTGGATGCAGCCTGGACCGAGATAAAGGGGTGTATCACACAGATTGGCTCGCAAACGCTGCTGACAGGACAGAGTCGCAGATTGACACTGCCTGTCTCACACCCCGTGCTGACCAGTACGCAAGGAGGACCAACCTTGGAAGTCTTATCTGTCCGTTCACATGTCCTTCTCCCCCTACCTAGTATTCCCGTTGATTAGCGAATTTTGCAGGGCCTGTTCCAGGGGCGGTAGCGCTTGTCCCCCACCCTCCCCCCCCCCCTCCCCCCCCCCCCGCTAACGTCCCCTGGCTCAAGCCCTCCAGGGCTGCGATCCGCCTAGGTTCCCCAGAAACTGAGGAGGTGGCCTCCCGATATCGATTATTCATGGTTACCTAGATGTAGGTACTTATCATGATAACATGCTCTAGTGATGTCCTGACGGAACCATGAGGAAACCGAACATGGACATGGCCATGTAATGTACCTAACCGATAGTTAGATCCAATCGTCGAACCAAGCATTCGAATATTTCGACCCGTCGAAGAGCCATCCATGGATAATTGCGCAAACTCCGCTGTCACCTTGCAACCAAGGATTCAGGCCAGGGGTAGGAGCGCTGAAGGGTCAGGCGTGCCGTAGACAGAAACTTGGTTCTCCTCGAAGTCTTGACTTGATGCCTTTGCACCAGACACAGCTGCTCCACCCAAGAAAGATACCTAGTCAGTAGAGGCTGAACCGAATGCCAGACATCCTCTTCTTTTCATACTTGTACGGCCGCGAGATAACTGGCACCAGAGTGGCCGAGTGTGGGCAAACGGAGTAAACCCTTGAACATTGAACGCAGAGGACCCCCCACCTAGTGGAAACCGAGGGGCAACGTCCAGGACAGCTTTGTCTGAAAATTTTTGCATGAAATTCCGGCTCACCGCCCTCCTGGCGAGCCGAAAAAAGACTAGCGCAATGCCGCGATAAAGGAGATAAGCAGGGAATCTCAGCGCCATGAGTCGGAAGGGGAGGGTGAGTGGGCCAATCAACCGAGGGGTTATTCTCGAAGCCGCCCAGGTTCCCCTCCAAAACCCATCCCAGGCCCCACTAAAAAGTTTTTTGAGATGCTTCGAAGAGAGAAAAAAAAAAGTAGTCCTCCCACCCCAACACTCTTCGCCGCCGCCGCTCGCCTCAGCACCAACTACTGGCCGCTTGCTGGTACCTACCCAACTTTACTATCTCCCCTCCCTGCCTGCCTGCCTGCGCTTTCTTAAATATCGCCCTGCTCCATTTACTCTGCCTTCTCGTCTTCCTCCCTCCTACACCTCTCATCTCTTCTCTCTCTCTCCATTTCCCATTCTCTCTTCTTGTTCCTTCTTCGCAAGGATACAGAACATCACTTCTTCTCAGTCTCTCTCCAGCTGAGTTGAAACCCTCTCTGACAGAGCCACCTAGAGCAGAATCTCCGAGTTCGACCCTCCATCGACCTCTTTGTTCTGCGGGCCTGCCGTCTTTTTGTCGCGATACGGTTTTTCGATACCCTCCCTCAATAGACAAGGCAAAATCACCACCGACACTCGATAGACTTTGACACGTCTCTTCGACCGGTTTTTAGATCTCTATCATCTTGCATAGATCCCGACAAGTTTCCGACTATCCTCCCTCGATCTTTTTCAGATACCCCCACCACCAAAAACAAAAATTACAATAATGCCTGCCGCCATGGACGCAAAGACTGCCTCTGAGAACGCCAAGTCCGTCAAGGTCCTGGACGACCTCATGCAGCGTCTCACCATCTCCAAGGAGGCCGACGCCGTCAAGGAGGCTTCCTCAGCCCTTGCTGGCTTCATCAACGGCGACATCGAGGACCTCGATGTTCCCACCAAGTAAGTTCCATGCCACACCCCAAGCACCCAAACAAAAAAAAATTCGCCCGCCTATCGCTTCACGTTTCGCCCCTCCAAATCCTTCCCTACCATTCCCGCAACTGCTTGCTACCGCCTGTTTTACACTGCCCCCACACTGGATGAACCCGCCAGCCAGGGTGTCCCGCACTGCCCCTCGCTATTTCCAATACACCGCATTTCTGCCGCCCGCACAGAATTTTTTTTCTGGCGGTGTCGACGGTTGCATAACTGCAGGGACCGAGATTCTTTCTCGACCCCTCGCAGATCGCGCATCCCGCCGTCAAAAAATCAGCATGGCGGTTTCACACTTTGCCTATTTCCATTGGCAGCCCAAAAAAAAAAAAAAAAGCAGAAGCAAACGGTCTTGGCCGCAGCATTCGTACCGGCAATCCGGGCCTTGTTTTTTTTCTTTTCTTTTCTTTTTTTTCCCTTGCGTATGATTATTTGGCGGACGTATCTCAATCAATACACATCACCACCGAGCTTTTATTCATTTCCAATTGAGGGGATTCCCGCCCCAGAATCGCCCAGTTTCACAAGCTAACACATGCGACCTTCCCAGGACCATTGAGGCTCTCAAGAAGCAGCTCGGCAACAAGAAGGATGCTGCTGCCCGCGAGAAGGCCCTGAGCGCCATCCAGGCCATTGCCCAGCACTCCGAGGTCTCCTCTCACGTCGAGCCCTTCCTCGTCGTTCTGCTGCCTAGCGTTCTGGCCGGTGCTGGCGACAAGATCACTGCTGTCAAGAATGCCGCCATCGCTGCTGCCCTGGCCATTGCCGAGGCCATCAACCCCAACGCTGTCAAGGCCACTCTCCCCGCCCTGGTCGACTCTCTGCGCAATGCCCAGAAGTGGCCCGAGAAGATGACTGTCCTTGACTTCATCGACACCATCGTCCGCACTGCCCCTGCTCAGGTTGCCTTCCGTGTCCCTGACTTGATCCCCGTCGTCTCCGAGGCCATGTGGGACACCAAGAAGGAGGTCAAGGACCGTGCCTACAAGACCATGGAGACCCTGTGCTCCCTGATCGTCAACAAGGATATCGAGAAGTTCATTCCCGAGGTCATCAAGTGTATCGCCAAGCCCGAGAACGTCCCGGAGACTGTTCACTTGCTCGGTGCCACCACTTTCGTTACCGATGTCCACGAGCCTACCCTCGCTCTCATGGTTCCCCTGCTTGACCGTGGTCTTGCTGAGCGCGAGACTGCCATCAAGCGTAAGGCCGCTGTCATTGTCGACAACATGTGCAAGCTCGTCGACGACCCCAACATTGTCGCTCCTTTCTTGCCCAAGATGATGCCCGGTCTCCAGAAGAACTACGACAACCTGGCCGACCCCGAGGCTCGTGAGAAGACCAAGCAGGCTCTCGACACCCTCGCCCGCGTCGGTAACGTCAAGGACGGCGTCATCCCCGAGGCTCGCAACGACGGCGACATTGCCGTCGTCGCCAAGCACTTCTCGGACATTCTGACTGCCAAGAATGCCCCTGCCGCCAAGTTCACCCCTGTCGTCGAGTACATTGCTGCCATCGCTGGTCAACTCATTGACGAGAAGGAGACTGAGCCCCTCAGCTGGGTCACCAACCTGAAGCCCTTCGTCACCGTTCTTGTTGGCGCCGAGGCTGCCGAGCCCATCGTCGAGGCCCTCCGCAAGAAGGCTTCCCCCGGCCTTGCCGAGGAGGAGGAGCTTGAGCCTGATGAGGAGGAGGGTGAGGACCTGTGCAACTGCACCTTCAACCTTGCCTACGGTGCCAAGATCCTGCTCAACAACACCACCCTCCGCCTCAAGCGCGGCCAGCGTTACGGTCTGTGCGGCCCCAACGGTTCCGGCAAGTCCACCCTCATGCGTGCCATCAACAACGAGCAGGTCGAGGGTTTCCCCAAGCAGTCCGAGGTCAAGACCGTCTTCGTGGAGCACGACCTCGACTCTGCCGATACTGAGATGACCACCATTGACTGGACCATGAAGAAGCTTGCCGAGGCCAAGGTCGACGTCACTCGCGAGGCTGTCGAGAAGCAGCTCAACGAGTTCGGCTTCAGCGACAGCATGATTTCGGGTCTCATCACTGCCCTTTCCGGTGGTTGGAAGATGAAGCTGGCTCTGTGCCGTGCCGTCTTCGAGGCTCCCGATATTCTGCTGCTCGACGAGCCTACCAACCATTTGGACGTGAAGAACGTCAAGTGGCTCGAGGACTACCTCATCAGCTCCCCTTGCACCTCCATCATCGTCTCCCACGACTCGGGCTTCCTCGACAACGTCTGCCAGCACATCATCCACTACGAGCGCTTCAAGCTCAAGCGCTACCGTGGTAACCTGAAGGAGTTTGTCCGCCGTGTTCCCTCGGCCAAGTCCTACTACGAGCTCGGTGCCTCCGAGATCGAGTTCTCTTTCCCCGAGCCCGGTTTCCTTGAGGGTGTCAAGACCAAGGCCAAGGCCATTCTGCGTGCTACCAACATGCAGTTCCAGTACCCCAACACCCCCAAGCCCCAGATCACCGACATCACCTTCCAGTGCTCCCTCAGCTCGCGTATTGCCGTCATCGGCCCCAACGGTGCCGGCAAGTCCACCCTCGTCAACGTCCTCACTGGTGAGCTCATCCCCACCGGTGGTGAGATCTACCAGCACGAGAACATCCGTATCGCCTACATCAAGCAGCACGCCTTTGCTCACATCGATAACCACCTCGACAAGACCCCCTCTGAGTACATTCAGTGGCGTTTCCAGTCTGGTGAGGATCGTGAGACCATGGACCGTGCCAACAAGATCATCACTGAGGATGATGAGAAGGCTATGGACAAGGCTTTCAAGGTCGAGGGTAGCCTGCGCCGCGTCATTGGCATCCACTCCCGCAGGAAGTTCAAGAACAGCTACGAGTACGAGTGCTCGTTCGCTCTGGGCGAGAACATTGGCATGAAGAACGAGCGCTGGGTCCCCATGATGACTGCCGACAACGCCTGGCTACCCCGTTCCGAGCTTCTGGCTTCTCACCAGAAGATGGTTGCCGAGGTCGATATGAAGGAGGCCCTCGCCTCTGGCCAGTTCCGCCCTCTGGTCCGCAAGGAGATCGAGGCCCACTGCGCCAACTTCGGTCTCGATGCCGAGCTGGTTTCCCACTCGCGCATGCGCGGTCTGTCCGGTGGTCAGCGTGTCAAGGTCGTTCTCGCCGCCTGCTCGTGGCAGCGACCTCACTTGATCGTTCTTGACGAGCCTACCAACTATCTCGACCGTGACTCCCTCGGTGCCCTGTCCAAGGCCCTGAAGAAGTTCGAGGGTGGTGTGATCATCATCTCTCACTCTGCCGAGTTCACCAAGGATCTGACTGAGGAGGTCTGGGCCGTCCTTGACGGTAAGATGACCCCTTCCGGTCACAACTGGGTCCAGGGCCAGGGCTCTGGTCCCCGCCTCAAGGCCGGTGACGACGATGAGGAGGAGAAGTTCGATGCTATGGGCAACAAGATTGTCAACACAAAGAAGAAGGCCAAGCTGACCTCGTCCGAGGCCCGCAAGAAGAAGAAGGAGCGCATGGCCCGTCGCAAGCGTGGTGAGGAGGTTTTCTCTGATGAGGACGACATCTAAGCGATGGCCGCTTTGGTGTGCTCACCCCACCTTGCCTTTTTGGCGTGCATTATCCTCTTTTTCTTTGTCCTTCTTCACGTTCAATGAATAATTGGGCCCGGTCATGAAAAGTTGCGGTCTGGTGTTACGGTTCTGGGCATTTTCTGCATCCTGGGTTCTTTTTCTTTTCTTTTGTTTCTGTCCTAATTTCTGCTTGTCGCTTTTTTCATGACTATGATCAGAGCATGTTCGACTCTTAGTCGCCTGTTAGATAGACCTAGATTCCTTCTCTCTGTCATCTTTCTCCCCTTTTCGAGGACTGGAGACCCTCGGGTTGGGTTGGGAAGCAGGGGAGACTTGGTTCGTTACGGCAACACTGGAGAGGGATAACCTGTTCTATTGCCTAGAATAGAATAAAATTGATCAAGATTCACAACAAGCTTTTTTTCTCTTCTCCTGCTCGTGCTAAGATGAAGATTTCGCGACGCTGGCGGTCATTACTCGCGAACCCTGGACGGGTTTTATTATCGTTTCATCGCAAGTGATCAAGTTACTGAGGAACCTTCTACTGCAGCAGGGCATTAGAAGGAGAAATGAGGATCAAGTTGTGACAAAAGGGATAAACGGTACAACTTGACCGGCAATTTCTCGAACGATCCTCAAAGTTGATCAATTCTGTCTTTGAATTATCAATGGGAGCAAGTCGTGGTCTTTGAGTCAATAGTGGGAATATACTCACTCACATGGCTAATTCCAGGAACAATAACCTCATCAACCCATCGTCATGATGATCCTGTTAACAGTGAGGGCGTATCATCGATGTGTTCGCAACATTGCTCTTCACAAAAAAAAAAAAAAAAAAAAGCAAGCGACAGTTTACCACGCGCGAAAGCAGCGCGTCCTCTTTGCAAGTCAAGGACATTCCATTCCGGACGAACTCAACAATCTCAGAACCGTGGCCACGTCTCAGAAGATGGCCTTGGTGTTTTCAATCCTGTATACGTTGAAGAATCTTAGCGACCGCTTGAAGTTTAGGTCTATGAGATTTTACAGTTGGAGTATCAATTCTCATCTAAGATATGACCCTATGGGCTTTCAAGTCTGAATAGGTTCTTCAGTTTCAATATCATCTGCCACTTGCGTCAAGGATACTTTCTTGATTGCTCAGATCCTTGAAAGGAAGCTACAGACACATCATAGAAGTTACCACCAGAGGTCTGGTTCCAGACGCAAAAGTGTCCGACAAACGACCAACATTAAAGCCATCAGGCACGGAGACCTCCGCCACGAAAGCCTCCAATACGGATGACGTAGGTGAGAACGCAAGTAGCACGAGAGCAAGCCATCACAAGACCGCCAATCGAATAGAGATAGCTAAGGGGGTGGTGACGCCAATTTCTAGATCTTGTTTACATACTGAGTCGTCTTGTGTCCTTTCTCATCCACTTACCTAGCCAATTTGGATGCAGCATTCAAGCCCGAGTCTGATATTCTAGGCAGATGAAAAGCCTTTATCATCCTGCCTGCCCGCCCGCCCCATTATCTTCAGTTCTATAGAATCTTCATCACTTAAACGTTCGTGTTGCACCCTCACCTCCTCCGTCTTGAGAACTCCGCCGTGGTTGGGAGGTATCCTGGTTCGACTAGTCCCCGCCTCCTGCAGAGCTTCTTGAGACTCTTCCCAACCGGAATTTGACATGATGAGGACGGAGTTCCGGCCATATCTTGAATGAGGGGCGAATCGCTTGGACCGTCTGGCATCAGATCCTTGGTTCATATCTGCCGTGCCTGCGTGGTTGGGCTTCGTGCTGCCTGATTTGTATCCGGAGCGACTTGACTTGATCTCTCGGTAGAGCATACGCCTTTATCCAATTAGCTGAGAGATCTTGACTTGTGAAAGGGTTTTTACTTACAGGATCGGAATGGAGACTGCCATTATCGACGCAGCGGGCTCGGTCAAGGTCCAAATAGTAAGGTCGACCCGTTCATATGTGAAGTCGGGACTGCTCATCTTGACGACTAGGACTGACTTGACAATGCCCGTGATACCAGCTCTGAGTTCAGGTCAGCTTTAGTGCAGGTATCTAGGAGCCTTGGGAGTTACTCACATAGCGCCTAAGCTCATTGCCGCAGCGACGCCGAATCTCTCGCGGCGCCTCATTTTCATGCCCACGAGGATCTGCCATGGCAGGAGAGCCAAGACAAAGTCTAGAATGGCTGAGTAGTCTGTGAATGTTTAGCCGTCGCACCCGGGCACGTGTTCGTCATCTCTTACAAGCGGCAAATAGTTGGAACTTGAGGAGTTTCGATCTATCCCAGCACGTCCCAGGGAACTTGGAGTTCAAAACCTTCTCAAATGGCGTGCATTTGGCAAGGCCAAAGATCCAAACCAGGTTCATCGATATATTGACTGTTACGATGACAAAGATGAGGAAGTACCTCATCCAAGTACTCGTGGAAATCCTATACAGCGTGAGGGCGAAAGACGATTTGCTGGTCGTGGTTGCTATGATCCCGAAGGTGGCGACGAGAATCGTGTTGAGGTTGATGGTCCTCAAGTTCTCATCGCTGATGGTGTCGATATGGCGACCGAAGCCCAGCGAGACGATGTAGGTATTGATCGAGACGGCGATCGCCAATGTCCCCTGGTTCGTAGTCCCATGAGCTTGCAGGCCCAGCATGCATAATCAGGGACTTGTAAGACTTACCCATGAGACGATCAGCAGGTGGTCGTCCCACCACAGACCTCTGCCTCTCCACATCTTGCAGTAGATGCGCAAGAAGAGCAAGATCGCGGCTGCAGCTGTGAGCGACCAACATGCGGCCACAAGGCGAGTCCCTCTCTCATCGGCCATGGCGACGATACCTAGTGCACGTAAGCACAGGAGACGACGAATAAGTCGGGAGGTGGTTCCAAGGCAAGGGGGAGGCTCCATCCACGCTGGGTTTATTAGTGAACGAGGCCAGGGGAAAGGGGAGGGGGTCATCACTACAAGTAAGCTTCTTTCTCCCCACTTGTTCGTTCCTGGGTTCTAGCTGTTGGGTGGTGGAATGGTGGCGCTCCAGGCGTACGGTTAGGTTCTCTTAGCCTGATTCGGAGACACCAGTGGAATGGTGGAACACTTACGGCGCCCGATCAGGAACCGGTTCTCTTGGACTTTTTCATGCAGGAGTGGATCTACTCCAAGGTAGGTAGACTACAAGTACGTGCATTGCAAACGCCCCTCTCCTTAAACAGGACTGCTTGCATTACTCGTCCCCAAGCCAGAGCAAGTTAGGTCTTTTCTATTGCCGGGTTGTGTGTAATTAGTACAATCTTTGGAACGTTGCTCGCACTACCATCGGCAACCACCGATTGCGCGCTAGGGAGGACAACATTGTTCTGGAATCTGCATGGTGCTGAAGAATCGGGAGCCTTGCCATCTACAATACTTGTACTTGGACAAGTTCACAAACATCATCAAGCAACATCGGAGTCCAATAGAAGTAGCCCGTTTTCTGGCTTTCTGCGCTTTGACATTTGATTTATGACATACGAGGTGAGCTGAGAAGAGGGACCCATCCGACATGGTCTGCTTCCAAGTTGTAAGCCACGCGATCTCTGGGCGTCCTCGACACGGGGCACCGAGATGGTGCCATGGCAGGTTTGCTAGGATCCGCAAGTCCCCCTTCAGACTTTGTTCTTGACTACTCCGTAGGCAGGCGATGTAGCCTGAAAAGATAGTTATTCCACTGCGAGTCAATGAACCCATAGTATTGTCAAGATAAAATCTGGGTGCGATGGTATGTGCGTTGTTAAAAGCTTATTTGTCGGACTGCAAGGGTTCGGATCGAGCGTCGAGCATAACATCGCTGATCTGGAGGAAAACCCAGTTTCGGCAAATCCGCGGATCCATAGCTGGGGATCGTCATGCTATGGAGACAGGCAAGGGGTATTTGGATGGGCGCTTTGACGCTATGATTGACACGGACTTACCTACAAGACTATGGGATCGGCAGGACACAGAGTAGCCAAATCCAGTTCAAGTTACCTTACTTCGTATCTTTTCCTCATTGCCTGTGGCTTGGACACCAACGCTTCAGCTGAGACAAACAAGTCAAAGGTGAATTGTCTGCCTTCGCTGAGATGCTTTCTTCGCGCGTGGCAACCATCGCCGCCTTTCTGGGGGCTGTGGCTTGCATTGCAGGGACCACTTCTGCAGCTGCTTGCCCTCCTACCGCCAAGCTGAGCACCGGCACCTATTATGGCGTCCAGAGCACCGAGTATGCTCAAGACAAGTTCCTCGGCATCCCATACGCTCAACCTCCAGTCGGCCGTCTCCGGTTTGCCTCACCAGAGCCTCTGACGGAGTCGTTTGGACAGCGCAATGCCACCAATTTCGGCTGGATGTGCATCGGCTATGGATCAGACACGGCCAATCTGGGCAATCCGGTTAACGAGGATTGTTTGACACTCAACGTTGTTCGTCCTCGGGGCGTCAAGGCTGGTGACAACCTCCCTGTGGGTGTCTGGGTACATGGCGGCGTAGGTTTAATCCCCAAAAGCATCGACGCCCCGTTGATACTGACATTCCTCTGATAGAGCTATGTTATGGGCGGTTCCCGTGACCCCAGATACGATCTCGGTGCCATCGTCGAGCAGTCTGTCAAGGAGCAGAAGCCGATCGTCGCCGTGTCCATCAACTACCGTCTGCAAAACTGGGGCTTCCTCTTCAGCAAAGAGATGCAGAATGCCCGAGCTGGCAACATCGCATTCAAAGATCAACGCATGGTTCTTCAATGGCTTCAAGACAACATCGCCTCTTTTGGCGGCAACCCCTCCAAGGTCACCATCTGGGGAGAGTCCGCTGGCGCCCGGTCCCTGGGCATGCAGCTTGTGGCCCACGACGGTCAGCATGGCAACCTGTTTCAAAGCGCTATTCTTGAGAGTGGTAGCCCGATAGCCATTTTCAACAATGCCACCGGCTGGCAGCCGTACTTTGATGCTCTTGTCGCGAAGACCGGCTGCTCCGACGCGGGCGACCGGCTGAACTGCCTGAGAGATCTGCCCTGGCAAACCCTGAACGCCATTTTCAATGGCTCCAACCCCCTGAGCGTCACAGCACCTACCCTCGGCGCCGTCATTGACGGTGACTTTATAACTGCTCAGGCCTCAGCCCTTCTGAAGCAGGGCAAGTTCGCCCACGTTCCCCTCTTGACCGGCAACAACTTTGACGAGGGTACGGCGTACGCCAAGCAGGGCATCAGCACCGACGCCCAGTGGACAGCATGGCTCAGCGGTCTTGGGCTCTCTGCCACCCAGATCCACCAACTCTCGACGCTCTACCCTGATGACCCCGCCGTTGGCATCCCCGCATCATATGAAGGCCGACCTCCGGCTTCTCCGTACGGCCTCCAGTTCAAGCGCGTCGCCGCACTTGCTGGAGACTACCAGCAGCACAGCGGCAGGAGGAGCCTGGTTGAGACATATGCGGCTGCTGGTCTTCCCGTCTACTCTTACCTCTGGAATGTCATCGTTAATGGCCTTCCCAACCCCATTTACGGCGCAACTCACTTCCAGGAGGTCGCATTCGTCTTCAACAACGTGAACGGTCGCGGCTATTCTGCCAATCCCTTCGAGGGTAAGCCTGAGACTTACATCCAGCTTGCGGATCTTATGAGCAGGATGTGGGTTAGGTTCATGAGCGATGCCAACCCCAACATCGACGGCACCGAGTGGCCGCAGTACACGAGCTCCAACCCCGAGAACTTGGTGTTTGATACGAACAAGACAAATCTACGCTACACCGCCACGGACGATTACAGAAAGGCACAGATCAGATATCTGCTTGACAGTGTGTTTGTATAAATCAGCTTAGGCCGTATTAGGTATAAGATTCTGGAGGTTGTCACTGTGCAAATGCAAGATAATTAGCGTCAATTCAATAAGATTACCACAGTGAAAAACTAGTATCACGGATGGAGTAGTCAAATCTTTCAGACACCAGGTATCGACGGCGGCAATAATTCCAGCTGGGTATTTGTCTGTTCCCTCATCAAAGAGGCCCTGTCTGGGTCAGCGGCGCTGGTGGCAGCCCCTGAAATTTGGCACGATCTACGTGGAGGACCGACCGTAACTTGCGGATACCGGGCTCGTCTCGCGTGTCGACCCATCGCTGGCTGCCCCGCCTGGTTTGGATCGATCATCATCAAAGTGCCAAAGGACGTCACTGTCTGAATCGAGCGCATTCTTCCACCTGCACTACTACTTCCTAGAATATCGTGCGACTTAAAGCAGCAGCGGGACCCACCTAAACAACTTGGAAGTGTTCAAACAACTCGAACGGAGCTCTAGAAGTCTCTTTGTCCCCCCCACCCCCCAACTGGTTGAGCCGAAGGCGGATCGCATTTTGTTCAACGAATTCAGCTAGGTTTCTTCTAGGAAAAGGTATAGAGATGTTATTGCTAGAACAGCTCTGAAAACTTTCGTTTCAGATGCCAGGGGTCCATCTCCACATCCTCATCCTCAGCAACTCTGCCATACCTTCTGTGTAGTTCTGTGATATCATCTGGATTGACAGTCGACCGCCGTAGAATGAATCGACTGGGATTGTGTCCATCATCGTCCAAGATGACAAGGTCAGCCGCGTGCGGAAGAATCTTGCTCTTCATCGACGCGCTCCCGTGTTGGTGGACGATATGGACGATAGTGTCCCCCCTCGGCTCGACGCTGTGCGGTGCCTGGTCGAGTACCAACTCTACCAGCTCGCGACAATCCTCTGGTGTTTCTACCCATAGCGGAGTATCTCCAGCGTAGTTCCTAACTGATGTGTCTGCCCCAAGCTGTAGCAGCATTCTCACTGCCGCAGCGGTGCAGGCTCTCACGGCCCAGTGCAGCGCCGTGTTTCCTTCGCACCCTCGAGAGTTTATATCAGCGCCGCGGCTAATGAGGAAGCTCAGAAGACGTAGCAGACTGGGGCCGAGCCGTTCACTGTTGTCCTGTGCATCATCACCGTCATCCAGTCCACCGTCTTGTAGCGTATTATTCTCCAGAGCTAGATGTGCAATGGTCTGGGCCTCAGAGTCCAGCGCGTGGATATCAGCCCCATTCTCAAGTATCAATAAAATGTCCGAGATCATCCCAAGGGCGGCGGCTATGTGTAGCAGTGGATCGCCGTCCACAACATGCGCGCCCGTGTGGAGTTCGAGGAAACGG
This sequence comes from Thyridium curvatum, assembly GCF_004353045.1. Lineage (NCBI taxonomy): Eukaryota > Fungi > Ascomycota > Sordariomycetes > Thyridiales > Thyridiaceae > Thyridium > Thyridium curvatum. The sequence goes on along the minus strand of NW_022156761.1, from coordinate 337,865 downwards.
GTCATGACATCTGTGATATGGATCCCTGCAACGACTCTTGCTATCTTAGCTGCTGGAGACAGGTTGCTCCCGCGGTCCCAGCACCTGCCTCGAAACTGCGTATCGAGGAATTTATGTTGGGTCCGAGAAAGGTACCAATGCTGCCGGGTCCAAAAGGGGTATCCCGGCTCGTTTGGCACTATTTGGCAGAGCTCCCAGACCTTGTCAATCAAGGTTTGCCTTCCTCCAGCTTTCGCCGAGGAGCTGAGATGGGTTCTCCAACTCTCCAGAGCATACCACCAGAATGGGCCGCACGAGCTGTCAAAATCATGGCCGACTGTCGTACATGCTCCAGGGCTCCATGAAGGCAAAACCCACTGGATCTTATCAACTGTATCATCCTGGGAATGAACATGCGGAACCTCATTCCTCAAAGCAGATGGTCCAGTATACGCGAAAGCTGGAATCAAGGGAGCCCTGCAATTCTGAAGGGAGCGTTCCACGCACACCATATATGATATGCAGGCCATTGCCAAGGTGCAGTGGGCAGCATCTATTGTGAAGGAGTGTTGCCATCCCAACCCCCGCGGAGGTCTTGAGACTTGACTTGCAACCTCGTGGAAATTGAGAAGGAATGAACGAGCGGTCTGGTGAACGAGAAAAATTTCAGAATGAATAATCCTGATGAAGTGACCGCCTAATGACTTCACGTAATCCTCACATGGATACTTGATGTCGTTAGCAACGTCCTCCAAAGTGCAATGTGCAGGAGACGACGCGAGAGCAGTGCCCATTTCGAGGATCGACAGAGGCCGAGATCCAGCGAGTATTATCTCGACCATCTTCCGCGTGTCAGAGTGATTGCCAATTTTCTTGAGCAGGTGGTTGTATACTGAATATATGCTGTGATCGCTGAGAAGCTGCCGTATCTCTTTTCGAGATGTGCCCCCTTGTGTTTGATTGCGGTCTTTGAGGATTTGTATCATCAGGGTGACCCAAAGAAAGGTGTTATCCGCCCCATGCTCCAGACTTTCTCCAAACTCGTTGAGCAGGTCGTGTGGTATGCCATCCTCTTCCAATCCACCTAGTAAGTGGCGTATGACTAACGAGACATCCTTTCCGATTGATTCTATCTCATTCTCTCCTCGAAGGCGGATAGTCATCGGCTGGCGCTTCAGAGTGTTCTTGATCAGGTTCTCTGGACGGCTGAGCATCAAGATCTTGAGGAACTGCGAGGCTCGTGTAGGTTCGTTGTCCGCCTGATAGAGACTGTTTATAGCCTGGAGCAGCCCACGTAAATGAGCCTCTGAACACTCATCTAGCCCGTCGAAGACAATTATGAAGCTGGGAGACTCAGGGTCACGCGTGATTGAGGTCAGAACTTGGACAAGCGTGTTGAGCTCGCTCATCACTGCTTCACCTTTCGCCTCAAATGAAGGGAGAAAATGCCGCATGAGAGCACGATCCCTTGTAAAGATCTGATGTAAGATCGCACGGAGGGCGAGAACGGTGCTTTCTTGTTCGCTGATCCCTTCCTTGAAGAAGAAATGACACACGGAGAATGGTGGTTTCTCCGGAAAGCTAATAGTACGCAGGCGATCGACGAGGAACTTTGCGAGAGTGGACTTGCCACAGCCCGCGTCTGCTGATACCCATAACAAACATGAAGTGTCGCCTTCGCTCCAGCTTCGGTATTGTGGATGTCTCAGGACCCACTCGCAAGTCCCTGGAACACTTTCGACGTTGAAGTCCTTGAAAGATTCATAATTCCCCGGGTAAAGTTGCTTCAGGCAGAGCCTCTGTTCCGCATGTGACAGGGCTAGAATAGCATTAGTTGCGTCGTCTCGGAAGCTCTCTGTTGAACTCACTGGATACGAAAGTGGCCTCAGTCCACAACATGTCTTCACACACCTGGCCTATGTAACGTAGGACGGTTTCTCGTTGCAGCTCATATTCTTTGGTGTTTGAGAATCGGCATATCGACCGATGGTCACCAGGAAGGGGAACGACTGTCTCGTTTGGAACGAACAGGGTGGCGGAAGATTTATCGACAACCTAACGGGTATCAGACTCTGCAGCCAGGATGGCGTCTTAAGGGTCTAGCCTACCATCGTGTTTAAAGGCGGTAACGCTTGTGTCTCTAGGAAACTGAGTATACTCAAACCTTTCCCTCGGTCTACGAAGGACGTTGATATGTCGTATAGGACCTCTGACTGCGTTCGAAGGCTATCCAGCAATTGTGTGTTCGCATTGACCCCCGGAGAGGCAGCTTTTAAGATTCTGCCAAGTATACTTGTCCAATCCGCTATGGAAGAACCCCGATGCGGGGTGCCGAAGAATGCCACACCGCGGACCTTCTGCAATGTCTGTTCGTATCGATCTCGTTCGCGTGCGCGAATAAGAGCCTGAGACGTTCATCAACGATTCTTTGCTGTAGAAGTCTTAGACCCGAACCAGCCTACCTTCTTGAAGACGATGCCGCCCAGGCTATGACAAATAAACAGCAGGGGACGTTCTTTCTCCGCCACTGATGATCGTTCCGCCATAAGGTCTTGGAGCAGCAGATCGGCGAAATCCCCAATGCTCGCCTGCGACTTGGCAAATACAGCAGAGTCGTAGCTGTATGACATGACGCGGGCTTTAGGTACCTCGCGGGGTAGGCTTCTCTCCAGCCAGTTGCATGCTGGGCTGGATCTTGTTGCTGGAAGTGTCCAGGTATGGTAGTAGTGTCCGTTGAGGCCGTGCAGAGCAACAATGTCAATCAAGCCCGCCTCGTCATGTGGCTTTGCGACCAGGACATGCATTCCATAGCTGCAGTCACCCTGTACGGCTGCGTCGGGTGTGAACGAGCTTGTGGACGAAGCTGGGTCCTTGGATGCATCATCAATTTGCATCGATGAAGCTTCCTTGCCAACATGAAGTTTTCTGCGAACGAAGCGCCTCATACTCGGCCGGTGACGCTGCAAGAGAGGGGTCTGGCTTTTGAGTTTGAATTGCCGTCGATCGGCAGCCACATGTGTGCCTTGCTCGATGAGTAAAGTGCTTTTGGGTGGCATTGCCCTGACGCGCGCTTCTGTGCCTCATGATCTGCCCCTCTTTCAGCCTCGAAGTTCAACCACCAATCACAGCGTTCTCATCAAGCCAGTCAAGGCCAGCTGAAAATATCGGCGTCTCTCATTGGAATCCTATGAAAATACGCCATAGGGATAATCAAAGAACTGGTATACTTGCCGCAATGCTCTCTGAGGAAGTACTAGAAAGTGTTGGACCGGTTCAAACGTCTCCATCACTCGATCCATTGTAACAACACATTTTCTTTACTTTGACAACATCACGGGTTATCCCTGTACCTGAAACTGATGAGTTTGATGGAGGGGAAGTACTTATACTACCAGGTCGTCCCCTGATCCATAACCTGACCGGGTGGAGTTCTCAACAGCCGAGAATACCACTTGGAGCCTCGTCGACAGTCATTTTGGCCGAGTACTGATAAGCGCCATATGGGCGTTTCGATATCTGAAGAGATATGCCGACTTGTCAACTGACGGTACCGTGCGAAGACGCAGAGCTAACGCGTGGGCCCAAAACCTCAGCCTGGTCATAATAATCTGGTCTCGTGCTCGGCCGACATCTGTACTCACACGCGCTTATTTCGAACCTATCATACTGCCCACATGCTGACCAAGCACTAGGTTATGTTGGAAGGTGGCTTGTGTTGACCTAGACCTCTATTCATTGGTCGTTTGCCTGCCCAGACACGTTTACAGCGCCGCCCATTGTCCAGATTCGCGCTCCCATCTATATGTGAGGCGCTTCCAACTGAGAAGAATTGTTCCTTCTCAGCCAATAGATAATAATCCGATTCAATAGGAAGGTATGGACACTATTTTGGGCATCTGAGCCCGTTGCTGAGCTGTGAGGCTGGGCAGCATGATTGCCCAGAGAGCCTGAAATATAAAATAGAAACTTGGTCCCACTCAAATACCGTTCCTACCCTGCTATCTCTTTCCCTGTCCATACTTTGTTGTTGCACAGTTTCATAATCATCATGACTGTTATCATGCGACTCGTTCTCGTGATATTCCTACATTTATATGCGAGTCTAAGTTGCTGTACAACTACAGCTCCTCCTCCAACGACATTTGATAGCAGCCGAAACCCGCCCCGTGCTCCGGTGACACAGTCTATACCTCCTGCGGCTCCCCCGAATTTCTATGCATGCTTCAGTGGCTCTTCAGGTCCCAGTGGTAAGTAAAGAATTCCAGCTCTCGTGAGAAGCATACATGGGTCCTCAGACCATAACATAACCTGGTAACAGTCCTGTACTGCGAGCCTGGCCGAATCTTTACCTCGAGAGATCAATGGGCGGGCTGCTATGACGTGGATATAGGGTGGTATTACTACACCGCATGCTCAAGTGGTTCCATGAGGGGATTTGACGGTACATCGACATGGATCTGGTAAGTATATTCTCAGCTATTATGCCTCAGATAAAGCTAAGACGCACAGTCCCTCTACGGCCAAGAATTGTGGCCTTCGCGAAGTTGAAGTCGATGGTGGCCAGAGCACCCTCTCTGAATACATTTGTGCTCCTAGAGAAAGTACCTTCTTTGGCACGCGTTACAACAAGTGTATGTGTCTAAGCATGAAGAGAAAGAGCTCAAGAGTTCCGAGGGTTTCATTCAGAAAGCTGATGACAAATATAGTGGCCTTAACGGCGCAAGGATCTCCTTCGGGGTTCGTGACGTCTGTATCGTCTCCCTCCACCCTAAAATTGGTCCCAACCACAACGAGTACGTTGCTCTCTCGCACGTCTTTGAGCACGAACCAGCCGAGTACAGAACAGAGTGGGATGCAACCTGATTTGGCCTCTGGCACGAGCCAACCTGGGATAGCTTCGACGGAGAACAAATCTCATACAACGTCGAGAGCGAACTATCCAGACACTACTCCAAGCGTGAAGCTATCTCAGACGACTTCGCGGGACGGCTCAGACATAAACAAGGACCATAAGGTCTCCGATAGTAGCTCAGGGCTATCGCGAGATTCTAAGGTCGGGATAGCGTGTTCGCTCGGTATTGGGATACCAGCGCTCATAGTTGCATTTCTGGCATGGCGATGCCCTAGGAGACGATGATAGGAGCACGAAGGATAGGCAAAGAAGGGATGATCCGAACAAAAGAGTCAATTCAGAGGTGGATGCAGCACGCACAACAAATAATAACACTATCAAGCCCCCGGTGACCTCAGCGATCTATCTATTAGATTGTTTAACTCGCTGTTGCAACTCAACACACCCAGATTCTATCATGTTAGGCCCTATCACCACTGAAAGCTCTCTTCAAAGTACTCTATACGCGGCAAAGTATGCACTATCCTCGCCGCCACCGCTCTTCTAGTATCATCCGCCATCTTGCCTGGACCACTCGCAACGACCGCTAGACTGCCATCTTGAGCGACATCTAGTGCTGCGTCAAGGACTTCTTCGACTTTCATCCGCGTGGACTTCCACTCTGCGAGGCGGAAGATAGCATCGTCACTCCTTTCACTGCCGTCAGCCCCTGTGACATACACGAATATCTTCACTCGATCGCAATTGAGAGCGTCGTTAAGTTCGCGGTTGAGCACATCGACGGCCAGTGCCGGCTGCCGGATGGTCCAGTGAATCTGGATTAACCTTGGCAGCGGTGAGGATGTGGTAAGTTGCTGTAAGTACGACAGCGGAACCGCGATACCGCTACCACCGACCAAGAAGACTACCTTGCTGAAGTGTTTCAGAGGCAAAGTCTCTCCGTACGGCCCGTCGACCGCAATCCTCACCCTAGCTGGCTCAGGGTGCCTTTCTTCTGCGTACCCCTTTAGCCGTGACGTAAAGCTCTCATAAGGTCGAATCAGGAACGTCATTTCTTGAGTACATTTCTCTGAATCTTCCACGATGGAGTCCGAGCAATTAGGCCCATGGCGTAGCAGGGGCGATGTCTCGTCTCCCGATTCCACATCGTAGTGAGCGCCTCTAGACACCGATGCTACCGTGAAGGGGTGACTCTCCCAGAAATTCCACTTGTTGAGCACCATAAGGTAATAGAAGGTTCCGGGCTCAATGCGATAAAAACTTAGGGATACTGGAACGACGAGACGGACCATGTGGGCGTCCCCGTTGTATGTTATCTGGGCAGTTGCGCTCCAGAAACGCGGGCTGAAGGCCACAACTCGAAGGCCACGAACTATCCGGTCAAAAAGCCAGATACAAGCTGGAATATACCAGAGAGGATCGTAAGCGCCTTTGAATATTGAGACGTGCCTTGCGTCAAGATTAGCGTGCAATGTCCCTCTATGAGAGACGGGTCAACCTACCCTAGCATTGTGAGGAGAACCAGGGCAGAGAACACAATATGAACAATAAGGAAGATCTCGTATTGTCTGCGTCTTATCCAAAGCATTGAGAAGCCAATTAGCAAGCTCATGAAGATGGTGGCCTGTGTCAAGATCAGCATCAAGGTAGAGGAGTCGATGGTCTGATAACTGACCAGCTCCCCAGTCCACCAGTACAACATTTTGCACATCTGCCAAAAGTAATCGGTTCCACCCTCTAAGAGGAACGTCAGTAGCAGAAAAACAAAGGGTTTCGGTTTGTGACTGACTCCGTAAGATTAGAATAGTATATCCTATCGAGTGGACGACAGCTTGAAAAGTAGCGACCCGCGCTACCCAGCGGTGAAAATTGTTGTATGTCCCAAAGTGCCATCCAGTGAGCCATATGACAACATTATTCCTCATACCAAAGAGCCAAATGATGGGGAAGTTGGCAAACGACATAATACCCGTCCTATCAGAGACGTGTCGGAACACTTGCTGACTCACGGTAGGGTAGCTTTGGCGACCGCCATCTTAGCAAGTGATGCAGAGACAGAAACAAAAGCGCTGAGCAGAACTCACTAAACGTATCCCGGGAATATCCTATATCCATGTATGGTGCATGCAACATTGACGAGAACAAACAAAACAACAGTTAATGACTGCACTCGAGGAGGTAATGTGCCCCAGCCCGCGAAGTCTTGTACGCAGCGTCGACCAAATGTCGCCGGCATGAAAATATGGCGCTTCAACCATAACGAACTCCGGCTCTGACAGGAGGCCGATCGCGAGGACCAAGTTGCCAGACGTGTAAATGCTCTATTAGCGATGCCCAAAGCAACAACAAACGCCCAGAAAATGCCCATTGCCCAACCGTAGCAGGAATGGTAACGATGCGTGAAGTTATATGAATCCTACCGACATTTTCAGCAAGTCTCTTCAATCACAATGGGGCTCTGAAAGTCCAAAAGAGAAAAAAAAGGAGAGGAGAAAACCAACCAGAGTGCGCATCCAAAGCTCATACCACACCTGTGTTGGCAGCACCACCTCATCCACACTGTGCATACGGTCCAGGCTCTCGTCGAACCTTGCAAACTGGGCTATGTCGCCATCATCAAATCCGTCCACAACATCGTGCGGTGGGATATACGCGCCCCAGATCTCAATACATGTCTCATTCAGGATCGTTGCCTCGGCAAGTCGGACCTCCTCGAGGCAGTGAAGATCCCAGCAGAGATAAAGCGCTTGCTGGTGCAGAAGGCTGCTACACTCTTGCAATTGAAAGTAGGCTCCGTCAGGAGCGTCTGAGAAACGTACCGTCCGAAAGGTCTGGCGACATGCCTTGCCGCAGAGTTTGCCGTCCACCACAGGGGCTGCCGCCTGGGCCAGCCCAGGTGCGAAGCAAGCGTTGAAGCATGCTGCGAGACCCAGGCGCCGAATCTGCATTGTCGCTCGACCTCATGTGAGCATGTGTCTGCTGGTCTCTCGCTTGACGATGTCCGGTTGGTAGTGTGCGTTTGAATGTTGTAACTATCGTGCATTGGGTAATGAAGGATCGGGAGCGGCGTGCGAGCGGGTATTTATCAGATGATCAGATAAGTAACTGCAGTGGGTCAGCATGCATGAATCACGTGGAAACTGGGTGACCGGCCGGTTGTTAAATGTTCCTCTCATTTTACGGTCCAGAGCCTGCCTTGATTTGCTTGGGTTCTAGAAGAGACTTATCGAGTCCACTATTGCATTGCCTATTCTGTTACGAGGGCATAGAGCAGGATTCACTTTCCTGGCGTGCGTGGGCAGCTGACCACGACGCCTCTAAAGCTAGGTTAAATGTGGTTGAAACGTTTGTTTTACATTCTTCTTATGTGTGCTATCAACTATGGTATTTCTGCCAGCAAGGTTCCTGAGGAAAGGCTTGCCAGAAGTGATCTCACATTGGCGACATTATATACAAGTTCAGACCGTGAGAAATCCACCGAATATGGCTTCGAGATCTGGAACTGATCTACTTGCGGTACAGAGCAACCAGCTTCTGCCACACTGTTCTGTTCTCAGACTCAGCAACCACCGCACCATCTTTGCGCTGATCCGGGACCTCGACGAGCTCGCCGTCCAGGCCCTTGTTGTTGACCGCGTTCTGCTGCTTGCCCAGGTAGTAGTCCGGCATGAACAGCGAGGCGAACAGAGTCACACAGGCAAGGCAGATCGAGGCGGTGGTGATGTGCCCGTTGACAATAGCATAAGCGCGGATGGACCCCTGGCGGATGGGGTCCTCCCATTTGTAGTTGCGCAGCACTTTGATGCTGCCGTAGATCTTTTTGAGGGTGGCCTCGGGCACAGTCGGCATCTGCCGGCGCATCTCGTCAAGCATCTGGTTGGTCCAGATGGCAGACGCAACGGCGCTGCCGACACTCGAGCCAAGTGTCGACCACAGAGTGATGATGGAGATGAGCGAGGCGATGTCATCGTGCGAAACCGAGGCCTGCACGCCTACGCGCGCGCCAACGACGTTGAGCGATGAGAGGCAGAAGATGAGCTGCGCGGCGACGAGGCGGGCCGTGTCCTGCGTCATGTCACCACTAGGCTGGATGAGGATGCCGTACCCGAGGACCTTGGCTCCGGCACCAAAGATCATGACGCTCTTGTAGCGATGGGTGGCGCGGTGAACCAGCCCCACGATGGGGCCCACGATACAGAGGCCCATGGTGGTGATGCCAAGGAAGATGGTCCACTGGTAGGTCGTCCACTGCTTGATAATAAGGACGTAGGATGAGAAGTAGGTGTTGCGCACCGACGAGGCCATCTGGTTGAAGGTGTGGATGATGACGCCGGCAATAAAGGCGCGGTTGTTGAGGATGCGCCGCGTCATCATGGGCTTAGGCGCGACGTAGATCTCGAAGAGCACGAAGATGATGAGAGCAACGAAGCCGACGACGATCATGGCGACCATGCTGGGATTGTTCCACCCGCCATTGGCGCTCTTGGCCAGGGTGATAGGCAAAAGGATCAGAGAGAAGGCGAACCCGAGAATAATGAGGCCGATGATGTCGATATCAATGAGGCCCTTATATGCCAGCTTGGCCCAGTATCCGAGGCCCTTGCCAGTAGCCTCGGAGACGCCAGTGCGGACGTCCTTGGAGTCAGCAATGGTGACCATGCCCGCCTTCTCGCCGCGCCGCTGCATGGCGTAGAGGGTCATGATGGCCGGGATGAGGAGGGCGGGCACGAGGATGGCAAACATACCCAGGCCCCATCGCCAGTCGTCGTAGAAACCATCGGCGATGAAACCATTGATGGGCACCGTGACAATAAAGGGCAAGGAAAGACAGGCGCTGAAGAAGCCACGCCATTCCAGCGGAGTCAGATCGGCGACAATGATGTCGCTGAGCAGGTCGAGGCCCGACTTGCCGACCGAGGTGAAGCAGATGCCGACGGTGTACGACGCGAAGGTGCTGGCACTGGCCGCGACGGCAAACCCTACGGCATAAAAGGCCAGGATCACAACGTACGTGGTCGGGCGGGAGGTGATGTCGGCCATCTTGCCGATAAAGGGCTTGCTGATGGCGCGGATGATCTGGGCAGCCGTGTTGACGGTGGCCAGCTCGCTGTGCACCTTGAAGGTCGAGGCGGCCAGGGCGCCAAAGATGGTGGTAGTGATGCCCATGTCGAGAGCGTAGGCAAACATGGTCAGGCCGATCGAGGCGGCGAGCAGCCAGAGCAAGATCTTGCCCTTCTTGCCCGACTTGTAGAGTACCTTGTTGAAGGCCTCGACCCTGCTGACGCCGATCTCCTTGGGGCCGCTGTCCGAGTCGGACGGGGACCCCTGGGCCGAGTCCCGCCGCGAGCCATTGGAGAGGGAGGAGGCGTCGGCCTTGTTGTTGGACTCGGTCACCTGCTGCAGCACGGCCGACTCGGTGGGAGCAGCGGCCGTTGTCTTGGGCTCAAAGCCCGCAGACTTTTCGTTGTCAGCGGGTGCCGACATGGTTTGGTTCTGTGGTCTGCTGTACTGAGCTCCCAGGAGAGCTTCAAATTGGACCCTGAAGACCTTTGAAAGACAACGAGAAAGATTAGAGGAAAAGAAAGAAGAAGAAGAGAGAGAAACGAGGACCAGGGAAGGTGTAATGTCGGCTCGTCACTGTTTTACGCTTTGGGTTTGCAGTGGGCATCCCGGATGAGTTGTTGGTAGCCCGCAGCCATCCGTGGTCTCCCGTCGTAAAGAGTCCGGATCGAACGAGGAAAACCACCAACAGACAGTATTGTACTCCTTTCGTACAGGGTCCCACGTGCGTTAGCGTCACGTCGTGTCGAGTTGGAAATCGATTCTCCCTCTGTCAAGCATGGAGCCTGGGAAGCTACTTTGATCTAGCACGCTCCATTTGCGGCACGGGTGGGCCTAACATGACATTTGAGGCATGGGTTGGATCTGATAAACCAATCGAGGCGCCGCTCACAGTAAATGGTGCACTGTGCTTGAGTCCCATCAGGCAAGAATCGGCAAGTCTCGCGTCGCGCAATACCGACGATCCCTACACCTTGCTGCCATCTCATTCGAGACCAGACCTCGTTCATTGTCTTGGCACCGGTGAGTGGAGAAGAAAAAAGGATCTGATAAAAAATTTGCCCCTTGTCTCTGGTGCAATGCGCGAATTTGGGGGTCGCAGAGGGTTTGCAAAAGGATTGCAATTCGGAGGCTGGCGACATCTGGAGCCCGACGTCGGATGCCACCCTGCGGGATGTTGCAAAAGAGGGTATTGTCTTTGAACTGAAAGCCCCTATTGGTGTGACATAAACCGCAGCTCCGGTGTTGACTTCCTACCAGGGTTTAATGCCTTTTCAAGATTGTTGCTAATTCTTGAACAGGAGCGCCAGGAAGTGAGATCACCACCAACCAGTCACCCGATACAAATTTGGCAAAGTGACCCCAAACCTTCAAAGATCACTGCGCATGGGGCGCTTGTTGGTCATTGTTCAGTTCAGAGCCTGCGTTTTCTCATCATGTATGTCAATCGAAGGCCAAGAAACACTGTGAGTTGTCCGCGCCATCCCAACGCTACCTGTTGATCGTCGATCCCTCGACACGAGATAACTTTATGCATGCCCCTGCTTCCCGAACAGCACCTCACCACGCACTCGGTCTCGATTCCGAACGTAACCGTATGCCTGTCCTCCTCCTTGGATTCGACTTGACTCTGCCGCAGTCGGCACGTGTCTTCCGGTAATCAAGTGAGTGTCCTATGATTACGGAGTACTCGCGAGACGAGAGTGACATGAGTCTTGGCGATAAGCGGACCATGCCGCCGGGTTGTCACTGTCAGTAGCTCATCCTGGCAATATATGGCATGACCAAATGTTCTGGACCCTGTCCGCTCATTTTGAAAGAATATAGTGACAAATCAATTTACCTGAAAGCTTCGTCACAGTTGAATGTTGAGTTTACAGACCCAACTTCACTTTGAACCGATCATTGAAATTCATGGGTATCGAAATACATTAGTCTAGCTGTCTAGTCCCGCAAGATAATGTGTGCCGACGGAGTACAACCCCCTGAGTCAGATTATTACTCTAGCTTGAAAGTGTGATTTTAGCAGCATCACATAAAGCCCTGAACAGACCATTCGGCTTGGCGTATAGAGAAGAGACAGTATCGAACTCGGCAACGGTCCCCTTCTCCATGACCAAGACCCGGTCACACGAGTCGACAACAGTGTCGAGCCTATGAGCCACTGTCAGGACAGTAGCATCACCCGTGACCTCCTGTAGCATGGCGTGGATTTCCTTGTCGGCCCGGCCATCGATAGAAGCCGTAGCCTCGTCCAAGATGACAATCTTGGACCGCTTGACAAGGGCCCGGGCAATGGAGATCAGCGACCGCTGGCCGTGTGATATGTTGGATCCATTCTCCTTGACCTCGGAGTCGAGGTGCAGGACAGATCCGCGATGTCCGGTATCTTTCTCAGGGTCGCTGTCTGCTTCTTCCGTGCTAGCCTTGTTGTCATCCCCGCCGAGCCCGACCATGCGCAGGCAGTGTACGAGCCATTCGTCATCATACTGCTGGAAAGGATCAAGATTATAACGTATAGTACCGGCTAGGAGCACGGCGTCCTGGCTGATGACGGACATGTTTGATCGTAGTAGGTGCAGGCCGACGGTGTGGATGTCGACATCGTCGATGACGATCCGGCCTTTGGATGGCTCGGTAAGTCGGAGGAGAGCAGTGATTACTGTGGGATCCAAAGGTTAGCTGTTGATGCCACTACGCATGTTTTGCTGCGTATTTTAACTTACGAGTACTCTTGCCCGCACCCGTCCGGCCGATGACACCGATCCTTTCACCAGGACGAATGTCGAGCGTCACGTCCTTGAGTGCCGGGTCCAGCTCGGGGCGGTAGCTGAGCGTGAGGTTCTCGAATTTAATGTGGCCTTTACTGGGCCAGTTCTTCTCCTTAAGAGGCTTGTTGTTCCTGACATCATGTGGGGGCTCTTGGGGGATGTTATAAGCGTAGTACAGCAACCGCTCGACCGAGTTCATGTTGTTCTCAATCTCGGCGCTGAAGCGAATCATGTTGCCAAACGCTGCTTGGGCAGTGACCATGTAGGACAGTACCACACCTCCTGAAGCGGGATCGATAGTATCACGCAGCCCGACTACAAGCAGGCCCGTGCCGAGGACAAGCACAGCCCCATAGAGATCTAGCCGGAAATTGAGCCAGCGCACGCAGGCGATAGAGAGCCAGTACGCCTTATTCTCAGTATCAATTTTGCGCGCGTTATCATCGACAAACTGCCCCACAACACCAAAGGCTTTCAGCGTCGGCAGTCCAGACAACGACTCGTTGAAGTGCTCGTAGATCCGGCTCCGGAGGAGGTTGTTCAGGCGCCGCAGCTCTCGCGCGGCCGGACGGTAGTACATGCCCGTCCAGATATACAGGAGCAAGACACCCGCCGCAATAGCCAAGAAGACTGGCAGGACGATGCTGACGACAATGATCGTGCCGATGACTTGCACTGTCGTAGAGATGAAGATGCGCAACTGTTCGCCGACGACATTGTCAACGGCATCCATATCCTTGCTAAAGCGATGCGTGATCCGACCCTGCGGCGTCGTGTCGAAGAACGCAATCGGAGCAAATAGGATGCCCGAGAGGGCGGCAGCATGGAGGTGGTTGGAGCACCAGAAGCAGAAAAGGGCAAATACAACGCTGGTCATAAAGAGACCGAGTGACTGGCCGATGCCCCATGCCGCGAAGCCGCCCATGTAGACGCCCTCCGTCATGGCGTACTTGCCGGTCTGCCACCAGCTCAGCCAGAGGGGCGAGACGACACTGCTGCCCTGGAACACGGCGATGGCTGCGAAGAAGAGGGGCACCGTGATCCAGGCGTTGCCAAACTTGAGGTAGCGGAGGTATGTCTTTCCGCTGACGGTGCCGATGAGGCGCTCCTCACGCTGCATGATCTCTTTGCCTCTTTCTTTCTGTGCTGTCGGCTGTTTTCCTGCTAGAGCCGAGGGCTCATCTTTGTCTTGCTTATTTTCTTCCACATTTGTCTTAGCTACCCTTTCATCTGGGAGCCGCAATTCAGACTTGTCATCGGCTTCAGCGGTTGGCGTAGTGGCGATGGATGTGGCCGAGCTCGATTCCTCTGACTTGGAGGACATGATGTATTCAGAGAACCTGCCGCCGCCCCTTTCAAGCTGATCAAACGTGCCCTGCTCAACAATTCGGCCCTTTTCCATATACACAACATGGTCAGCCTGACGAGCGAAGACCATCGAGTGCGTGACCAGGATAATGGTGCCCTCAGACTTCCGACGCGCCTGGTTGACAACGTTCTCAAACACGTGCGCGCCGACTTGGGCATCAAGCGCAGAGAAAGAATCGTCCAGGAGCATCAGTTGGCTGCGACCATACACCGCTCTGGCCAGCGCAATTCGCTGCTTCTGGCCCCCCGACAGTGAAACGCCTTTCTCACCGACGACAGTCATGTCGCCATCAGACAGCATCGCAAGGTCCGGGTGCAAGCAGCATCGGTGGAGGACCTCGTCATACCAGTCGGGTTCAAAAGGGCGTCCAAAGACGATGTTCTCCCGGACTGTCTCACTAAGAAGCCAAGCTGCCTGGGGCGCAAACGCCAGCTGCGAGGGTACGGATAGGTCGAGGTTGATGGAGCACAACGTGGCGCTGGCGAGGTGCATATCGCCCAGCAGCGCCCTGAATACCGAGGACTTGCCAGATGCAACGGGGCCGACGATGCACACAACCTGACCTTTTTTCGCCTTGAGCGAATTGATATACAGGTTCGCTGATGGGGCAGCATTTGCCTTCTCGTTGGTGAAATCGTCACTGTCTGATGACTGCGGGTCGTCGTGATAGGTAAACATCGCATCTTTAACCTCGACAACAGCATCGCCGCCTGCCTCTCGTCCCCTTCGACCAAGCTCTTCGCGACGGGCGGCGTCGCGCGCAACGGCCTCATCAGAGACAACCATGAACCCAGCCAGTCGTTCCAGTGCGGCTCTAGCATCGGCAATCGCTGAGATGGCAATGGGCAGGGAGCCCATCGGCGTTCTCATGAGGAGGAAGAAAGCCAGGGACGAGAAGATCTTGCCGGGGTCCATGTTGCCGCTCGTAGCGCCGTAGCAAAGAATGCTCACCACCGACGCGAGGGTCGGCGCCGTGAACGAGACGGCGATGTTCAGGGCGCGCAGGAGCATCCTCTTGCGGATGTAAATGACCTCATCGTTGCGCAGCTTGCCAATCTTGGACAGCATGCTCTGCTCGTAAGCGTTTGTTTTGGCTAGACGTATGGTGGACACTGCTTCAGTGACGGCTTTGATGCGCGCGTCTGTAAAGGGCATGCTGTTTCGGCGGAGGCGGAAGAGGGTTTTCATCATGAATGACTGTAGTGGGTAGAGAAGTGCCAACAGCCCAAAGCCTGGCAGCGCACTGTATCCGAGGGTCCAAATAGTGAGACCGAGGCACAGGATGATCTGGAGCAGGCTCGTCCATGCAGAGTGGAAGAAGCCGCAACAAAAGTCGATGCGAGTGATGTCAGCGCTCATCAAACTCATGAGCTTACCCGTCGCGTAGCTGCCCTTGAGCTTGGCCTGCTCGGTGAGCTGCGTCGTCGCTCGACGGTAGAGGACGTGCATGAGGGCGGCGCGGAGGAGAATGCCGGTCGACGCGGACCGGTAGAAGCCGTGGACATTGGTGATGATGGAGAAGGCCAGCACCAGGAATAGCCCCACTGCGAGGCCAAAGCCCGACCGGTATGCCTGCTCGGATGGGTCGCTCAGCGAGTTGATGACGAAGCGGATGAGAAGCGGCGACACAATCTGCGTCAGGTCGCCGAGCATCTTGAGGAAGCCTCCTGTCCAGAAGCGGCGGAAGCAGACATCGTTGAGGGAGAGCGTGAGGACGGTTGCGTCGGTCGTGCGTCGCTCCCAGAAGGGTCTCCAAGAAAGCCACCCTTTAGGCGGAGGAGGTCGTTCTCGGTTGGCTTTGAGCCTTGCAGCCCATGACTTCTCGAGCCGATCGGCATGGTCAATGGTTAGGCTGGTGTTTGGAAGATCATAGAGGTCGTCGGCCTGGAGAGGTCGACTGTAGCCTGTCCGGAGTAGTGTGCCCAGCCAGTTGAACGTGATGATGGACAGCAAGTTCGCCGTCGTCTCTGGCGTTTCCGTCTCGTATGTTTGAGTGTCGGTGCCCTGGCCACTTTCGGCGTTGGACGTGGAGGTAGACTTCGGTTTCACATGCCGCTCCGTGAGCTTAGTCTCGATCGGTCTCTGCGATAGGAAAGGTACTCTCCTATACCATTTCCGGCGAGGAAAGGCCTTCCCATCGCTGGTCTCCATGACAGTGTCGTCCGGATCAGCTTGGAGATGCCCGGCGAGTCAAGTCGGCCAGATTGCTTCGTGAGAAGGCGCTTCACCAGGACATTGGGTTCCATTTCCTCGCGCGCACACACACACACCTCCATGAATGGACGAGCAAAGAGGCCTTGAATCAAGACGGAAGTAATCGGCGCCGAACCGATAGCGGAGCCTTGGCAGCTTGGCCACGGATGGGCGAGCTTTGAGATTGCTATTGTTCATCAAAGCTACCTAGGTACAAGTAGGTAGACGACGAACGTAGGTATCCGCGCCGCATACATCCACGCCCCGAAAGGGTGGATGGTCCGCACTTGCAGCAAGTGAGGGACCGATGGGGGATATTGGAGAGGCTGGGAGGGAGTGTGTAAGCGGCATTGCAACGCCATGTACGTAATGGAGAGAGGGAGGATCCCTGTCGTTGCGGGTGGGTGTGCCTGGTTTTTGGATTGTTCCTCCTTTCCTTCACTTGGCAATTCAGGACGCTCGCTCTGTTCCTTTGCTCCTCGGGTTAGTGAACTGTTGAGAACCATGCGTGCGGTGCTGGCGCTAGGCGCGCGCCCTCGAAACGGGATTCGCTGACCTGACACAAAGTGCCTCAACGACGATCCCATGTGCCGCAGCAGGAGGGGCGCGCCAAGGCTCCGTCGATGGGGCCACCGTGCGAGTAGGCAGTTATCTGATTCTGCTTCCCTCTTATCAATCTTAACTGCATGGGGACAAGGACACCTTGGACACCCAGGGACACCACACCCACATGCAGCATCAGGGTGGAAACCCGCCGGTCTCGTACGTTCGTACATTACCTCTGGCTTCTTTTCGGTGTCCATCTCCGTCCCTCCACCGATCATCCTCCTTTCCTACCTTGTACTGTGAATTTTCTTGCATATTTTACATTCACGCCTCCCGGACATCGCAAATGAACAGCCGCAGCTCGCAAATACCGTAGCATTCGCCTAGGATCCGGTGCGGCTTTTTCTCACGAAGCTCGCCGCCCCGAGCTTGCAGATCATGCCTGTTGATGGTAGGTTTTGCCCTGCAGGTCAAGTCAATAGCCAGGATGGAAGGCTCGGAACCCCGCCTGGCGTCATCCTTGGCCAAGAGGGAGAAAAGTTTGGACGACAAGCTCGGTCGAGTCTCGCAACGCTTCTGTGGAATGACGGAAGAGGACGGATAGCTTGTGGTCAGCCAGTACGAGGCCTCAAATGATATCCGAGCTACTTCTTCGGGACTGCCTGCGCCCCGGAAGGACCTGCGCGACGGTAAGGTTTCTAGCCACCAACACTGCCGTTGTGGGGGTTCTCCTTTCCTTCTTCTCCATTAGCTGGCGCCACACCTTAATACAAAGCCGAACCCGGCAGTTCCTAGCTCCAATTGTATCTCATGTCATTCTAAGCATAGGAGATAGGGCCAAATGCTAGTTCTGTCAAGCTTCAATCGAGCAAAAACGCACAAACGACTATGGGAAGCCTTGGGAACGACTCGGACCCTGCGTCCCAACGACACGAGCAAAGCCTGGTTTCATTCAGACTGCCCGATGGCAAGACTGAATTATGGATCGAAGCCGTGGCCTCGGGCAAGGGCGTCGCTTTCGAGGTGGGCCAGCAAAGGACAACCCTGTGCCGCTGGTCCAGGGCCGATGAAGTCAGGGTCTCGCCAGCGATGGTGAATGACAACGTGGCTGAGTATGACAATGTTTTCGAATACGATATGAGCCAAAGCGGCAAATCGACGGTCTCCTGGGGTGGTAGCACGATTGGACAAGAAGATGTGGCCTTGCTGTGGGCATCTGTGTACGCTCTCTGGGTGCATCCACAGGTTCGGGACAGGGACCTGTTTGCTGTTGTCGTGAACAATGAGAGGCTTGGAGAGTTCCTGCGATGCACTGGCTTAGGGGTTGTCTCACCATTCTCCAAGAAGGGGTCCACGACGACTTCAATCCCCAGAGACACCACATTCTGGCTCCACCGCGAGGCCTTCTGGCAGGGCGCCGGACAACCAGTCTCACAGAGCTGGGTGCGCTGCCGGCCCGAAACCACCCAGTTCCCTGGGTTCAACGTGACGGGCGACTTCCCTAGCCAGCTAGGTTTTACGAGGAAAGGCAACGTTTGCACTGTTCATCCTGTACGGCCGCCGAAGCCTATCCCTGGCACGCTGCTCTACTCTCGCTACATCGTCGAAGTTGGCCAACAGCTACAAATCCACCATATCGACGCCAGCAACCCGCTACACTTTGAGAAGTACATGCAGTGGCAAAACTCGGACCGCGTCAACGCTGGATGGAGGGAGCGCGGTCCCCCAGAGCATCACCGCGAGTACCTCGCGCAGCAGCTGGCCGACCCGCACACGATGTCATGCGTCTTCTCGTGGGACGGCGAGCTGGCGGGCTACATGGAGATCGGCTTCGTCAAGGAGGACAATGTGGCTTGCTTTATCGGGTCCAACTGCAACATCATCGTGGGTGAGCACGACCAAAACACGCACTTCCTCGTTGGCGAGGAGAAGTTCCGCGGCGGCAAGCGGTACCAGGCCGCCAACTCCTCAATGAAGCACCTGGCCTTTCTGCGGGACCCGCGCACCAAGCAGATCATCGGCGAGCCCGAGTACGGCAAGACCAACCTCCAGATCCAGGAGAGGTTCATCCCGATGGAGAAGAAGAAGCGTTTTCACCTACCGCACAAGACGTCGATGCTGATTGCGCTGCAGCGGGACCGCTTCTTCCAAGAAGGACACTTTGTGTAATGCGAGTGGGCAGAATCGTTAGCGGTGTCTTCAACAATGCAATGAATGGATGATTCTCTCGCGTGCACTGCGGCCGTACCCAACGCTGAACTGAGCCTTTGCATGAATGTGTAATCCAGCCATGCCCGCCGCCATCCTCATTTCTCGCGAGCAGGCCCCTGGATGGCATCACATTTCATCAGGCGCCATGCGTGCCTCTGCGGCACTACTGAACCGCGTACCTCGGGGCTCGGGGCTCGCGAGTCCTGTCGGCTGCACTTACAAGTAGCAACTCCTGAAATCCCTGGTTGGATCTAATCAATCTGATTAGATGAGATAATTTGTAACAGCCGGCCCTGTGGCCTCGGTCAAGGTGTGGGGGTCATGCGATTGGGGGGTGCGTAGGAAAGCAAACCTGGACGTCATGCTGGACGTCATTGTGGATGGGATTGGTCCGGATCGGATGTGACGAATTTCTTGGCTGGCGCCGGGCAGGTAAGCTCAATGCTCAGTCCGCGAAGTCCCGGCGGGTTCGAGGCGCGCCCTGATGGATGAGTGCAGGATGCAACACCGTGTCGGGCACAGAGCGGAGACTTTGCCCACATCCAATCTTATCAATCAGCAGATATGTCGCCATTCGTGCTGATCCGTCCGCAAAACCAAAATGTCACCACACACTGTTGTGATCCTTTCCTCTTTCGATTTCGCAGGTGGGTCTCCGGCGGCCGTGATGAAAGCAGCAGAATTCCCAGAATTCCACACGCGGGGCCACTTGTTGCGCGCTCAGGGGGGTGGGGGGTAGATGGAACAAACTGCCAGGGGTATGGCCTCGCTCGATACACGGCTGGGGGTCTTTGGAACCATTGACCCTTGAAGTCCACATGCATGCCGCCATGCCATGCCCTGACCCCGGTTGACGGTTCACCCGCCCATGTGAACATGTGCCGACAGCGGCGATGCTCACCATCCATCTGCAGTTACAGAAGGATCATCACCAAGAGGATCCGATACCTGGTCGAGATCCGATCTCACTGTGGAAGACAAGCATCGCGTCTTCAGACACAAACTCCCGCTCTTCATTGAATCCTTTCGTTGTCCATGAATTGTATATACCCTATTGACAACGCCCTGTCCTGACATCACTGCACTCGCAGACGTCATCTCGCGCAGCTGTGATCGCAAAAAGTTATCCTTCTCTTGAAAGACCCAATGTCGCCCAACCGGGGGCCGGTCACCAAGCTCCGACCTCTGCATACCCGCATTGAGGACGATGAAACTTCTCCGACGACTCAATTGGGCTGGAAAAGCTCATTAGCTTCAACAACAAGCCAGACGACGGTGCGGCAAGCTTTCGTGAGGCTTGTCAACCTGATCGCCATCGTCGAACCCGGCGAGGCGTTCTGCATTGAGGACACTACACGTGGCGGTTATATCCTGGCTCACGCAGGCGACAGCACCCAGGACGGTAGCTCTACCTTTGTACATTGCGGGGAGAATCATGTTGATGTTCCTACCGACTTCTCAATCGGGCCAGGAAAGGTTTGTCAAGTTACGCATTGCTGCAAACGTTGAAGCTCACATAATTGACAACCGCTCCAGGCCCTTCAACTTCATGCCGCAGACGATCATGTGCGGCTGATCGCATTGGCTAGAGTAGTATCTCAGCCAGGGCTAGATTCCTTGGGTCAGATGCTGCTGGACCTCATTTTCGACCATGATCACCGCCACAGCAAAGGCTTTGCTCCATGGACACAGCCTTCCATCCTGAATTATCCTCCACAAGAACGACCAATATCATTATGGCCGGCCGAGAGCCAGGCGAGACATCAGGCACTGCTACATCATTGGTTCGAAAATAGAGTCAAGGACTGTCCACAGAGAGTGGCCTTGGATTTCTTGACCAACTCTGAAAGTGGCACGAGGACACAATATACCTATCAACAACTATCAAATGCTGCTACCGCACTAGCCACTAAGCTCTATCACACGAGTCCCAAGTCAAACGCAACCATAAAGACAGTAGCAGTGAGGATTGGCCCGTCTCCTGAGCTCTACATCAGCTATCTCGCTGCTCTCAAGGCCGGCTTCTCTTTCTGCCCAATACCCGTGGATGCCCCCCAGGAGAGAATCGATACGCTGCTTGCCGACCTGAAGCCTGTAGTAGTCCTGGTGGGCGAGCCTGGTGGCCTCGAGACCGAGACAGAGACGACCAGCGTCACAGAATTCCTCGAGGCGCGCAATGTCGAACCCAAGCCGCTTCCTCCGATTCCTACCACAGAGAACGACGCCGCATATGTATTATATACCTCCGGGACTACAGGAACCCCCAAAGGTGTGGTAGTGAGCCATCTCTCAGCCGCCTGTACCCTCACTTCTCTCAGCAATCTCTACGGATTCTGCTCGTCAGGCACACCAAACCCTGACCGTCCTGTTAGATGGTTTCAGGGCGCATCTCCAACATTCGATATCTCTCTCTTCGAGATATTCTGGACCTTGAGCACGGGATCAACACTATGCTGTGCACCCAGACACCTTACCATGCAGAATATTGACCAAGTCATCACCACTCTCAAGGCCGACATCACCAACGTCACCCCCAGTTTTGCGAGCCTGATAGACCCATCCTCACTACGCGGTCTTATGGTCGGCGGCGAGGCACCCAATACCCGGCTCCTTCAAGACTTTTCGCGCTACAACCCCTCGACAAGTGATACTCGCTCAGTGCCACAGGGCATCTACAACGGTTACGGCCCCACTGAAGTCACCATCTACTCCCTCGCCCAGGAGCATGTCCCCGGGAACCAGCGCGGCTCTATCATCGGCTCGCCACTCGCCACCTGCGGCGTCCTCATCGTTGGCGAGCAGAGCTCTGAGCTTCAACCCGTCCCTATGGGCGCTGCGGGAGAGCTGGTCCTTACGGGCCCCCAGGTCAGTAAGATCGGCTACCTCAACCGCCCTGAGGAGACGGCGAAGGCCTTCCTCGACCACGACCAGTGGGGCCGCATATACAGGACCGGCGACCGTGCGCGTGTTGTATGGAATGAAGCCGGAGAACCCGTAGTTGAGTTCTTGGGTCGCATATCGGATGCGCAGGTGAAACTGAGTGGTCGGCGTGTTGAGCTCGGTGAGATCGAGAACGTTCTGGCGAGCAAGGCCCAAGGTGTACAGCAGACACTGGCGTGTGTGTGGAAAGCTCAGAGTGGTACATCTGGCTCGGAGAGAGTGGTGAGTTTGGTCGTTGTCAATCCAAAGAGTGCGCTGAGCTTTGATGTGGTCCGAGAGCAATGCATGGAGGCAGCGCGGCGGCACCTGCCGGACTACATGAGGCCAGTTCGGATCTTTCAAGTCGATGCACTGCCGCGATCAGCCTCTGGCAAAGTGGACCGCAAGGCGGCGTCAGAGTACGTGCGCACATCATGGCAAGGGTTAGAAACTCGCGTGACTCGGGATTCCGAAGCGGAGGTCTTGGACAGTGCTGAGGATGCACACCTTGAGGCGGAGCTTGTCAAGATTCTCTCCACCATCATCAGTAGCGACTCAACTTCCAAGATCTCACTGACAGCAACAACACTCCTCGCCGAGACTGGCGTAGATAGTCTCCACGCGATGAGGCTGCTACGCGAGATCAGAAGGCGCTGGCCAGACTGCAAGCATCTGCAGCCTTCATTAGCCTTGCTTCTCGACCCTGGAACCAGCATACGATCTGTATTCTTCCCATCGACCTCGACTGGAACAACCTGCAGCAGCCTAACCGTCGGTAGAGTCACAGCACAAAGGAGAGTTGCCGAATTCGCCTCCCGCCACACAGCAGAAGCTCTTGAGAAACTGGGTGGGATTGGCAACGATGACATTGAGATGGTGCTGCCTGCGACAAGTACACAAAGCCAGTTGGCAGTGAGCTTTGGTATAGACCGACGCAATTATATCAGCTACACGGTCCTGCCACTTCAGGCCGACGCTTCCCTCGACGCGCTCGAGAAAGCAGTCACCTACACCCTGGAGGGACAGGCCATCTATAGATGTGCTTTTGTGCCATGCAACGACGATCTCTCGCCGTTTGCCCAGGTTGTGCTGAAGCCTGATGCGTACCGGAGGTGGACACGAGACAGTCCGAGGATTGTGCGCCACCGTGGAGACGCTCGTGCAAGCAGTGCGCAATACTGGACTGGGCTTGCTGAGCGGTATCTGGACTTCGAGTCACAGAAGCTGTACCAAGTTCAGATTGTCGAGCCGGACACTGAGTCTGGAGGACTACTTGTGATTAGTGTGGCGCATTGCCTCTGCGATGGTGCATCCCTCGACGTTCTCCTGAGGGATATTTCTAGACAGTATGCAGGCTTGAGTCCCCTGCCACGGCTGTCCATCAAAGACGTGATCCTCGACTGGGCGTCGAATGTCCACCCCGAAACGGACAGGCATTGGAAAGACTCACTTATCGGCTGGGAGACCGAGAGCTTCCACGCTTTGAGTGGCAACAATCTTAAATCGCCCGCACCGGGCGTGCCCGCCTATTACGGCCACGCAGTAGTTCAGATTGCCAGTGACCTTCATTGGCAGAAGCTGGAGGCGCATAGCAGGATACTTGGCGCTTCTCCCCTCGCGGCTCTGCAGGCAGCTTGGTCCCTGCTTCTCCAGATCTTCTCTGAAGCAAATACAGGAGACGTTGTGTTTGGAAGTGTTCTTTCTGGTCAGCACGAGGCTGCTCATGCACCTACTTTCTCGGTGGTCCCCTGTCGAGTCGCTCTGCCTGATCGCCAGACTGTGCACGAGCTGCTCAGTAATCTCAACAGCAGTTCTAGACTTGCTCTTTGTCGTCGTCACATGTCCTTTGGTGTCTTTGAGGCTTTGCCATACAACACGGCCTTGGCTCTTCAGACATATACCCCGCCTGAGGATGGCTCAGATGGGGCAATGGCTCCTTGGACCGACGTGCTCAACCCAGCCATCCGCTACGATTTTGACGTCTTTGCCGAGGTGTTTCCGAGTGGTCCTCTTGTTGGCGGAAAGCGAATCGACTCCATGGTATTCAAGATCACATACCGCGACGATGCTCTCTCGGAAATTTCGGCTCGGATTATCGTTAAACAGTTTGCGGCCATGACTGCGGCACTGCTGACCTGCAAGGCCGATGACCTAGTGCACTCCCTGCCCGCACGCCTACCCAGGAGTTTACTGTCTGCAGAAGGCTCCCTCCCTGTGCCCATAGAAGATTCCGCGGAGGAGGAATGCCAGAAAAAAGGACGTGCCGATGTCCTCCACGCTCAACTCGAGAAACAAGCAGAGGCCACACCAGATCTCCTGGCCTTGAGCTTCTATGCTGCTCTAGACGCGAATCCTATCGAGTTGACCTATGCCGAGCTCGACGCCCGAGCCAACGGCCTGGCCAACATTCTGCGAGAAGAAGACGTGGGTGTTATCCCTATCTGCATGCACCGTAGTGTGGAGCTTTATGTGTCCATCTTGGCCATTCTCAAAGCTGGCTCTGCCTGGTCACCCATCGATGAAACCTCTCCCATCCAACGGCGAACTTCCCTAATCGCCAGAACGCAGGGCAAGCTTCTGTTGACTAACACCGACTCTTATCCTCTGGTGGAACCCTGTCTAGCTCACGAAAGTCTAGCTGGTGTGCGCGTTATCCTCGTCGACCACTACGCTGACAAGAAGACGTCCGTGAGGGCCAAGCCGCGCCAAAGCATTCTCGCCTCACGCCCTGCCATCAGTGGCCAAGACCTTGCCTACCTTCTCTGGACCTCAGGCACGACGGGCGAGCCAAAGGGTGTCATGATCCAGCACTATGCCGCTTCAAACGCCATGCGCGACCTCCAAACCCGGGTGGAGCATGACGACAGGACTGGGCAAGTGCGCACGTTGCAGCTGTCGGCCTACAGCTTCGACGTCTTCGTCCAAGACCTGTTTTACACATGGGGCCTAGCCGGCAGCGTAATCAGCGGCACACGCGAGCTTATTCTAGGCACTTTTGCCGACTTTGTCAACAAGTCCCGTCCGACGCACGCTCATCTCACCCCCTCCTTCGGCGCCAGCATCAATGTGGAGGAGATCAGGGGTTCTACTCTTCAATTCGTCACCTTTATCGGTGAGAAGCTGACCGAGGACGTCGCCGAGGCATGGGCCGCCCCGGGAGTCACCACCAAAGCGTACAATACGTACGGCCCGGCTGAGAACGCCGTTGTCTCCACCATGAGGCAGTTCTTCGGCAAAAGCCGTGATGAGGCCAAAGCCGCCAATGTGGGCTTTCCTCTAACCTCTTGCACAGCATACGTCGTGCGTGAGGTCGCGGACCCGACCGATGTGACGAAGAAGCGGTGGGAGCTTGTACCGCGCTACGGCGTCGGCGAGCTGGCGCTCGGCGGCGCGCAAGTTGCGAAGGGGTACCTGAACAACGAGGCCAAGACGACCAAGGCTTTCATCCAGGGCGGGCCGGGCATCGACGAGCGGATCTATCTCACTGGGGATATGGTGCGTCTGAACGACCATGGCTTTGAGTTCCTGGGCCGCAATGACGACTTGGTCAAGATTACTGGCATACGTATCGAGCTGAGTGAGATCAGTGCGGCCTGTGCTAGCATCAAAAGCGAGGAGCCGGCTGTCGAGCATGTTGAGACACTGTACTTGCCACGCCCGGGGGTCAGTGGCGGCGACGCTGACCACAAAGTTGTTGTCACTTTTGTTTCTGTCAAAAAGCAGGCAGTTGATACAGCAAAGATTCGAATGCAGGTCCTCCAGAAAGCGAGGGAGATGCTCCCGGCGTACATGGTTCCTGGCCATGTTGTTGTGCTAGACACCACTATGCCGCGTACAGCTTCCAACAAGGTCGATCGCAAGGTCTTGCAAGCCATCTACAATCTCGCAGACCTCAATGTTCTGGCTGGCCGCGACGCTGCTGCTGGAGACGGCTCGGATATCAAGACTATGTGGCCTAAAGAGCAGCTATCGGTGCTCAAGACCATCGCAGAGAACAACAGAATGCAACTTGACAGCCTCAATCCGAATGACAGCTTAGCTGGGCTCGGCTTCAGCTCACTGCAGGTCACAAAGTTAGCCTGGGCATTGCGACGTGAGATGAAGTGCACCGTCGGTGTACTCGAGCTGATGCGATGCCAGACTCTTGGTGAGCTGGTCGAGGTGGTTCTGAATTCTATGAAGAAGGCGAAGAGTCTAAGAGAGCCGACGACTGAACAGACCCCGGAAACCTCATGGGTGACTACTGTCAGAGAGACGCTGACAAAGAGTCTTCATGGAGACGCGAGGCCAAAGAACACTTCCTACATCCTTCCTGCTACACCAGTTCAGGAGTCGCTGCTCGTTGAGACGATGATTGGGGCAGAGGCATACTGGTCCCACCGCCTTTTTGATCTCGGCCACCTTGGTCAGATTGATGTCTCTCGTCTGAAAGATTCATGGACTGCTGCGGCCGCCCAACTTGATATCCTTCGGACGGTGTTTGTCCCGCTCTCGCAGTTGTCTGTACGTGATGGACAGAATATGAGCATTGGCCAGTGGGCTCGCCGTCACGGTGTGCATGCCGTTGTGCTCCAGCTCGTTCTGGACCAGCCCAACATTTACTGGACCACTGTTCAGCACGCGGATGCTGAAAGCCTCGCTTCTCTCGCTCAAAAGGCACAAGTGAAACTCTCTCCCTTGGGAGGCGATACGCCTAGACCTCCGTGGGCTGTTACATTCTGCGAGATTGAGAGCAAGGTGATGCTGAGCATGCACCATTCCCTCCACGACGCCGAGTCATCGCGCATGATTCTCAAAATCGTTGCCAGCTTATACCGCAATCCAATCCAGGCTATAAGTAGCTCTCTCTCGATGAGCAGGGGTATGGAGTTAGGGTTATTGCCTCCTATCGCTCAGCGAGACAAGGCCTTCTCTGCGTGGTCTAGGCGTCTGCACAACCTAGTCGAATCTGATGGGGCCTTGAACGCGCCGTTCCCTGACCTGACGGGGTCCCGGCAAAAGCAGGAACGGACCATTCGCTCTATCAAGGCAACAATCCCAAGAGAGCTGCTCAAGAATGCAGCTGATGCTCCTGATCTACCCCGACTTGTGCAGTCTGCCTTTGGTTGTGTTCTGGCGGCAGTGCTTGAGCTGAAGACTGTCGTTCTCGGCCAAACTGTGACACAGAGAATTTTGCACCCAGACCTTGCCCGGGTTGTCGGCCCGGCAATGGCTACTCTGCCGGTCGTCATTCGTGCACATGCCACGAGCGCTCAAGAGCTCTGGGCTGAGATGAGCCGCGATGCTCTGTCTTTGGGCCAGAGTGCTCATAGTCTACACCCGGTGGACATCAAGAAGATGATCAATGAGGGCAGTGGCGATAGTAATACTCCATTCCCAGCGCTCTTTGTTTACCATCCCGCTGGTGACGATGATCACGTTGATGCCGGAGTGGAAATGTTCCGTGAAGTTGGGCAGGCGCTACCACTAAACGTTGAACATCCAATGGCCTTGAACATTTTTGAAGGTGAAAACATTATCGAGCTGACAGGCAACTCTCAGCGTATCTCGCAGCCTATGCTAGAGCTCATGCTGGATCAGATTCTCGCCCAGGCTTGCGCCATGTTGGAGCATCCTGAGGTGCCGCTTCTTCGACTGAGCAATTACATGGATCGCCAGCTTGTGTCTACGGTTGGTGAGCATGCTGACCTCGTGGGCACGGCAATTGTGAGAAATCCAGCGGATCTGGTGTCCAAACAAGCGGCTGAGCACCCTGACTGGATTGCAGTCGAGGAGATCTTTTTGGACAATGGGGAAGATGGCGAAGACAAAATTACCACCAGCACCATTACGTATCGCGAATTTCAGGTGCTTGTCAACGCTATTGCCTCCAAGCTGATCAGTCACGAAGCGAGGCTTAAGCCTGACGATGTTGTCGCGTTGTATCTTGACCGAGATACCAAATCCATGGCAGCTATATTGGCCATTTTCAAGCCTGGATACATCTATCTGCCTATCGACGGGGATCTCCCTGCAGCTCGCAAGCAGCTCCTTATCCGTGATGCCAATGCCAAGCTCGTCATTTCGACAGAAAGCCTAGTCGGCGATCTGGATCTCGATATAAGCAGCACTCCGGCAGTCCTCCTACCTGAAGGCGGCGATGAGCTCAATATAATTCTTTCCTGGCCTTGTACCATCACCAATGATTCTGTCAAAACCGGGGATGGGGGTTACCTCCTCTACACATCAGGCTCGACTGGCCAGCCCAAGGGAGTACGGGTGACCAACGAGAACCTCCTGCACTTCATTTCCGCCATGACGCAGCGTCTCATCGAGGCCAACGCAGACACAGCCAAGCTAGGCGGCGTGGGTAAATACCTGAACGTCGCATCCCGCGCATTCGATACCCACCTCACCTCCATGCTTGCGCCCTGGCACCTCGGCTTCCGCTCTGCCATCGGCAAGGACCGCAACGGCATCTTTGCAAGCTTGCAGCAGGTCATCAACGAAGTCCAGATCACGCACATGGGCTCCGTTCCCTCCGTGCTATTCCAGCTGGGCCTCCGCCTCAAGGACGTCCCCTCGATGCGAGTGCTGACTTTTGGCGGCGAGAAGGCGTCCCATGAGCTGTTTGAACAATTGAACACTGGTAGCCCCAAGGCAGCGCTGATGAATTTCTATGGGCCGACTGAGGCTACCGTGGGGTGCTTGAGTCACATAGTCGGGCACCACTCCAACGCTCGTAACTTGGGACTGCCGCTGCCCGGCTTGGAAGCTCTTCTCCTAGTTCAGGGAGAGGGTGATGAGCAAGTTCTTGCCCGCAAGGGTCAGCCCGGAGAGTTCTGCATTGCTGGCCCACAGGTAGCTGTGGGTTATCTCAATAGACCTGAGGAGAACGCAAAGGGCTTCCAGTATACTACATTGCTGGGGGTTGGTAAGAAACGCATCTACAGGACCGGAGATATCATGAGGATGATGCACGATGGTACAGTTGAGTTCCTCGGCAGAAGAGATCAACAGACCAAGATCCGCGGTCAGCGTTTCGAACTCGGCGAGGTTGAGGCATTCATCAAGAAGACTGTTGCAGAGCAAGGAGCTCTCGACGTGGCTGCGGCTGTTGTTGAACAACGACTCTTCGGATTCTTGGCGCGCAAAACACACACAATGTTAAAGGCCGAATTTGAGGCCGAGCCTGAAGTGCTGTCTCAACAGAGCCAAGCTTTGCAGGCTGTAGCCATATCCGTGGAGAAGGAATGTCAGCAAAGGCTCCCAGCTTTCATGGTTCCCGAAATGGTGTGGGTTTCTAAGATCCCCTATCTTGCAGCATCCGGTAAGGTCGACACCAAGCTCCTCATCAAACTGGCCAGGGACTTTACAGCCCTCCAGGAAAGTCCCCTGGCTCCTAGTAGCCAAGCTACCTCAAGGACTACTCCATTGAGCGGAGCAGAGGCAGAGGTCATTGCGGCGCTTGAAGAGGTCATGGGCAACAAGGTTGTCGCTACTCCAGCCAGCGCCATTCACAGTCTAGGCATCGACAGCCTCTCGGGAATGCATCTAGTAGCGGTCCTCAAACGGCGGGGCTTCGCAAAAATTACACTTGCGGACTTGCTCTCTCCTTTTTGCTCCATAGGATCCCTCGCCCGAGCAGCCGGATCTGATGTGACTTTCGACAAGCTATTAACTCCCCCTGGAACCCCGCCGGAGGAACCGAGCTTAGATGACCTCGGACCCAGTGCCAACCACCTCAAAGGTGCCAATGTCGCTGCTGTTCTCCGTTGTTTGCCCCTTCAAGCACCATTGGTTGCTTTGTCTCTCAATTGGCTTGGGTCAGAGGGAGAGACCTTGGAGGTTCCCTACGTGACGCATTTCAATTTCGAACTTGCGCCCGGAACGAACATGGTTCAATGGAAGGAGGCCGCTGCACGAGTAGTCTCCTCGGAAGCAATGTTGCGGACTTGCTTTATTCAACGCGAGCAGGATGGCCAGATATTCCAGGTTGTGCTGGAGTCGCCTCCCTCGCCATTTGATAGGGGAGAGGACTCCGCTGCCGCAATTGTTGCCCATATGAGCTCCCGACCTCCCGTACGGCTTCAAATCCACAAAGACCGACCATCTGGCAAGATTATCGCCTCAATAAAGCTGCACCACGCTCTGTATGATGGGGTGGCTATGGCTACGCTAAGGAATAAGATGGAACAAGCTTACGCGGATGGTCATCCAACCGCTGCGTCTGGAGCCCGGAGTCTCTTCACTCTGCAAAGTCTTGCGAACCATTGTGATCTTGCCGACCAAGAGATCCAAGTCCTCAGAAGCGCATGGCAAGCCAGACTGCACGGTATGCAGCCGTGCCGCATCGGGAAAGATGCCGACCAAGACGGGAATTATGCCATGGCTCGTGCAACTCGTTGTCTTGCCTACACATCTGCAGAACTCCAGACTAGGCTGAAGCTGAAGGGAGGGAATATTTCCGCTTCTACGGCCTTCCAGCTTGCTACCACTCTCTGTCTGGCATATTTGACCAAGAAGCCATCCATCGTCTACGGATTTACCAAGTCCCTCAGACCTCTTCTGAGTCACGTTGCTGAAGGCGTCGATGGGTTTGTCGGGCCCTGCCTCAACACAGTTGTTCACGCAGTTGCTCTTGGAAGCGGAAGCGAAACGCTGCCTCGCTTGGCTGAGCGGGTTCACCAGAGCCACGCAGATGCTTGCCAGGGCAAAATGCCCCTCGTAACTGCCGACATGATCCAGCGCTGGGCTGGCCTCAAGGAGAAGTTGTTTGACAGCCTTCTCACTATCAATGTTGTCCCTACAGATGGCGAGTCGGTCAACCGAGAGATCACGCCGGGTGCCATGATTCCTCTGCCGGGCAAGTCCAGGATTGACATGGCTTTGACTATCGATATCGATCTACACTCTGACGGTAAGATTGACTTGATGCTCTCGTCCGCTGGTTTTCTCAACGCGGCACAGCTTCAGGACCTTGGTATCTTGTTTGAGAAGGTCGTTGCGGAGGCTGCGAACAAGTCTGCTACGGTTGAGCAGTTTGTATCTGTCAACTATGACACAAACTACGGCCCCACGCCCGATGACGCGTACATATCAGCGGAACCCAAACCCACTGGCAAGGACTTCGAAGCTGCTCTGGCTTGCGTGAAGTCCACTGCCTGCCGCCTCCTACACTTAGACGAGCGTGAGCTCAACGCCAAGAGTCCCGAGTCAACGTCCCTTTACCAGCTTGGTCTTGATTCCATTAACGTTCTTCCCTTCATAAAGCTCATCAACAAGTCTCAGGGGGTTAAGATCACTCCCAACGCTGTGATACGGGCTCGTACCTTACAAGGTGTGGCTTCCCTTGTTGACAAGGCAAGGAGCAGGAGCGACGTCCCCGGCACCATTAAGGCTGAAAGCAATGCTCAGGT
This sequence comes from Thyridium curvatum, assembly GCF_004353045.1. Classification (NCBI taxonomy): domain Eukaryota; kingdom Fungi; phylum Ascomycota; class Sordariomycetes; order Thyridiales; family Thyridiaceae; genus Thyridium; species Thyridium curvatum. The sequence continues at coordinate 306,566 of NW_022156761.1, read as the reverse complement.
CGGCAACTCCAACAGTCACTTGCTGCCTTATGAACAGACCTTGCAGCAGGTAGCTGGCGATCTCCTTTTCATAGCCACGCCCCTCCAGGAGGGCATGCTGAGCGCATCAATGGCCTTCGCCGACCAGGCCTACATGTACACTCACGCAATGCAGTTATCTCAGGCTGCTATGAAACAGGATACTCCTACTTTCGAATTGTTTTTCATCGCCGTCAACGACACCGTGCAAGCCTGCGAGATCCTTCGGACCCGCTTCATTTTCACCAATCGTGATGATGCCCCATGGGTCGGTGTCATTTCGCCCACGGAACAGAGCGACCTTGTCAACTGGTCCGTCTCCAAGAGAGGTGCTGTGCAGCTCAAGATCCACCACGCTCTGTACGATGCACAGTCCATCCGAGCAATCTGGCAGCTTCTTCACGAAAACTACGCCAAGCGCCTCGCAGGTCATGGCGAGGGCCGAGATGAGCAGCCACCCGCACGGTATCTTTTCCGGCCACTTGCTAAGGCATTTGCAATGGTGCAGAAAAGTGCCGTCACTTTCTGGACGAAGACCGTGCAAGACTACACGTATACGCCCGTCGTGCTCTCTGAAGAATCCCTGCATGCTTCGTCTTCATTTTACTTTTGCTTGGACGCCGCAGATATGTCCAGCTTGCAGACTAAGTGCAGAACGGCCAATGTAACACCTAAAGCGGCCATGCAACTTGCGTGGGCTAAAGTCCTCTGCGAGTCTCTGTACAAGCAAGCAGATATAGTCTTCGGTGAGGTCATCACCGCGAGCAGTGATGACGATGACAATCTTGTGATGGGCCCGACGATCAACACCGTCCCCGTCCGCGTCAAATTGGCTCGCCAGCAGAGCACCATGGCCATTGAAAAGGCCCTATCTGACCTGCAGGCACTGAGCGATAACGCAAGAGGCTCTAATGGGATGGCATCCTTGCGAGCTGTGCAGACAGCCTGGCGGTCGACGAGAGCTGGCGCTGCCAACACGTCCGCCGGTCTCTTTCAGAGCTTGTTTGTATATGATGGCATGATCGAGTCTGACGGTAACAGGACTTCGCCAGAACTTCTTATCCCTGCTCAAGCTCAGACACAAGATGATTCGAAGACTGGAGGGGGGAGTCCTGCGTACGACGACTATCCCCTTATCGTCAGTTTTCGCATTAAGGATGGCGCCTTGCACGGTGCACTGAGGGCCAAGGTCAGCAGCGAGGAAGCGTTCTACTTGGGCAAGCAGCTTGAAGCGGCCTTGCGATACATCGTACTGGAGGAACTGCACAATCCGGCTCTCGAGGCTTCTCATACATATCCAACTGCGACTCCCAAACACGAGCCACATAGACACGGAGAGACCGGTCTCAACGAGGGTGGGAATAGCGTGGAAGTAGGTGGATCGACAGAGAAGAGAGATGCTGTTCTGGCACTTGTCAAGAGGATTGTAGGAGACAAGATTCGAGGGAAGAAGATCGATCACAACACCAAGCTTGTGAACGTTGGCTTGGACTCTATTTCGGCTATTCGGTTCTCCAAGATCTTGAACAAACAACTAGGCATTCACGTCAGTGTTTTCGAGATCATCAGAGGTGCTAGCGTCCGGGACATCGCGAAGAAGTCCGGACCAGTCGAGAAGAGCACTGCTCAGAAGCCGAAGGGGCAATTGGCACTACAAGGCAGGCAGCTCAAGAAGTCGGTAGCCGAGAAGCTCGACTTGGCAGAAGCACAAATCAAGTCCGTCGTACCTGTTCTGCCAGGCCAGCGACACACCCTACAGCAATGGATCCAAAGCGGGAAAAGGTTCTTTGAAGCTCCTTGGGTGTACCGAGTCGACGAGGAATCGATTGATGTAGACAAGGTAAAAACCTTTTGGGAAGCACTTTGCAACGCACATGAGGTGCTACGAACAACCTTTGTATACACGGAGGGGCCTTCGGACTTAATCCAGGTCACGCTCGATGAGAGGGTTTCTGCAGCTACCCGCTTCTTGGGGGTCCACGACAACAAAATCTCCATTCAGGACTTGATTAGCCAGCACGTCCGCGAGGGCAACTCAACACCTTCCGATCTCAAGGAACCTCCAGCTCGTCTCTCCTTCATCCACGCTTCTAACGGGAAGGCAGTCGTCCTTCGCGTGCACCATGCGCTATATGATGCGTGGAGCATCAAGATGATTCAGAAAGACCTTGTTGCATTGTTCAATTCTGAAATGCTGCCTGTCTATCCCTCTGTCGAGTCTGCCATGCAGAACATCAATTCATTCAGACAGCCTGGCGCCGAACAAACATACTGGAAGCAGCATTTGGCCTCAGCACAAGATACAATCATCCAGTCCGAAGTCGCGGTATCTGATGCCAGAAAGGCTCCCATGGGACCACACTTCAAGGCAACCTACGCAGACCTCTTGCCACAAAGCATTGCCGATATACTCAACGGCGCCATCAGCAACAAGGCTCGCACCTCTGCCGCGCTCATTGCGGCCTATGGTCGGACGCTCGGAAAGCTCACAGGTCGTTCCCAGCCCACCTTCGGAGTGAATTATTCTTCACGCTCGTTATCTTCCGCCGATGGTGAACACACCCTTGATCTCACGGGCGTGAGCATCCCGACCATGACCGTGGTACCACTCAGTCTCAACCTACCGGCCCTGCCGGGGCAACAACTGCTCGACGCGGTCCAAGACCACCTGGCCCAGCTCGCTCGCTTCGCCCAGGCAGACGGCCTGCACAGATTGTCGCCCAGATACAACTCCTACATCAACATTCTTTACTCGGAGGAGAGCGTCGATCTGCAATCGAGACACACCGAACAGGCCGATATCCTACAACGACACAAAATGGGAGAACCGCTTGCTTCCGATTACTTCACCAAAACTACGCCGTCATTCATTGAATCGACCATCGATGGCCTGGACACATCTTCTATGCATGATCAGCAGCTCTATTTCAACATCTTGGTCCGCCAGAACGGGAACGTCACCATTAATGTGAGCGGTGACAAGGACCTTTTGCGTGGTGATCAGAGTCTGGTCACTAGGCTCGTGGAAGAGTTCGGGGCGGAGCTGGTCGAGTTGATTAAACATCAGTATGTTGTATTCTAAGCTCTAGATAGATTTCCTTTTGTCATTGATAGCCTGGAGTTACATGTACGAATTTTGAACCTATGTTTATTCCTGAAGTATCCCAAAATAACGCCATGCCATGATGAAAAGATCTTGGCCAAATCTTTGCCCGGATTATTCTTCCCAATCTCTCTCAACCTGCCACTGATCCCAGAGCTTCAATGCCGTACCCTCGACAATGTCACAGTCACGGTGGCCCCATTTTCGGCGATAAACTTCCTTTCCAGCCTCGGTCAACACGTCAAAGGCACTGGCGAAGCCCTCCGGGTAGTAGAAGTACGGATCTCCAAATCCACCATGCTGGCTGGCCTGCCATGTGTTGCGTCCGCGGTTGCCATACTTGTGCTCCCCCATCGCGTCGCCTACCTTGACGAGAGCGCGGAAGTATTCGGCCCGGTCTGTCAAGTTGATGCTCGCGCCACCAGTACCGGCTTGCTGTAACGGCTCTGTAGGCGCTCGAGGCCCTGCACGTTTTCCCTCGGCCTTCTCCTCGACCTCGAATGGATTCGGGTCCACAAACTTTGGGGTGACCGCAGGGTCACGTAGAGCGCCGATAGATCCCCCAGCGTGCTCGCAATGTCGTTGATGATGCCCACCCTGCGATGCTTCATGCTCCAGCCATCCAGGACCAGCCTCGCGTTCAAGTCGCAGTCCGACATGTAATACGGTATCATAGAATCCCAGCCGCCGATCGCGTCCAGCGCCGCACGATTCACCAGCGCCAAGTGATCGTACTGAAACCACCGAAACGCCCAGCGCGTATCACTAGCAACGGTCCTGTTGAGCTCCCGAAGGCAATTCTCGTATATAGTCCTGTACCCAGGCTGCCCCGCCGCTGGTGGCCGCATCGTATCGGCCTCGTCCGACGCGTCGTAAAATTCCCAGGGCCGATCCCCGGGCCGGTGCGCCGTGTCCGCGCCGTCCTCAAAGGAGAAGACAAGCACATCCTGGTGGCTGTAGAAGTAGTACGGCCAGGACCGCTCGTGCGCCGTGTGCAGGAAGAAGTTCTGCATCTGGGCAAAGGTCAGGAGCGCCGGCGTGCGGACGACGCTGACGCCCAGGCGAGCCAGCGTGGTGTGGTTGAGGAAGAAGGGGTTCTGCAGCGAGAGCCGGCCGGCCGCGTTGGCGCCCTGGACGCCCGTGTTCTCAACCACAACGATGGACTCGGGCGGCCAGCCGGCGGTGATGTACGCGACAACGGCCTGCAGGAGGATGGGCCACTGGCGCGTGAAGCCGATGAAGAGGGGCGGCATGTGGCTGAGACCGTACTCTGCGTGCATGTTGGCCCGGGGCGCATTATGTTTCGGGATCGGGGGCGGCGAGGCCGTCGAGGAGGCTAGGAGGGGGAAAGGGTCCGTCGCGGCTGGTGGCAACCATGTCGGCGTGGGCTTGTGCTTCGGGGGCGCGTGGGTATTCCTCGGCGTCTCGGAGGGCTTGGCGGCGAGGGGATTGGGGATGTCGATGTGCGGGAGCGGAGGGAGCAGGGAACCAACTCTGGAGGGGAGGCCGGCCGTTGAGTAAGTGTAGGCGATGACGGAGAGGAGGGCGGCGAGGAAAAGGGGTAGGACGAAGAAGCGCAGCACCGTCCGGAAGGGCAGCTTGGAGGTTCGACTGGCTAAAGTCATGGCGTACTGGATGCGGGCGGGAGATGCCAAGTCATGGCTTCGTCGATGAACAGCAATGATCGCGTAAGTAGCCAATAGATCCCTCGAGGGGAGGTTCTTTGCGACCTCTGCTTGGCTCCAGCCTCCTAGACAGTGCGGTGATGGGGAAGCTTCCAGGTTGGAGCTCTCAGATGCTGTCTGGATCGAGAGCATGCCAGCAAACTTAGACTTTTGCCTAGCACTCTCGCTTAATTACTACCTTAGTAAGTAGCTTGTGTCAGGGGACATTCCGTGCACCCGGTGCGGTCGCTTTTGGCCCTAAAAAGAGGAAGATTGATCCACAGGTGATCCCGGCCGTACATCGTACACTTGGAAGCAATAAGTCAACTACCTCCTTCGAAGAGCCCTCGAGGCTAGACTCGTGCACGGAATCGCCAGGTTGGGCTTCGGCGCACTTAGGTATAGGAGCCAGTTTTGGGCCTGCTGCTCTCCCAGTCAAGTGTATTGTACTGTATTTGTACTTAGTACTCTAGGGCATATATGACTTGAGCATTGGTCTCGGATTTAAGCCAAGGTAGGCACAAAGCTAAGTAAACAAAACCACCTGGCAGCCACACCCTGTTTTGAGTATGGCGGTATATGAATGACACCACGTACGGTGGGGTAACTAGAGATGCCTGATATCCTCAGAGCTGAGGTGATCAACAGCTCCCCATAGCTTGAGCAGGCTTTCGCTCTGTCGCCTAACGGCCTGCACGTCGACAAGTGACATCTGGTCAAAGGTCGGTGGGAAAACCTTGAGCAGCCAATCCGGAGCTGTGCAGATAGAAACCTCCGGAATATCATGCCACAGATAGGCCAGGCCCTCTCCGGACTGCTCAGAGCTCATGGCATGCGGGTTCACAATTCTCAAGACGGCCGGGTCGGCGCCTTTCCAAAAGCCACCGATCATGTCAGCTAGCTTTTGACTTGACGCATACAGCAGTTCATCCTCCACCGCACCCGTCGGGTAGTACAGCTCATTGGGAAGGTCTTCCTTCCAGTGGGCTGCCCCAAGATGCTCGACACAAGATCCAAATACCGCCTTCTTGCCCGACCCAGAGCTCTCAGCCCAAAGGTCCGGATGATCCTCCAGCCATCGTTCGGTGATTCTTCCCTTGTCGGTGAATCCTGAGGTGTGCAGGTGACCGGACAGGAAAAGCAGAATCGTTGTCCGGCAGGGCGGCGAATGGGCCAATTCTCTGGCTCTCGCCAGCATAGGAATGTACCCGTTCTCTTGGACCACGTTGCAGCCGTCGGTATGGGTGTTGACGAGAACGGTCTCGTTCTTCAAATTTGTTCCCTCAATAACGACCCATATAGTTTCGGTGTGGGTGTCATTAATCATCGCTCCATTAGATGTGAAAGAGGCGCGTGATCCATTTCGTGCCTCAACTTGACGGAGAGCCTGGTCAGTCACATAAATCGCCGGGGTGCCTTGGTCGTTCTGCTTGAATGGCCCGTACTGGGCATAGGCATTGAAAGATGTGATGTTCTTCCAATTATAAATGATTCCCTTGACCCCTGCCTCTGTAGCCAGACTGATGTTCCGAACGCCGGGGTTCGTCGCGGGTATGCCCGGTATAGTTCCGGACCATTTCGAAGATCCGTGCCAAACTGGAAATCTATTGGCTCCATCCAGGGGTGTGTTGTAAAGGTTCACCAGGGCAATGTTTCCAGCCGCCAGGGACCAATCTGGTGACTCAGTGTAAGATTCAGGGACCTCTATCTCTACCAAGCGACCTTCCACCCCCTCTGCATCTGTGACTCCAGCGTAAGGGACAAAGCCTGACGCTGGCACGGACTCTCCGTTGATGGTTAGGTTGATGGGGTCCGAAGGTGGGCGTTGATACTGAAAGTTGTAATTGTCTGAATAGACATGGAAGCCGAGGTTCTGGAGTTCCCGCCTGATGTGGTTGATGAGCAGCGCTTGGTTCGCGGAGCCGGTAAGCCGACTACCCAGTGAAGCGAGATAATCCAGCTCATGAAGATAGAAAGAGCCATCCAATTGCGGAAGAGCGCAGAAAGCCAGACTGCAAAGGCTCAACAGAGCCGACAGAGACTGCGATACCATGATTGCAAGCGGGTCACTTGACTTACGAGACTGGATATCCGGGCGGACGACATGGCATGCGTGTCCGGGATTGAATACTCTTTTAATACATCTTTGTATGCCCATTTACGAGACATGCTTTCCACCGGATGCGATGCCCTTGGCCAAGCAATTTTAAGCGAAGTCTCGAGGAGTAATGGTCTTACTGTGCCCCCAAGGCCCCAAGATTTCATTGCCATCAGCACCCCGCATCATTACCCCATATTGATGATGCCAATGTATCCACCCGAAGTCCCGCTCCATACTGTTCCACCGGAAGTGACAGGTTGGGGCAATTGATCGGCGTTGCGAGTTTCGCGGTGCTAGACAGGTCGAAAGTAGAGCGAAGCCGGAGCGGCCCGTAACCCTAGTAGGCTTGAGCTTGCTATCGTCTGTGGTTGTGTAATAGGTCATGGTTCTATCTTGACATTACAACCTTGGCAAGTTCAAGGGTGATACACCGATTCCTTCGTGGTACAAAGTTACTCAGGTGCTCGTTTTGGCGAAGAGTGTGTCTATGCTACATACACTCAACTGTGTGCACATTTCAGGACTTGAAGGTACAATGTATTTATACAGTTGGGTTTCTGGTATTGCTCATTTCGTGATAATGAATGGGAAATTCCCATATTCACACCGACGTCCTAATTACAGATATCAAGCAGCAGTATTGACTCACGACAACGCATTGTGCACGCGCGGAGTTTCAAGGGAAATGGGCCCAGTGACATCAGGAGTAAGAATTTGTTCATATAATACCTCGGGAAGATTGGCGATGCACTCTGGAAAGCACAGCATTGGCCATTAGCTTTGTATACGTTGACGCAGGCCGGATAATGGGTCTCAAACGGAAAAGTAGGGAAAATGAGAATATACCTTGATAAGCATCCCATGTAACCGGGTCAATCGACATAGCGATGTTCTGTTCTGCAGACAGACAAGATGTCATCTCATCCTCCTGCAAAGAACACGTGGAAGTGCCGCTCCTCAGGCCGAAGAGCAGACTCAGATGTTCTACAGCGCGCCTTGCCTCTCTCGAAACAGTACTTGATCGCAGCCACATCGGGTACGTAACATGAAGTAAATCGTGAATACGGGCCTTCGTGCCCTCACAGTCTTCCGGTAGGGGTGGACTCGCTCTCTTGACTAGCTGCAGGTAGTAGCAGAGCACGCTCATACCGAGGAGGTAGCAGGACTGGGCCAATGAGGTTTGTATCCAGCGAACAGATTCCAGCTGCCCACCAATCTGCGTCTCCTCATCGACGAGCTTCTGGGTTTCAAGAATTTGGATGGCGGCTTCAACACAGACGCGGCGCGAGTACTCGAAGAGCTCCACTTCATCTACGGAGGTAGGAGCGAGATATTTGCGGTGCAACGAGATGAGGAGTCGTTGCACGGCAAGACGCAGCCAGACCCTGTGCATAATAACATGCGGGGCCACCATGAACGACTGACTCAGTGGCTGCCATCGGAAGATAGCTGGAAGAGAGTCCTCGGCGTCGTGGAGCTTGCGATCGAGGTCCATGATCTCCGAGTAGGGGTGGTCCCTGATGTCGGAAATCAAATCGCTGATGAGCCCACCCACTCGGTCGATTCGGTTCTTCGCCAGGCCGTACAGAACTGGCGTGATTTCTGTCTCGGGCCGTGACGGAGGCAATTCCTCTGTTGTTTCATCAAAGTCTGAATCAAGTAGGTTACGTGGCTCCGCCGTGTCACATTGGTATGTGTTGAGAAGGCGCGGCAAGCCGATTTGGCTAGACAACTTCAAGTCCATCTGCACAATGACAGCCCACACGCGCCGCCGCATCTCACAAGAGAACACGGAGATATTTGAGTTGCGGGGCTCCCGATGGTATCCTGAGCTCAGGGCGAGCTGTACCAGCGTGCCCAGCAGCAGCCAAGGACCCATCTCCGCATCCTTGGACAGGAGGGCCTCTGTAGCGCAGGACAATATCAGCGTCTCGAGGACATGCGGGCCACCTCGTGTGAACTGACCCAAGGCCAAGCAGTTGATCGTGCGCTCGCGGAATAGATACAGGCTCGTCAGTAGTTGGTGGTCGGCGGAGCCCTCCGCCAATTGTTGGTACTGGGTTGATAAGCACAAGATGCTGAAAAGCAAACCGATCCACGTAAAGGGAGTGTCATTTTGATTCTGCCAGAACATCTCATACTAGAGCATGTTAGTAAGTAGTTGCTTGATGGCTTAAAGGAGGGGCCGGAGGACGTCCAGACACATGGTAAACGGCGTCTCACCTCTCGAAGAAATTGGCCACTGTGGAGTATTGCTGTTGGATGTGTTCAGGAGATGAGCAACAACGTCCATCATGGAAAAGATATTGGTCATACGTACCTGGCGCAAGACCTTGCGCGTTAAAGTACCGTGCAACTAGCCTATCGACCACGGGTCTCTCCGGGATCGAAGCGAGTATCTCCTGCCTACTCGCCTGAACCGGTTCGTACAGCAATCGAGGACCGGGTGTATAATATGGAATGAAATCATTCGTAGCGGGCTGCATCCGTGCTTCCTCTTCCTTCTCATACTGATCTTTAAGCTCGGAGATGCTGTCAAGAACGGCGGCCCAGTGCACACTGCTGACGTACTTCTCGCCATGCCAGTGGACCTGAGCGCTCCCACCATCCTGGGACTCAGATGTGGACACGGAGGTAACAGACGTGGAAGTGAGTTGTACCAGGCCCCCGTTGATAGAGCCTGGCAAAGAGCTTTCATTATCTTCGCCAACAGCTCCGACGATCGGCAAGGATGTCTGCTGTCGCGGGGCGAGGGATTGAATTAAGGCTTCGAGCTGTCGGATTCTGTCTCCGACACTATTTACGCCTTGACTCTGCGGGGCTGGGGGATAGCTACAGGTGAGCTCGATTCCTTTGCTTATGCAGGACTGGCATGGGAGCTGGCGATCACATCGCATTCTAAGAATATTTTCGGGGATTAGCATCCATGTCTATTCTGGATCCGGCGATGTCCCGTTGAGGACGGGGAGAGAGCGTACTTGCGCCGCCTGCAAAAAGTACATGACAGCTGTGGCTTTTCACGGCGACGGTCCCGCTGCGGCGTTGCAGCCTTGGCTGTGGCACTCGGATGGATCGGGAGGTCGCTTGGGGTTCTGGCCCCGATGCCAGAGGACTGCTCCATGGCCAAAGAGTGCAGTACACCTTCAGCCACAGACTTCAAGCCTGATTACAAGGGCCCTTGTTTTCGGCGCAGTTCATGAACCTGCAATGAATTCCTTGCCCTGGCTCAGACGCGGGCTAGGCTCAGATGCGCCACGTAGCGTAGAGAATGGCAGCTTGAGACATCCTGCGGACAACACTCATCGTATGTCCACTAGGTAGAGGTGGTATCGGAGATGAAGACTGAGGGAGAAAAGCAGACGGAGGGGATGACGGCAGCAGGTCAAATGATGGGCAGTTTTGGTTGACTGCCTGACAACAAAGGTACTTACCCTCCATCGAACCCATCAGTGGGATAGCCCATGAGACTGCTAGAATGAACACCTTCGTTGTTAGCATCGAGGTATTTCCTGACGAACCTCCGCCAAGTGGAGCCTGCCCCACTAAATCGGACGGAGCAAACGACGGAGCAAAACACAACTGCCGGGGGGAGACTCAAAGCTTTCATGCGTGGGTCAGGTTTCAATGCCAGTTCCAGCCCCGGCCTTTTGCCGCAGAGTCTCTGTAGCTATAAAGAAAGATGGATAGAAGAATTGCCACTTTGAAGTGAATGGGAGGGTAACTTCCTTCAATCTCATCTTCTTGCGATTTGCTAGTATATAATTAAAACCAGAGAAGCACATACAAGCCAAACCCCAACAGTGTTTGTGAGCGCTCGGGAAAGACTGTCCTGTGGTACGGAAGCTTGAAAATTAGTTACCATGAAGTCAGAAGACCAGCCATTTCGTGCCAACATCAGTGCCACCGGCACCACGCTTGCACCTGCCTACGACCTCTTGGCAGTAACAAAGAATGCCGAACCAAAGCCTGTTCCTGGCGAAGACAGCCATGGTTCGCCGGATAATATCCATGGCGTTGACGACAGACTTGCGGCCCAGGATGCACTCACTGATCCGAACATCGTCGACTGGGACGGTCCAAATGATCCTGCCAACCCGCGAAATTGGTCCAAATCTGTCAAGATCTTGAACGTTACTCTGATCAGCCTCTCTGTGCTCTACACGTATGTTTGAAATCAAGTCGGAAATCTGATCCTCATTTAACTCTTAGCTTCTCCAGCAATATTGCCACCACCATGTTCGCGCCCGGTGCACAGGAACTGGCCGAGGAGTTCGGCATCAAGAGCAGCGTCATCGCGACTTTGACCGTCACCATACCCTCCCTGGGCGCCTCCCTCGGCCCGACCCTACTCGCGCCACTATCTGAGCTCGCCGGCCGCCTGCCAATATACTGGGCCAGCAGTGTCTTGTACATATGTTGTACAGTCGGCTGTGCGCGCAGCACCGACGCCGCCATGTTCTTGGTGTTTCGCCTCCTCTGCGGCGCGTGCGGGGCCTCGTTCATGACTTGTGGCGGCGGCACCATTGCTGACCTGCTGCCCAAGGAGGAGCGCGGCGCTGCGACAGCGGTATTCAGCGCCGGCCCGTTGTTAGGACCCGTCGTCGGTCCTATCGTCGGCGGGTTTGTGGCGCAGGCTCTCGGTTGGCGGTGGACATTCTATCTAGTGCTTATTCTAGTAAGTCTACAATTGTCAGACCTAAGAGTGCACCCACCATCTAATCACTCAATATTTATACAGGCCGGCACTGTGACAGTTACTGCTCTTATCACTATGCGGGAAACAAACGCCGCTATAATTCTCAGACGAAAGGCAGCTCGTCTACGAAAGGAGACCGGGAACCAAGATCTGCGGTCTGCGAACGATAACAAGGTCATGCGGAAGCATCTCGTGGAGCGCGCGCTACTACGCCCCCTGCGAATGCTTTTTTTCTCGCCCATCGTCTTCCTTACAGGCTTGTACATGGCCCTCACCTTTGGCATGACGTACCTCCTCTTCGCGACGTTCCCCAGCGTATTCCGCACCACGTATGGCTGGAGTGTCGGTGTCTCTGGCCTTGCCTACTTAGGCCTGGGTTTCGGCTGCACCGTCGGCCTGCTGCTCTCTGCTAAGCTGAGCGACCGGCTACTGGGCGGCAACGGCGGGCCAGAGCGCCGTCTGATATTGATGATTTGGGTTGGTCCCGCCATACCTGCTGGGACCTTCATCTATGGATGGACGGCCGACTATGGTGTGCACTGGATTGTCCCCATGATTGGCACCGCGTTCGTGGGGCTGGGTGTCGTCGTTATCACTGCTGCTTCTCAGCTATATATGATGGATATGTTTGGTCCGCAGGCAGCGGCATCGGCCCTGGCTGCCACCACACTGATCCGGAACGGCTCCGGAGCTTTCCTGGCCCTGGCTGCGGACCCGCTTTACAAAACCATCGGCTTGGGCTGGGGAAATAGTGTTTTGGGTTTCATCCTGGCAGCTTTCTTGCCTGTACCGGTTGTGTTTTACAAGTGTGGGTTGTGGCTGCGAGAAAGGTTTGCTGTAGATATCTAACAGGCTGTTTACTAGTAGGCTTTTCCGCCTCCAAGTATGTCGATTTTCTAGATGGTCTGAATCGAATGGTGCCAGGGAATATGTGTGTTAAACTCTGTTTGTTCACTAGAATCAGAGCTGTGGCAAAGTTTGCGTACGTTAAGAGTTTCCAATCTAGCTTCAGAGGTTGGAACCCAGCGGTCTGTCGGTTCTACAGGCTCTTGACTGTGATCAAGATGAGCGATTCAAATCTCTAAAGTCTTGATTCTGTAATACAGAGGCATTGATCGATCTTTGAAATCATTAGGCTAAGCCAACTTGGCCAAGCCGGTCAATAATCTTAGAGCATTGATAGATAATAGCGATTGCGGCTGCATGGTTGCAAATGACGGAGCGTAGAATACCTTGATGATGTCCATACAGCTACCTTACACGGAATCTCGCCTTTATTTAAAGCTATGGAACCTTAGGAACCAACCAGGTTTGTATCTTTTACAATGCCATCCATGTGCAGAGACCTTGCTTGTTCCTAGGCTAAACAGGAGTCAACACTGCATTTTTAGTGCCTAGCCAGCAGCTCTTACTTCCCAGGATAGTTTCCATTTTTGTCGTTGCCAGTCAGCACCTTCAACTCTCACAGGACTACACTTCCTGTTTGCGTTGGTCGGCGGAACAAGTTCCCGTGGAGGTACCAACATGCAGATGTTCTGCGATAATGATATCAAATGTCTGCATGGAGTTAGAGGAGAACGATTATCACAATGTTTATTGAAATATAATACTTACCGGACCTTTGAACGTGTTTCCATACATGAACCAATATATGGCAACAAAGGTGAAGAAGATCCCAAGCACGGCTGAAACATAATCTGCCATATGTCAGATTCGCAAAGTTGCCAACAGCGGCACTGACAGGAGACTCACTCATGGTATTTGGAGAGACCGGGAAGCCAGGGGGGAAGCAGTAGAACTATCGACGATTCAAATTAAGACCTGGATCATTGCGTGAAGTGAAAATTGCTAACTCACAATGGAGATGATAACCACGTAGAGGGCTGCTGTCCAATTCAAGAAATAGCCCCATTTGCCAAGCTTGAACGGCACTCCGACGCTCTGGTGCTGCTTCAGGACATCCCTGCCTCTGACGAGCAAGACAATAATGGGAAATGAGTAAGAGATGTTGAGAAAGATGGTGCAAGCAGCAGTATACGCATTAAAAGCGACACTGGGTCCGAGGTATAAGAGACCGAATGCTACGTTGAACAAGTAGCAGAGAACAATGGTCCGAATGGGTACATTCAGCTTCGGGTCGATGTGCGAAAAGAAACTATGCCTAGGGAGGCCTTCGTCTCTAGCCATCGCGTACACGAGCCTACTAGCACTGGCCACGCTTCCAATTGTACCATTGATGAAGCATATAGTGAGCATGAGCGCCAGGATAGTGGCTGCTGCCCGGGAGTTGGTCGCTTGGAGGATGAGCTCGACTATGGGCATTCCGGTGGAAGTCCCCAACACGGTAGCCGGGTCGACGAAACAAAACAGCATAACCAGGATGAAGGCAATTCCCCTAGATCGGGTTAGTCACTCAAGGATGATGACCATAAGGCGGCAAACTGACGAGGTTCCACCAATGATGATGGAGTAGATCATAGCACGAGGGACATCGGTTGAAGGGTTTGGCATCTCTTCAGCCATGTGCATAACTACATCGAAGCCGATCAAGGAGAGAGCAGATTGTGTCAGGCCCAACAGCCAAGACACGCCATCTGGCCATCCTGTTGCGTTTTGAAAGTTGGCGAAGACAAAGCTGGGTTCAGTCTTGTCGGACATTGATAGAAGAACGATGCTAATGATGACAACACCTAGAAGGGACCAGTACACTGTGTAAAGGTTAGAATACAGCGCTGTTGAAGTCGCACGAGAAAGACTGTTGTGTGGTGGCTCACATGCGGCATCATTCCATCGGCCAAGCATTCTGTTGCCCCAGATGTTCACGGCGGTTGCAAAGGTGAGTATCGCTAGAAATATGAGGTAAGTCGTCCACTGCCGCAGCTCGAAAGTGCCATTTGAAGCCACGACAGCAGCGGCGGAGACGAATTGGGCTAGCAGATGGTGGTCAGCATGAAGCCAAGGGGGCAAGACTATGGCCCGGCCTTACGTACCTCCAAAGAACCCTTGAGCCGTAACAATGGTCAGCCAGCCCCCAATGTTCGTCCAGCCGACCCAGAAGCTCTACAGTGCAGTTTGTCTCAGTGTTTGAAAGTTCTCGCGGGCCGCACCAGCTGGACGTACCATGACACGCTTCCACCTCTCTGTGCACAGGGCAAATACGAAGTGATACTGGCCTCCGGCTGTTGGCCACAAGGCAGCCAACTCGCCAAGGCTAGCGGTGAGGGCAAGGTTGCAGAGAACACAAAAGAGGAAGCCATAGACGAGTGAGATAGAGCCGCCGGAGGGCAAGACGAAGCCGATGGTACCTGCTAATGCAATCCAGGTACTACAACTTGTCAGCGTTAACCAGAGATAGCCGAGGAGGGTAGGCAGACTTGAGGATGGCAAATGACATGGCCATCATTGTCACGAGAGAAAGCCTCTGCTGGAGGTGGCCCTCCCCTTGGGGTGGCGTGTGATTGGCACCCATGTCGATATCGATATTTGGGAAGTAGGCACTTGCGTAAGAGAGAAGAGAGCGAGTTGACGAGATCAGACCATGTGAGCGGACGGATCGAACGACAGGAGCGAGGAGCACGAAACTTATGTCCACAAACGCATCGCTCTGGGTAGACGCACGAGATATGCTTCGCCGTGTCTATTGCCGTGGCCGTGTCCGTCTCGCGTGAGCTTTGACACTGAAGATGGCGATGTACACCGTGTTTGCGAGCAGTCTATCGCCATTCCCAACCACACCAGAGACAAAGGGAATCGCCCAAAGGGGAAATTTTGCGAGAGACACCCCCAGGAACTAGCATACCAAGCCTTTCAAGAAGTGCGGGGGTGGGTGCAGGAGATAGCATCACTCGGCGCTGGCACTCAGGATCCAGATCGAGAGACAGCATAGCCCTAGGACAGATAAGCCGACAGCTGGTGTCATCTCCGCAACTCTTGTCAAGGACGACGAGCCCACATGCGTATCGCGAACTGGTCAAGTCACGCACCTATCCTTGATATCCGCCAGGCTAGTTTGGTGGAGCATCCGGCCAACCTCGTGTTATCATCTCTGAGCTAAAAAGAGGAGAATTTCCCCTTTGGGAAATTTTTCGAGAAACCATCTTCCCCGCACACTCCCGGCACTCAGGTCCAGGGCACAGCCGATGATTCTGGGTCCATGCTTGTGTGGGTTTCCAGGTCCCACAAAGTAGTGTTTATCAAGTGATAAAGTGTCAGTATCTGATAACATCTCTACCTCGTCAGTATCGAATATTCGGCGAGTCATGGTCTTGCCCTAGAGAAGGTGCGGGGCCAAGGAGGTAACGGATGATGCTATCGACCATCGACCCCCGCTGACCCCTTTGCCGCTTGGCGACCTGCCACGAGAAAACGTTACGAAATCAGCTTCAAGGTGGAGTCGACTCTGGAAATTACCCAAAGAAGTAATCTCCAATAATTGTCTGATGTGGAAAGAAATTGTTTCCGAGATGTTCAAGCCCTGCACATTTCCCCTCAAGCCCTTTTGTACTTATACCCGAGTACTATCGATCTCTGTTCCATTAGACTGCACGAGATAGCTCAAGCACGGATCCAAAGGCACATATACCATGGCTTCTTCACGAGACGGATACTCTTGGACCGAGAAGCAAGGCCTGAAGTCTGGCGTGCCCTGCATCGGCACCATCCAGCCTCCCACAAACCTTGATCGCGCTTCCACAGAGGTCTTTGACGTGATCGTAGTTGGAGCTGGATATTGCGGCCTAACAGCGGCTCGAGATCTCACAACAAGTGGTATTCTAGGTTCCTTTCTCGCGTCTTTTGATAACACTGTTCCCACCTAAATCAGTGGCTGACAACCCGGGTTCTCGCTTAGGCCTCCGAACACTCCTTATTGAGGCCCGCGATCGAATCGGCGGCCGCTCCTGGTCTTCTGACATCGATGGCTACAGTTTTGAGCTTGGCGGGACTTGGATCTTTTGGGGACAAGCCAATGTCTGGCGCGAGATCCTCCGGTACCAGATGCAGGACGAGCTGGTATCCTCGTACGACTTCTCGAAAGGTCTCAACAAATACATCCTAGTCAACACCGAGCGAGCTCAGCACTTCACACATGAAGAAGAGGACGAGATGATGGAGTCGGGCCTTCGGAAGCTGGTCAACGTCGACGGCGAGTACGGTAAGCGGGTGATCCCGTTTCCACACACGGCTGCCTTCACGGCAGAGGCACTCCGATACGACAAGATGTCTGTGGCCGACCGACTCTCAGAGATAAAGGACTCCCTTACACCCAATGAACTTTCAGGGGTTGAGGCCTTTGTGCTCCTGTGCAGCGGCGGCACGCTCGAGACGACCAGCTTCTTCGAGTTTCTTCACTGGTGGGCCCTGAGCGACTACAGCTATCAGGGGTGCATAGACTACCTGGTCAAATACAAGTTTCGCGGCGGCCAGTCGAGCTTTGCCATCCGCTTCTTCCGTGAGGCGTTGGCTAGCGGGAACCTGAGCTACGCGTTCAATTCACCCGTCGCCGAAATCGACGATACGAAGGATTTTGTGACCGTCAGCACCAGGGATGGGAAACAATACAGGGCGAAGAGAGTTATCAGCGCGATACCCTTGCAGGTCATGAATAATGTCGTCTTCAACCCTCCATTGCCTAGTGGGAAGAGGACAGCTGCTAGCATCGGCCACGTGAACCAGTGTGTCAAGGTGCACGCCGAGGTACGAAACAAGGACTTGCGTTCGTATACTGGCATCGCCCGTCCCGAAAACGGACTTTTCTACGCCTTTGGAGACGGGACTACTCCAGCCGGCAACACGCACATTGTCGCTTTTGGCGGACAGAACGGGCATTTCGACCCTGAGGACAACATTGGAACTACAGCTAGAAAGCTGCAAGGGCTTGTGCCGATGGACATTGAAAGACTCGTAAGTCTATTGCCAACTCTGTCTGCCACAAGCCGGCGACTAATCATAGAACCAAAGGTCTTTCACAACTGGTCCAAGGATGAATTTGCAAAAGGAGCTTGGTTCTTCTCGCAGCCAGGGCTGCTCTCCAACCACCTTGGCGACATGAGAGCCCGGCATGGTAAGGTCATATTCGGGAGCTCGGACTGGGCCCTCGGTTGGCGTAGCTTTATCGATGGTGCGATTGAGGAGGGTACTCGCGCAGCCCTCACGGCTCGGACTGACCTGGCTCCCTCACAACTGAAGGGGAAGTTGTAGTTTGAAAATGGGTCATACATATGTAGTTAAGAATGTCCATTAATGCCTTGTCGAATGAGGTAGACAAGATGGCCGCCCATAGCTTAGTTCAATTGTCTGCTATCAATCCATTGCATTTACGCCCCGTCCAATCACACACCTACCATTGATCAATCCATAGCATGCCGGACAGAATCCGTGACATGGAAGCTACAAGTACTCTGTAGTGGTGGGCTGGTAACGCAAGCCACGGTGGCTCCGCTCTGGACTGACTTGTCGATCCTGTTGGCGTAGTTCTTGTCACGCCAGACCTCTAGTTAACCCCCCATCTTTACAGGTCGTCTTGACGCCCCAATCCATTAGCTACTTATTTAGACTGGACCCCCATTGGGAACTCTCCTAGTCACCTGCATCAAACATCAAACCTCAAATGGTGATCATCAGTCCCCATCACTTCTCACCAGTCGGCTTCCAGAACTCTGCTAAATATGTCTCTTGCTAGGAGAAATAATGGTATTGGACCTCCCTCTAGTGCCAGACTGTTCTGCTTGAGCGAACTAACAATCATGTCTTGCAAGGGTGTCATGAGTGTTGCAAGAGAAGACTCATCTGCGATAAGACGGAGCCTTCATGCCTCAAGTGCCAAAAGAAGGGTATAAAATGCTCGGGGCAAGGTCCTCGCTATCGCCTGAGTGGACACATGAGCTCCTTTGAGAATGGTCTCGCTACTGCGCCTTCTCCAACTACCAGATCATCATCGTCTACCTCTTGGGAGAAGAAAACAGCTCCCCCGCACACCAAGACATTGCGCTGGGTAAACGACAAAAGGGGAGCCAAGAAGTCTCGTTGTGCAAGAGAGCGAAGGGACTCAGAAAGCAACCTCTCAATCGCTTCGTCAGAGGTCTCCTCCGCCAACGTTGCTGATGTATCTGAAGAACCGACATCAATCGACACTGAACCCGACTATACACCCAGCGCGCTGGAGTGTTTTGGAGAATTTTCACTCATAACAGCGCCCACTGAGCTCCTTTCAGCACAAGAGAGGGTTCTATTTCAACATTGTGAGTCCCGTTCACTTGTCGACGCACCCTGTGACTACCGCTCGCTCTAATGCCTCCACCTTGGTAGTCTCGGAACGAGTCGCTCCTGTCATGGTCGTCCTCGATTCTGTTAGCAACGGCTATAGGCACATCATTCTCCCGCTTGCCTGTCAGGACCAGGTCCTCGGGCGTGCTGTGTCTGTCGTTGCTGCATTCCACCTCGCGCAACAAGCCCCAGATCTGGCTCCCATCGCCGAGGCTGGACACCGCGCGGTTGTAGAGAAGCTCAGACGTGACTCGCTGGAGCTGGAGCCGAATCAGCTCTTTAACCCTTATACCCTCGCAACAATCCTTGTTCTGCTTGTTGGGGACACCATTACGGGCGCAAGCAACTATCGTTATCTTCTGGAGATGCTCGCCTGCCTAATGCGGCTGCCCGAGTCCGTGTACATGCTTCCCGGGAGCGTGAGGGCTTTCTTCATGCAGCAGGTGAAGATGTGCGTGAAACATACTCCCTTGAACTTGGTAAGAATACTAACTGTGAGGTATTCAGGTTTCAATTATTTGGTCTCCCGTTGTCAGATGTGGATAAGGGCCTGCAAATCATGTCGACTGCTCCTGAACACTACCTCGAATTCATGGATTACCCGGAAATCGCGCCGACATCCGAGCAATTCATGAACCTGCAGCTCATGCGATCGGCCATTTGCGACGCTTGTGAAATTTACAGAAACTGCGCCGACCCGTCTTCGTTCTCCCCTGCTGTGTCCGTTGATGTGATAGAAAGACTCCGCCACAAAGTTATTGGGCTCGACTCCTTCAGCAAAGGTGCTCACGCACTTGTATGGACTTACTATATAGCCGCCGCGGAGAGCGTATCCCCTGAGCACCGAGAATTCTTCACCGAACGTCTGGGATCGCTCTACCAGTATACCAGATTTGGCAGCATTCCCGCCGCCCTCCAGGCTCTTCAGACGATATGGAACAGGAGGAAGGCGCGGAAGTGGATTGAGATCATCATGGACGACGCACCTATCCTAGTCATGTAGTCTTGCGGCATCTTCCGATGGAAGGAAGTATTTCCAGATCACCCCAACGGTACGGTCGTAGCAGCCAAAGAATGTACTATCATCAACTATATGGAACAGATATTACTGAGCTGAAGACCAGGTTACCTACCCTCGGGCCGGGGTTGTCCATATCTGTTCTGCATCTCTGAATCTTGAATACGCTCAGTGCCCTTTCTTCTAACTGAGAGAAACAAGTTTCGTGTTGCATAACTGAACGAAGAGAGCCCGCCTATTCAAACAGACAGCACCTTCTGGAATGAC
Source organism: Thyridium curvatum (assembly GCF_004353045.1). Taxonomy (NCBI): domain Eukaryota; kingdom Fungi; phylum Ascomycota; class Sordariomycetes; order Thyridiales; family Thyridiaceae; genus Thyridium; species Thyridium curvatum. The sequence continues at coordinate 286,436 of NW_022156761.1, read as the reverse complement.
GAAATACCCAAAAGTTCCCAAATGCTCTCGGGCACTTTAAGCCATGCTTTTAGTTCTCAATCCACGCCATGATACCGAAAGACATGGGTCGAGATCTTCTTTCCACTCTCATCGAACCTCTGGGGAAGCACGGTGTACAAACCGTCAATGTCCCGTGGCTCAAAGTCGAGCGTTGACGCGGCCACCCGCATCACTTCCATGCCGTAGTTCTCCTTCAGCCAGTGCGCCATCATGTCCGTGCCCGCCGTCGCGCCGGACCCGGTCCAGAAGTTGCCATCGACGACCCACTTCTTCTCCCGCGTCCAGTTGACTTTCGGCCAGCGCCGGCGCACCCACTCGTACTCGATGTTGTTGACGGTCGCACGCCGGCCGTCGAGCACGCCCGTCGAGGCGACGAGGCTCGCGCCCGTGCACGTCGTGAAGAGCAGCTTGCCCTTGGCGGCGTGCGCGCGGATGAGGTCCGCGTACTTTGGGTGGAGCTCAAAGTTGCCGAGGTAGGGCCCCGCGACGAGCAGGATGTCGAGCTCCGGGCAGTCATCGGCGGTGGTGGTGGGCAGGATGGTGAGATTGCTGGTTCCGAGCCGGACGGGATCCTTGGTCACGCCTATGTGATGGAAGACGAACTCCGGGGCCTGTGCGACGAGGGCGTCATCGATCAAGGGCGTGTACTCGCGGACGGTGCTGAGCGCGATCTTGTTGGCGGCGGCAAGGAGGTCGGTCGGTCCGGCCGCATCGACGACTTGGTAGTTGAAGGCGAGGATGCCGAACTGAATAGGCGCCATTCTGGATACTGTGTGGCTGCAGGCTGTGCAAGAGTCGAAGTTGGAAGATGATACTTGCGTGAGTTGCACTCCTGCGATAATGCTTGCGGTCGTTTTCGGCACACAAAGCTTGATCCGCAGTGGACTGCGTGTGATTCTGTTAGATATTTTGGTTCAAGGATGCTCGTCCTTAATTACAATGCATACTTTTATGCTTCTCATGAAGAAACCCTGACAGGGGGGGTAGGAGTTTTTCCGGTCTTCTTTTGGTGGGTGAGCTCCAGTTGCTCTGCCTTTGTCAGCAGCCAGAGAGATGCACAGCTAAATCGGCATAGTAATCACGGCGTGATCGGCCGCCCAGGTATTGGAGAATCTGTCTGTAGGTGGATGAGCAAGTTTTCAGTCGAAGTTTGATGCAGGCATCGGTAAGCAAGTAATCGGCTTCCATCAGCCTGGCGCTCGTCCGGCTTGGCGCCGGATCTAGAAGTGGGCTCTCGACGCAGTCCCGGGCAGTGCCCCACCCGGATCCGCCCCGAATGTTAATCTTCAAATGCTTGTAGAATGCGGCGATTTTTGCAAGCAAGTATATATCAAACCTTTTAAGCATCTATCATACGACCGGAAACGGGATATACCGTGCTGGGCACCGCTGCATTGTCCGGCCAGCGCCGGGAAGAATGACTGTCGGGAAGAGCAAAGGCCGGGAATGCCTCGACATAAAGAGCAGATTGAATCTCTGAATGAATGACGGATGATGCTAGAGAACAGTCGATACGAATATCGTTGGCTAAGCAAAACACAAGATGCTTCAGAGTTCTCTTTTAACGCTTGGTCTTGGGCCAATCCTGGCTGTTGCTGTGGAGCAGTTTTCGGTGCCAAACGTGGAAGCCATCTTTGAGACATCACCGAAGCCATTTGAGATCCACGTTGATCGGCAATTCATTGAGGAGACTCGGTTGCGTGTGGAAAATACCAGGTCACCAGTCTTCCTGAACGCGATAGGTGACGGACCAAGTGCCGAGAACTTTACCACCATTCGGGACTTCTGGGCCAATGAGTATAGCTGGAACGACACCGAGGCAGCTATCAATTCAAAGTAAGTGCTTAGTTGCAGCCTAGATAACCGAGATACTGATAGTCCTGCCAGGCTGGAGCAGTACACGACCATTGTCCAGCCGGTCATCGATAACGCAACTTATCAAGTCCCGCTGCATTTTGTCCATCACCGGTCGGACCGTGCCGATGCCATCCCACTACTCTTTATCCACGGCTGGCCAGGTTCTTTCCTCGAAGTCAGCCACATCATTGCCAACCTGACACATCCGCCCAACGCATCTGTGCCGGCGTTTCATGTCGTCGCCCCTTCCATCCCCGGCTTCGGCTTCTCCCCCGCGCCACAAAAAGACGGCTTCGGTCCGGTCGAAGCTGGCCACTCGTTCAACGCGCTCATGGCACAGCTCGGGTATCCGAAGTACGTTATCCAGGGTGGCGACTTCGGTGGCGTCATCCTGCGTTACCAGTCCCACTTGTTCCCGGACAGTGTCGTCTCTGCGCTCAGCAACTTCTGGATCATCCAGCCCAGCGAAAATGACCTGCGCCTACTCGCCGAGGGCCAGTCGACGCCGGACGAGGTCGCCTACATCAAGATTCTCGAGACTTACATCAATCAAGCCTCTGGTTACCGTGTGATACAGTCCACAGAGCCTCTGACGCTGGCCTACGGTATGACCGACTCGCCGCTCGGCAACGCCCTATGGATGTACTCCCTGATGAACAAGATCATCGACCCGGCCATCATGAGTTGGACACCCAAAGAGATCATTACCTGGTCACTCATGTACTACATCCAAGGCCCTTATGGAGGCATGCGGTTCTACAAGGAGGTATCTCGGGATGGTGGCTTCGCCACGTTCGACTTCGGCACGCTGCCGCTCGTTGAGGTGCCCGTCGCAATCAGCCAGTTTCCCTACGACATTACGTACCGGATGCCTCTGGAGTGGGCACAGCGGGGAGGAAATGTCAAAAAGAGGGTTGTTAATGACCACGGCGGCCACTTTGCTGCCTACGAGGTGCCCGGTCGTCTGCTGAATGATATTTGGTCGTGGTTTGGGGATAAGGAAGCCTCCGGGGTCAAGGCCTTTGGGATCTAACATCTCAAAAGCTCAACCGCAACAGGTTACAGAAGGACATTAGTATTATGTCCCCTCCGCTCGAAGCTATGTTTTACGCAAGTTTCAGCTCCAATATTCTCTTCTACGGCATCTTTTGGCCTGGGAGCCGTGTCTAGGCTTGCACAGGGTTGTTTCTAAGCAACATTGAACCTGTTCTTGTCACCCTCTTTCTCCTTCTTGTGAGCTTTAATTTAGCACATCACATAATGCTCTTTTGATTGGGGAATTAAAGCTGCTGTGTACCGCAAGATCTTTTTCAAATTTTGACGAGTTATCATTCGTACGGGAGCTCTCTACGAACCAGAGGACTGACTTGATGCGTCGGTGGGATAGAAGTATAGGGCTAGGAAGACCCCATGAGTGACATACCTCCTATAGTCGTGGCTGGGCATAAGTAGGCACACGTTCCCCCGTATCGATGTGGCTATGATAGGGCCGCTATAGCCTCGCAAGTCCCTCTCAATACTCTTGAGCTACACTGTTGATGCACCATCAGGCAACTCGCGAAACATATTACTCAGGCGTAATAGTACTAGCAGTACTCATAGAAGTCCTATGTTCGACTCTCTCATCTTGGCGTATACTCAGGATACTGCCCTTTCATCCCCATACACCAAGTCCCGACCAGGCATGCACTCCTCATAACCACACTCGAAATCAAGAACATGCTCCGCAACTGCAGCCATTTTGCCCAGACCGGCGGTCTCCCGCCCCAAGGCTGGTACATCCACGGCCAAGTTACCGGGATGTAGCCGTGGTAGACAAAGAGGTCGTGCGAGGCAAAGATGGCCAGCAGCTGGATCCGAAGCGTGAGAGGCAAAAGCCAGGCGTGCCACGCCGGTCTCAAGATGGCAAAGAGTGCCTTCAACCACCATGGTGTAGACTCTAGCCGGGGGAATTTATCAGCATCCAGGACGGCGCTGCAGATGTTGCGCCACAGGACTGGATTGGCGACAAGATCGACGGTGAGCGGCGTCTCTTTGGCGTGTCGGGACCGGTCCCACTGGACCCGCTGGCCTGGGGAAAAGTTGACAATCATGCCCTTGGACCCGAATTTGTCGTAGTTGCTGGAGATGCCCTCGGCGACGAAGACGTGGAGGGAACCGTCAACACAGCTGAGTCGCTCACAGCCCGGGCCCGCCCGAGTGTCTGGCCTCGAATCCGGACTTTCGGAAGGGTGCCAGTGTAGGGGCATCTTCCAGTTTCCAGAGGGATGTATGGTGATGCGAATGGTCTCATTGTGAGGCGTTGGCTCTGACGAGGCGAAGGTGAACACGACCGCGTCCGGGAAGGGGAGGCTGAATGACGCCCAGTCCCTGGTATCGGTGCGATGCATGGCGAAAACCTGAGAAGAGGCTCTTTGAGACTGATAGTGAGCTATGCTGATGATACTCGGAGATTTAGAGGATTGTCCGATGTTGCAATTGCGGAGTGTTGAATGCTTTCTGAAAGCTCGGTGGAAGGCAAAGGTTCAGGGCGTTGGGTTAAGATGATGTTTCAGGCGCTTGTTGCTTATTTTTATTCTGGTGGCCACACGTCTCGGTACCCATGTCTCGCCCCCTCGGGGATTCGGGGATTTTGGAGGCGTGCCACGGGGGCGCAAGGCGTTGGGTGCGTATATGCAGCCCAACACCAGACCTCACACCAAGTCCTTCATTCTCACTCAAATTACAGGGGGCGGCAAGCTGACTGGAGCAATGCCTCTCTGCCAAGAGATCCTCCATAGGTAGTCATCGAAAGAACCGTCGTCACACTCTACCTAGGTAGCTTGTGCGCCCCCATCGAGAAAGCTTTACACCCAATTATAGACAACTGCTTACGACTCCATAGGGGGGAACCGTGATACGCGCGCAATGACAGTCCCGGCCAACAGCACCGAAAGTAAGCGGGCCAGAGGTGGGATGACCTCACACCGTGATATCTCGATCATTATTGGCCATCCGGGATGTTCTTGCGGCGTGGTCACAGTCGAGACGACAGAGAATTATGTGCAGGTCGCGATTTGAAACACTTGGTCCGTAAGTGTACCCTTTGGTGGCTGTAGGACGAAGGTGCCCGGCCGAGATGAGAGGCCCTGACGTAAATGCAGCTGTGGTCAAGGCTATGGCAGTGCAAATCCTGCGGCACAGCAACTGAACTGGAAATACCCAACACCACCCTTCCGGAGTCTCACAAATTGTGGCTCAAGATATGTCGGGAAGTTAAAGGAGGATGGTGAACGAGAAGGGCAGAAGGGAACGGAACAGTCTCCCTTGCCATGACTTGCACTCGGTATATATATGACCATCGGAACCAACAGCTTGAGAATGTTCTGGATCGTCTTGTGCTTTCAACTGGTATCTACTCTTACTCTGCCACACGCACATTGTATATTAAATTCATGCTCTTGATTGTGGCGTCATACAATATGGCAGAGTTCAAGAGAATCGGTCTATTGCTTTCGGTCGCCTCTTTGGCCTTGTCCATGCCCGCGGACTCGTCAAGCTCCACAGCGGCTCGTCTCGCGATCAGGGAAGATCCTGTGTATCCGTGGGTTGCCATTGGAGATTCCTTTTCCGCGGGGCCTGGGGCGGGTAAACCGTTTGGAGACGAGATTAGCGGAGACTGTTTTCGCAATGATGGCTCGTACCCTGCCCAGTTAAACAAAGACTTCCCCTATCCGAACAACGGAATGCAGTTCCTTTCGTGTACCGGTGCCGTAACCTCCGACATGATCGCGACACAGATACCCAACATGGACAAAGATCAACAAGTCATCACCGTCTCCATTGGCGGCAACGACGTAGGCTTTGGAAAGATTCTCAAGGCCTGCGTATTCAAGCCCGGCGGTCCCTTCTCAGACGACTGTGATGAGACGATCAACAGCGTGCGCAAATGGCTCGACGACAACAAGCTCCGGGATGTCTTGAAGAAGGGATACGATGCCATTATCGAGAGACTTGACCGGGGGAACAAGCGTACCATTTTCGTTCAGCTTTACCCCGGTTTCTTCGGTGAAGGCCCAGGCACAGAGTGGTGCAATTCCCAGAGTATGGGAATCATACCCGGGTACAAGCCTCTTCTGACCAACGAGCTCCGCCACACGCTTAACCGGCTGGCTGAATATGTCAGGGACGAGATCAAGCAGTTCCTTGAAAGGTACAACGGTGGCCTACGTTGGGACCAGCCCCGAATTTTCTACATGGATGACTTCGATCTTGACACATACGAGACGCACCGCTTTTGCGAAAAGGGTCGAGAGACCTTGGACGACCCAGACATCTGGTTCTTCACCATTGGAGGCAATGACTCCCCCCAGACGATGACGGCTCAGGATGTGCTTAGCAAGTACGACCCCGGGAAGTGCACCCAGGACGCCAAATACCAGACTGACTTCGCGTACGGCTGGTACTGTGACACGGCCCGGTACGTCGCCTCCCTGTCCGATAGCGACAAAGGAAACTTCCGTACCTACGCGCCTGAGTCAGTCACCAAAGCGTTTCACCCCAAGACAGCGGCGTTCACGTCCATCAAGAACAAGCACAAGGAGGCCATCCAGCGCCTGGCGTGGCCGCGTGAGGTCTCGCACGACCTCGGGAACCTGCAGTGCCAACCGCCCGGCCGGAAGCAGGATGACCCGGAGTTCTTCGCCACCCGGGAGGACATTATTAAGGCTTCGGAGATGTTTTGCGACTCGATGCACTCGAGCGGTGTGAAACCCGGACTCATTGAGGGCGTGTACAACAAGATGATCGTGTCCGCTTCTTGGAACGATGCGGCGAAGGACTGCCCAACGCTCGACGTAACCTCTAATGGGTTTGTCGATATGTGCAACTCAAGATTGCTCCGCCCTATTGATGCATGTGAGTTTTATTTATCCATTCTTGCCAACCCCAGCTGTCAATGAATTGGCCATGCCACCTCCTTTATGGCTACATACATTCACTGAAGAGGCGCTGACTATTCTGTTGCAGGCGACCTGGAGAAGCGAGCTAACTTGTGGAAGCAAGGTGGCGGGTTCTATCGTGACTGTATTACCTGGTACATTGGCAGGCAGCCGTATGACAAGAAGCCTTCCGTCTCCGCCGCCAATGCGACAAGAGTGTGATAAGGTTCGGTCGTTGGTTGTCGACTTGCGTCAGTCTTTCTTTGGTGTAAAACATTATATTTCTGGATGGGGTTGGACTGCAATGTAAATGTTCTTGTTTTATGTATGTATCTCGTCAGTGGCGACAAAGTTGTGAGATGACTTCTATCTGGAATGCATCCTTGTGCTCTTTAGGGTACGGCTTCCTTGATAGCGTTGAGATCATGTACCGGGTACGCAGTGTGTCAAATTGACAGAAGCATGGAGCCTCCGGCTTGGTTCCGGATATACCAGGCTTGGACAATCTTGGAAAGCGTACAGGTCCCCCTCATATGACTTGTCACTTTATCATATATTCGCTTGAATAGCATGGAAGTGAGGTTGGTTTCTATTTTCAGAATTCTCGTACACTCTATCTATTATTAACCTTCTATTGATTAGCCCCTGGGTCCAAGGTTCTTCATGAGGCCACGAAACAAGTAGGCCTTCAAATTAGAACCGTTACGATTTATCCAACCACGGCCGCTCCCAGGACTCATTAGACAACAAACCAATCAAAAGCTCTCGTCGGTTGCGTTCCAAGACATATTCCCAGCTTCTCCCCACCCCATGGTCATAGTAGCCCATACATCATGAAAGAGAGGAAGGCTATTCGGCTCTTCAATACCGTTCGATGACTCCGACAAATATTGATGATGCATGCTAATCAGCTCAGGATCAAGCTGTTCCAGAGATGTTCTCAAATTACCGCTCATCATGATAGGACACCCAAATATTCCGCTCAGGCCCGCAGCCGGCGGCGGCGCCCCTAGCGAAGCCAACCGGCGTTCATACTTGGTCTTCATGACGCCGAGCACAGCGCGGTCCGCTGACAGAATGTCATTCGAGCGAGCCACGCTGGAAAGGTCTATGTTGCCACCCTGTGAGACCTTGTCTAGGAACTGGTCCAGCTGGAGCTGGGAGCGGGCCCATGCCGAGTCAAATTCGGGACACTGCGAGAGCGGGAAGGAGAAGCGGAACGACAGAGTCATAACGACGATGAATCGGGTCCAGTCGTTGATAGTGAAGTTGAGGAACGCCGAGTCGTCCATGCCGATAACGTAGTCAAGCAGAGCCCGCAGCTTCGTCGTGGCGCTGCAGATTTTGGCGACTGGAGGGGGAAAGGGAGTGACCTTGGCAGATAGGGAAGTCTGCGCCACGGGGAGGGCGATGATACTTCCGCAGTCGAGGAAGATATCGACGAACATCGCCTGCAGACGTATAGCTTCTGATGAACTGCGTGAGTGTCTCTTCTGAGGATGTATGATGCGCTGCTTCAGCTAACATACCATTATCTGCAACAGCGGTGGGGATGCTGCCCATCACCTGTTGGTATTGTTGCTCGAGGCCGACCAGTATCAGACGGCTGTTCTGTACAGTCTGCAAGCCTCTGTCATTGATGGCCTGGGCAGCATTGGCGAAAAGCAGAGACAGACGCGTCAGAGCCGCGAGGATGTTATCCCCGTCAACACGAGCGTTGTGTTGGAGTGTGTCGATTGCTGTGTTTGCCCACTCGGGCACACGTGTACTCAGACTCTTGCCTCCTTTCCACACCACAATGTAGCTAAGGGGAGTCAAGAGGTAAGCATCAACTGCATTGTTCGACCGTGTGGAGGTTGCTACTCACGTGGATACAAGGTAGACAAATGCCAGATAGGCCCGGATCTTGTCGAGCTCATCGTCTGTCGCCTCCTGATCCCAAGAGCCGGAAAGCGTACGGAAGTCTTCGTCGAGGCGGAGGTCCTGCACTACATCCGCCGCAATCCGCAAGAAATGCACGAGCCGCCCAGATTTTGGTCGTAGGTGAAATGGATACCTTGGCCCGGCTGTCAGCTGATTCCCTGTGGCATCCACTTCACAACCGACCTACCATGCGCAGTATATCAGGATGCCCTGCAGCAGCTCGAGACTCCTCTCTCCACCAGAGACATATTTGAGGCCCAAAGCTTTTCGAAACTCATCGTCGTACAGCGCGTGTTTTTGGACAGCCCTCGAGCCCGACGTCACTGTCAAGATGGAGAGCAAAATGAAGGGCTTGGTAGCAGCGAGTTGCGAGACGGAAACATCTTCCGGTAAGGTTACAAACGGCAAGTAATCGGCTAAAGAGTTAAAGGTGACGAGAAGAGCTTCGGCAGAGGCCCTATTGAACAAGGGCTGGCGCCATATGTCGGTGATGGAATGTGCTTGGTTTGACGTGGTGGAAGGACTTGACAAGCTGATTGTTTGACTCGGCGTTTGCGATCCGTCAAAGAGGTCCTCGTCGACAAGCACAGAGTCAAACGTCTGCTCATGCATCTCACGCAGTGTCTCAAAGTTGTCGTCGAGATCAGACTGGACTGGCACGGAGTAGTCGATACTAAAGTCGCTCAACTGGCCGAATGACTGCGGCGAAGGGTTGCTTTCCTCCACCCTGCATCAACAGTTTCAGCTGTCAGAGATGACTGTGTCCTTTGTGTAATAAGACGATGATGATCTTACCCCCATTTCCGTTCCCATCGTCGCGGTCGGGGTCTGGTTCGAGCGATACACTCCCTCTTCAGAGCAAGACATCTGAGAGAGAGAACGAGACGGTAAGTATGACGTGTAGAGAAGTGCCACAGCAAATGTTGGTTTTTGATGCAATTTACTTTTTGCACACCCCCGGCTGCTCACTGGGTTGGCACTTGGTCCTGGCTGCCCTGCAATGCTCGCACGCGGTGGGGTTTCGCTTGGCTTCACGGTCTAGTCCCTTTGCCTTGACATTCATGGTCGGTGGGCGGCTGGGCGGGTGGGCGTGCCAACAAGCCACTTGTCGGTTGCTAAGGGCTCGCGGTCTGATCAGAGAGGAGGACAAGACCGTAGGTACGTATGTAGGAAGACGCGACCTTGACACGGGTCTCAAACGCAGGTGTCAATCGGTTGCGGTTAGAGAGGGGGAAAAAAGACAGATAGGTTCGGTCGCCGGAAGATGGGCGGAATATTTGCGGTCTGACGTCGCTTGGATTGGTCATTATTGTTGCTTACGAATTCCGGTGCAACTGAGACCCCATCCTCGGGCGGGGCTTGGCCTTGATATCCGGGACCCACACGGATGTAGATTTCGGGGGCGAGGCCCGAGTCAGTTGCGGGATGCGACACTCGAACATGCCATCGACTTTGTCCCTCAATGCCATCTTTTGTTGCTTGCGCTTTGGGCCACGATAAAGCTGAGGATGAATGTGCGAGGCCAACCCAAATGGGGAACGCTTGCTAGATGACGATTCAGAGCTGTTGCCTCTCAGGTGTGGACAGTTGCGCCCATGGCAGACTGGCCATGACGGTTGGGAAGACATAGCCGACCAGCATGGCGAATGGCAGGGTCAAGAGCTGGCAAGCGTCTTAGGTCAGAATCTCTACTATTTGAGCGGCCGACATCAAGCTTGAGGCATCGACCTGAGACATGGGCGGTGTGCCCAAAGACAGCGCCCAGTAGAGCGGCTTGATGACGCCCCAGGGTATGGACTGGTAAACCAAGCCCCAGATAGAAAAACTGCAAAGATGGTCAGCGCCAAAAGACCACTCACTCGATAGTCCACAGAAGCTTCCACTCCCAACGACACGACCCTCCGGCGATTACCCTTCCTAATCCCCTCAACCATCACCAGAGTGTGCAGAGCCAAGCATTGGCCAGCCATGTACACGATAAACACCTGCAGCGTGGGTCTCTCACAGGTCATGGTCGCGAGGGGTCAGAACATGGATAGCAGGCCCCAAAGCCACTCGCCGAGCGCGCGCAGGCCGGTGTATGTTCGGGGGATCGGGGCCTCGGCATACCCGTAGAGGCGGCCCGACGCCCGTTGAGGAGCAGGTACCCGTTCCGATAAGCTAAGCCCATTATGCTATCGCCCGCAAAGGCGGCCAGCACGACGAAGCCTGCCATGATGAGACTATGGCTGCGTCTGTTCGGCAGCGCCATGATCGAAGAAGCTGGATAGTGGCGATGTGACTTGATTACACGAGGGATTAGGATATCGCACGCTTTTCACAGATGCGGATGAAGGGTTTCCGAAGGATGAGAAAGGGGCTGATATTCGGCTTGAGGAAGGCTGTTTTAAGATATCAGTAGAGTCGGGCCACAACATGAGTGCGAGGGCTCAGATCCTCCGTGGCTCCGTGATGCGCTGTCTTCGCGGACACGCTCGACATGGAGGACTTCAGTTGAAGGACTGGCCATTATTGTTGCACTTAGGCTACCTAATGAACCAAAGGGTTCCTTCCTGCTTACCCTTATGGATATCACGCAACGCCATGAATGAGGCTGTGGGCAGCAGAACTGTAGCCCCCGACTCCATGTGAATCTATAGACACATACGATTCAGGGATTGAGGATGATATTTTGATTTACTCCAGGCTTCAGCCCTTTAGGGGTACCTGTAATTAATCATCAAGCTGTTTGGATCTTGGCACCGACATCACCCATCGCCACGAATTCTCCTGCCAGTGCCATGGTACCTAACCACATGCTCACTCAAGCCCGTTGCATCCTCTCCTCATCGGACACGTCCTCCCGATGCAGCGTAGCAGCAACCTTGCTCGACAGATACTTGTCCGTGTCCGGCGCCCACCAGCTCAGGCAGATCGCCAGCCCGCTAAACGCCAGAGTACTCAGATACACCGTCCTGTACGCGTCCGCATTCGCCACCTTGTATGCCGCCACACCCGCAGCCACGATTCCATCGGTGATACCGGGGACCTTGCTCATGGCGCCTGCCACGCCACCCGTCAGCGCGGCAAGGAAATCGGGCACGCTGGACGCGGGGAGACCAGCCGAGACCAGCGCGGCGGGAACTTCCTCGGCGACGGTGGTGGTGAGGCGGTTTGTGAGGGTGGTAGTATAAATTGCAACCATTACAGAGCAGATTCCGGAACGAATCGATCCTGCGAGCCCCCCGGCGATGCCGATCTCTTTTTGGTCTCGGACGCAGATGGTCGAGTTTGCGATGCAGATGGTCTCGTTCCAGCCGACGAAGAAGACACCGACGGTGATCATGGCCAGGGCAGTATTGAAGTTGTAAGGAGTGGAGACGGCAGTACCTTTTAGGGCAGCACATTAGGCTCGGCTCTCCATCCGGGAGCAGGGCGAAAGAGAGACTTACAAGCCAAGAAGATGCCACCAAGTAGCATGACGCCCATGACCTGGAACCTGTTGTGCTTCAGTCGTGCGGCCAGGGTGCCGCCAGTGACCTGGCCGGCGATGACGGCGAGCCCGATGACGTCGGCGATCCCCCCTAGGCGAGCCGAGTTGCCGTTGTCATAAAGGACTGCCGCTTGCATCGGCCCTGTGCCATCTCATCATTAGTATATATGTCAAATACCAAAAGGCTCTGGCTATCCACTCACAGACGATAGCAAAGGCATAGTAGACACCGGCGCCCAAACCCATAAGCACGACAGCAACAACCCACTCCCTGTTGCGAAACAGGTGCATCGGCACCAGTGGCTCCTTGAGTGGTGCGTAAATCTCCCACAGCACGAAGATAGCCAACACAACCCCTCCCACGACGATGGCAGAGATGGTCGCCGCACTCTTCCAGGGGTACACGGCACCGCCCCAGCTCAGGCCCATGAGGAACATTATCAAGCCGCCCGCGTACAAGAACGTTCCGACATAGTCAAAATGCATGATCCAGTACGTCTTGGTGCGCGAGTCACCTCGGTGCTTCTTATCGAAGGAAGGGGGAAAGTAGAACAGGACCCAGCAGATGAGGGCGACGACGTTGACAGCCGTGAGGAGGTAGTAAATGCCGCGCCAGCCGACAGACGAGTTGACGAAGGCATAGGCGATGGAAGGAGCAACGCCCGAGCCGGGTATGCAGAAGATGTAGACGGCGGCGGAGCCGAGGTAGCGGTAGCGGATAGGGACGATTTCACTTGTATCAATTAAGAGTCAGCGCAAAAGGTCCATTTTCCTCTAAGACGAATTAGAGTGTCGACTTACCCCATGACATAGTGGAACGAGAGCTGCGTTGCACTGGATATGCCCAGAAGCGCGGAGCCCCCAATGAGCGTGGTCACAGACTTGGCCGTAGCGCAGACGATGCAGCCGACGACACTGAGACACGCGCTGCCGATCCACCAGTACCGGCGGCCGAAGATGTCAGACAAGCGGCCGACGGGTGCGATACACACGGCAAGCGTGCAGTTGTACACGTTGGCAATCCACACGTAGCGCGGATCCGGGCCCAGGTCCGCGTTGATTTGGCCGAGGATGGGAGCAGCATAGCCCTATATCACACGCAAAGAGCAGGGTGTTAGAGAGGAAGAAACAACCGGCTGACAAGATACATATTGGAAAGGGAAGTGAGAAATGCTTACAAAGGCGGCAACAGTGGCCCAGAGACCCATGCCAATGGCAAACATGGAGCCCAGGAAGAAACGGCTCTTGAAGTAACCCGGTGGCAGGTCATCGGCGTCAGCCTCGAACCCGGTGATACCACCCGCGGTCTCGCTGGTCTGTACGTGTTCAAGATGGTTATTCTTGCTCTCCACGTCCGAGACGGCGGGAGCCTCCTGGTGTGCAACCGAATGCTTGGGCTCCGCCATGATGACTCGAGAGAGTGTGTGTAGGATATGGAGGCCGGCTACAAGGGTTGTATCGGTTACAAGCAATGCAGCATGTGCTGATCTTCGGGAATCTGAGAGCCTTCAGCAAGGACAGCGGGATGGCAATTACATATATGCAGCCCGATGGACAACGAGAGCCGGGTCCCTGAAAACGGTCCAGACCCTTGCACTTAGGAAGAGCCGGAAGAGACAGCCTGGCATGGCCCGTGTGGGTGAGGCGGGGATCAGCTGAAGATCTGATGCCGGGCAGATGGATGCGTGGCAGTCCCTTGGCGATCTGTGCCACGTTCTTGACTCCATATGTCTGAAAACCCCCCTGCAGAAGGCAGATTTCGCCAAGTTTACTCACTGATTCATATGTGTCTGTTGGCAAGACACCAATGACTCGGCCAGTAAGGGTTGCCTTCCCAGTCCATAGTGACCAAATCCTGGGCATAAAGCCACACTCCGCACCAAACATATGTTATCATTTCTGTTGGTCTCGCTTAGTCTAGACTCGGTTCTGGGCAAAGCTGGGGCAAAAGCTGGGGTTGGTGTAAAATGGAGAGTGCGGGGACATTTCCGGTTTAGTTGAACGGGTGGTGTTTTCCGGATCCCGGGTTTCGTGAGGCGGCAGTTGATAATACCCGCTGTTTTGGACTTCGCCAAGACTCAGTAGACTATGAGTTCATTGAGGATGACGAGAATGATGGGGGCATTTTCCAGGAAGTAATGGACTGTCTACAACGTTAGTTGGTCCCGATCACCGCCGGGGCGAGTTGGGCTCTCCAATTTCACTACGAGACTGGAGTACAGGTCCATATACAGTACCGCTCCCGGCCAGGCTGGTAGGTCCAGAAGATCATCTGTGGTTAGCCAGATCGTTCTAGCACTTCGCCACCTCAGAAGGAAATCCAGCATGCATGATGTCGAAAGCAATACCGACATCAGCATGGCCCTAAAGGCGATAACATGACCATGATACTGGCTAGTCTTTTAACGCGAATTGATAAAACTCTTACCAAGGGACTTTGACATTTATAAGCCTAATTACTGTAACACCAGAGCATTCGACATATCCCATGAAAAGAAAGAGTGCGCACACTGGCGACAAGCGTATTCACAGCGACTGTCCTTTCTCAAAGTTTGGATAGCCTGCATCTGCCTCCTCATTCAAGGCTTCAAGAAATGTCCGGACGCCTCCGAGATACACCAGACACTCACGCGTCTTGCCCGGAATGTTATCTCCCATGTACCACTAGAGGCAAGTCATTAGTCATATCGAACTGGGTGCTTATGTTCAAGATGTTTTGACTTACCGACTTGGCTGTGGGGAAGAGGGATGCATCAGCAAGATCATGGATCTTCTCAACCCATTTCTCCTCAGCATCAGCTTTGGGCTCGATACGTCGGAAATTATTGGACTTCATGGCATTCAACGTTCGGATTGTGAAGTTGCCTTGATACTCGGCGCACGTCGGACCGTTACAGAACGCCGTCGGGGCCTGGGGCCCGTACGTGATAAACATGTTGGGGAAACCCACGACCGTCATGCCCAGGTACGTCTTTACGCCAGACTTCCACTTATCCTTCAGGCTTTGGCCTGACACCCCACGAATATCAATCTGCGTCAGGCCACCCGTCATGGAGTCGAACCCCGTGGCACACACCACGTAGTCCAGGTCCCAGTGTTTCTCGGTGGTGTTGATGCCAGTCTCGTCGACGTTGACGATAGGCGTGGTCTTGACGTCCACTAAAGACACGTTAGGCTGGTTGAAAATCTCGTAGAAGCCATTCTCTAGCGAAACGCGCTTGCAACCAAAGCTATGGGGCTGGATATCGGGGGCGAGGATCTCCTGGAGCTTGAGGTCTCGGATGCGCGCGCGGACCTTGGCCTTCCAAAAATCATAAGCCTCTTTGTTAGCGTCCGCATTGAAGAGCATGTCATTGTACGTGGCCAGCCAGAAGTGGAAGTCTCCCTTATCCCAGAGCTCTTGATATGTCTTCCGTCGTTGCTCCGGGGTGTCGTCGAAAGTCGCACGGTCGAGGAAGTCAAAGAAGAATCCACCATATGTTACCTGTCGTCTGTCAAACAACCCCGAGTATTGCTCCTTGGGTCGCGCCTGCTCCCCTCCCTGGTACTCGACTTGAGCCATGGGGAGACACAGGTTAGGCGTGCGCTGAAATAGTACGAGGTCGCTAGCAATCTTGCTCAATTCCTGCGCCAGTTGGATTCCCGTCGCCCCTGTGCCAATGACGGCTATCTTCTTTCCTCGCAAGTCTGGCTCCTCATGTGGCCAGTACGACGGGTGCAACCAGTTAGAGAACTTGCCGATGTCCTCCCAGTCAGGGGTGTATCTCTTCGCCGCGAAACCCGTGTTGAGCAAGAAGAACTGGGCGCGATACTGCTTGCCACATTTGCTGACAATTGTCCACTTACACGTCTCTTCGTCCCAGGTGGCTCCAGCAATAAAGACTCCGAACTCGGCATCCTTGCGCAGATCCCACTTATCCGCCACATAGGCAAAGTACTCCCGAATCTCTGCACTGCCGGGGAAGCGCTGGGACCACTGCCAGCCCTTCCAGAGAGACTCGTCAGAAAACTCGTATTGGGGGATGTCACTGTCCACTCTGGCGCCGGGGTAGCGGTTCCAGTACCACACGCCACCGAAGTCTCCCCCGAAGTCGACAAGTTTGACATTATAGCCTTCATCTCGAAGATGCTTGAGTTGATAGACGCCACCGAAGCCGGCTCCCACAATGAGCGCGTCAAGTTCGACAGTATTTGGCGGGGAAGCTGGTGAGCTCATGATGAAGGGCTGGAAGGTGGATGAGGGGAGGAGCACAGTCCAAGGGACACATAGAGCTAGGGATGTGGAACGCTACTCACGCGGCGAACGCGAATTATATGTGCATTCGGTCTCACTCTAAGGGTTCATACGACTTTGGGGTTGGACGATGAGCTACATTATGTGGTGAAACCCCAGGGACATGTGATGTCAATGCAAAATGCCGTAGAACGCCCTCGTTGATCCCTTCGGCAGCACAAGCTGTGTAGGGATCCCTGGCGAACGGGTTCTCCGATGCGGGTCACATTACAGGCTGAGGGAGTTTGTCTACGATGACTGCATTTGACTCAGGATGAGGCCTTGCGTAACCCAAAGGCTGATTTAGGGGCTAACAAAAGGCGCAGCCAAGAGAGGAGAAAGTGTTACATGTACCACGCCGGGAGCAGTCCATTGGAACACAATCTCCAGGGTCGGAAGCTACTTCAATGAATGGCTTATTGCGTGACCTAGTGCGGGATGTTGTGGCGCTTGACCTTGTCCATGGACGTTAGAGCATGATCTTGGTCGTATAGATGCACTATATCCCAATGTTGACAACTGCAACTAACTCAATGTGAAGTCCAGAAGATCGATATCTAATTCTTAGATCTTCGTCATAGCTAGAGCTTATGCTGATCCATGGCTCAAAGTAAGCACATAAATGACCACTACGTAGGGTCAGGTCAATCGGATTTCCGTCTCCTCGCCCTTTCAGCTAAATATCCATAAAATTACGTATCGCGAGAGAGCTCATATGTGTACTGGGCAAGCAATTAAGGCATGGTTTCATTTGTCACCAAATAATCAACCTAACCACGGCCAGGAGAATATGGTTCCAAGCCTCAGATGCTTGAGCAGGTATCACGATCGCAGATGAAGTTTGAAGATTCGTGAAAGTATGACATTGCTTCCAAGAAAAGACTTTATTCGAGCGTTATATTAACGCTCCATAGACACCGGTTGTTCTGGGGCCGGCTTGCTTGAAGCTCTACTCCAAGTGAAAACGTGGCTTCCGCGTACCTACTGACCCCTCGGGCCCTCTCCTAAGATCATCGCACTCGACTTTCTTGCCCACCCACAGCTTTTCACAGCCCTAACTTTTGAAAATCGTCGGAGACATCCCGAACAAGGTGGCTTGGCCTGAGGTTGTTCTCAAACTGTTGGACAAGATCGTCCTGGAGGTTGTAGAGATATTCTAGATCACTGTTAGTTCAATAAGGTTGGGCTTCTTGCAGTCATCGGACCCATCACCTTCACTCTCCAGACCACTCCTCATAGAGATATCATAGTCGTCATCTTCGTCGCCCCTTTCTTCCGGGTGGAGCTGGTATGTAATGTATCGGCGCAGCTGGAGAGCGAGTTCCTTGCCAGCTTTTTTCACGGGTTGCTCGGGGTCCGGGTTTTCGGGATCGACCTGGAAATCAAACAACTCCAACGCGCTCTTGAGTTGATTATCCGCGAGTTCAAGCATCTCTCTCACATGCTCGCAAGGGTTCAACGCGGTGGCTGAGCAGCCTGGTGTATGGGGACAAGCAAGCCGACCGGGCTGATAGAAAAACCCGCTCAACTTCGTGAGTATGGCAGCTTTGCCGCAGTGGGTAAGGTCCTCTTCGTTCAAGAGCTTGAATAGCAGCATGTGACCGTACATTTCGGACCTGACTTTTTCAGGGGCCCCCATGGGCTCGTCTTTGACCCATTTGTAGAGGTAAGAGGCCTCAGGACACATTAGTCAGATGAGGACCTCTCAATGGCTTAGGAGGAATTACCTTGGTGTATTGACTGAGAACAAAATCGGCGATCTCCTCGGCGGTCGAACCACGATCTGTGTAGTCAAGGGCAATCTGGTCGAGGGTTTCTCGTTGCATCGCTGCTGACCACTGGCTTGCAGTAGGGCCATCCCCATATAGAAGCCTTACCAGGAAATTTGGATCCATTTCGCCAGTCTATTGCGTCTTTGACAATGGTAGAGAGTAATAGAATCGAAATCCCGGGTGTGGCCGTCCTGTATACCTCCATGGCTGGATCTTGTCCGTCTTTTATGCTCAGCCCTGCAGCCAGTGACCAATAAGGGAAGCTGCTTGTCACTGAACTATGGCACTTATACCTTCGTATGTGCGAACAAATCGCCATACTAAGTGAAATACATGAGTACGGATGTTTGGACCACCTGCGTAACCTAGACAAACGTGATGCACAACAGGCGAGTCTTGACTTCATGGCTACGTATAAATTGGATGCAGTCGCCTGAACTTATGACAGCATATAATAGTTGGTCCCATTTAATGGAGGGAGTAGTTATTCGTCATGTGGTACTGAGAATGCTATAAAAGGATAAAGAAAGACCTCCTGCGAGATGGTGATCTGGGCACCAGAGGGAGGAAGCAGTGTACGCTATTCAAAGGTCAGGACAAGGGAGGGACTCTCGAAGGAGCGTCAAACTGCCTGGATAACATGATCAGGGGACTGTCATCCGAGCAGACGAACAACGGCTAACCTTGGAGTACCAGATGCCGCATGAATCAATGACTGTTGGGGGTTTGAGGATAAGCATCAAGGTAGCTCGAGGTCCCCCATTCCTCGCCCAGCCCAATTACGTCATGGACCCAATTCGTCCGTCATCTAGGCTCCTCGACCACATGCACGCTCATTCACTTACCTTCGTCATCATTCGAAATAGCATTCATCCTGCCTTCGTTGCTCTACCTACGCGAACAATTCAGTAGTCTCTCATAGATGACTTTCGACAGACACCAGTTTTGCAAACGCATCTCTACACGCTATGTCTTCCAACAGCAACAGCAACCAGCCTCAGGAGCAGCCAGGCCTCGTCGCCGGCCACGCGCAGTATGTCAAGGGCGCCGTCGAGGTATGTAGTTCAATCAAGATGCAAGATAAGACTGTACCGTCTCATCACACCCTACGTGATGGCTGACACTGCATTATTCCAGAGCACGATTGGATCGGCAATCTCCTCCCATGCGTGGAAGGGCTCCGGTGAGCAGGACAAGGCCCAGGCGGTTGCCGCGATGAAGGCCGCCGGCGAGAAGAGAGACCCCGCTACGCAAGGGTATGGCAAGACGGAGGAGCTGATGGGCCGAGCCGTTGGGTGCGAGGGCATGCAGAATGAGGGCGCCAGAAGTGCCAAGAAGGATTAGTTCTCGAGTCCGCGAGTCTAGAGACGTGAGGGTTAAAGAACCCAGACGTTGAGTCTATGTACTGTGCAGCAAAGTCCTCTAAGAATGAATACCAGGATGAACACTCGTGCCCACGGCCTTGTTGCGACTTATCTCTTTCTTCTACTAAGCCGCTATGTCAAATGTCCCCTTGATAACAGTCGATCTGATGCTGCCATTATGATATATGGGTGATACTACTCAGAGCAAAGACACATGGGTGTCTGGGTATAGGAGAGCCATTAAGATCTCTGTATAGACATTCAAAGCTTTTCTGATCAAGGGTGTGACCTTTCCCATGCATGCGCAGGAACAGAGGTCCGATGATTTCTCTGCAGGCTATTTTTGAGACCTGCGGGGTTGTCAATTTCTCAAGGAATACTTGGTATGATAGTATGATAGCCTTTCTTTGTGTCTGGTCTTCCTGCTCTTCCTCGCACGCCAACAATGGTTCTCAAGTTGAGGCATTTGCAATCCTGAGTCATAAGTTGGGTTAATTGGGTCACCGATGATACGTCTTGGACGACTTACCATGTCGCAATGTAGAGATACCTTCAGGTGCCAGTCGACCTCATGGAACACAATGTAATCTGGAGGTGCGGACTTCAAGCAATCAGGCTGCAGTGGGTTCAAGACATGCCGGAGAATGGCAAGAATTAAATAGACAGGTTAATCTTCTCCATATTCACACACTCGAGGATTGACGAAATAAGACTAGGCTGGGATACATGGTAATAGACTTGGAATTAGTCCCAGTCGAGAATGCACGTACAATCAAGAACTTTGCGCGTACAGCCACACACCACAATAAACGGGGATTGAAGCAACACGTCGCCAAGTCCGCGAAAGCATATGCAACACTGTCCCACGTCGAGGGGCTCCGGAGTTCTCATTGACATGTACATAGTATCATTACAGATATACACTATATATGGTATAACAGCCCAGCGGAGGTATATATGTATTCACAAGAACCGAATATGAACTTTGCCTTTCCACACCATCATTATATCAAACAAAGGGGACAGCGCTTCCAAAAAAAAAAAAAAAATTTCAACACCCATTCGCCTTATACTTTACCCGCTTTACAGCAGGGCAAAGGCGGCACCGGCGGCGACAACACCGACCAGGGCCTGGCTGACAACGCGAACGGCACCAGCGGCGACAGGGACGCAGGTGGGGCAAGGCTTCTCAGGGTAGCCGGCGCCAGTGCCCGAGGGGTGGGGAGCGCTGGGGACGGTGGTGACGGGGTAGCCCTGAGTGGGCTGGCCGACAGGGTAGCTGGCAGGCGGCTGCTGAACAGGGTAGCTCTTGCTGGGCTGCTCGGCAGGGTAGCTCTGGCTGGGCTGCTGGACGGGGTAGCTCTGGCTGGGCTTCTGGACGGGGTAGCTGGTCTCACCGCCGTTGCCGGGCTTGGTCACCTCCTTGGTGGGCTGGGACTGGGCCGGGCTGGTGACGGGGGCGGGCTGGGTGGGGTAGCCAGTGGAAGGCTTGCCGGCCGGGGTGGTCTCGCAGATGGTGACGGTGGGGACTGGGGTGGGCTTGCCCGTGGGCGGGACGAAGGTGCCGGTCGTGGGGACGGGGCAGGTGGTCAGCGTCACAGTGGTGTGAGCGGTGACCGGGGTGGGCACGCCCTGGTCGGCCGAGGTGGTGCTGGCGGGGCAGGTGAAGATGGTCGAGATGGTGGTGCTGGTGATGATCTTCTGAGTGTGCTCGGCCGGGCAGTTGACGACAGAGGCGGCGCAGGAGGTGATGGTGTAGGTCTTGGTGGTGTGGATGGTCGACGTGATCATGTCGCCAGCACCGCCGGTGGAGGTGGGGTACAGGCCTGTCTGGTTGGCGTTGGTCGGGGCGCGGGTGATGGTCGGGTAGCCGGAACCACCAGTCGCCGTAGCAGTAGCAGTAGCCTTGTTACCGCCAGTGGCCGTAGCAGTACCCTTATCACCGCCAGTGGCCGTAGCGCTCGCAGTGCCCTTGCTGCCGCCGTGGTTGCCGTGGCCGTTGCCAGGGCCGTTGTTACCAGGGCCGTTGTTGCCGGGGCCGTTGTTGCCGGGGCCAGAGCCAATAGGGGGAGGCAGAGGAATGTGGCCGCCACCAGGAGGCAGGCAGATGGTGGCAACGGGGGCAGCAGCCAGGGTGACGGAGGCAGTGGGAGCCAGGGTGAGAGCCAGGATGTCAACATCGACGTTGATGTCAAGGGCAATACCGACGTTGAGGTCGAAAGCCTCGACGACGGAGAGAGCGCACTCGGGGGTGTTGATGAGGGTGGTGGTGTAGTCGAACAGGGAGACCCAGATGGCAAGGTCAGCACCAGCACCAATGTCAAGGCCGAGCAGGTCGAGGCCTGCGCCGATGCCGAGCTCGGCACGCAGGCGGAGACCGATGTCGAGCTCGACAGCAGCAGACAGATCGACCTCAGCACCGACGGCGATGGGCAGCGGGTTAGCGACCAGGCCGTCGAGCATGTGGCGGCCGATCTTGTGGGTCAGCAGGTTGATCTCGATGAACGAGCCCTCGGGGAAGGAGACGTAGAAACCGGCCTCGAGGTCGACGGCAGCAGAGACACCGAGAACCAAGTCGAGAGCGAAAGCAGCACCGATGTCGACCTCGAGCAGGCCGGGGACGGCGATCTTGAGCTTCTCGGAGCTGACGAGCTCAATGGACTGGAAGACGCCAGCGGTAGCGGCAACATCGACCTCGACGTAGGCCTTGACGCCACCGAGCAGAACCTTGATGGTGGGGGCCAGGAGGAAGTCGGCACCAAGCTCGATAGCAATGTCACCGGCGATGGCAGCCTTGGGCAGGCTGAGGCCGAGGTTGACATTGGCGTCAACGTCGATCAGACCGGAGAACAGCGTCTCGTGGTCCCAGTGCTTGTTGACGGGGAAGCTGATGGGAGCCAGGCTGCGGCCGGCAACCTCGGCCTCGATGGGGATGGCAATATCGACGGGCACCTCGGGGGAGAGGATCTTCGACGGGGCGGCCTGGCAGACACCCGCCAGGGCAGCCCCGACGAGGGGGAGGTATTGCATAAGCATTGTTGTGGTTGTTTGTAGACTCGAAAAGAATGGCTGGAGCTAAATAATACTCCGGAAAAGAACGACTGAAGCACAAACAACAACACGAACCAGGACGAAAGAGCGACTGGTGGTTAGAAGGTGATGGAGGGAAGGAAAAGAAAGAGACTCTTGCTCTGGCGACAGAACTCGCCTTTTGAGCACCTCTGCAACCCATGTGAGTCTGCTCATCTTGGCACCGTTCAGGAGGTTTGCCACTCCTGCGACTCCTGCCTGGTCCACGCATCTGCCAGTCCTGGTAGAGGTGGAACGGTCTTCGTGGGATTTTCATCCTGCGGTGTTGATCTCTATCTCCAGCCCTGCGGGCCCTGCGTGGTCAGCAGGGGTTCCGTACGGTTGGAGAAGGTTGCGGTCTCGTCCGCAGCCAATGCCGGCTAACTGCTGGATGTGGACCGGTCCTCCCTTTGGCTCTTTGGATGCCGAGGTGGACGCTCGTCTCCACCGTCAGTCGGACCAATCTCGATCTCCCATCGCCTTCGAGCCACATGAAAGGGATTAGGTTTCCCTCATGCCAAGCTTAATTTTAGGAGGCCGCGAATAGGGCTGCTGCGGGAGTTGTGAGAGCCCCATCCTCAAACGGGCGCCGCACGCTGTCAGTGGTCTGGTGGATGCTGTTGGACGCAGGAACAAAGGCGCCACGAATGGCCAAATGCCCCCTGACAAGGATCCGTCGGATTGAGATCCCCATGTGCTGGACCAAGACGGTTTAGCCTTCCCCATAAAAGACCAGCACAGCCTGCAACCCTGTCCTCAGTGATCTCGTGAGAGGTGCCGGCCGCCCGCAGACGAGATCAGAATGGAGCAGGCACTCATGCTGGTTGAAATTGTCCTCGAGCGATACGATAGCTTCCAATTTCGAAGAAAGAGGACAATTTGCAAGAAAGAGCCGCTCAGCCAGGTGATGAAGCCACACGCTATCCACCACGCCACAGACCCGTTCCCGTCGCCAGTTTGCTTGTCTGAAGTAAGCCGCCGATCAGATACCGAAAGCAATTGTGGGCTTACCGGGGTCCCTGGTCTCGCTGTCCACATCACGCTATTCGTGAAGGGAGGTGAGGGAGGCTGGAAGAAGGAAAAACACACACGAACTCCTTCTCCTTGCTTTCCCAAGTCGGTGAGAAGGTGCGAGAGAGGCAGTTTGCGATGCAGATCTTTACGCGTAAAACTCAAACCCGAAGGGACCGAGCGTCGTCACGATGGCTGACTGTCAGCATGCATGCGTTTCTTTGAAAAGACGGAAATTATGCTCCTGCTCTGGCTCCTTCGCAGCAAGGGATTGGGATATCAGGACATCTCAAAATGCAGAGTTTTTGGAACTCGATGCGACGAGCCGTACAGACGATTTCCTGACAGGTCTGCGATGCTTGGATTGAAACAGTGACAGCCCGGGCATCCGATAACGGCGCGAATGCACTGTTAATGACACGATTTGCCAAGACGTGAATATACACAGCTGCGTTCGCATTGTCAAGTAGTCCCCGAACGATATCGCACGTCAACATCAGGATTGAACCGCAGTATGGATGCCGAAATTGATCCAGCGTTTGGTGTGAGGAGTCTCACTCGCAGGATTCCGTAGCATCCGCCAGGATTCAGCAACAGGAAGTTATTCTGCCGTAGCTTAGAATCTGCAATTACACACTCAGGCCACCTCCTTGTCTTGGCTGTCTGTCATTACCCCCCATGCCCTCATGTTGCCTTTGCTGTCCACGTTGACGGGCTTAAGAAGTAAAGCGGCAAAGATTTGCATCATTGCAATATTGAGGTATTATTCATCATGAAAGAATGTCCACGCCCTATGAAGCCAAAATATGTACAAGAAGTATAACCTGCACCAAGCGGCCTACCGCCTTCAAGAATCATACACGACGCCGTCCTTGGGCGTCTTCCCCTCCAGCAAGAACTTGTCGATGGCCTTGCTCGTCTCGCCAAACAGCCCGTAGCTCGTGTGGCCCGACCCGTCGCGGAACAGGCTCACCGATGTCGGCAGCTGCTCCCGTAGGCCGAGCGCCCACGCGATGCTAGTCTCGGGGTCGTGGAAGGCGTTCACCACGAGCATCGGCGATGCCTTCTTGGTCTTCTTGACATCAAGCCGCGCGGGCGGGTTCGTCATCTTGGCCGGCCAGCCCGCGCAGCCAGCCTCGATCTCAAACGACTGCGACACACCGCGCGTGTGCGGCGCGAGAGCCCGGGCCGCGATGATGCGCCGCGCCAGGAAGCCCGCCGAGTCGGCGCGCGGCCAGTCCTGGCACTCGACGGCGCGCTCCGAGAAGAAGAAGTCGGTCTTGGCCGTCGGCACCGAGGCGGCGAGGGCCGTGCCGTTGTTGTCGTCGACGGCTAGCTTGAGGATCTGGGACAGCATCGCCCAGCTCTGCGCGCTCGAGGCCGTGGCGTTGACACGCGTGAGCAGCGGCTGCACGTTGCGCAGGATGTCGTAGCTCGTGACGTCCGCGCGACAGCCCTTCGTCGGGTCGGCCTTGCACTCGGGCGCCGGCAGGGGCTCGCGCTCGGCCCGGTCGACGAGGTCGTCGAAGATGGTCGGCAGGTCTCGGCCGTGGAAGGCGCACTCAGACGTTGTGTTGCACCAGTCGAAGAACTGGTTAAGGGTGCTCTCGTAGGTCACGGCCTCGGTCAGGAACATGGTGTGGCTGTCGCCCGAGTGGTCAAGGGCGCCGTCCAGCACCATGCGGCCCGTGTGCTCGGGGAAGCGCTCGGCGTACTGGGCGCCGATCTGGGTACCGTAGGAGAAGCCGAGGTAGTCAAACTTCTTCTCGCCCAGCGCTCTCCTGATCAGGTCCAGGTCTTGCACGACCGAGATGGTGTCGACGAAGCCGAGGGCCGGCCCGCTCAGGTTGGCGCAACTCTCGCCGAACTCCTTGTTGCGCCTCACGAGCTCCTGGAAGCCGGCCTCGTCGCTGACATAGTAATTCGTGCGGTTCTGCTGCGTGGCTGGATCGCACTGGATGGGCGTGCTGAGACCGATGCCACGCGGGTCAGGCCCGATGAGGTCGTACCGCTGGCGCACCTCGTAGCTCACCACCGCGTCCCTGATCCCTTTCTGTTCACGCTGCGCCTGCAGCGCAATTGGCCTCGTGCCGGAGCCGCCGGGTCCTCCGGGGTTGAGAAACAGACTGCCCAGACGGTCGGTGCCGTTCGCCTTGAGACGGTACACAGCCAGGTTGATGGTAGGCCCGCTCCGCAACCTGTAGTCCATCGGCACAGCGATCTGGCCGCATTCAACAGGCTTCGGGACGTCAGAAGGGCACGGGATCCATTCAATCGCGGACGAATTGCTCTTGGAATCTGTAGCAGTCGGTAGACCTGCCGCCACGGTGGCGAGGCCGAGGATGGCTTGAAGCTTCTGTCTGATCATCATGAGGGGAGCAATGGACTGTACCAGGACTGGTTGTTGATGGTGGAGGGGGAGGTCGCCGAAAAGGTGACAACTGACTCGAGGCGGCGAGGTGCGAGTTCTTATATCTCTGGTTGATCTTGACTGCACCTTTCACATTCCAAGACCTGAATAAGATTCCCCCACTTTAGGGTGTGATCCGTCCCCGCTCCGTGAGCCTGGGCGATCACAGCCGGTGTAGGGCTGCGGCGCGCCCGCATGATGACGATTTAGCTGGTGATCTGCGCGGGTGGTGACCAAGACATTGTGGCTCCCATGAGGTTTTTGCGCTGCCTGGCCGTCCCGCCCCTCAGGGAAGGCACTTCAAGGAGCTGAGCCTCGATGACTGCGCGCGCACACAAAGCCGGACAGCCCGGGCATTGCGGCACAGAGCTATGGGCGGACACAGCCTGTGATACTGTAAGCTGTGTCCCACTATCTTTCCCTTGATTGGGCCCATTTGCTATATTGCCTGGTGCCTAAACATGGGTGCTTTGACTCCAAGTGCGTATAATTACCCGATCTGGGAGGCATTTTGCGTCCTGAAGAAGACTGTGCCACCGTGCTGCAGACTCGCTTTCAAAAGCTTCCGTGTTCTGGTAAGCATCTCCTCTTATTCTCTTTCCTCTTTACCAAGAGCGAGCGGCAGTCTGAGCTGCTCGCAGCGTAAATCCTTCTAGACTGGCGATGCGCCTGCCGAGCCACGCAAATGGGAACTGTCAAGGCAAATCGGCCTGCATCCATGGATGATGTTTTGGGGCGGATCGGCTAGGGCTGACACCATATCCACCCAGCAACGTCCACGGCACCGTGGAGAACGTGGTAAATAGGTAACCTCTGGGGCTAGCTTTGTTGGAGAAGACTCCACCTGATGGGCGCCTTAAAATAGCTGCCTTCAAGGTCCGAGCCAATTCTCCGAAGGTGATGACGACCAGGAACTCGGATAGTCTCAATCCCAGTACCAGATCATTCATTGCAGTAATTGTTGCCAGTGTTCTCTCCTGGCTAGGTCTTGTCTATGCAAGAATTGACTGGGAAATCACATGCAGGAAATAATCGTGACATGCTAAAGGAAGAAGCTCGAGCACGCTTGCACCTGATATTAAGTCTGTGGCTATCTCTGGAAGACCATAGACTTCAGTTTGAACACCACACGAGTTCATTCAATTGTTTACCGTATACACAAGTCATTCTGTGCTGCGAATCTTAACTCGTAGCTCCCTTGAGGCTTCGGTGGTGGCAAGATGGATTTGTGACTGTGAGAAGTTCGTGGCATCTCAGTCTGGGGCTGTGAAGACAACCCAGTGAATCTCTCACGTTTTCCACGCTATTTTAACTATGAAATCAATATGCTTGGATGGAAGAGGATCGGGGGCCGACAATCTGGATCACCTTCGAAGAAAGGACAGGGATGCTGTCGCTCAAAAGGTATGAATTTATGAGGAGTCAAGAATGTTTCAAGGCAGGCCGTTCACACGGTCTTCCTTGATCAAGTCTGCAGCACGTTCTGCAACAGCGTAAACCGTCGACTGAATGTTGCCCAGCGGCTCTAATGGAACCACGCTGGCATCGACGATTCTCAAACCCTTGACCCCATACACGCGGAGCCTCTCATCCACCACGCCGCCCTGCTGCCTCGGCCGCATCCCACAGCTTCCAGTCGCATGCATCGCGGGCGTCTCGCGCTGCCTCACAACCTCCCTCGCCTTCTCTAGATCGTTCGCGATGATGTCGGGCATCCTCTTGCCGCCGTCCCGGATCAGGTCGGAAAACGGCTTGGTGGTGATAAGCTTCTCGACGAACATGACGCCCCGCGCCGCAATCTCCATGTCGATCGCCTCCGAGTTGTACCGCGGGTCCCAGGCGGGCTGGTCCTCAAGCCTGTCGGACGTGATGTGGACGCCGCCGCGCGAGAACGGGTGGGCAGGCAGCAGCATGATAGTCAGATAGTTCTCGGGGGCACTCTGGTTGTAGAATTCGCGGAACGAGGTGCGAGGCACGCTGACCTGCCCGGGGCCGAAAATGAAGTGAAGGACTGGGTTTTCCGGGTCTTCAAAGACACTGCGAAGGATCTCCTGCTCCTTTGAAGGAGCCGAGAGGTGCTGCTCAAAGAGGTTTTGGGTTGCGTGGGCATCCATGGCTCCGGATGCGTGCACGAGAGGGGTGAAGGCTTGGCTGGCTACCGTGCGTGCGAGCAAGCCGTCCCCGGCGCTCGTGAGCTCGGCAACAGCTGCTTGCAGTACGGCTGGATCGCGGAGGATGTCCAGAGATGTCGCCTTGTCTGAGGCTTCGAAGGAGAGCAAGATCATCGGATGGTCACGGATATGTTCGCCGACATTGGGATTGTCAACGTAGACATGAATGCCATGCTTCTCAAGCAAGGCTCTGTCTCCTACACCAGAAAGCTCGAGAATCTGCGGCGTGTGAAAGGCGCCTGCGGCCAGTATGACCTCTCGAGTGGCGCGGAATGTGACCTCAGTTCCAGTCGAGGTGCGAACCACGACACCATTTGCAGTGACGTTTTGGCTGGCTTCGCCCTTATTGATCACGACTCGAGTCACATCGCTCTCAGTCAGCACTATGAGGTTCGGCCTCTTTCTGACCTCTTCGCCGAGGTAGGCCAGCGCGGCATACGACCTCATGCCAGTTGCAGGGTCAACAGTCCTGCCCTCCTGAAAAGCACCGATTGTCGCTCCATTTCTGAGGTCACCCTTCATCTGCATGCCCATCCCAGCAAAGGTATCGATCCAGGCCGAGTTATCATCAGTACATCCCTTGCTGTATGATACCTTCACAGGCGCGTCGTCCTTCTTCGCTACAGATTCATCGTAGTATTGTCGTGCACGAGCCTTAGACTGCAGAGCTTCTGGAGGTGCAGACGTCACTGCAAACTTATGATAGTAGGGCGCAAGGGTATCCCAAGACCAGCCATTGTTGCCGAGTGCGCCCCAAGCATCGACAATAGCCCGACTCGGGTACATGGTCACCAAGCCGTTGATGCCCGAGCTTCCACCCAGCATGCGGCCCGCGGCCTGGATGATGGGTCGATTGTTGAGCGTCGCCTAAGAGGAGTGTTATCCTCTGTAAGTTCCTTGGATTATCTCGAACATGGCGATACGTACCTGAGGAGGCGAGACAAAGGTCCACCTGAGATCGGCATTGTCGAGCAGCTCAACTTCCATGCCCGGGGTCAAGACCTGAGGGTTGGCACTTTGATCTGTCCCAGACTCGATGACCAAGACACTGACGTCCTGGTCCTCACTCAAACGCGATGCAACGACTAAGCCGGAGGTCCCGCCCCCGACGATGATGTAGTCAAACGTCTGGCCATCATGTGGCAGATTGTCCGTCTTGTTCTCCGAGGCCATGATGGAGGCGTTCCTGGCAACAATGTGACCTGATACTCCGAATAGGACGGTGAAACTAACACAATAAAACCAAGACTGAGGTGTGCGACGCTTTTCATTGACCTACGTCACTTTTTACGTGATCCTGCCTATATCCGAAGCCTTCGGGTTATTCGAGGCACCTTTGCTTACGGGCCCCACCTGTGTAGTTTTCTTGTCCCGTTTGGTCCAAATACACGATCCGCCTGCAGACTTAAGCAGCCCATTGGGACCCTTCGTCCTATCTGCTACTACCCCAGCACAGACCCTTACTTGGTCTCGACATGCACAGGCTGACCACCCTTCTTGAGCGCCCCCTCCTCGTCGTCCGCCTTGGCCGCCGCCACGAGGGTGCTGGTGTCGAAAGTCTTGAACTTGCGCAGCGGCACGCCGTGGCGGAACATGAGCTCGATCTCCTCGAGGGTCCGGCCCTTGCACTCGGGCACGCAGAAGAAGATAAAGAAGAGGCTGACGAAGCACATGCCGCCAAAGATGAAGCCGATCTTGGCGTCGAGGCCGCCGTACTTGGGGTCGATGATGTAGGGGACCGAGAAGCCGACGACGAAGCTGTCATGAGCGCGTGTTTTGTCAGCATGACAGAAAGAAGAAATAAAATACTCCTACAGAGAAAAGAAGAGTCTGTTTATCAGGACTTACTTGGTTGCGACCTTGGTGATGAAGCCTACCCGGACGGTATGGTCGCGGAGCCTCGGTGTGGGAATCTCGGTGGACATAACGTAGATAAGAGTGGCTAAGCCGAGGGCGAAGGCGGCGGATGCTATCGCGAGCAAGGATACAATTCCTAGCTTGAGCTCCTTGGTAGGTGCAAAGCAGCCAAGGACACCCATGACCAAGTAGGCGACGGTCTGGATGGCCGTGCCTGTGTACAACAAGGGCCTGCAAGCGAGAGGAGGGAGATGGTAAGCTTCAGTGTTCCGACACGTGGAATAAACGGAAACTTACTTTCGACCGATTCGATCAGCTGAGAAGATGGCAATGACCGTCGTGAACATATCCACGCAGACGAGAATCACAGACATATTGTAGGGGCTGACTGTGTTGAGCGACTTGACCCAGATGGTGCCATATTGACTGGCAAACACTTGACCGGTAGCTGCGGGCACAGTCATTAGCGCGCATGCCCAAGACAAATGGCAAATGGTATAGAAGTTCAGTCAATTTTAACGTACCTTGCTGGAAGAAGTTGGCAAAGGCGACGAGCAGCGTACGCTTCAGGTTGCTGCCCTGGAAGATCTCGAGGAAGCGCGCCTTCTCCTGCGAGATCTCGATACCAATGCGCATCTGCTGGTACTGCTCCTCGATGTCCTGCTCAGAGAAGACACCCTGGCGAAACTTGCCGAGGTTCTCACGAGCCTCTTCCGACCGGCCCTTGGTCTGCAGCCAAACGGGGCTCTCGGGGATGAACCAGATACCGGACAGCGAGATCAGAGGGATCAAGTAGAAAAGACCGTACGGAATGCGGAACGCGGCCTGTCCGTCGATGGTGCTGGTACCCCTGCAGACAAGATTGATGACGAGGCCGCCGCTGAGCAAGGCAAGCTGGTAGGTGGATACGACGAATCCACGGATCTCGGTGGGGACGATCTCGGACTGGTAGACCGGGACGACGGAGAGCTCGATGCCGATGTAGACGTAGTTGAGGATGCGGGAGGCCATGATCTGCTCGCGGTGTTGCGAGGTGATGGCGATGGTCGCCGTGCAGAGGGCCCAGAGGCTCATGATGGTGATGCACCACCGGCGCCCGATGCGAGCGCTGATGAGGGAGCCGATGAAGACGCCTACAGAATTCAGTCGTCAATGCTTGTCTTTTGGTCATGGAGGACATAGACAGCCCCTTACCGGCAGCGAAGCCAATGTACTGCAGGCTGTTGAAGAGCGACAGCCACGATGGCTCGAGGTAGTAGCTGTGAGTCTTGGCATTGTACCACCCAAACTGCCTCTGGAAGGGATCCATGGCTTGTGTCGTTGCATAGCCTTGGTTGTCGAAGCCATAGTTGAAGGACGACAGCGCGATGAGCGTTGTCGCAAAGGCCAACTGCCTGTTGAAAAACTTTCGCTGGGGAAACGGATCGAAACCCATCTTGACGACAGCTCTGCTGGCCTTGACAAGGTGCTGGCTCGACTACAGGCGAATGGACTCAATCTAATGACCGAGGTCCTTGTATGAGCGAGGGAGAGACAACAGGCATTAAGTTAATCGTGATAGTTAGCTCTTGAGAGACCCTTTATGTTCGTTTGCGAGTCAGACAGGCCCCCCTCTCGCAATATCCTATTGCCGAATTTCTCGCGCTCCCCCAGCCTACTCAATACCCCATGGGCATGGGGAGCTAGCGGGTGTCGGGGAGGGTGCTAAGCATCTCGCGCCGCGTGCGTGAAGCAAGCCGCAGAGCTTGTTTTGTCGCATCCAAAGACATGAGCGGTGAAGTCCCCGACTCTCGGTAGTCGGTTCGGTACCTCATTCGGTTCAGCGTATCCACTTACGAAGCCAACACAGAGCTCGTCCAAGATCGAGACAGTGCTAGAGGACAATTTGTGGAGGGGGTTCCAGTGATGTTGGGGAATTTGAGGGGAACATCCTTGCCCTTGCCTGTGGGAGTCCATGATGGGATGGGGAGCTTGCTCTCCTCGTGCTCAGCTGAGTTGACGGCCTGGGAACAAAAGTACTTCCCGTCCAGCGTACTCATCAATTCGAGGCAGTGGGATAATCTGCATGGCTTTTAAGAATCAAGATATCCATTGTTAGCATTGAAGTATCACTTGATAGCCTTGCTCCAAACATTCTGACACCTGCTTGGGAGCTTGATCTTGAAATCGCTGGCTCATGGCCCGGTCGCGGCAGTCGGTCAGGCGTCACGACCTCCCCGAACTTGTGCATGATGGCTAGGACAATTTTTCACTAGTAGGGTTATTGGACTGTCGTTGGTATTGCGCGTATACATACGTCTCGAACATACAACGGCTGCTCTTCCTTACGAGGTAGGGGAGGGATAATTCCTTTACTCAAATGAATCATTTCAACTTTTAGATGATAACAATCAGCAGAATTTGTTCCCAATGGTTTGTCCTGAGACCCGGAGAAGTCAGAGCTCGCTCCTCACGAAGTCACCCTTTGCCGCTACCGTCGCAAAGTACAGCTCTGTCTCAGCACAAATGACCATACGCCCATCCCCGACAAACTGAAAGTTGGCCGCCGTCGTGCCGAGGAAGATCTTGCCAATGAGTTTTCCAGAGGGGTTCCAAACCTGAACCCCGTCGCCACAGCCAGCATACACGTTGCCGGCCGCATCGCAGTGAACACCTCCACGTCATCAATCAGCCCAACAACTCTTTTCCAGTGTTCATATGATGCGACTTACCGTCAGGAACACCTGCGTCGACAAATGCAAAAGTCTTGCGGTTATCCCATGTACCGTCTTTCAATACATCGAATTGGTAGCTACACGGAATTCATTAGTCAACGCCACACAATAACTACACGCGATATCATAACTCCACATACATAGACGCCGGGTCGGAGTAGTTGAACCCGAAAAAGCCATGGTTG
Source organism: Thyridium curvatum (assembly GCF_004353045.1). Taxonomy (NCBI): domain Eukaryota; kingdom Fungi; phylum Ascomycota; class Sordariomycetes; order Thyridiales; family Thyridiaceae; genus Thyridium; species Thyridium curvatum. The sequence continues at coordinate 253,418 of NW_022156761.1, read as the reverse complement.
ATGCCAGTGTCGCTGACATAGGCACGCTTGCCGTCAGGCGAGAAGGTAACACCATTAGGCAAGGTGAAGCCGTCTGCCACGGCTGTTACCGCGCCAGTGCCTTGGTTGAACCTGTAAACCTGGTTTCGGATCCCTGGCGTTGGCCGGAAGTCCTGGAGGTAGCCATATAGTGTGTCAGTGAAGTACAGATCCTTATTGACAGGATGGACCACGGCGTCGTTGAGCGAGCTGAACTGGCGACCGAAGAAGTTGTTCAGGATGACTGTACAAGAGTCAGAACTTATAAGGCCACTTTTGCACCTCCGAGATTCGTGCTCACCCGTAGTGTTGTAGGGCGCGCGAGGGTTCATCAAAGTCAGAGCCGACGGAATGTCAGCGCCCTGGCCCTCGGCCGCGAAGACGATCTGACCTCTGTAGTTCGTCGCACCTTTGATATTGGGTCAGCGATTTTGATCACGTTGTTTCAATCTTACGTAGCATCTCTCACCATTGGGGTTGACAACCATTGGGTTCGAAGGGACGGTTGTAACCTTGACTTGACCTGATGCATTACGCTGGCTCGAGACTGCGGCTGCCTCGGAGATGTTGATCTTGAGGATGATGCTGGACTTGTTGAGGCCAGTACCCGCGGCAGGGGCGCCAGCATTTTGTACGAAGAAAGCTTCGTCTGTCGACTTGGACCTGCAGGCTGTGGTTAGTTCAAACCTGGGCCAAAACCCGTCGCACCGTTGGCTTACCAGACAACGGCTTCGTGGAAGATGGGATCCTTGTCGGTGCGCGCAATCAACGAGAGAGTTGGATTGTCTCCGAGGACAGCCCTGAACTCGTCATCGTAGATGTGGAAAGGCTTTTCCATCAGCGACTGCTTGGAAGTACCCGGAGGGATAAACGGCTGCAAGGTCATGTCTCAAATTAGATCGGGGCGCTTCTCTTGAGCTGCACTAGCATATGTCACGTCTTACAGTAGTGCCGTTGGCTACGGTCGGTGGCGGCACGGAGGAGAGCACGTTAAACGAGGTCTGGTTGATGACCTGCGCCTGGGACGGAGTCGCGATGGCCTTGGACTCCCCGAGGCCAAAGGCCCAAAAGATAGCAAGAAAGATCACCGACATGGCTGATGTATAGATGAAGACTGGCACGGCGAGATGTCTGAACAAGCTGGGTTCCTCGTACTTCTCGGGCCTAAAGCTCGTCCCCTTGGACTTGTCGGTCTCGTGCGGGGGAACGCCCATTATGAGGGCGATGCGCGGGACGCGAGACTGGCTGCGAAAGCAAACTCGACGTGCAGCGAGGCGGCCAAGGATCCAATCACAGAGCTTGATGCAACGGTAGCAGTATCCAATGCAAGCATGGTCCCAAACTTTGCATGCGAACAGTTCCCGCAGGATTTTGGCTTTCAAGTGCCGAGCTTCTGGGGGTAGATTGCCGTTCCCTTGGCGATCCTGTGAGTGTTTTTTGGTGGGATCTGCTTTTGGGCTCGGAACTAACTGTGTGTTTATTGGTTGGGCGGAGTTGGACGCACTAAGATGCGGAGTAGCGCTGGGGATGAGTGCAGGATTAGGTCACCGAGCAAGGTGCTCAATGTAGCATCAATTCGATCGTGAACAGGGCCTGCATGTCAGATGGAGGGAGTATGCAAGGGACCAGCGAGATCGGGAGCCTTAATATGACATGAGGCTTCTGCTGAAGAAGCAGTCCACCTCACTGCTGTCGATGCAACATTGAAGAGCTGGGCGCTGGATAAGCGACAAGCGATTTGCGGATCGGCACTCTCGTTCTGGTGGCCACTGACTTGGGTTTCTGTCGGGGCAAGCTCGGCCGAGTTCACCTGCGGCAAAATCATTGTCTTCGGGCAGGGTGGAGTCAGCACCCCGACCTCACATGAGAGTCTGATGTTCAAGCATTTCGCGCCGACAAGTGATCGGGAAACGACATCTAAGAACTCTTCAGGATGCACCAGACAGACTTGGAAATGCGCACTAGAAATTTGAACTACTGCAGCCGTCCATTCATTTCCCTGGCGGATATCTGCTCAGCTGGTTCTCGTGCCTGCCATGACGTTATCCGTGACGCACTGGCCTCCTTCCCAAATCAATGCTGGCCACTCGCCGCCACACTCGCCTTCCCGACGAGGAAAGCACGTGTGGCTGACGACATTCATTTAGCTGTTGCTCCCAGCAAGATATGTCCTTGATGTCTCCGTTCGCAAGGGTTGGAAAGCATTCTTGTACGGTTTTGACCTGTGCCGAATGAGTTGTGTGTAATTGAAAAGGCCATCATCACGGCTCTTTTGCTGTGGGCGCTACGCTGTGGACGCAGAGATCTTGACCCCTGAATTTACGGCGCGATGGCGCGTACTCTCATCCTATGCTTCATCCACGGTTTCAAGGTGTGCTACAGGCAAACATAGGAAAGAGACATGTGCTATCTGCTGACCCATGAGATTAGGGCGACGATGACACTTTTCATGAGTTTCCCGAGGTAAGATCTCAATTCCTCCGAGCGGAGACGCTCGTCGGCTAACTAGCCGACGATACAGGACCTCAAACGGTCAGTAGCAAAAGAGCTGCCAGACCATCGGGTCGAGTCTGTGGTCTATCCCAAGTATGAGACGAAAGGAGAGTTGGCAGAGGCCACTGCCCAGTTTCTAGAATGGTATGTCCTTCGGCCTTCTGTTCCACCGCGAGTCGAGCCAGCATTGCTGATCCAGCGTCAAGGCTCAAGGAGCGCGTGATGGATTCGAGGAAAGCTCATCTCCAGAACCCCTGGCCTCCCAATGACCGAGAGGTCGGAGTTATCCTGGTTGCACATTCAATGGGGTGAGATCACTTCGTCTCTTCTTGCCACCAGCTTTTCATGCTGACATTCACCCAGAGGCTTTGTGGCAGCCGACAGCTTGTTTCTCACCCTCAACGAACGTCACAACAGTGAGAATCCTACCGCGCCACTCTTCCCTTTGATCCAGGGCGTTCTTGCGTTTGACACCCCGTACAACGGCCTATCTCGATCCATGTTCGTCTACGGCGCCTTTTCCAACTACCAGAAGGTCAGCAGTGTCTTCAACGTCATGACGGCCTTGTCCGCCGGCCCGGCAGCACTGGGGAAACTAGCTTTTGGTCGAGGGAGCAAGAAGATGGCTGCCAGTGCCGCATCTGCTGGCGCGGCCGGCGCTCCAGCTTGGAAGGCTTGGCAACTGATTGCTGTCAAGACAGGCACCGTCGGTGCCATCGCAGCCGGGGGCGTGGCTGCCTACATCCACCGGAAGAAGATTATGGAAGGAATGCGCTCCGTGCGCAATCTCAACAAGCAGAGTGTCATTGAAGGTTATCAGTCGAGCGTCGACGCGCTCGGACAGGGTCTAGCTTACATCAACCGCGACAATGTCGGGCAGTCTTTTGCTTGGCTGTCTGCGCACTTCACCTTTGTCGGTTCATTGCTGAAACAGACCGAGCTGAATCGCCGCTTGGAGCGGATGACTTCCCTGCAGGGTATTGGCCTGCACGATTTCTATGCATCGTTGGGCGAGAACGGCTACTGGAGCGGCGGCTACTTCGTTCCGGAGCGCACATTCTGTGCTGTTCCCCAGGAGGACCAGCCGGCGTCCAAGCTCTTCGAGAGGCGGGTGTTGAAGAGCGTTCAGGACGAGATCCAGGCCCACATGAGCATGTTTGTGCCTGACAAGAATTTGGACTATGAAGAGATGACGGATGAGGCGGCCAAGTTGGCAGTCAAGTGGTTCACTGCCGACGATGAAGTGGTCGACGACCCAAAGTTTGCAAAAGAGGCAGTGGAACTCACGCCCGAGGAAGAGGCCATCAAGACGACCGAGGACGGCGTGGAGGTCGACACCGATAAGCTTCCAGAAGCGGAAGAGGCCGCCCAGGGTGCGGCAGATTCCCTGCCCGACGAATCGCCCATTGACATCGCGGCGGCCGCGTCGCTCGTGCCGCTGCCCGACGATGACGTGCCCATCGAGGAGTTGCCGGCCGACGAGCAGCAGAAGGCGACTTACATGCGCCACCTGTTCGGTGTCGCTCAGCAGGCCGGCACGGGCCTCAAGAGGATGTCTGAGTGGTCGTCGCAGCTGCCGGCCAAGATGCCCAAGCTCGATGGCATCTCGAAGCCTAGCATGCCGACGATGCCCACCCTACCCAGCATGCCTAAACCGTCCATGCCCGCGATGCCGGGAATGCCTAATATGCCTAGTTTCTTCTCACGAAAGCAACAGACATCTTCGTTGACAGATGAGTCGAATGAAGCGGGAGGCAAGGAGGATGGGCCGGCTGTGGACGAGATGAAGGAGGGTGCGGCTGAGGACTCTACACCAGCTACGTTGGGAGGGACGGGCACGCAGGATAAGGCCGAGGAGGCCACTAGGAAAGAATGATGGGCGTTGTGCGTCGTATTGAAGGTCTCGAGAATCATTAATAAATAAGTAGTGTTATGATTTATGTAGTTTTATGATTATTTCATTAGCCACCTTCCTGGTCGGAGACAATGATGTGGCGGGTAGCAACAATGGCGGCGGGACGTGACCACTCTGTCGCATGGGTCTGTCTTCCGTTGTCACAGTCCCTTGTAACTCAAAGCTATCTATTTATCCAGTTAAACATGATTATGGCCCCAGCTCTAGCCTGGGCCGCCTTGTGGCACGCTTCCACAGCGTTACCTGTCAACGCGTTTGGCACCTCTGATAGTGTAACTCAACAAGTTGTGACTCCTGCTCTTCTGTGATCCCACTCCTCTGGATGATGACGCGGATGTGCAGGCTCACCAAGTTGCTCTATTCTCACAGAACTGGTGAATCACGGCTCGTATGGTCTATAAAATATGCCGCTCTGCAAACTCTTGACCTCAAAGAACATCATCATCAACCGTTTCAAAATCACCATTACTCATTCTTAACCTCTCCCAAAGATCCAAGACTCTCGAAACCAGCCCAGCACTTCAACAACCATGTCTCAGAGAGAAACTGTATTCGGCCACCCTATATCAACCCCCAACCTCCTTGAGTAAGACTGACTAACGCGACTTTGTATTTCCACAGACCTTCTTCTCGGTCGAGCCAGCCCCCCTGCTCCTCGTGGCCTGGGCCAGCACCCTCCCCGCCGACGACTCTCCCCTCGTAGCCGCGCGGTACTGCTGCGAGTGCGACAAGATCTACAACTGCTGGGACGGCCCCTTCGTGCCGCACGGGGGCATGCCGAACGACGAGGCCCCTCACTGGCCCAATTTCGACTGCCCCAGCTACGTCAGCGACCAGGACCACTACTGCAAGCACAGGCCCCGCCGGGGCTGCGCGTGCAGCCTGCTCAATAGCGAGCAGGTCGACGTGGTCAAGATCGCGCCGCCCGGGGGTCCCCTCGGTGCGGCCGTGACGGCCACGGAGCGGGTCGACGAGGAGATCCGGAAGGCTCTGGCCCGGGAGGCTGCGGAGGCCGAGGGTGTTGCCGAGGAAGCCGCTGAGGAAGCCAAGGATGATGGCAAGGCTAGTGGCGAGGGTGCTGCCGAGGGTGAGGAGACCAAGAGCGAGCCCAAGAAGAGCGAGGTCCAGAGGACTGCCGAGGAGTGGATGGAGCTCAAGGGGGAGTTGCTTGAGTATCTCAGGCTCTGGGGAGCTTGAGTCTGGGGCTATAGCTGAGGAGACCGAAGTCTCGTGGTATCGAGTCCATTCTTTGCTCACAAAAGTAGCGTAGGTTTGACGGCTTGACATAGGCTTGGCCGATCCGTTTCTTGGGTGTTGCTGCCGTTTATTTTTTTCAGTCACTCGTTTCATCGATTTGAGTCGTTCAAATAGCAAACACAATTCCCGGTCTACAAGAAATGTAACAGTGATATCTGAACACTTGTGTACACTGCTCCTCTTGGGAGAGGCCATTGACTGCTCGGAGCTCGAGGCCTTGGGAGTTATAGTATCGGATCTGACGAAGAATCATGCCTTTAGGTTAACTATTAAGGTCATTCTCTTTGGAGGATGAATGAATGTCTATTACTCTTTCAAAATTTTGAAAGGAGGCTTGTCCGATTCGCTTGTGGTGGCCGACAAGTGTGGATATCATTACCTCATCTCCGGGACAATCTACCTACTCCGCAACCCTCACAACGACCTTCCCCTTAGATCGTTTGCTCCCTACTCGGTCCATCGCCTGTAGAAACGACATCGTCAGTTCTTCGTCCTTTTGTCTTTGACATCGGGTTCGCTCAGAGACTCACCTTGACAGCATCGTCCATACTGTACTCAGAATCAATCAAAATCTCCTTCAGCAGCCCGTCCTGCACCCACTTGGCCACCTCCCTCGCGTTGTCGCCCGAGGGACTGAGGGCGAGCATCTTGTACCGGCGCGGCACACCGCCGAGGAATCGCGGGAGGAACAGGCCGGCCATGATGCCGATGGCGTTGGCGGGATCGCCGGCGATGTTGATAAAGGCGCCTTCGGGCTTTAGATACGCTGGCGACCCGACGTAGATGTGATGGCTGCCGACGCAGTCGAAGATGAAGTCGAATTGGCGACTGCCGTACTCCTGCGCGAGGTGCTTTGGCAGTGGGTTGTGCGCCGTGTAGTCGACCATCTGTTCTGCTCATCAGTCCTTCCGATTCCACGTTTCCATCCTCGTAGGGAAGATCAAGAGTTCTCACCTCGGCAGCACCCAGCTTCTGCACCATCTCGTGGTTGCCCGCGGAGCACACGCCCACGACCTCGGCCCCCAGGTTGCTGGCGACCTGCACCAGCACCGAGCCCACGCCGCCGCTGGCCCCGATGACCATGACCCTCGCCCCGGGGCCCAGCCTGCCCCGACCGCCGGCCGCCTTGACCATGATGTGCGCCGTCTGCGACGCGACGCCGAACCCGCCGGCGGACCGCGCGCCGCCCCACCCCTCGGGCTGCGGGACGACCAGGGCGGCGGGGACGGTGACGTACTCGGCCAGCGACCCGGCGCCCCAGAACACGAGCGGCACGCTCAGCGCGCCGCAGACCTTGGCGCCCTTGCCCACGGGCGACCCGGCGGGCACGTCGGGCCCGGCGGCGACGACCTCGCCGGCGAAGTCGAGGCCCGTGGCGGCGCCCCACCGGTTCGGCAGCCAGGACGGGATGACCTTGAGGTAGGCGTGGTCGGCCGGGTTGAGGGCGGCGTGGGTGACGCGCACGAGGACCTCGGCGCGGCGGGGCGGGCGCGGCGCGGAGACGGTGCGCAGGGAGAGGGCCTTGGCGGGAGCGCCGTTGTGGGCGATGACCCAGGCCTTCATGGGGAGGTCCATGATCTCTGGGAGCGGAAGAGGTGGCACGTCTTGTTTTTGGGTCGCGTGGGTGTGGTGATGATGATCTCCGAAGGCCCTTTGGTTTCTGTGGGTGAACTGTGGTTTGATGCTTTGAGGCGAATGCGATGTCGTTGATGGCTATCTTGAAGCCCCCTTTGCGGCTTGTGTTTCAGATAAATGTATTATCGTGGGTGGTTTTATACGCTCGTGAATGCTTAGTCAGGGGCTGCGTAACGGTAATGGCAATAACGCGCAAACGTGTTCGTGATGGTGACCATTGGGCGCGCTAATCATTACGAGAGTGGAACCGGCCAACTGCTTTCTGGCGAGGGTGCTGTGTTCTCGCCATCACATTGGCCCAAGAGCAGCATATTCAAGTTGTTATTGAAAAGGGTTTCAATCCATATATACACATGTCTTTCCAGATGCCTGTTCCATCAGCCTCATGTTCAGTTTGATTGACGAGACCAGATGTCTGACGGGTATTTCTACAGCATCTCTAGGCTCAATCAAGTCTATTGAGATTGTACTCAGGTAGTGCTGGCGGTTCTGTATGCTGGCAGCGAAATAACCAAAAGATGGGATTCCCGAGTCGTTTGAGTTAGGTCATTGATCGAAATCTCGTTCGTGTCTACGTATCATGGTAGCTCTGATCTGTTTGATTTTAAAGCTATAAATGGTTGACTAGAAGGCAGTGGGTCGGGTTAAAGTAGTTGAAGCAGGGCCAGAATAATCCAATCCCAAGTCCAAAGGAAAGCCTGCTGTCACATGTTGTGTCCATTCAATACAGTATCGGTCAAGTCAACGTTGCATGACGGAGTAACTAGAGTTGTCATGGCCGGGACTGCTCCGTAAGAAGTCGATCCGATGCACGACATCACACAGGTGGCAAAACCACTTGTGCTTCTCCTTATCACACTATCTTAGCGGCTGAAGCAACTGCCGAGGCAGCTCAGGCAGGCCTGGAGCGCTAGGCAGGGGCTCACTGAAGGGCACCGCCAGCTACGTACGGAGTACCTTACAAGTAGGTAGGCAGCCCCAGTACCCGGGTGAGCCATCAAACCTCGTCCGGCCAGTGGAAACGCGACGGGTCGAGCAGCCGACAATCTGAAAGACTTGGAAAACACCAAGGACCAATGATCACGGATATTACCCGGGCCTCCCTCGAGTTTGGCATTTGATCGTAAGACTAGAGGCCCACAGGTGGCGGCCCCGCGGGTGAGATTCTCGGCCCTCCTGCCTTCTGAGTGGGCTCGGTAGGCAGCAGAGTGCCTAGATTAGCGCTAAACACGCTAGAAACCCATCTGAACTTTTTTTTCGTCCACCGGGATCCGTCGGCTGACGCTGGCGCATGCGCGGAAGCCAGATCCCATCCAGGCCAACCACGTCCCAAACAGGCCGACGCGCTGAAACCGATCAGGCAGGCCGGCAAAAGCTCGCTACGACTCCAAGAAGCCAAAGCATCCAGATCCAGCAATTTGGCCGAGTGAGACAGCCCGACACACGCAAACACACACACACACACACACACACAAGTGACTGAGGATTGATTGATCAGGGCGGGTGAGGAGAAACAGACAAGGAATAAAAAGAACTTCATCACATGGGACATATTTCTACCTACTGAACAGCACTCACTCACCCGGCGACGACGACACACCCTTTTGTCCATCTCGGCATTCGTCCGGTCTGTGTGTGGAGAGCGCGATCAAGTGATCAACATACAACACCCACGAGCACCAGTCACTCACTCACTCACTCGCTCGCTCGCACACACACCCGTGCGCGCACGCAAAAACCAAGGTTGAAGGTTCACACTCTCTGAACCTCCCTTACCTATCTTACGGGGTGGTATACGCTGTTCTCTGCCGCCGCCCACTCACACCCGCCTTCAACCAACCCGCTCATCCTTCCCATCTGCATCGCCAAACCTCCTGCACTGCACCCCAAAATCGCAGGACGCCAAAGGCCCAAATCTACCACAAACACAGAGACACACGCGCGCACACACTCACAACCAAACATGGCTCCCGCGTCATTATCCCCCTCCCCAGAGCCCGACGTGCCCATGGGCCTGCCCGTCATCGACCTGGACCTCTTCCTCAAGGCCCGCGACGGCCAGAGCGACGCGGACGCCCACGCCGCCGCGCAGGCAGAGTGCGCCCGCGCCGCCAACGCCCTCGTCACCTACGGCGCCCTCGTCCTGCACGACAGCCGCGTCTCCGAGGCCGACAACTCGTCCTTCCTCGACCTCATGGAGGAGTACTTTGCCCAGCCCGACGACGCCCTGCGCCAGGACGAGCGGCCCGAGCTGTCCTACCAGGTCGGCATCACGCTCGACAACACCGAGAAGCCCAAGTGCGCCGTCGACGAGCCCTGCCTGCGCGTCATCGAGCGCCTCGCCCCCTCGGAGCGGCCCCAGGACGTCTCCGCCCACCAGCCCGACCCCAAGTGCCGCTTCTTCTGGCGCGTCGTCGAGGACCCGCCCTACGAGAGCGAGTTCCCCGGTCTCAACGCCGCCAACGTGACCCCCGCCGCCCCGGGCATCAAGGAGAAGTGGAAGCCGACTATGGACCAGTGGGGCGCCTCGATGAAGACTGCGTGAGTACATCTGCTCGTCTCTTATCCGACGTCTGGACGATGAACTGACAATGGGGCGGCGGGTTGCGTGTAATAGTGTAACGGATCTAGCAGAGATGGCTGCCCTGGGCATGGGGTTACCGGGCGGCACGTTCAAAGATGCAGGGGCTTACGGGTATGTGTTGCGACGTGTCTCTGTCCCGGGACGCTCTCTCTCTCTCTCCCACAATGCTGACCGAGCGAGTATAGACCGCACCTCCTCGCCCCCACGGCCTCGGACCTGAGGAAATACGGCGAAAAGGACACCATCCTCGCCGGCTTCCACACCGACCTCAACTTCCTCACCATCCACGGCCGCTCGCGGTATCCAGGCCTGCACATCGTACGTGAGCCCCCCTTCGCATGGCATCCATCCATCCATCCCCCCTTTCATCCACTCACTCACCACCACTCACCCACCACACCATCCTTGCTAACCGACTTTTACCGCCAACAAAGTGGGCCCGCAACACGGGCAAGCGCATCGCCGTCGTCATCCCCGAGGGCAACTACCTCCTCGTCCAGGCCGGCAAGCAGATGGAGCACCTGACGGGCGGCCTCGTCAAGGCCGGCTACCACGAGGTCGTGGTCACGCAGCGCACCCTCGACGTCATGGCCCGCCGCGCCGCCCGCCAGCCCGACCGCCCGCAGATCCGCATCTCGAGCACCTTCTTCTGGCACCTGTCGTCCGACTACGACCTCAGGCCCATCCCCCAGCTCGCCGACCGCGCCCGCGCCGTGCGCCTCGAGCAGATGAACCTCGGTAAAGACGAGGGGGACGAGGTCGAGTACCCGCCCATGAAGGTGGGGCATCAGGTTGAGGCGTGAGTATCTGTCCTGTCTTGTTTTCGATTTGAGAACCTTTTATTTTTTTTTAAGTAAAGATTGCTGACTTTCTGTTGGGTTTCATTAGTGAGTTGAAGCATATCGAGTTGATGACTTGAAGAGGGGTGGTTATGTGAGTGAGTGAGCCGGAGGAAGCTATGAGAATCTTGCTCTCATTATAGAATCAGAAGTTGGATAAGAGACCAAGTGATAGCTGGAGAAGAGACATCAGGACGTACCATACATAGCATTGCATACGATTGCGACGGGGGGGGGGGGGGGGGGGGGGGGGGGTGGGGAGGGGGCCTATCAAGCAATGGAAGACTTTAAGGTTTGTCTGCACAGCATTTCACATCGGTAGACGTATAGCTAGTTACAGAAGCATGTTCATTTTTCTCTTCAGGTAGCGCGATAGAACATGGATTATATGAGCTAGTGAACACATTCCCTTTGAGTACTAGGATCAGGTCGGTCAGCTTGGTGACATTCGGGGTATCTTGTGCCACTGACACATCAGCCAGATCAGTGGGCCGACCTTTGGGTAGCTCACGTCTGGTCTGGCCGCCTGAAGATATACTTGTATGTGCAAAACTGCAAATGAAAGTACATATGCAAGCATCCTTTTGAAACAATAGTCTTCTAGAAGCTCGCGCGCGCCGTTAGCCGGGGGGGCCTAGCTCTTCCCGCGATGTCCCGAAAATCCGGGGTAACCCATGATGCGCAGTCAACGCAGAACGAGAATGAAACGGCAGCAAGCGCGAATAAAAACAAGGTGCATCAATACCTATTCACACAAGCAAGCAAGAGCCAGGACCCCGGTCCATGCTGCTGACCCCTCGCCCATTACAAAATCGCAATTAGACGAGACGAACATGCGATTTCGGGAGGGCCTGTGGGGAATCTTGGGCGAACGAGGTGGACTGATGGCGAGAATGGGCTGATCGGTGCGGGCCGGGGTGCGACTAAATCAGCTGTGAGGCTGAGGCGGCGCCGCGCAAAGACAGCGTGGGCGCCCGAGACCGAGTCTCAGACCACTGCTCCTGAAGCTGGCAAGCCACAGAGCGTGCATCTTTTGGTCATCCTGTTTAAATAGGCGCGTGTGCCCGCGTCTTCTTCATCGGCCTTGGGTGTGTTTTGGAGCATTTATTCGGACGTCGCGACACTTGTATCTTGAAGCTTTCACTGCGATTACTTGTCATCAGTAACGACATTACAAGCAGGGGTATCAAAAAGGAAATCCGCGCTCCGACTTACACACCACCACAGCAATCATGTCGCTATTCAGACGGCCGATGCAGCACATCGACAGGAAGGAGCTGTACACAAACCTCGAGGCCAGGATACACTATCTCCACTCTTTCCTCGACTTTAGTACCAGTAGGTGAACAGTCCGTGGAGAATAGCCAAGATCATGATCACTGACCCTGTGGCAGATGACATCGAAGCGCTAGTATCAGGCGCCAAGTACATCAAGGCCTTGATTCCGGCCGTCGTCAACATCGTCTACAAGAAGCTGTTGCAGTACGACATCACAGCACGCGCGTTCACGACCCGCAGCACGAGCTTCGAGGGCCCCATGGACGAGCAGCCCGACGAGAACAGCCCGCAGGTCATGCACCGCAAGATGTTTCTGCGCGCCTACCTGACCAAGATCTGCTCCGACCCGAGCGAAATGGAGTTTTGGGAGTATCTCGACAAAGTCGGGTAAGTTTTTTCTTGCCAGGAACTCAACTGGCCATGAATGGATGGGGGAGAGAAACAGACGACTGACATAGAAACCCACAGCATGATGCATGTTGGCCTCGGCCGCGCACATCCGCTGCACGTCGAGTACATCCACATCGGCGCTGCTCTGTCCATCATCCAGGACATCCTGACCGAGGCCATCCTGTCGCATCCGCGCCTGCACATCACGCGCAAGATCGCCATCGTCAAGGCCCTGGGCAAGGTCATCTGGATCCAGAACGACCTCTTCGCCAAGTGGTACGTGCGCGACGGCGAGGAGTTCGCGGGCGAAAAGGAGGAGGAGATCGTCGTCGAGCGTGAAGGCTACCTGCATGGCAAGAAGATCCTAACGGACGAGGAGATGGAGTCGGACAGCGGCGGCGACGGGCCCGAGTCGTCGTCGGGGACCTCGGCGGCCAGCACGGTGACGACGCCCACGACGCCGAGCAAGATCCCCACGCCAAAATCCCCGACGCGGGCGTCACCTGGTGGGAGCGGGAGCGGGGGCGGGAGCAGTGCGGCTGCAGGGGCGGCGGGCGTGTGCCCGTTCACGGGGATGACGAGGTCGATGGAAGGACTGAGTGTTGGGGAGACACGATGATGCTGGATTGCTGGGATCTGCAAGAGTGGAAGAGTTCAATCAAGAAGTACATTAGACAGGTCGATTCGGTATTCTTGGTGGTTAGGCGTTATGGGTTTGTTTGGGGGAGAAACTTTGGACAGTTGCATATCGATCTGGCACATCTCTTGCACCTTCTTTTCCTTAATTCAGACAAAGCGTAATAGTATGATGAACAAGCAGTGACACGGCAGCAAGGTGTAACCGCGATGTTAATAACAACACTCGATATAGTTGAGAAAGAACGTACCTTGAGAGAAGTTGAGGCAGGCATCCCCCTTTAGTATCCAGAGGTTCTGTTGTGGTTTCGGGAAGTGAGAATCCTAGGTTTCGTGACAGGATAGGCAGCCGGGAAGCACCATTTTCCCTTGTTCCAACCTTCATCGCACGTTTCAACAACCACGACTTCGTTCCCCCAACCCTCGAGACTGTCAAAATCGAGCTTCACGTCCATCAACCCCAGCACATCGTCCAAAAGGTGAGATTTGGTGACACCCGCGAGATCCATCATCTACTGCTCACTGTTTCTCTCTCGTTCCTGCACCCAACCAAGCGACGTGTCTGTCGACCATCATATTATCGTCTCAACCGATCTCGTTCACCATTGTCGCATCCTCACTAATCTTGTACAAATTTCAGATGTCTTCCAACACCACCAAGGCCGACCCTCAGGCTACCACTGACAAGGAGATGCCTGATGCTTTGGGTGAAGCTCCTGTAAGTGCAGAATTCTTTTGCTCCTCCAGTATCAGTATTTGGTAATACTGCATACGAGTCTGATGGCAACTGCGAGCTGATAGCACCGTGTTTGCATCTGTTACTGACTGTATCCTCTTCACTCTCGACTACTAGGGTCCTTCTACTCCCCTCCGCCCCAAAGCCAACAACCAGCATGCGGGCAACGACAAGCCCATGTCAGCCATGGAGCAGATTGCGTCAATGGTCGTGAGTCATGCTCTTGGATGTTCGATACTCTCTGGTATATGCAGATTGTTGACTGTTTCTCAGCCCTTCGGTGTTTCTCAGGCTGATAAGGAGCGTTCCGATGCCGACAATCTCTTAGAGACCATCCAACAGGCATTCCTGGCCTCTAGAGATCCTACCAACCCCATCGACATCCGAAATGCGGCCAGTGAGGCCATTATTCCGTACCTCGAAGAGTTTCGCCACAGCTTCTTGGAGGCCCACGAGAAGGACCAGAAGAAGCTCGTCGTTAATGTCAAGGAGATGGAGCACCGCATTCATAAGCTTGAGCTCTGCGTCCAGGCCCTTATGCTTGTTCTCAAGGTAGATGCCATGGAGGTAGACATCCATGACCTCTTCTCTTTCGGGGGCTTACAGCTGACATGATGAAGGTCTCTGCTACTGCTGAGGACCTCGAGAAGCGTGGGTTTTAGAGCTACAAAGCTGTTACCGGTTATCAGTTTGAAATCAAGGTTTGGGTGTTTGCAAAAGTGTTTGTAGGCACTGGTCATGGCAATTTCTCGAGTTTCTCTAGGTCTGGTAAACTGAACTACCTACCAGTAGTCAATACAAGTTTCACCTAGACCGTGTTTCCATTGAGGCATTGGAGTGCATGTTATGACAAGTTTCACCTGGACCGTGTTTCCCTTGAGGCATTGAAGTGCATGTTATGATGCCGGTCAGGCATATACCGATGGTCCATATCCTTGTGGGTCCTACGTTGCAAGTTTTGTGCGTGAGCAAAGTCATGCGGCGGTGGCGAGGTGTACCTTCAAGATGACATTCACACATTTCACTTATTGTTTCTGCAAGAGACAAGAAGAACACTTCAAGTAGGACCGAAATGCAATGCATTAAAGTGTTTTGATGATTGAAAATGCATCTCTACCTAGGTATCCTATGGTACATAAAGGTACATGTGTGACATCTCGATCAACCAACCTTGCCCCGCCAACTCCGCGACATGATAACCTCAGATTCTTGCAGAGTGATGAAGCAGACTCTTGCCGGTGATGAGAGATGCCCTAGAGAAGAAAAAAAGTACCAGTCAGCGTCGGTTGGAAACGCTGAGTAAGTCCTCGACCAGGCCTTCAGGAAACGCGCGCCGTATTTCTCCGTTGGTAGATGAGTACCTTCACCCAGCGTTGATGAGCAGCCGGGATTAGCTCATCTCTCAACCCTTCGCAAGCGAGGAGGAAATGGAGAAACCGCTCGCGGATCGACAACTTCACGGGGCGGGGGGCTTTCCTCAGAGTTGTCTCTGAGTGGACTTCAGATCCCAATGCCAACCTCATCAAAGATTGAGTCATAGGCGAAGCAAAGGGAGACATCAGTCTAGAAAAGGTGCCCCAATAAAGATGATCCTGAAGCCGTTCTTCCCACCTGATCTGTAGAGTAGAACAAGGGTATGAAGCCCATCCACGGCTGAGGGGATTTTGCGTTTCATCGCGAGTGTTTGTGGCGGCGGAAGCGTGACCCGAAGGCTTGGGGCCTGGAAGGAGCAGAGAGTGCTGGACTTACCTGAAAGAATCGACACACTGTCTTGATCTGATTATGGATGCTGGATAAGTGAATGGATTTTGAAGAGGTGGGGCTTGTGTGTTGTGAGAGAAAGGAGCTTGGAAAAGAAGTTGGAGGAGTGAGGAAATTCTTTTGAAAGAGGGGAGGCAGCGAGGGGTTTTATAGTAAGTTCTGCCCAAGGCGGTGAGGTCGGGAGTTTGCAGGTAGATGAGGGTATTTGAGTTGTTTCATTAAATATTTCGTGGTGGTAAAGTTGAGGGTGAGAACAAAGTCAAGTTGGGGTCACGTTTGGACTGAAGCTCATTTGCGACCCTGGCAAGTCACCACACTCAACAGCCCCTTTTAGCGCGGACCCAGGGTCTCCAATTACTGCCTAACGCTAGCTGATGTCTGCTGTTTGCCAACTCTGCTTGTCACATCTGGAACGGCGACATTGTCCAACATAATATCAGACTTTGGCGGCTCCAAGAGTCTCTACGATGGCAAGCCATCTTCTACTGTACAGTTTCCGTTTTCTAGTTCTAATGTCTGCTGTTGATATAGGCTGGCAAGAACAGGAAGTCACAGAGACAGCGATTCCGGGAGAAGAAGGCGAGAGAGATGAAGGCGCTTCGTGAAGCGGCCAAGGTCAGCGGGGACGCTCCAGAGACCCAGGTTCGTAACGATCTGATATCCATTTCTTGCCTGGTGATCTAGTTAACACAGTCAAAAGAAGACAGACACCAAATCGCCCTATCGCAAGAGCAATCGCCTTGCCCGCGCGGCCGAGAAGGCCAAAGAGGAGTTGCAGAATCACCAAGATGCCGCTGTAAGTGTGCCAACCTCTGGGCCACCCCTCTTGTCATTTTGCTCATAAAGGGACGAGCAGGACCTCAGCCAGGAGCGCTCCAGCATCATGGCGACTAAGTTCAAGGATCAGGACGAAAAGATTGACGCGTTGACGGCACGATTGGAAGCGTTTGAGGCAGACATGCGGCGCTCAGTGGACAAGGTCAACAAGCTCTTTGCCGACTACGACGAGAAGCTGGGCGTCACCGACCAGGCCATCGTCCAGCTGGCCTTTAACAAGGAAGTCGTCATAGATGAGGCTGAAAACATGCGCGAGAAGATCAGGAAGATGGACCACCGCATCGCCACGACCATGAGGCACTTCCGCGAGACCCTATCCGAGGAGCGCGCATACCAGCTCTGGATGGACTACTACGAAGTCTGCAGAAGCGAGGAGTAGTCTAGATCGCTGTTACTTAGAGGAATCACAAGGCATGCTCTGAGCTTCTCTCGACGAAGTTTGGTACATGGATCGCAAGGGCCCCCGTGGAAGCATAGGAACATTGCTGGTTCAGTGTTCTGTGCAGAGGGCCATAATACCCTTTGTTTCCATAGCATCGTAGAAGCACAATAGCACATCTCGTTTCTGATACCGTGATAAATGTATCATTTCATGAATTATTGACTCAACACTCCTTACGAAATCGGCACAAGCGGTATCGCATGAGGCACATTGGCACACACGAGCCCGAAGTGCGGGCTCGTCTCGGCCGACACCCCCTGGCATATCTGCGTCGGCGCCTCCCCGCTGTCCGGAAACAGACGCACGTTCTCCACCTTGAAGTTCTTGCACGACGTCTCGGTCGCGCACTGGATGATGGCCGCCTCGGTGTGGTTGAGGTTGCTGGGTAAGCCAATGTCATACCAGCAGGGTTTGCTCGCGCACGACCCGTCGCCGGAATTAAAGCTGTTGACGCTGCCCGTGAAGTTGACCCACGAAAAGTTCTCCATGTTGACCGCCTGCGTCGTGCCGTTGCCCCCCGGCCCACCAGGCGTCTTGGCCTGGTCGTAGTAGACCTGCGTGACGAAGATGGGGAACGAGACGTTGTACACCCTTATGTTCTGCCAGGTGACATCCTTGGCGAGGCCCTGACCGCCGGACCACGACTTGAAGCGCGCGGCGTACAGCCCGCCCGCGACGGTGACGTCGTCAAAGAGTATGTTGGACACGGAGGCAGGCTTGCTCGGGTCCTTGCCCAGTGAGCCAATGCTCATGCCGTGCGTCTGGTAGCCGATGGTGGCGCGGCGCACGACAACGTTGCGCGCGCCCGAGCCGACAGCAAAGGCGTCGTCGCCGTTGTAGATAACGGCGTCCTCGATGGTCAGGTCCTCGGCGCCACAGCCGAAGCCGTCCGTGTTGAAAGGGAAGGATGACGAGCTCGACACGGCGTCGATGATGGGCTTGCGGATGGTGATGTTCTTGCCGGCCAGCTGGAAGTTGGCGCCGGGTGGCTTGGACGACTTCCAGTACTCGCCGTAGCCGTTGTTGACGCCAAAGTACATTAGGTGCGGGCGGTTGGGCAGGCCGGTGCCGCCAGGCGGGTTGGCGTCGTACCAGTTCTGGCCGTAACCCCTGAACCAGCCGGTGGTGATCTGGTGGGCCCTTGGTCAGCTTCCGTTCCACTCTCAAGATTAGAAGTATAAATGTGTTCCATACGTTGGACGTGCCAATCCAGCTCACACTATCACCCCTGATATCGAACCACTTGAGCGAGCCGCCGTTCTTGGCCGTGACCTCCTGCATGTAGGTCACGTTCTGCGGCAGGTTAAGGTTGCCAAGGTGATGCACGATGACGTTGGACAGGCCGCTGACCTTGAGCGGCGAGAAGACGTTGTACTCGACGCCCTCGGAGAAGACGATCTCGGCATCCTTGGCGCACTTCTTGAAGGCCTCCTCGATGGCAGGCGAGTCCGAGGACTTGCCGCCGCTGCACTTGTACTGAGACTTGACAACACACTGTGTGCGCTGGGCGTCGGCACCGGTGACCGAGAGGGCCAGCGCGGCGGCGATGGTTCTATCAAGACGCATGGCTTGTCTGTACTGCTCTCCGTGTATCAGGTCACTTGGGGGTAGCAGTAGACTGGATGATGTTAAGGGGGCGTGAATCGCCCAGCTGACCTGGGGGGGCAGCTCTTTATATTCCTCTGTCTATCATGCCGTCCAGCCGAGAATTCTGGAGATGGCAGCCCACTAGTATCCTCGTGGATCGGAAGCTCGATCTAGTAGACTTGTCAATTGCTTCATCCTGGTTGTGGAGGCCCATCCTGTCACCTTGAAGATGACAAGCGGCGCCGTTGGTGCGTGGTGTTTGCCAGAATGGGGAATAGTTCCACAGAGGCTCTCTGGTTACCCCAGCTGGTCTGGATGCATGCAGGCCTTCTGTATGGGTGGAAAGATATTTTTCCATGATGGACCGACATGAGTAGTTGTAGTTGGGGAAGACCCCGGTCAGACCCCGCGTGGACCTCCACATCTCCACATGGTGCTCGTGCGGGTTGATGAAGCTGGATGGGAGTCGATCCAGAGCTTCTCATGATAAAAGATCAGAAGGATTATGAGGGTGGAAGTTAGAAAGAAGCTCTGTGACGTCGAGTGTATCCCCCTAAGTTGGTGACTGTGCTTCCTCCGCACCACAGCACGGACATTAATTCAACACGGTCGCTATCATGGTAAAAGCTAAAGCTAAAGTGTTCAGTCGTAAGAAAATCATGTTTTCCTTACCCATCCATCAAAGGCAATGTTCCAACTCGCTATAGCCCTAGGCCTAAGCCTAAGGTCACTTGTAAGCTGTGGATGGTTGTCCGAGAACAGCGGCAACATCAGCATTTGATTGCGCAGAGACCACTAATCTGTGACAGGCGAACACATGGAAATAACGAGATGACAATGAGAAGTGAGAGCTCATAAAGCATGGTACGTCGTATGGGTTCAAGTCTGCATACATCGTTTGGCTTCGTTTTCATGGCCATTCTATCTTTTTTTTTCGTCCTCCGTCAATGTACGTTCCCTCGTTACCGCCCTTGTGTGTGCGTGTATGCGTCTCCGAATGTAGGCCCAGAACAATATTGCGGCTGCCGCGGCGCGCAAATCTTCCTGCAGGTTTACCACTTGGCCTCCTTGCGCTCCAGGAAGCCCTTCAGAATGGCAACGATCTTGTCGAGGGCGGCGGTGTAGGTCCTCAGCTCAGCAGCGACCTTCTCCTGGTCGGAACCGAGCTTCGAGTAGAAGTCCTTGCGGTACGGGCAGGCGCTCATGGCAGCGCTGAAGACGGGCTTGATCAGGAAGCCGTGGTGGGGCTTGAGGGTGACGCCGTAGGCACTGCGGAAGGAGTCGGAGAGCTCCTCGGTAGGCTTGGAGACGTTCTGGCTGAGGGCGAGGCAAGTGAACTCGAGACCGCTGTGGCAGGGCAAAGAGGTTAGTCTTTTGAGAGCTTATGGGTGGAAGTGTAGATATTGTTGTAGAGGCAAGACATACCGGGTCAGCCACAGGAGACCCTCGGTGGCGGTGTGCTTCTTGGTCTTGAGCTCGTTGAGGCAGAGGCTCTGGATGGTCTCAGACTCCAGGGGGGCAGCCAGGAAGCGGTCACGGAGCTTCTGTTATGAGGGAAGCATCATTAGTATGTGGTTTGAACCAGCCGGCCCTGTCTCGCTGGGGCGGTGTCGGGTGTTGGGAGTAGCTGGCCACGTAAACGCACCTTGACGTTGCCGAGCATGTCGGACTTGACGGGGGAAAAGGCGACGGAACCAAGGACATCTGTGTAACAGGTCAATCAACCGCTTGCAGCCATGTCTGGAACCAAGTATGCCCTACCGAACATGGTGGTCAGAGACTCGGCAGCCTCTAGGAACTCGGCGGTGGAGATGGCATTGTCCTTTTCAGCATCGATAGGGACATCGACGAAGGACTTCTTGAAGGTGTCGAGGAGGGTGCCTCCGGGAGGGATTGCAGCAGCCATTATGAAGGAAGAAAGATATTGCAGCGCAAGCTTCTATATGCTTCAATTGATACTCTGTGGGAGGTGGACGAAGGGAGGTGCGAGATCCCAGATGCTTGCAAAGGGAGAGCGGTCAAGCTGTGGGGTTGAGGTCGCGAGCTTGCCCCTCCCGAAGTCGCATAACGCGGTGGTGTCCACGTTGCTCTGGCGCCACGTCCCCTAGTTAGTTCCAGGGCTCTGCTCCAGCGCAGTCATGTGATGATAGTGGCTTTCATCTCCCTGTGGCGTCATTTGCAGCTGCCAATTTTGGAACCATTTCTGCTGCCACTGCCAGCCCGATCTCAGATGCGGCGAATGCCCCAAATATCGCCCGCCTCGACAATTGCAAAGGGCAAATGAATGTCCAATTCAATCCTAGGTGCAATGCTACGAAGTATATGCATGTGCTGTTTCAGCGAGCATATCCGCTTTCTGATTCGAATGCCGGCAGCGCTGGACGGAACCCCATCGACGGCCCGCCGCTCATTCGTTTTCGTGCTCTGCGACTTGGCTTGAATCCATTCTCTCTCCGGCTCATGCACCCGGCGCTCACGACATCATCCTGGATGTATTACACGACCCAGTGTACAAGGACACGGGACCGAAGCTGAACATCATTGATACCCGTAAGGCAGACAGCCTAAAAGCTTGTTCTGACCCAGCGTCTCGGCACAGCAGAGCCGGCTTGGGTTGTTGGAATGACATGCGCCAAGGCCGGAACAGGTGGGAGGGAGAACAACAGGTTTGCAGACTGGATGAGCATGGACTAGCACACGACCCATTGCCGCATTGAAGATGCAGGCAGCCTTCTCGAATGATGCTGTGGAATCAAGGTCTCCCAGAGTGGACGGAGTACCGCGGCGCGCCTTCGAGCTCCCTGAAACACTAGGGACATACCCCGCTGACGTCATGTAAGATCGTCCCTTGGCGGCGGTGTTTGGTCCATGTGTGTGCGGAGTGCCTGAAGAATCCTTGGATCGGGATGTCAGTAATAGCATCGAGACGGCGGCAGGATCTAACAAAGTATTGATCCACTGAGTCCTAGACCCTTGGGACGTGGAGATGAATGGAGGAGAGACGCTCGTAGGGGTTTGATTCGCTCGGCCGATCGCGTTGCATCTCCAGCTGAACAGGGGAGATTGGCAACGGAGTCCAAAGATGCGAAGATTGGGGCTCCAGCTTGCATGTTTGCAACCTTGCCCCACGTTCGCCGTACCTCGCCCGCGTGGATCGGGGCTCGACCTTGCATGCTTGCGGGCGGGCGGGCGATGACATCGCCTGATTCGCACCACCCATCAGCCCTGTGCCCTGTGCCAGTGTGCCAGTTCCTGCCATGTTTTGTCCGTTCTTGGAGTCTGGTCCGACCAGTCGGTGAAGCCGCCGTTCCTTTTCGTTCTCGCAGGCTTGGCATGGCTTGAGCTTGGCATGGGTCGAGGTTGCGAAGGCGGCTGCTTGTCGTACCCGCGATACCTGGTGTACTTTATGCTCTCTAGCTCCACGTAGTGTGTCTTGTATTTGTCCACACCTGCTCCAGCTTCTTCTTTCACGCGGAACCCAAGGTAATTCCTGACACCGGCACCTTTCACTCCCTCCATGCTTGTGACAGATCGCATGCAACGATGGCAACCCACGAGCCTCACGAGTCCAAGGGGAGCAGCTTGTCTGAGAGGCTCAAGCATCCCTTCCACGAGCTGAAGGAGAAGCTCGAGCACACCTCGCTGCACGACACCAAGGTCGGCCTGATTCATAAGAAGTACGCACACATTCCTGAGCATCAATTGCGATTATGAAGCACTTCAATTGACACGAGACAGACATCAGATCGGCAAGTTTGCAAACCTGGTAGGCGCAGAACCAGCACCAACATGACACCACCCACTGCACTCTAAACTTACCCCGCTGTTTGCGCCCGTCGCGCGCGCACACCATAGCAAGCTGACATGAGAGCTGCGCAAACAGTTCAATCCCCAGCACAGGCACGATGAGGAGCACGAGAAGGCCTGCGATGACAAGCGGACAAAGATCTGCGAGTCGCATCGCTTCCAGTCCTTCTTTCCCGAGCGCGATGGCAACATGATCAAGTGGTACGTCGACGGCCGCGACTACTTCTGGGCCGTGTCCGTCGCAATGGAGAAGGCGAAAGAGACCATCTACATCGCCGATTGGTGGCTGTCACCCGAGCTCTTCCTGCGTCGGCCGCCCTACTACAACCAGGAATGGCGGCTGGACCAGGTGATCAAGCGCGCGGCCGAGAGAGGCGTCAAGGTCTACGTCTGCGTCTACCGCGAGGTCGAGGCGGCCCTGACATGTAATTCCGAGCACACGAAGCACGCCCTGCAGGCGCTGTGTCCCGAAGGGTCCAAGGGCTACGGCAACATCAGGATCATGCGCCACCCGGACCACAACGTGCTCGAGAACGCCGCCGACATGACCTTCTACTGGGCCCACCACGAGAAGTTCGTCGTCATCGACTATGAGATGGCCTTCATCGGCGGCCTCGACATGTGCTTCGGCCGCTGGGACGCCCACCAGCACCTGCTCTCCGACGTCCACCCGGAGGGCGTCGCCAACGAGGTCTGGCCGGGCCAGGACTTCAACAACAACCGCGTCATGGACTTCAAGAACGTGCAGGACTGGAAGCAGAACGAGCTGAGCAAGGCCGAGTACGGCCGCATGCCCTGGCACGACGTGGCCATGGGCATCGTCGGCCCTTGTGTGTACGACATCGCCGAGCACTTCGTCCTGCGCTGGAACTTTGTCAAGCGCGACAAGTACAAGCGCGACGAGCGCTTCGACTGGCTCGAGCTGCGCGGCCGTCAGGGCGATGACGAGGACCTGGTCGGCGTCCAGCGGCCCAAGCACCCCGTCGGCGACTACGTCGTCCACCCGCTCTCCCCACTCGAGACCAAGAACCTCGACGACCGCGGCACCGTCCACGCGCAGCTGGTGCGCTCGAGCGCTGACTGGTCGAGCGGCATCCTGACGGACAAGTCGATCCAGAACGCCTACTCGGACATCATCCGCAACGCGCAGCACTACGTCTACATCGAGAACCAGTTCTTCATCACCGCCACCGGCGACCAGCAATCGCCCATCCACAACACCATCGGCCGCGCCATCGTCGACGCCGTCGTCCGCGCTGGCAAGGAGAAGCGCAAGTTCCGCGTCATCATCCTCATCCCTGCCATCCCGGGCTTCGCCGGCGACCTGCGCGACGACGCCGCCACCGGCACCCGCGCCATCATGGACTACCAGTACAAGAGTATCTGCCGCGGGCCCCACTCCATCTTCGAGCAGATCAAGGCCGAGGGCGTCGACCCGACGGACCACATCTTCTTCTTCAACCTGCGCAGCTACGACCGCCTCAACAAGACGCCGGCCATTAAGAAGCAGGAGGAAGAGTCGGGTGTCAAGTACCAGGAGGTGCAGCGCGCCGAGGCCGAGGAGATCATGGGCGAGGGCATCCACGGCACCGTCGACCCCTCCGACGGCCGCGACGAGCACATGGGCGAGAAGAAGGAGCAGGCCAACGCGCAGGAGAAGAAGGATTTTAAGAAGGAGGAGCAGAAGTCCGACGCAGACGAGGAGGCCATCGACGCCAAGCGGCGCTTCGAGGCCGCGGGCCAGGGCAAGAACGAGGGCGAGGGAGAGGACGGACCCTCGACGGCATTCAGCGTCGCGCACCACGCCATGGCCGACACGGGCCCCCTGTCCGAGGAGCACTGGGAGGGCGACCCCAAGGACGAGGTGGCCAACTGGATCCAGGAAGAGCTGTACATCCACGCCAAGCTGCTCATCGTCGACGACCGCATCGTCGTCTGCGGAAGCAGCAACCTCAACGACCGGAGCCAGGAGGGCGGGCACGACTCGGAGCTCAGCATCGTCATGGAGGACATCAGGCTCATCAAGTCGACCATGGACGGGCAGCCGTTCGAAGCCGGGTACCACGCCGCCACGCTGCGGCGGTACCTATGGCGCGAGCACCTGGGCCTGCTGCCCCCGCAGGACCTGGACGCCTCCGAGGACCCCAACGCGCAGCCGCCGGGCGACGACTCGCCCAACAATGTGCTGGATCAGGAGGACAGCTACAAGTTTGTCGAGGACCCCATGTCGGACGAGGTGTGGAAGAGGTGGACGGAGCAGGCGACAACCAACACGGAGCTGTTTAGGCGGCTGTTTAGGGCGGATCCAGATGACCATGGTGAGTTTCAGCCTTGCCCGCTCCTAATTGCGAGAGAGATGTCGTGCTGACGAGTGATTGCTCAAAAGTGAAAACCTTCGATGACTACAACATGTTCCTGCCCCCCAAGGGCGTCAAGTCGGGCCACATCTACGACAAGTTCATGCCGGCCGACGAGGTCCGGAGGTATCTCGACCAGATCAAGGGCCACCTCGTGTGGATGCCGCTGGACTTTTTGAAGGATGCCGAGATGGCGGAGAAGGGTCTGCAGGTCAACGCCTGGACGGAGAGCGTGTACACGTGAACTTGATGTTGGCTTGGGCTTCCAAAGATACCGCAGTTGCTACGTTCTCTGTTTGTAATTACTTGCTGGCGGGTACTTGCTCTGGGCATCAGGCGTTTTTAGTGCTGGGTTGATGATTATTTCGCAAAGTTAAGGAGTATTCGATCACGTTTAATGAATATTTATGGATCTTCTGCCAAACTTAGGGGGGCCTTACTGTGATTGCTTCCACCCCTGAGCCGTTTTGTGAACGACGCGAAGAATGCAAAAGCCAACCAAGGTCAGAGATCTGCCTGATGAAATCACCACCCTGAGTATCTTCTACAACCGTGTGCTTCTGACACTGAATTTATAACTAGGTTGACTAGATCGAGAGGCACAAAGCCTTTCTTTTCTTTTCTTTTCCTTCTGCTCTTTTATCTTTTCTTTTCTTCTATTTCTTGTCCCCTTTCCTTCCTGTTTCTTCGCCCTCTCTCTTTCCTCCAAAGGGCTGGAAGTCGATATCATGAATCCCAGCATCTCAATACTACTGTTGGGGGAAGCCAATCTCGTATAACTTGGTATTTGAAACATCCGTCCTGGACTAGGTCTAACTAGGCAGCTACATAAGTACATATTAGGTCTCGCAGTACTTGATGAGTGATATTTTTAGTAATCCATTGAACTCTCTCTTCACCAGCTGCGTACTGCATGGCCGCCTCAGAAGAATGTTTTTCTCACGAAGTTCTACCTGCGTAAATCGAAATGAAACACTCAGGAGAAGAGCAGAGACCTTTTCAAATTTCAAGTGGTATCATTGCGCTTAACACTACGAGGCCGAAGCTCCAGAACCTCCCGCACTCTCGCCATTATTCCGATCCCTACCCGCCATAGCGTCCTCCTTCCGGACCTGCGCAAAGCTCGGCGGCGCTTCCTGTTCAGCTGGCGGTTGGATCCACGATTCCGACCTCGCCTGAAAGGGTGGCGGCGGCGCCTCCTCGCCATCGCTCACGGCGGCACTCGCAGCTTGCGCAGAGCCACCCACCTGCTCAGCCGCCTGGGCAGCTGTACTCCTCAGCTCACCACCCGGCGGGAGAATCGTTAATACCAAGCTTTTCTTCATCCGAAACTCCCCCGCCTCACCCACCCGCGCCCGAAACTCGAAATCGGCCCGGTGCCACCGCTTGATGTTGAAGGTCGTAGAGGTCGGCGACATGTTGTCCCGGAAGGCCTTGACTCTCGACACCTTAAAGTCGGCCCTCGCTCCGACGTCGACCGGGGCCTGCTCGGGCGTGCAGGGGATGAGAATAGCGCCGCCGCCGCCACGGATCGGCGGCCAGATGGGCACGCGCGTCTTGAACCCTGCCTCCCCGTCGTGCGGGCCGAACGTGCCCTCGCACCGCAGCCCGATCTCCGTTTCGACCTGCATGTGCATCGAGACGAGGGTGATCTCGATGGGGGTCCCGGCCAGCTCGCTGCTCGTCATCTTGGGGTCGGGCACGAACCTCAGCAGGATGGGTATCGTGCTGGGGTTGTCGAGCTGGATGGTGCCCGGGAGGGCCATCTCCATGAAGCCTTGGAAGCGAGGCACTTTGGACGAGTGGAGCGCCTGCCGGAACTTATGTTTGAATGTCAATTGGGAGTCGTCGACGCCCGGCAGGAGCTTGAACGAAGACACGCAGCCAATCTGGCGGTAGCGCCGAAGCTGAAAGTCGACGATGGGCGGGTCGCCGGTCACGGTCTTAAGTGCGATTGGCAGGGTGGCCTCTGCGGATTTCCGCTCACCCCCGTGCGTGTAGGTGAGAGTCGCTGTGATAAAGTACTCGACGAATCCCTCGCGTTGCCGGTGGGAGAAGCCGGGGCCGCCGTCCATGTAGAAGGAGTTGGGGAGCGGGGTCGCGGCCACAGATGCGGCGTCTGTCGGCAGGTAGCTCTCGGCCTGTGACACGGGGCCTAGCGCCTTGGGAGCGCAGTGCGTCGGGACGCGGATCGTAAAGGGCCACTGCCGTGCGGGCTCGCCGTTGACGATGTGAAGCGGGCCCCGGAAGAGGGTCTGCATGTGCGCGCGCTGGTCGACGAGGCCGAAGCGACCGCGGTACGTGCGGGTCGAGTTGTTGCCGGATCGGACGATGAGTTTGGTCTTGGCCCTGCCGCAGAGGGTCACCGTGACGACGGCGTCCGGGCTCACCAGGGGCATTTTGCGGATGGCGCAGCCGACGATGGTGTCGCCGGGCGAACAAGCCAAACTACTTGGGTCGTCGACCGCGATCCCGAACGCCATCCCGCCTTGGGCGACCGTGATGCCCATGATGCATGCAAATTTGTGATGTCAAAGTTTGTTCTTCTGGCTATCGTACAGCTGCTGCTCGGTGAAGTAATTCGACGAAATGTCGACGAGCTTGCCTGGCCGCCGGCCACGATGGGTGCTGGTGGTGGTAAGTACATTTTATTCTTCGTCAACCAGGCAGTATGCGGACAGTGGCACAGCATGGCACAGCATGGCGCAGTCTGGTTAGCGCCCAATCTCCGTCAGCGGCGGTGCCGACCGGGGACTCACACGGGCCAAGCCGCAGTTGTGGACCCACGGCGGCGATTTTGAGCCGAACTACTACACTTTGAGTTGCTCCGTGGGGAGAGAACTTGCATTTATATACCTAGGTAGATAATGGAAGACATCATGAAGCTCATTCTGTCCAATGAGATTTGGGCCCTTGATTTCTTGTGGTAGAGACATTCCTTGTCTTCTACCCTTTGTCCAGCCCCGCCGCGAGGTCGAGAGAAGTTTGCTAGATAGCGACAGACAAGCTTTCCTCGTCTCCAGGGGAGTATCGAGGTTGGTGCCCTGGGCCAGAGAGCCCTAGTCCGGACCTCCGGAATCTCGATATCTCTGCGGTCTCAACCATGGTCCTGCTTGAGTGGGATTGATTATCATGGCAATTGGGATACAATATGAGGACCAGCCTTGGGGAAATTCAGGCCTGGCCAAGGTGAGTCAATAACAAATATGCACTGCCGCAATGGCTCCTGCGCACAAACTGGGGACTGAACAGGAAGATGGTGGTGACCGTTATCATGGAGGAGCCACGGATGTAATTTTTCCTTAGTCCTGAACCTGTCATTGCTGCATCTCCAGCATTCCACCCTGTGCGAAGTCTTCAAACCAACAAGAAGGAACTTCTCACAATGATACGCAGATGCTGTCACCCGTATTGGGTCATATATACATATATATATCTCGTCAACGATGCTCATATTTGCAAGACTGTTCAAGTCTTTGTGACAGTTTTACATGACGCCAAACCTACCATATCCCGCGATGGGAGTCAACTCAACACAATGAAAGCCACGAGCTGCAAGTATATAGGAACAACGATTCCATTGAATTGAATTGTTTTCTTTCCTGTGCCATTATTTCTTGCAAGGGGCTTCTAATCTGGTCTCATTGTCGACTCGAAGAGTTCCCGGCATACAACTCTGAAGACAGAGTTCAAGCAGATCCATGCCATACGTGCCGGGGCGAAGAGGAATTTGGTGGGAGCGATCATTCTTTAGTCGGATCCTCATATGGGGATATCTGAAATGATCTGATCATGTCTGTGTGTTCGGTGAGTGACGCGGAAATTGGCTAAATAACCGAACTATACGGACAATCGGGCTATAATATCGCGGACCTGGACACAGAAAGTCAGTTAGATTAGACTTCATACCGAATAGAAGGCGACAATCATGGAAAAAAGGAATCATTAACCTACCAGTGCAGTGTTCTCCTGCAAGCGTGAAAATTCGGCCTGGTAAACTTGATGCTCCTTTTGGACAAAAGTCCACAGCGAGATCATGCGTCGATGGAGCTCGTGCAGCATTACCGCTCTGGCCGCCTCGCATGGCTCCGTAGCCAGGACTTGATCAATATCCGACAGTACTTGTTTTAACTCGTCCACTCGAGTCAACATAATGCTCTTGCGAGCAGTAAGAGCGTTTCCGCGATCTTCAAGGCGATCGATGTACGACTCGGTCAGATCTACGAGAGCCTGACGGTCGTACATTGGCGGTGAGCAACTCGGGTTCCCTGCTGAGCAGGGGGATCTGCCGGCGAGAATCGCGCCGTGGAGATGCCTCAAGGCTCGGGTGAGTCTCTCGGTCTCGGGAAGAACCTAAAAAGACAAAAACAATCCAGTCAGCGTCGGGTTGGAAACGCTAAGCAATTAAGTCCTATCGCCAGGCCCCTCAAAGAATGTGCGCCTCAGTCACTCCTTGGTTAGATGGGTACCGTCACCTGGTGTTGATGAGCCGATGCTGGATTAGCTCATGCGCCCCTCCGCCACTGCCGAGCACAAGCGGCGGAGAGAGAGGGAATCACCCGTGTGGTGAGCAACTCCCTAAGCGGGGAAAAGGAGGGGGTTCTGCCTTATCGAGAGGCTTGATATCTCGATACCAGGGAGTTGGACCCTGGAATGGCACCAGAGTTGACTCTGGGTGGACCATCAGTCATCGCTATAGCCACTGAAAAGACAAGATCTATGGAAGAAGAAACAGAGTTTCTGGATCCTTGGATCAAGGGCACGAAACTGGAGCTCTGACATGAGGGGGTCCTGAGATCTGTTCCCTAGGAGAAACCCACGAAGCCAAACTTCCTGCCCTGAGCCACAGCACCGCAATGCGGAAAGGGCAGAGCAGTCTAGTTTCATCCCTGGCTGTCGGGGTTTTGCGTTCGGAACACTGAGGCTTATGGCGGCGGATGCGCAGAATTCGAGACCTAGGGCTAGAGTAGGCAACAAGTTGCTGGACTTACCATGATGGTTGGCGATAGTCGAGAAGATTGGGTTTGAGGCTGGAAGAAGGAACGTGCGATCAAGAGATGAGGGAAGGTTGACGAGTGTTCTGAAATGCTGAGGAGTTGGTGTAGTGTGCGGTAAAGCTTTGCCAGAAAAGGAAACACGGGACTTTTGTGGTGTTAAAGTTGAGTTGGGCTTGAGGGACCAGAGAGGTTGTGAGAAGCGAGGCTGACAGAGGAAAGAAGTTGTGGGAGAATTTGAGAGAAGGGAGATATTTATATTGCAGGCAACAGGACGAGACCAATGAGGTCGACTTTGAATTTCTTCCGAAATCGAATCAGCGGTCTAATTCTCTGTTTGCTAGGGTAGTGACGAAAGTGAAGTGGTGGCCACTCAGTCGAGGTCAAGGTTAGGTGAGGTGAATAGTGAATGACGAGAAGCTGAGGTGACTAAGAAAGAATTTGCTGCGACGCAAAAGCACAACCAAATTTAATTGAATGATTCGGCAAGTTGATCTAGGAATTACCAGTGTTGTTGATATCTCTAAATTGAATGGACGATTGCGTGCTGGCTGAGTTCGGTCAGAAGCTTGAGCCAAATAGCAGTCGAGACAATGTCCCTGCTACACTATACTTGGAACCAAAAAGAAGTTAGCCGACAACGAAAGCAGAAGATGGCCTCCTTCTTCGCTGTGAGGAAAATGAGATTGAATAGCAAGCTGGAATGAACAGAACCTTGAGAGTGGAAGGCAATGACAGGAACAGAGTAAGGGGAGTCAAGTGAAGATCAGGCCAACCCAAGAAAAATAAAAGCCCAAAAAGGGCAAAAAAGCTCGACAGCACTCAGTTTCAAACTGCTGCCTACGAAGAAACCCATTTCAAGATTTTTCTGGTGGTGAAGGAGGTCAGCCACATTATTTCTGTGGTGTCCTCCTCCGCAAGGGGGTAGGATGACAGGTTAGTTTTGTGGAATCCCCGTTAATTTGTCGTGGTTGACCACTACGCCATCTACCATCCTACCCCCATGTATACTAGACGTCCTAAGCAGAATAATAAGGGCTTTGCTTTGAGAAAGTCGGGGTGTGTTAGGGTATCAAGAAAAGCCCGGGCCTTTCGGATAAGGTTTTTGATCGGGGTACATCGACACCATACGCGTTCACCGAGGCTCCCCTCCGTCGAGAATCTCCCTGCCTGTGAGAAGTGAGGACGATATCCCCGTGAAAGGATGTGAGAGTTCATGCCATGTCAGTGTAGC
Source organism: Thyridium curvatum (assembly GCF_004353045.1). Taxonomy (NCBI): domain Eukaryota; kingdom Fungi; phylum Ascomycota; class Sordariomycetes; order Thyridiales; family Thyridiaceae; genus Thyridium; species Thyridium curvatum. The sequence goes on along the minus strand of NW_022156761.1, from coordinate 222,618 downwards.
ATAGGCTCAGGCCCGTCTTGGAACTTGCTTGCAGGCGCGAGCCAGAAGTGCAACAAACAGTAACATGCAAACATCGCAACCATGCTAATTTACGTACAACCGCAGTCACGATTCAGCCGGCGCGTCAGACCACGAATACACTCCCTCCTGCAGCTTTGCATTGAGGAAGGCAAGCTTGTGCAGTCTCTTCTCCACAATCTCCCTTTTATGCAACTCCATCTCCTCCACATCCCAGTTCGCATGCAGATACCCTCCCTTCAGAAATTCCGCCCTCGGTGTAGCCAGATACAGAGTCAGTCCAGCCGTCAACGCCGGCGTGTCCTTAGCGACATCCAACATATTCCTCAGCACGGCGCCGCGGCCGTCCTCGAGCGCCACGATGCCCGGGTGTACCACAAAGACGCGGATTCCCGGCAGCTCAAAGTCCATATTTTCGCAGAGCTTGATCAGCCCGAGCTGCGCGACCGAGGATCCCGACATGGCCGGCAGGGTGAGCCCGGCGCCCATGCTGCCGATGTTGACGATGGTGCCCTTGCCATCAGTGGCTTTGATAAAGGCTTGATTGATGTTGAAGGCGCCGCGGAGGTTGAGCTCCTGTGCGAAGTACGTAAGTAACTTGTCAACTTGCCGGATCACGACCCAGGTCGGGGGAGGCTGTTTGCTAACCAGGTTCTGCCACCACTTCGCAGGCTCGATCTCTCTAATCATCCCCTGAATTGCACCGCCAGCAGAGTTGACCAGTACGTCCACCGACCCGAACTCGGTAAGCGCCCTCTCCATCACGTCGGCACAAGCCGCGGCATCGATGATGTTGGCGCTGACGGTGATGATCTTTGCCGGCCCCATGAGAGCGGCCGCTGTAGAATCGAGTGCTTCTTGTCGACGGCCGACCAGGACTATCCCTCGCGCACCCGCCCTGTTCCACTCCCGTGCCGTTGCCTAACAATAGTCTAGTCAGCTCCTACCAAACCTGGCTTGGGTGCCCTCTCAACTCTCGCAACATACAAAGCCGATGCCTCCGGTGGCGCCAATGACGACAACAACCTTGCCTGCCGCACTCAGCTCCGGGTTTGTAGGGTCGATGGCCGGGTACACATCCCTGTGTATCTTGGCAGTGAGCATGTACGGCCTGGTGTAGGCGTCGACATCGATCCTGTCTTTCGCCATGTTTTCTGCTGTTCAGGGGTATGCAACTATTGTCGACTTAATAAGATAATTGGGCCAAAGCATCCCATTTATAAGTTCAAGGTTAGGTACTCCAACGGGGACGGAGCCGTGACAATCCTCCGCACCTGATACCCGGAGGCCCCGCTGAAGTCGGATTCGCGGCGCCTGGTTGGTCAAGCCGCATATGATTATCAAGCAGCGGTGCAAGGCTGCCCAACATTGTCATATGCCGATTTACTCGCCAGATGTTTGTCCTGGAGCTGATGATAACTTACAAAGCAAATGGGGCGACCACAAAGACCGAGGAGAAAAGTCTCCGAGTCCGAGGTGGTGGAATCAGACTGGTGGCCCGCCTATGTACCTAAGGAAAGAAAGCGCGCCGTGAGCGACAGTGAATCGGTGAAGACGCCTATTTTCGCTGCAAGTACATGATCCTCTGATTCATACAAGGAAATGAATGGAAAGGGAGAACAAGAGACGCCCAAGGTGAATATGGCTTAACCAGCTGTGCTCACAGAGGAAAAGTTACTAGAAAGACGCCCACTTTCAAACGTAGAGCTCCCAAGTCTAATCATTGCCATTTATGAGGGACAGCACCGACGAGATTCCACCGTCTCTGGGTTTTTAAGAGATGCATCTCGGAAGTTCTAAACGTCCAGAGGGCTGAAGAGGAGTGGTTCCAGTTCAACTTTGACTAGAAAAGGCCCGGCACAACTCAGGGTGATGCGACTGCATAAGAGACACAAAATTATGGAATGCAGGATCAAGGCATCTGTTGTGCATTGAGTCGTAACGAACTGTTTCTTTCAGTTTTCTTTTCCAAATCAATTTCCTGTGTTAAGTCTTGTCGGACTGGAAGGAGTACAGTGCAGGTAGTTTCGGCACAGTCCTATGTGATTAGTCATCATCAGCCGATTCACTCACTGGCGCGTCTTCCCCTCCTAATTTCATTCACGCGATTGAAGACTGATCCCCAATTGCTTTTGTTTCCTATGAAGCTACATCAAACAATGAATATCGCATCATGTTCAGTGACTTGAAAGCCCTGAGGGGAGATACCGCAGCTACCATACACCGCGTGCGATTTGCTGTTGAGATAGGTTGAGTCCTCATTGCTGGCGAGATCACAGACCTGGCTCAATTCCCAACGGTCACGACTTCCCTCACATGCCCAGACCCCGAAGCATCAGATATCAAACTGCCTCTCAATTCTCGGTCTCTCTATATGTAGTGATGACTCGCACACTGCCGTGGAAGCGCCGTGGCGCATCGAATCCCGTGGCCGTCAAACGCGAATCGAACGCCAGCCCTTCATCATCACGAGGTCGCAGCCCGATCAAGCGGGATCCCGGCCGACCAAGTCCCACTCCCAAGAGGGAGCGCGATCTATCTCGTGACGACAAGAAACCGCGATCCAACCTTTCTCTCAAGCGAAGTGCGCATAGCAGCAGCTCTGAGCCTCCTGACTGGCTTACTAACAGCTCACCAGACCGCACACCGTCTACATCGCCCCCGCCCGCTCCTCCCACCGAGAGGTAAGTCAAACGCGCCCTCACTCACTTGTGTCAGAGACTCACAAATATCTCTCTAGCCTCATGATAGAGGGCGCTGACAACGACGACAAGTACCGCATGGTCGAGGACGAGCTCCTCGCCACGGCAAAGATGTTCACAGCACACCTGCACAACGCCGAGTACCAGCGGCTCAAGAAGCTCGCCAAGTCGCAGAACGCAGAGACGATTAAGAACATCTCGCGGCCCGTGACGGGCAACATGACGGACCTTGTGCGCCGCCGGCAGACCACGCTCAGCCGGACGGCACGGCAGCGAGCCGGGATCAAGAGGGCGCGTGCTCGGGTGAACGATGGCGATGGGGATAGCGATGACGACGAGGGAGATGCGGCGTTTGCGGGCACGGCGCTGCAGGGCCTCATGGCCAGTCCGAGGAAGACTGCGGTGCCGCTGACAGCGCTCACGTCTGTGGCTGGCGGGACGAGGGCTGCTGCTGGGCTTGCCGGAAATTCGCCTTCCAGGCGATCGCGATTTGGGCCTGGTGCTTGGGATAAGACAGGAACGGCTGGTGCCACAGAATCTGCGACAGCATCTTCTGGTGATGACGGCGATGACCTTGATGGGGTTACTACGTTCGACCCATACAAGCAGTCGCATCAAAGCCGGCCCCCCATTCGGCCAGCACGGCCAGCGGGGCGAAGCACTGAGAACCACCGAGGGCCATCGAATACACCGACCACATTTCAGGATCGACGGACGGTGATACAGACGCACCCACCCGAGCCGCAAGCCGATGAGGAGGAAGATTTCGGAGGCTTCGGCGCCGAGGACATTATGCGGCGAGCGAGGGAGCGGCGCGAACGGGACCGAGCACGCCGTGCCGGGCGGGGTGCCAGAGAGAAGAAGGCCAAAGACGAGAAGGATTCATTTAAGGATGTGGTTCCTTCCTGGATATGAGAAGGCACAACTTACATGTATAACCCGGCACAGAAAGACTTCAACAGGCGAATGTGCGAGAGCGGCACTTTTGGAGGCATGGTTCAGCGGCTATGAGAGAGAAGCCCATACAACAAGAGACACTGTCATTCATATCCGGCGCGTTGTCCGATACTACATTCAAGAAGCTCAGTGCTGAACCTCCGCTTCCTTGCAATATGATCGACGGGTACATCCCACGCCGATACACACAACAACAGCCATCCTTTAACAACCATTGGAACCATCATACGACAGCAGGAACCCAATCCCATTGCCCGCGTCACTGCTGTCCCAGTCGATAGGCGCATCGATATACTTGCCCTCCTTGTCCGAGTCGGGCGTCGTGATGCGGATGAAGTCGGACCCCTCGTGCAGGGTCGCGAACCAGCCATTGGGCGGGCAGTCAAACGTGAAGAACTCGACGTTGCCGTGGTTCATGTACTCGTCCCGCCCGAGCTGGAGTGTGCAGTACGTCTCGGAGATGTCGCCGTTGGTGATGGCCATGTCGACGTACACGCCGGGCCGCTCCGGGTTCTCGAGGCCGTAGATGCGGCAGGAGTACCTGAAGCAGGTGGCGTAGGCCGCAGGGGCGAGGGCGAGTGCGCTCAAGAGGGCAGATGAGAAATGCATGTTGGGCTTTTCTTGGTGCGTTGATAGCTTTCGGGAGGATGGATGCCAGAAATGCCAGAAATGCCAGATTGAAGGAGCTGCTGTTGACTTTCCAGTTTGCTTGTATGGCAATGGCGCAGCATTTTATATCACTATTCAAGCTCCTTAGGTTGAATGGAAGGATTCTTCAGCCCCCTAGATTTGAGCTCATTATGATATCATCAACTCGGCAAGGCTTTCAACGGATCAACATTGAAGTTGTTGAAGCTTTTCAGGGCAGTTCACGTACGCTTCTAGGTAGTATTTTCACGTAATCTAGGCAGCTGCTCATCTTCATTCTCAAGACTGCTGTCCAATGAGTGATCTGCTTTCATGCCGACCCTTCCGCGGTCTGCTCGAGTTCGTGGGGGTAGGGGAAGCTTAATTGTCTGAGTGACTGACGCTGACATGCCTACACGAGTGCAGATCATTCAGGATTGTGATCGCCCGGGAGCAATCCGCGCCCAGCCGCAACGCGTAGCGCTGCTTATGGCGGCTATGGTCGGCCGCGTAACCTGCTGTACTCGTCGGTTTGTTGAGCCATTTATCCCTTTAAAAGCCGGAACAACACCTCGTAAGCCCATTTCCATCCTTCTAAGGTAGGCAACTCCAGCAGGATCCCCTGCATCATGGATCTCGTTGGTTGTCATGGCGCTCTTCCAGCCTTTAAGGGGATATGTAGTTACGCGCACCCAGACTCTCATGATGCAACCAGTGTCGTCTTCGTTCATTCTTTGAACGGACACAGGGAAATTCTGCTTAGTGCCTGGGGCACCCACTTGGCCAACCCGCGGAGTTGATGTCAGGCTGGCGTCAGAAACTATGCTATGGTCGTACAGACAAGGATCCCGTCGCGCCCAAGCCTGTTCTATATGTTGGGGGCCAAGTTGCTGACAGGGAGTGGAGTTTGGTGGGCGACATCGGGTCTCTGAGGGTCGAAGAGTCTCGTCATCGAAGATATTCATGGTGTGCATTTCGTTACCTAATCGTTGTTTGCAGAGACTAGCACAAATAGAAAGGTTGGTGAACTTGCTCAGCAAAATCACCCCGTTGCTCATCGGACACTCGAGCTGTACCTCGAAACTGACAAAAGAGTCTGGCATTTCGAATTACCATTTCTCTTGCCCGGTCTATGCTATCGCTATTGGTCTATGGGTGACATCTATCGTTCTCTGTAACCAAGCATCGCTACGCCCTTCTACTCATCTCCCTTCCCATCAACCCTCGGATCCCACTTCATATTCACCAGGACAAACTCCTTCAACCCGCCAGGTACCTCGCCAAGGCCCTCCAAGCTTACCCTCCTCACATCACCCACAGGTACGAACCCAAACTTCTCGTACACGGGCATGCCCTGCACCCCGGCCTCGAGGTACGCCGGCGCCCCGGTCTCGCGCGCCCGGTCCATGCCCCACCGGACCAGCATCCCCGCGGCGCCCCGGCGGCGCTGGCTCGGCCGGGTGACGAGGTGCATCAGGATCCAGCACGGCTCGCCCAGAGGGATCCAGCTCTCGCGGAACGAGTCGCGCTCGGTGAGGATGTGGTTGTGCAGGCGGACGTTGAAGTTGGGCGGCGGGTACGCCTCATCGTCGTCGTCGTCATCGTTTGTGCTCATCAGCGGTGCCATCTCCCACGCCGCCTCGCTGGCGTAGGCGTAGCCGTCGGGGTAGTAGTGCCACCGGGCTACGGCGACGGTGGCTCCGGTGTCGTCGTCGACGACCTTCATAAACCGCGTCGTCGGATCCTCGAGGACGCGCCGCCTCTGCAGGGCGAAGCACCTGCGGGCGCGCTGCTCGGCCTCGGCGGAAGTGGTGACGGGCCAGGCGAGCGGGTTGGGCGGTGCAACGAGGTCGTCACCGGGGGTGGGTGCGGTGGCTGCCTCGGAGATGAAGGTGTCGAGGTCCGCCAGCTTGACCGGGGCGATGCGGAGAGCCATGTTCCTGAGAGAGGGTGTTGTGGCAGGACAGATAACAGGCCAATCACAATCGTCTGGACGGCTTAGAAGCTTCATGCGCAGACTCTCGAAGCTGGGAATGTGGAAGTCTTCAGCATACAGATTGGAGGATTTGTCATCTGGGTGGAGATTACCATTTCAGAGCATCGTAGTCAATCTGAGTCACCCGCACCTGGGACTCTGGAAATGCAAAGCTTCCCGCAGAGGGCACAACACTCAGGACACAGTCCTCGAGGTGGGATGTGAGACTTCTCAGGCAGTCACAATCTTTTCTCTCCGTGATTCGGCCTTCCCCAACAACTTTCATCCCGCTGCAGCGAACAGACATGAATTGCACCAGACCCATAATTTCTTCCGAGACCCCATTTTCCTAATCGGGTAATTTTGCCAGTCGTGATCTTGCATCGCGTCGCAGCGCCCAATCAGACGAGGACAACGGTCAAAGCACACTGGGCATGTCGGCATTATCTTGGACATCTTCTTAGAAGATATACCCGTCACTTCAACAACTTCCTTTTCGTTGAGTTCAATGCTCTACTCCACTCTCGGGGTTCAATACTATGCCACGGACAGATATAAATTGGCCGACGATCAACGGCCCTGACCTCAGAGACTTCCTCTTCTAGCTTTCTATCTCAAACCTAAATATTTCATAGAGCAACATCTTTCTCATTTCTTTGTGCACCAAAGAATGACGGCTGACACTCTCAGCCTTCATGGCAAGGTTGCCATTGTCACGGGCTCAGGCCGCGAGAACGGCATTGGCGCAGGCATCGCCGTCGCCCTTGCACGTAACGGGGCTTCAGTTGTTGTGAACTACGTGTCAGAAACTTCCAAGAAGAGAGCTGCCAACGTGGCCGAGTCGCTGCGCAAAGCCGGCGGTCAGGCCATCGTCGTGCAGGCTGCTGTGGACACGCTCGACGGAGCCCGTGAGCTGGTCAGACAAACTCTTGACGGATTTAAGACTGATCACATTGATATTCTCGGTAAGTGATTAGTGCCACGTCCTCTCCAGGATGTGGCTTGTAACTCATCCCGTATAGTGAACAACGCTGCCACCGCATTCTTCTGTCCCATCGCAGAGGAGCCCAACGTCGACCAGCTAGCCAAAGTCTTGAACACCAACATACTTGGTCCATTCTACATGGTCCATGCTGTCGTGCCTCATATGCCTCGCGGCGGCCGCATCATCAACATCAGCTCCACAAACTCCAAGAGAGGCAATGCCAAGATCTCGAGTTATGCGGCGTCCAAGGCAGCGCTTGATAGTCTGACTTGGAGTTGGGCCGAGGAGGTAAGCTCCCAATCGATCAGGACATTTGAATGGCAGGAATGAAAGGGCTAACCATGTCGCCTCTCGCAGCTTGGTAGGAGCCGAGGCATCACGGTCAACTCGGTGGCGCCGGGTCCGGTCAAGACCGACATCTACCCCGAAGGCCACGAGGCGGAGATGATGGAGTCCGAGGTCTCCATCACACGTGCCGCTCGCCGGCCCGGTACAATAGAAGATATCGGAGATGCAGTGCTGTTGCTGGTCAACGAGAAGTCGAGATGGATTACCGGACAGTACATCAGTGTGAGCGGAGGAGTGGCCTACTGAGGTATGGATGGACGAGCAACGGCTGTCTATAAGACGCGAGAAAACAACCTGTTCAGTCTCATGTGTGCAATATGCCTGCGCAAATTGTAACATATTAAGCTGGTTCTTGTCTGACTTATAGCTTTCGTCTACCGCTAAATACCACCCAACGTGCTTGCGCCTTGGCGTATTCTCTGCCCTTTCCATCCTTGATAACACCATGGACAAGAAAAGAATTCCCATCGTGCTCAATATCCTTAAGATTCACAGTGACCTGTATCACCGTCGGAGCACGCAGAGGCCGCAGGAAGTCCACTTGGATTCCCTGTGTTGCTATCGATTTCTTGGCCAGATTGAGCATCCTTGGATTATTCCTTGGAAAGAATTTACCAGGCGGTCTCGAGGGGATCATGCCATCTTGCAGTCGAGCGTTGATTATGCCAAATACACCCATAACATCGTCGAGGAGTGTGGACTGGATTCCCCCATGACATATGTCGCCAAAGCCGCAGACACCATCTCCCAGCGTATAAAAGACCGTGCAGGTAGTAACGGGTAACCAAATACTATCCGAATCAGGATGCGATGTAGGCTCGATGGATGGGTCGTGGAATATGACAATGCGGTTGGAGATGGTCGCTGGCGTGTTGAGGGTCTCGCTGAAGAGCTTTCCGGTACTGCCGCGGCCATCCGTTTCCTTGTCCAACCGTGGAACGATGACTACCTCTTCTTTCATCAATTGATCGCGGCACCACTGGAAGCGCAGGTAATGCTTTAACTCGCTCTCGGCGCCAGGCAACACGGTCGGGCCGGCCATCTCGTGTAGTGAGTCTTGTATACCGCGTCATTGCACGTTAGTAACAGTGAGGGGCTTGATGGTGAATCAACTAACCGTTTGAGCGATAGAACGGACGAAGAGGCAAGGAAACGCTGAAGCACCAGTAGAGTGGCAATATTGTGCAACGAAGCTTGATAAGGAGGCGTAAGAACAAGGCGCGGCCTTTGATGTCAAGTCCTTCAAGTTGAGCTACAGGCGGTCTAATGGAATGACAACAGAGGAGACATCACACTTATTACCACGAATTGTCGCCTGTCGTCATCTGAGACGCTAGCTAGCCGCTCGGCCTCGCGGCATTTCTTACTTATCACCAGACAGGCCTGTGTCATTGAATTTCCGTAAAGGGAAAAGCAGAGGGACCCAGCGTGGTGGCTCCAACGGGGTCTTTAGGCCGATCCTCGATACGAGACACGAGGGTTGTGACCGACAAAGAGACGATCATCTCATAATCGAAACAAGAATAAAGCGATCTTTGCGTTTTATAAGAACCAAGATTTTATGAACCCTTTCCCATTATTCCCAGTATGTGTCGATCACATTAACGTATCGAAGGACCACCCCTGTTGGCACGTTTTCAATACGAGTCGATATCCAACATGAAGCACGAACTTGAGCCAGGTCTGATACGGCAGATCAGCGGCGCCCAAGAAACTGCAGACTCGACACCATATTTTCGCCATGGCCTTACCGTCTGCAACTTTCAAGGAACTGTGTATGGTTTCTGGCGAGCCTTGCGACATTGCCTCGTCTGGAAAGTGTTGACCGGAACCTACCCTCGTTTGCCGGGACCCGTACCGGTCTTCTCCAAACAGGGCAAAGTGCCGTACGCTAACCAGCTGTCGCCACACCGCAACATCCTCCTCTACGCTTTCTTGCCCATCATCTTCCATCAGGGGATCTTGAGCGTGGCTAAGTTGCATGAGATGCGCGTTGCGCCGGTAGTAGAAGACCACGCAGTTAACTGACCTAAAACCATACAGATTTATCTGTGTCAACCTATTCGTATTAGTTCGGCACAATCTGGAAAGCAGCTGGTTGTTCTGATTTTGATCGCTTGGGGGTTCCCTAACTTGATCTATCTGGATATTGGTGGCAAGATGTTGGGAGCCCAAAAGGCACAGCTTATCTACCTTTGACTGCTTTTAGTTTCTCACGGTATTCATGTAGGTGTCGGCGTCCCTCCTCAGCCTCTCTGACAACATCACCCAATCCGTGCCACTCCATGCGCTGACAGACCCGACAGTTAGCCGTGAGCCACTTGTAGTGATTCCACTCGTCTAAGGGCGGTAGATATTCCCAAGCATCAAAGTATCGTTCGCCATCCTCATCCTCGAACCAGATGTCGCCGTCGTTGTCCATTTCCGCGCGGTATCCCGCATACTGCAGTGCATCGCACAGAGCCCTAACCATCGGAAAACTTGAGAGTTGTGCGCGGCCTTCTTCCGTAGAGGTGTGCTGGAAGAACCGGGTTGCGTTGAAGAAATACTTTCCTTCCTCATCGCCTTGCTCCTCTCTCTCGTCAACGTAATCGTCATCATCATCTTCCTCTTCTTCTTCGTCATAATCGTCCTCGCCATGGCCATCGTCATCCTCAGCAAGACTTTCGCTATGTAATGATCGAGCTAGGTCAGATTGCGTCAGTGTCAAAGCACTCATATAGAAAATGCTGGTGATGGCTATAGTGATGAGGTTGGGAAATGATCGATTCAGATCGATTAGCATACCGTAGAAGTCGCCTGAATTAGACCAAGTGAAAGTAAATCTTCGCAAGAGTTTTGGGTCGTCTGAGAGACCGGTCGCCTGATAGTCTCCTGGGCTTATCATATTACTTCCAATTGGTATCCCGGTACTCAACCTTTGTGCCACATCGGCGGCTCGGATTTGTTCATCCCAGTGTAGATACGTCGTATCAACTGTGAGGTGATAATCACTGGCATGCTCCATGAATAACTCGAAGGGGTCCGAATCATGCATAAGCAGATGGGCCAATCCACCCTCAACCCAAGGATACGACCATGGCCCAATTTGACTACCATAACGGCCAGTCAAATGATCAATATACCTGCAACGCATAAACTTGGCCCATGCACTCAGGCCATTAGAGTCCGTTAGCTGCGGATCAGCACCTTGCTGTAGAAACCAATGACTAATTTGAGTCCTGGGGTTGAGACTTCGCACAAGCAGTGTACCGAAATAGCTCCCAACGCCGCCATTGATTTCTGCACCGCACTGAACCAACAAAGATGCGCCTTCGACCCATCCTATCACCCCTGCATTTCCAAGCGCAGTGCGCCTGAAAGACCCCTCAATGTTAGGGTCGACTCCGGCCACTTCCAAGGCAAACAATGTTTCCTCCAGGTTCTTGCACTCGCAGGCGCTGTATAGCAAGTTAACTGGGTAAGGGTTGGCTCGAGAATCGCTGGCATTCCAGTCAGAAAAGCCCAGTGATCGAAGAAATTTGACTTTCCATCGGAGCAGTTGTCCAGGATTACGGCCGCCTCGGTTATGCAAGAGACCAGCAAGGGCCGGGCCGGCTGAGAGAAGATCGCCACCGTGTGCAGACAACGTAGAAACGGCATCGGACAGACCACGTTTGAATGCTTGTACTATTGCAGGCCTGCATATAAGGGAGAAACGTGAACCATTAGTAATAGTCTCAAATGAAAGTGGCTAGAGGGTATTTTCACGAACATCCGTTTGTGTTCAACTATTCCATAAAACGCGCTCGGGTCGCATCCCTGGCCCAGAAGGTACTCCAAAACAATCTGGCCCTTGTATTTGTTGAAGGGTTCTTGATAATTAAAGACGTCCTGGAAAACATGCTATATGCATTGTGAGTACTGCAGGCTAGAACTAACAGATCAGTCTCCATGACAGTGACTTGAAATAGCGCACCTCTAGCAAGCCACCAACGTGCTCGTCTGCATCATGAACACTCGCTTCTCCGTTCTCCAACAAATATCGGACCCGGTCAAAGTCCAATTTGTGACAGGCATCAAATATGGGTGCGTCACTTGGCCGAACACTGAAAATCCTGAGGGAACAACCCAAACGAGGCGCTTGTACCCAGGATCCGATCAGTTGCTGGGTATGAACTTCGAAAAGCAGGATCCGTTGGCAAAGGAAATAGAATCCCACTTTCAACAGGAATCGGCCTTTTCGGCGGTTTCGTCTGGTTTCAATCGCCACAGATCCCCCCACCTTCGGGGCAGTGATAAAAGACGTTGGTAAGCTGGTCATGTCCGTATCGCCAAAGTGTGCAAAGGACCGATTCAAAGTTTTCCTCATATTATGCTGGATTAATATGGCGACCGGATTGCTATCGAGTGGTTTGGTTTGATGGGCGGTTTCAGAATGACCTTGTTCCAAAGCTCGGACAGGCAATTTTACTCCTTGATGTTGGATTTCTTCTGCGGATGGCCTAGAAGTATTCTGTTCGGACTCCACGGATCGCTTAGCCACATTAGGTATTCAAGTTATCATCTTCATGAGGGTGGTGTACCTGTACTAGCAGAGCGTCAATCCCGCTGTGAATCATGCTCCGAATGCTTTGAAGGTCTCGTTTCAAATCCTCGTGGGCGGCACTCTGGACGGCGCTCAGATTCAGTAAAGAGACATAATTGAAGTTAGCTAAGCGCCTAATCAATGCAGTTAAACAATTAGTACAGCGTTTTTTTTGGCTTTGGGAATGGCGGTCAGATCCAGGCGAGATGCCACCTCCTCAGTCGGATAGCTGATGAGAGAAACATTCAATTACTTACAACCCTAGAATGTTGAGCATGTTATCGACGCCGGCTACCGCTTCCTTGATCTCCCTGATCACGCGATCGGCTTTTGTCTTGTTGAGAGTTGCCCATAGCAATCGATCTTTAACTTTCGGGGTGTCTTGCAATTGTGCCTCATTTGCGGCCTTGAGGCTTTGAAGCCGTAGTAGTTGGGATTGGAGCTGGCCAAGAAAGATAGTGTGATGTTCGTCCAGGAGGAGGGCACTCGAATCAGCAGCCGAGAGTTCTGAATACAGATTTTCGTACTGATGTAGACGCGAGAATAATAAATCAATCTTTGACGATAGTTCGAGCAATTCGTTCGGTGAGTTGCGGAAGGACTGCGTCAGGTTTTTCGCCGCCCGGCTCAGCCTGATGGACAAGCTTAGAAGCTCAGTGACTGCGGCAACGCCTCCGACGACTTCCATTGCCAACAATGCACCCGATACGGTTTAAATGCCGAGGAATGTCAATATTGCGTTAACCGCAGCGGAATGTGTGTGTTTCGGATCGTCATGCGGAAGCGTAGACGACGGTTTGGGATGTCGGGAAATAAAGAGGAGAGTATTCGGGGTCAAGAGGAAACGTACCTATTCTGCCTTGCAAGAAGCCCGTAAAACTGCATAGGTTGCAGACGCCACATCTGCACCTTGTGCCAGGCTCAACTGTTACGTGGTGGGTGCGAGGACGCTAAGATGTCGTTGGTGGGTGGATACAACCCTCAGCAAACTCCATCAACAGGGTTTCGTCTGCAGGGATTTTGAGTGTATGTCTCTCCTTCTTTTCTTTCAATGTGGCTATGATGATAGTGATCTGTCTTTCCAAGGTGTTGGTGGTGACTGGCTTGCAATCCCACGACGAGCCAGAACGAGAACACTAAACTCTTTCTTCGCAAAGCCCGTAACTGCTGCTTACTGCAAGAATACCTGCTCAGTCCTTATGAAACGAGGGTCTTTCCGGCTCCAACCGTACTGAGCGGAAATACGACCCGACCCGAGTTCAACTCTTGTTTGCACGCAATCAATGTTCGGGGAGCGCCTGTCAGCTCTAGGTGTTTCTCCGTAGATGCTGGTTCTCGCGAGCTCTCTGCCTCCTGCATTTGCTCTTCCTTGTTTGTATTGTTTAAACTGTAAAGCAATGGAGATACTTGTCTGTCGCATCTCCACTTTGGATACACTAATCACACCAGCTGTGTTTGGTGAGGGCCAATTTAGCATCTGTTGAGAGCTTGGGCATGACTAAGCACACCAGTCATCCTGGGTTTTGAAGCCTCGTGCTGACATGGCCTCGGAAACGCTTTGTCTTCCTCTTCAGAGTGTAGCTCAGTATAGCGCCATGCCAGTCGGCCACAAAGTGATATTCGAGCGCAAGTACAGGCTGAAGACGGCAGGCCCGCCAGCCGCACAAGCTCCGGGCCATCCCGGCAACCCCCGAACGCTTGCATTTGTCAACGTCGCCCATCCCGAGCAGGTCAAGGATCCGCTCACGCAGCGCAAGATCCGGCGCCATGTCGTGCTGACGTCCAAGCAGCCTCGGAGGCGAGCCTTCGACTCTGTCGACGTTGGCCCTTGCCGAGACGTCGCCCGGCCCCAGCTACAGCTTCCCACCCCGTCCTACTGGGGTGAGGTCAGGATATGCACCCACTTCAACCGCTTGTTCCAAGCCATGGACATGGTATCCAAGGGACTGGTATCCATAGCCGTGAACAACTTAGCCCATAATTCCGGGCCGAGGTTGTACGAGGGCTTGCACGACCTGCAGCGCCAGAACGAGCTGGGGAAGAGAGCACCCCTAGCCGAACTGAAGCAGTATACCGACTCCGTTAGCCTTGTACGAAGCTCCATCCTTTCAACGAGGGAGTACCAGGCTGGTCGCTATGCCATTGTCGGGACTGTTGTCTGTCTGGCATATTTCGAAGTGAGAAGACCATCGTGCCACCCCCTGAGCCGAGTTTCGAGACTAATCACCTTTGTACCAGGTGCGAGCCCGACGTAATTATGCGGGATGGGCGATGCATATGCAAGGGCTGGAGACTATCGTCAAACTCTACGGCGGTGTTGACACACTCGATTCTCATCAAGCAACCCGCCAGGCTTTGTTCCTGTAGGCATTCTTTACACCACGATCTCTTGTTGAGTGGTATCTAATCGCTCCAGCAGCACTGATGTCCTTGGATCACTGGCTTACGACGCCCGTCCACGCTTTGCACAAATACGTGACAGCTCCATGCCATGGAACGGTTCAGCAGGATCATCCTTACATGCTCCCCTCACATCAATAACGAGTGCTGCTTCACGGTCGGCTGACTTCTCATCAGTAGTCATCGACAGCGCTTTGCGATCGATTTCTCAATTAGCCGCCTTGGTCAACAACATACCTGGCAAATACGAGCACGAGATGGCCTTTGATCTTCTCATCCCGGTCTGCAGGATTTCGCATGATCTGCTATCGCTTCCTCGGCGAAATGAAGATATGCTATTGCCTTCGACACCCAAAGTACCGCTCTCTGCCATCGCCGAACTGGTCCGCGTCTCAGCCCTAGCTCTCGTGGCCACGGTGATAAGCACAACCAGCGGAGACGATCTCTATTGCACCGCGTACCGCAGCGGCGCCTGGCAGGACGTTCTACGTCGTACCGAGAGAGAGGACTGGGCCGGGCGGGAGGAGCTAAGGCTATGGGTGCTAGTCGTCCAGTCGACGATGGACTTGGGGCCGGTAAGGGCATGGCTCGTGGACGAGATCATTGACGCGATGGGCTCGTTGTCGCTGAGGACCTGGGACGAACTGGTGTCGTGCCTGCACCAGGTCGGCTGGGTGCGGCATCTGGCCATGCGAGAGATGGAACGCCTCAGGTTGAACATCGAAGCGTGTCTGGTACGCGAGTGGAATAGAATGTAGAGAATTGGCAGATCGGATGTTGAGAGTTGGGTAAATATTTAGCGTTTGGAGTTCATAGGCCAATGTACTCGGTGGAGTCTGGTCGGATACGTTGAATCTTGCTTAAGGATGCTCAATATTGGACTCTGCAACGACGGCTTAAATCTTGTTACAACCAATTCAATTCTGACTAGGAAAAAGGAAACCAGACTTAAAAACAAAGAATGAACCAGATTTCGAGGGCGTTTCTGAATCTCACTGAGAATGACTCCCAAGCAGTGATCATAACCTCTGCAACCTCAACCCATCCTCCTCCGCTAGTTCGTCTTGCGTGTGGTTGCCATGCAATTTCTTGATGTAAGCGTTGAAACGACCCGTGGTCTGAATTATATCCTCCAGGATCTCGAAGTCCAGCCGCTCCTTTTCCCACATGGCGTACTTTCGAGCCGTTGTGATTACGTTGCGTATCTCCCTCCCATTCATTTCGTGGTTCGCAAGTTGCGGGACATGGCTGATCAAGTCGCTAAAGTCAATGTTCTCCTTCAAACTCTGTAGTCGGCGTATAAAGTTCTCCCAGATCTTTATGCGGTGGTGTGTCTCCAGGTTGGGATAGTGAAGAGCCAGTTGAATACGCGACTTGAACGCCTCGTCGAATGTGTCGACGCGGTTGCTCGTAAGGATGAGGATGCCATCGTAGTACTCCAAGGTACGGAGGAAGACCGAGACTAGAGCATTGCGCTGCAGGTCCTCGAGACTCCGCTGTTCCAAGAACACATCGGCTTCGTCTAATAGAACGACACAGCCCCATGTCTTCCCCAAGTGGAGGACGGATTCCAGGTACGTCTCGACCATCTCTGACTCTGTTCCAATATCGCCGCAGGTGACCGGGTAGAGAGGCTTCTCGGCAATTTCGGCGACACTTTCTGCAGTGAGTGTTTTACCCGTTCCTTGACCTCCGTGAAGGAGAAGGATGAGGCCATTCCCCTTGCCATAGATCAAATCAGTCCCTCTCTCAGCCTCGAGATGGTTACTAACCAAAGCTTGGAGAAGTCGTTTTGTCTTTCTCTCTAGCACGAGATTCTCAAAGGCATCCTTGTTCCAGGCGACCTCGGAGATTTTATCAACCTCCAGATCGAGCCACTTTTTCCTCTTGAGGCTGTACCCCTTGATCGTCCGGGGTAGTAGGTAGAGGAATTCCTCGTCGGGAGGTGACTCACTCTTCATACGTTGAGGCCCTAGGTCATCTGAGACCTCCTTTTCCCCCAGTGACTTATCATGAGACTCTCTCTTGTGCAGCTCACGGTACATGCCAAGATCTATCATGAAGCGTTCTTCACCCGAGGAGTCTCGGGTCGGATCCTCGAGGTACGAGACAAAATGTCTGAAACGACACTTCCAGAACATCTCACCTCTACGGCGCAGAGTTTCAGTAGCCTGGTCGCCGGACCTCAAAGGCTTCACATCTAACTCATCGATTTTGAGCTCGGAGGATTGGTCGGAATCGAGTGAAAATTGCAAAATCGTTTTGCGATGAGAGAAGACTCCGTCAAAGTCCCAATGCTCGCAAACGATGGACCAGCAGCTCTTTCTCTTCATCTCCGCCGTTTCTTTCAAGGGACGAGTTGAGTGATCAAGCCAAGACGTGGCGAGATAACCGCAAATATCGTTGCCTTTCCCCTTCAAGAGTAGATCACCAGGCTTGAAAAGATACTCAATGGAAGAACTTGTGATGGTTCCCTTCCCAAGCAGCTTATCAACAGACTCGTACTCATTATTGAGCTCGCACAGGATGTACTCAAGCAGCAGTTGAAGCGAGGCCCTCTCGTTGCTAGGCAGTGTTGCCAAGAATTCAGCTAGAATTTCCCGGCTGTGGAAAATAGCAAGATATGGGGAGCTCAGGCTGATCGAATCCGCAATTACAGTACCATGCTCAACCTTGAAGTTGTTTGAACCGAACTTGCTGAGCTTCTTGAAAGCGGCCACTAGATTGGGCGTTCTTGTTTCGATATGCTCGGACGTGTGCCCGATTGGCGATAGAGAACCCTCTTCATCGTCTGTGACCTCAGGCGCCTTCATAGTCGATGGGTTGTAATGTCGAAACACGACAAACCCAATTTCCGGGCGTCTTTCTAGGTATGCATCAATGCTACGCACGGGCATGTTGCTCTTCAACGCTTTCGACTCGCCATCCCCAAAGACCCACTGAGGGTGATCAAAGTAGTAGGGGCCTTTGCCACCGTCTCCTATGTGATGAATGATTTTCTTCCGGGACGCTGGCTCGAAGGTCAGTTGACTACACCGGACCAAATTAGCCAGATAAGCTTGAAATGCCCCGGGACTCGTTGTTGCGTCCTCGGGAAGCCCTAGAATGTTAGCATCGATCATTCGAGGAACTGCGGCCTCGCTGCTGCCTGGAAGGGAGGAAATTGGGCTTCCCTCATTGGTGATACTTCGAGGACTATGACGGCGTCTTTTTGGATATGAACTAGTTGTTTCTTCTGGGCTCCTTGTTAGCATCATGAGGCGACGTGATACGCCCTCTGCAGAGCTGGATGTGTAGCATTGGTATGACCAACCAGCGAAGAAAACTTGTTCAGTATCGCCAGAATCCCTCGCTTCTAACCTTTCCATTATTTTTCTCTTTCTGAGTTCCTGTTGCATAAGCATTAAGCAACTAGGTGGACTAGGAAAGTCAGGTGGACTAGACCGAAAGACAGAACGCAGCCCGCATCAGTTTTCGCCGTGGGACTTCCAATGAAAACAGACACACAAAGAACCTACAAATTTATATGGGTGTCATTAGTGGTCACGCCTATGGCATTACCGTGCGGCGGTGCCGGCTCTGGGTTGGTGTCGCTTGGTGCCTGAAGCAAGCCAGTATTCTTCCTAAGCTCACGCCGCTCTAATGCAACGAGGTCGCGCCGCTCTGTCTCGAAAGCGCTACCTTTGCTTCGATCATCAGAGATTGTTAGGTGCACAGACTTGGCTTTGGAGCTGGGGAGCGTTTTTGGGACTATATGGTCTGGTGCGTGTCTCGACGTGCGGTCTTGTAGGCGTTGATTCTTGTGGGGTTGGGTAGGCAGAGTCGGAGTATCGCTGTGTTCATCGTCTGTTGTTGCTTGTTCTCCGTCGCTGTCTTCCTCTCCTCCTTCTCCTTCTTCCCCTCCTTCTTCATCAGCTTCTTCTTCCCTATCTTCTCCTATTTCTCCTTCTTTATCATCGCCTAACTTAACTTCAAAGGTGCTGACATCGCCACCAGCACCATGGTCCAAAGTGTCACCGGAACTGAGGGCGGAATTTCGTTGTGCGGAAAGTCTCCCTGGAAAACGTGGCCCGGATTGTTGCCTTGGTCTCTCCTTGGCCGAGAGTCGTGCCTGAGAGGATCCGTTCATTGCGAAAGACCCCATAGAATCTCGTTTGGGTGGTTCCAAGTCTAATAATTGATATTTGTCGGAAATGATATTGGCGGTAGTACATGTAAAATGTAGGTTGTTGTGTCAAAGAGGCCAAGGTAGTGTCTGACCAGAAACGGATTCGAGAAGCATCTGCAAGCAGCATGCAGGGCTGAGCTCGCCTCTCAAAAGGTTCGTTTGTGCGGTCCGAAATTGTGTGTGGCGAGGGGTTGGGCGAGTAACACCGTAGAAGGGGCGGTGTCGAATCTGCCTTACCACCTCCCACGAATAGGACAGTGCCACGAGATCGAGCGACCAACAGAAATCAGTCGTTCCATGACGCAGCCGATGCGTCAGCTAATTACAATTCAACATATTCAGGCCACACACTCAGCGACTACCCCTCAACGGGTGCCGCCGACAACAATCCGAGCAGCCTCTTCCATCAGACGTAGCACCAAGATGTAGAAACACCTCCTATGAACAGGCGATTTGAGCACCAATCCTGTTCCACTGTAGACCTTTTGAGCACATTGTATACGCTCAGGCTGTCACATCATGGAGAAGATTGATGCTTTTCGATCCTTTTACTCCGGACCGGAGAACGTGCACGAGTAAGGATATGTCCAAGTCCCTTCCCACTATCAAGGGAACCGAAATAACAGACTCGATGTGGACAGTAAAGAACTTTTCACCGAAGTTTTCCGGGAGGCAATGCAGGCATTCCAAAGCGAGCTCTCGAAGGACAGCACAAAGGTACAATGGCTGTACAATTCGCGGCTCGATAGCCTCGAAGAGGTGCTCTCAGCCACCGTCAATGCTCAGGCTCAGTATGAATCGCAAAAAGACAAGTCGACCATGCGACGGACGCTCGTGGACTTGTCAAAGAAAATCCATTATTACGGAAAGGTCCTGGATGTCATGGTACAGCATCATCCAGAGTATGTATCTCTGGTGTGGGGTGCCATGAAAGTTTTGTTTGTGGTAAGTTTGTCCCTTTCGTTGCGACTCTCAGCAGGCAGGTTGCCTAATACGACGTACAAAGGGGGTTGTGAATCATCAGAATCTGCTTTCAACCCTTGCGGGTGCTCTCTGCCAGATTGCCGACATTTTGCCACGAGTCGAGTTGAGCATACAGCTCTATTCAACATCTTACATGAAGCAAATCGTGGTGCCCCTCTACACAAGCATCTTGAAGTTCCTCGTGCGTGCCCTCCGCTGGTACCAGGAAAGCAGGACCATGCGAGCCATACACGCCATAACCCGACCAGCCGAGCTCTGCTACAATGATATCATTGCAGAAATATCATCACTGTCGCAAAGACTATCAGAGCTAGCTCTTGTCAGCGGCCTTGCTGAGCAACGAGACCTGCATACTAGATTGCGCCTTATGCATTTGGACATGACGCGACTGAGAGATGTCGTGCTACAGATGAAGGACTCGATGGCCGCCGAGCAGGTTATCAACGCCTCGGCGAGGATTGAGTTTCGCCAACAGTTGACATCAATCCAGGTAACTCAATTTGTCGATATCCTCTCCAAGGCACCACTTCTTGACCCGCTCAAGTCACTCGAGTCATCCGTATTCCTGCGTAAACGGCGTCGACATATATCAGTACCTTATAGCCTCCGTTTCTGGTTCACGACGGAAATGCAGAATTGGAATCAGGGACATGGTTCAGGTTTTGTTATGATTGACGGGACGTGGAAGCTGCGGCATATCGTTCGCGATTTCTGTACTGACTCGATCATGTCGCTGCAAGAAGCGAAAACTCCTGTCATCTGGGCCCTAAAGCCCGCAGACTTCCCGCAACAGGCGGATAGTCAGGTTTGGTCCATCGACATCCTCAAAATCCTCATAGCTCAAGCTATCCGACTCAATTTGACCATCCAAACAGACTCCGAGCTATCCCCACGACTACGAGCTTGCAACACTGCGATGACCTACGAAGAATGGCTACAGATCCTCGCCTCAGTGCTCCAGAACATCCCATA
The DNA here is from genome assembly GCF_004353045.1 of Thyridium curvatum. NCBI lineage: Eukaryota > Fungi > Ascomycota > Sordariomycetes > Thyridiales > Thyridiaceae > Thyridium > Thyridium curvatum. The sequence continues at coordinate 201,915 of NW_022156761.1, read as the reverse complement.
CCTTTACATGTTCATAGATTTGGAACTTGTCTCCCATCCAATGGACGACAGTAAGCGTTCGTGGCCTCGGGCAATCCAGAGAGTGCTCGCCGAGCTTTCGCAGCGGGGCTGTGGTTGTGTCATCAAGGTTGCTCTGATAAGCTACGGATCCCACGTATTTACAACTTCAGCTATCGGCGGAGACGCACCTCCTGTGGTACGCGTTACGGATAATTGTTCTCGGCAGGGCTCGGCGAGATACTCTAAACTAAGAGTTGGAACGCTCGCACGGAGAGCAAGAAAGCAAGAAACCAGACGGGGTGCGAGGAGGACGGAGCTCTAGGGGAGAGATGAGGTCACGAGCTTATTGGGTCAAGGCCAAGGAGCATACTACTGGTTTTATTGATCTCGTGGCGTGGATGCATGCAAGCAGGAGGATCGGAGTTGGTGGTGGTTGAACGGACGGTGGATTAAGTTAGGTACATTATGTATGTAGTTGAGGTTCAGTAGCGCAGCTGGCACCAGCTGCCTCCGCCAAGATCACCCCTCCGGTAAGCCAAGCGGCCAAGCTTATCAATCACTGATAGCGGGGGCTCTGACTCTAATCGGCCTCAAAATTTCCAAAATTTCAACCCCGCCACTCTCTGGCTTTGAAATCGTTATTCAACCCCCTAACAAAACATCCCAGAGGCGCATTTTGTGAGTTTTGCCCAAAATGTCGTCGATGGATGTAGATATGGACGCTCCCGTGTCCATCGCCTCGGGTGGAACCGCTCAGACTGGCGCAACGTGAGTTCTATCCCTCCCTTTCCCATACTTATTGCCGATAAGAAAAGAGATCCTGGACTGACTTGACTTCGTTTCCAGTATTCTCTGTTGCAACTGCTCTGCCCCGATCGATGGCACCACCTCCGCCAACGCCCTCTGCTACGACTGTATCAAGCTCACTGTCGACATCTCCCAAGGCATCCCCCGCGAAGCGAATATCCAGTTCTGCAAAGACTGCGACAGATGGCTCCTGCCGCCCAACAGCTGGGTCGTGGCAGCGCCTGAATCGCGCGAGATGCTTGCCCTGTGCCTGAAGAAGCTGAGGGGCTTGAATAAGGTCCGCGTCATCGACGCCAGCTTCATCTGGACAGAGCCCAACTCAAGACGAGTGCGCGTCAAGCTCACGATCCAGGACTCGGTCGCGGAGGGTGTTGTGCTGCAGCAAAGCTTCGAGGTGGTCTACGTCGTCGGCACCCACCAGTGCCCCGAATGCCAAAAGTCATACACGGCGAACGTGTGGAGGGCGTGTGTCCAGGTCAGACAAAAGGTGCTGCACAAGCGTACCTTTTTGTTCCTGGAGCAGCTGATCATGAAGCACGGTGCGCATCGGGATACCCTCAACATCAAGGAAGCCAAAGACGGCATCGACTTCTACTTCTCGCAAAGGAATCAGGCTGTCAAGTTTGTCGACTTTCTCAAGTCTGTCGTTCCCGTGTTTGTCAAGAACTCCCCAGAACTCATTTCCGAAGACATTCACACGTCGACCAAGTCCATGAAATTTGCCTTCTCGGTGGACATCGTCCCCATCTGCAAAGACGACCTTGTCGCCCTCCCGCTGGAGCTGGCCAAGAGGATAGGAAACATCTCGCCCATCTGCCTGTGCTGGAGAATTGGAACTTCGGTCAACCTGCTGGACCCACAGACTCTCACCAGTGCCGAGATTGCCGCTCCGATATACTGGAGAGAAAAGCATCAGTTCGGTGCTCTGGCAGACATGAAAGAGCTGGTCGAGTTTGTTGTGCTGGATATTGAGCCCACCGGCTACCGAAAGGGCAAGTGGGTGCTCGCCGAAGCCACTGTCGCCAGGGCCTCGGACATGGGCGCCAACGACACCACCTATTTCACCCGCACGCACCTTGGACACATGCTGCAGGTCGGCGACTCGGCCATGGGCTACCTGCTCACTGGGACCAACTTCAACAGCGCCGAGCTCGACGCCATTGAGGAGTCGCACGCCTACGGCTCCACCATCCCCGACGTCGTCCTGGTCAAGAAGCACTGGCCCCGCAAGCAGAAGAACCGCAAGCGCCACTGGCGGCTCAAGCGTATGGCCAAGGACGAGGGCGAGCTGCTTCCCAAGAAGTCTGACCAGGCCCGCATGGATGCCGAGTACGAAACCTTCCTGCGCGACGTCGAGGAGGACGACGAGCTGCGCGCTGCTCTGGCGCTGTACAAGAACACCAACAAGAAGAAGCTGCAACAGCAACAGGGCGGTATGGACGTGGACAGCATGAGCGTGGCGGGCACGGAGATGACGGAGGATGTCGACGGTGATGACGCGCCGCGGGTAGACATGGAAGAGCTGCTGGATGATTTTGACGAGCTTGCGATTGAGGACCAGCAATGAGCCTGTTGCAAAATAGCCTTGCGCTACCAAGGTTCATAATATCTGCTTTTTCAGGCGTTATGGGAATTATATGAGGGTTGATAGACCGGAGCATCATCATTAGGGCGAATAGCATCATCTGAAATCGGAAAAGTTTTGACAGTTATTTGTATTTGACCATCTCTCGTACCATGGCCAGTGCCTTGACCCATTTTCAATAACCAGTTACCCATGTAACTAACTCCAGACAATGAAGGAACACATTAGAAAATCTTACTCAACACCCTCTGCACCTGCTCGGGCTGCTCTATCCTCTCCTTCTTCTTCTTGTCGACCAGGGGTATCTGCTTAAACGTCGTCGTGCGCTCCTCCGCGGCGCCGCCGTCCTTCTCGCTCTTCTTACTCTTCTTGCTCCTCTTCCCAGCAGCCGCGGCGTCGTCCTCGTCGCGGTCCGCGGCCTTGCGCTTCGCCTCGCGCTTGGCGCGCATGCCGTCGAGCACTTTGGCCTGCTCGACGTTGCGCACAAACTCCTTGTTCTCGCGCGTCGTCTTTGCGATCTCGGCGCGCATGCGGCTCGTGCGCTCGGCGTTCTCGGCCGAGATCTGCTCCGTCAGGTGGTGCCACTTGAAGCCCTTGAGGTAGCGCAGCGTCCAGATGTCGTCGCGGTAGTAGCTGCCCTTCTTGCCGCCGATGGTCTGCGCGTTGAGCAGCTCGCAGGCGCGCTTGGCGTCCTTCTTGCGCACGAACTCGACCCAGCCCTCCGTGTATGACTTCTTCTTGTTGCCCCCCGCGCGCACGCGCCGGGCGTGGGCCGCCGGGTCCTCGGGCGAGCAGAAGATGCGGTTGATGGCGCCGTGGGCCTCGAGCAGGGAGCGTAGCTTCTGGGGCTTCATGAAGGGCGGCAGGCGGGAGATGTAGACCACGCCCGACTTGCGGACGGCGGCCTCGCTGGCCACGAGGTTCTTTTTGGAGAGGGGCTTGGAGAGGCCTGGGAGCTCGTGTTGGGACTGGGGCTTGGTCTTTTGTTTTGTGTCTTGTTCTTCTTCTTCTTCCTCCTCCTCCTCTGCCGCGAAGGGTTCTTCGCCGTCCTCTGATTCGTGCGGTTGGCTGGTGCTGATGTCGAGAGACTCTTGGCGGAGCTGGGCGGCTGCGGCGTCGTCGTGGTCTTCTTCATCTTGATCGCTTGCCCTGTCTTCCTCGTCGCTACCGGAGCCGGCATCGCTCAGGGCGTCCTCGTCGTCGCTGGCATCGCTCAGGGCGCCCTCGTCGTCGCTGGCATCGTCGACTTTTCTGCGCTTGGCGGTGCGGCCGCCGCCTTTCCTCAGCTCCTCGGCCTCGGAGTCGTAGCCCTGGCTGCCGTCGTCGTCGCTCTCCTCGGCGTCGAGGAACTGGTTGCGCTTCTCGAGAGGCATCTCTTTTGGGACTGGCGAAATTGACGCTGTCGGTTATGTACAATAGCAAGATGTTGAGGCGCAACCGAATTGTCCCACCAGAAGCCTGTCCCTCTCAGTGCGGTTCTAGCTTGGCGATCCTCAGAAAATTTATTTGGAGGCGGCGCTTATCGATAACACGGCACTTGGGGTCCTTATCTTATCGGTGACGATATCTCTTGGTGGGGCATCACCGGGTCTACACACGATATGGTGGGGGTGCAATTGAAGGTGTGAGTAGATCGTCGTACAAGTTTGCCACAGCTGCTCCTCTCTCAATTGATGCCTATTGTTCTTGATATACCGTGATCCCAACTTGTTCCTGTCCGGCACTCCCACATATCAATCAACACATCCAATAAAGCAATAGAAGACAACAGTCCGAGATGTCGGTCGAGGTCCTCACCACCATCTCCCCCACCACCAACGAGCCCATCCTCACGCGCAATGGCATCTCCGAGGCCGACCTCCAGCTGCTGCCGAAGACCTCGCTAGAGGCCTTCAAGGCGTGGAGGACGACCAAGCTCGCGGACCGGCAGATCATCGTACGCAAGGCCATCGAGAACCTGGAGAAGAACGTCGACGAGCTTGCGCTCGAGCTCACGGTGCAGATGGGCCGGCCGATCGCCTACACCGCCAAGGAGGTCACGACGGCAGTCAAGAGGGCCGAGTACCTGCTCAAGATCAGTGACGAGGTGCTCAAGGACACGGACGGCGAGGCGGAGAAGGGCTTCAAGAGGTTCATCCGCAAGGTTCCCGTCGGGCCGGTCCTTATCATCTTTGCGTGGAACGTACGTTTTGGCCAACCTTGATCAAGCTCAAGAAAATATCACGAAACTTACTGACTGAACGTTTGACAGTACCCCTACCTTATCCTCGTCAACGCGCTGATTCCAGCACTCCTCGCCGGCAACACCGTCATCCTCAAGCCGTCGCCTCAGACCCCGACGGTTGTGGAGCAGGTCGCCAAGGCCTTTGAAGAGGCGGGCCTGCCGAAGGGCGTTCTACAGTACTTCCACTCCGGCTCTCCCACGACAATTGAGTCCATCGTCAGGAACCCCGATATTGCATTGGTATGCTTCACCGGATCCGTTGCTGGTGGATTGGCGGTGCAGAGCGCAGCCTCGGACCGCATCGTCAATGTCGGTCTCGAGCTCGGAGGCAAGGACCCCGCATACATCCGAGACGATGTGGACATCGCATGGGCTGCCGAGGAGATTGTAGACGGTGCTGTCTTCAACTCGGGCCAGAGCTGCTGCTCGATCGAGCGGGTCTACGTCGACGAGAAGATCCACGACAAGTTTGTCGAGGCGGTCCAGAACGTGCTCAAGGCTTACAGGCTGGGCGACCCGTTCGACAAGGCGACGCACGTGGGTCCCGTCATCTCCAAGAGGTCCAAGGAGACGATCGAGGGCCACATCAAGGATGCGCTGAGCAAGGGCGCCAAGGACGCGACGCCGGACAACGAGACGTTCAACACGCCCCCGACTAAGGGCAACTTTGTCAAGCCTACGCTGTTGACGGGCGTCAGCCACGAGATGGCCGTCATGAAGGACGAGACCTTTGGACCGGTCATTCCTGTGATGAAGGTCAAGAACGACGAGGAGGCGGTGCGACTCATGAACGACAGCGAGTTTGGCTTGACGGCGAGCATCTGGACCAAGGACGTGGAGAAGGCCGCGGAGCTAGCGGACGATGTCGAGGCCGGCACCGTCTTTGTCAACAGATGCGACTACCCGAGTCCGGTAAGGCTTCCCTTTCTTGTCGTTTCCTTTCCCATATGGGAAATGTCCCTTTTCTTATCGAATTGTGCTGTAATTTCTGGGAGATGACGATACGCCAGAGTCTTTGCTAACGCGCATTCCAACGGGCAGGATCTCGCGTGGACGGGGTGGAAGAACTCGGGCAAGGGGCAGACCCTGAGCAGGTTTGGCTTTGACCAGTTCGTCAAGCTCAAGAGCTACCACCTGAAGGACTACCCCAAATAGAGCGGAAAGAGAAAGTCCACTCGAGGAGTGGTGCCGTGGCGTTGTTCTGGATCTGCGCCCTGTGGTTTGGGCTGGGGACGCGACGCCTTTTTTTTGGTAGTGGGGGGTTCTTGGGGCGATCTGGTTCGCGGCGGATGAAGCAAGGGAGTCCAGTCCTTTATGGTGGTGCCACGCAATTAGACTCCGGTAGACACGACAGCCCGAATTCACACTTTTGCACGCGAGATACTTTCCTGAATTGCCCTGTCCACCTGAATGGCATACCTGGAGATCTCATGTGGCTTAATCCCTCCGAAACGCGGGTAAAGGCTGACTGTCACGTAGCAGCGCTGGGAGGAGGAGTAGCAGAAAACCCTCATCACGGTCAACCGTTGGTGCTAACCTCTCCGCCCTTGACAGACGTGCAGCGTGTGAGATTACTTGCCGTATTTGTAGATGTTTTCACGCTCTTGTTTCCTCTCCTTTTCCTCTTTGGGAACCACAGGGAATGGCGGCCAACCCGTCTTGGACGTAACGGTTTTATTTCCTGCCCATCCCGGGCGCGTCATGCGGCCGTCCAAGTGAACTCTGTACAGCTTACGGGCGCGGCTATTGAGCAGGGTAATGCCTCGGAGATTCCTCTGCAAATTATGGTCCCTTGGCCAGCAAGCCATCCAGCCAGCCAGAGCAGTGCGCTGCGTGCAAAGGGGTGAAGAGGGGGCGGGAATAGGTATGAGTATGGCCCGGCATTCCAGCTCTGCCTCACCAACGCACCGCCCATTCCAGTCGCTGCTCTGACCGCGCTCTCGCTCCCGGGATCCACCCGGCGACGACCCGCCGCCCCCTGTGTCCGCTGCCCGGCCTCTTTGGGCACCAGAGCTCGACCTCTCTGCCCGACCACTCACCACTGTTCACCACTGGTTCGCCGCCGCACTCTTCCATTCTGGCCACATTCCAGAGCACCTCCGTGGAAACGGACCGGTGCGTCTCACCTGCCTGGGGCCCTTGCCAAAAGGGAAGGCCGCTCGTTAGGTAGTGGCAGCCTCGCACATGGCTTTCTGTGCTTTTCCATCCCTGCGGGATTGATTGACTGTGCCCTCTGCACTTTTTTGTACGGGATGCTTTGTCGTTTCGTATTGGATATCGGCCTCAGCATGCCAGCTTACGTCTTGCGTATGACACCCGGGCAGCGGAACGAGAGAGGTCTCATACATATTGTGCCGGTTCCTCTTCCCATCTTCCCTCGTAGCTAGGTTTGTGACGTGCACGACCGAGCAACCGACTTGCCAGGACTTGACTTGGCTTGACAGGACAGCCCATTCTTTACTCCACCCGACTGAGGAAGCGTGGGTGATACCCTTGATCGTCCCTCGTTTTCCGTTTCCCCATCTAGGATTGAAGCCCATTCCAGTCGTCGCCCTACCACCCCGAACCCTCCTTCGGTGAGCCGGTAGATGGAATAAAGGGAAGCCCGCTGCCCCGTCTTTATTCCTTCCGTTCTCCTTCTTGCCCGGCATACATACCTATCCACACGTACACCGCGCTGTGTGTTAGTTAGCTGCCGCCGCTGCCGCTTGCTGCTTTTGTTGCTGCTGTTCTGTATGTGCATCAAAGGGAGCTGAGGGGACTCGGAGGAACAAAGAGCGTAGGACCACACCTGCGCTGCTCTTTCTTCGACCACCTGCCCTCGTCGCATTCTTTTCTTTCTTTAAACCGCCCCAATCCTCTTTCTTTCGTTATCTACTTCTTTTTTTTTTCTTCTTCTTCCTACCCGTACAACCCCGCTGTTGTCGCGCTGGGTCTTTGTTTTTTTCAGAGTTGGGCCAATTTGCAACACGTCGGGCACGAGATTCAGTCCCAGCACTGGCACCAGGGCAACCCACGACCAACTTGTCGTCTGAAGTCTGAACAATAGACCTGGCAGAGCATTGACGCGTCTTCGCCCTCCGTCTATTGACATTCTTTTGAATTTATTGCTCGCCGCCGACGAAGAGCATTTCGCCCAGCATAAATCCCGCCAACCTCGACACAACAGGTCTGGGATCTGACAACACCAAGACCAACTCCAACACCAAAACCCAACTTACACGCGCTTCGCTCGCTCACCCACAGCCAGCATCACCACTTCGATACCCCAAAGCACCATCAGAGCTCGATATTTCTCGCTCTGATCAACTCGCTTTTTTCGCCTTTTCAGCAATTTCGTGATACCCCCCTTTTTATTTCGATTTTCTCCTCCCTTCAGACTCGCCCAACATGCACTGCCTCAACGTCATGGCCTACGCCCACCGCCTGCAGGACTTCTGCCGCATCCGCCGCAAGAAGAAGCAGGGCCTCAAGATTGTAAGCATTTTTTTTTTCTCATTCACATTCATACATGCATAAATTCAGACAGCCAAGCTAACCAAAGACCTACTACCAACACAGTCCGCGCCCTTCAACTTCAAGAAGGAAGAGTCCATCCTGCCCGGCATCTCGGATGATGAGTACGTTCATGACCCTTGACTTCTACCACTTATACCCCCAAGACTAACTTGTAAAAAAAAAAAATAGAATCTCCATCCTCCGCGAGAAGGCCGCCGCGTCCCGCATCGGCATCGCCGACTTCCGCGTCGGAGGCGGAGGCGCCCTGCACCACTCGCACACCTACTCGCACTACCATCACACTACCACGGGCCCGCACAGCTACAACCACCACCAGCGCCGGCCCATGCCCTCGGCCCTGTCCGCCCGCCGCGGCGGCTCCCTGTGCCTCAACCCCGTCGACCCCTCCGCCCTGCCCATGGGCCGCACGAGCCCCAACGTCGGCCTCGGCCTCGGCATGGACCTGGGCCTGTCGCACCACCACCAGCAGCAGCAGCAGCAGCAGCTGGACGGCGGCAGCGACTACTCTTCGCCCGTGTCGTCGACGACCAAGATCTGCCGCTGCGGCGGTGTGGCCGCCTCGGAGCGCAGCGTCAGCCCGCAGGGTAGCTTCCTCGGTCTGGAGAAGGAGATGAGTCTCTGAGCGAGGGTCGCATGTGAGAACACGTGTGTCTGTTGTTCGTTTCTTATCGGCTCTGGGGACGGGACTCTTCAGAGGGGTCTGAAGCTTTTACTTGTACACACTTTTTGGGATTGGTTGTGTGCCGGTGAGGATGGTTCTTTTTGTCTTTTGTGTCTGTGTGGGAAAGGGAGGGAAAATACCCCATGGGATATCATTGTGGCTTTCTGCGAAAAGGAAGCTGGTTGACGAGTGATTTGGCAGGAAGGGGTGGCTTACACTCTCTGCTCTACGGCGATCAACTCACGGTATCCTCTCGGGCAACGGCGTTACAGGAGGAGCGGCTACTTGTCTTTGTGCAGGCATAAGGACGAAACGGATGGATGGACAAGGGGAAATGGGAAGGATTCAGGGTGCCATCCGGTCTAATACACGACACACTTTTACTCGACCAGGCAGGGCACTTGAAAGAGCGGGAAGACTGATACCACTACGGAAATAAACACAAACATCACAAGGCATTAGATTGACCAGAAGAAGGGGAAAACTTAATCCAGAAAAAAGAGAGCGTAGGACTTTTGTGTTTTGCCTTTCGATACTTCTCATAGCATTAGATCAAACGGAAAAAATGCCCAGTAGAACAAGATTTCTTCATCAAAGAAACAGACCCAGATGGTGCCACGCGTGATCACCAAAGACAAAAAAGGGGGAAACAGCATGCCCAAATAATCACCGCAGCCACCCCTCGTATATCCCCAACTCCTCCCTCCTCGCCCCCTCCAGCTGGCCACGCACCTCGAGCAACTTGACCCTGGCCCCTTTCTCCTTGCTCCACCCCTCGAGGAACGCCTTGAGCCTCGCAGCCGTCTCCTCGTCGTCCCGGACCAGCAGCGCCAAAGCATCAAACCCGCCCGCTCCGGGGACGACGCCGCCGTACACGCCCTCAACCCGGTCGGCCAGCGCGTCGAGCAACTCCGTCTGCGAGGGCGGCTCGATGGGCACGCCGCTGGCCTCGCCCATGCGGCGGGTCAGCGCGCGCACCGCGTCCAGCGCCCCGCGGATGTCTCCGGTCCCGTTGCCCCCGTCGCCGCGCAGCACGGCCGCGAGCTCCTCGTTGCGCGCCTGCAGCTCGTCCCACAGCGCCGTGGCGGCGGCGCCCTCGCGCGCCCGCCACGCGAGCACCTGCTTCACCATGCCCGGCGTCTCGGAGCCGCACGTCACGTCGCACATGCGTAGCGCCACGCCGGCCGGCAGGCCCACGCCCGCGGTCGCCGTCTCGGTGTCCCAGGTCACCGACTTGCCGTCGACGACGCCGACCAGCGCCGAGGCGAACCCCGGCGCTCCGGGCTCGGGCAGGCCCGACAGGATGGAAGGGGAGAAGCGGCGGTACTTGAAGGAGCCGTAGACGGCGGCCGCGACGTCGAAGCCCGACCCCACCTTGCCCTGGGCGGCGCAGTGCGCGGCCTGCGCGAGGTTGTGCAGCGTGGCTTTGCCTGCCGGCGTGGAGAGGTCGAACTGGCTCGGCGCGAGGTAGTGCGCCAGCAGAGCGGCCGTGAGGGAGGTGACCAGCGCGGCCGAGGAGCCGAGGCCGGTCTTGTTGGCCTTGCGGAGGGTGGTGGGGAAGCGGGCGAAGCGGCCGCTGCCGGTGGTGCTGCCAGCGCCGCCACCGGTGACGGTGGAGGACGAGGAAGAGGTGGAGGACGAGCCGGAGGACTGGGAGTAGTAGTCGTTGTCGGCGAGGATGGCGAGGCGGGCCGACTTGATGCTGTGGGCCGGGTGCTGGTGGGAGGTGCGGGAGATGTAGGTCAGGGCGTAGGCGAGGGCCGTCTCGACGAAGGGGTTGGGCGAGAAGGTCGAGCCGCTGGTGTGAGTGAGGGCGGTCAGTCTTGGGAGGGGCTGTGGGAAACGGGATTGGGGCATTCGGGTCTTGGGGAGTGGGAAGCAAGCAAGAGACATGAGATGGATGGATGGTGTGAGATCTCGCAGGAGAACACAACAAAAAACACACTTACATCTGGAGCTGTGTGACCGAGATGCCCCCGTCCTCGTCAGCAAGGTGGTACCCGTACCGCCACTGGGCCTCGAGGAACTGGGGGCTCTCGACGACGATCTCGGTGAGCTGGACGCCGGGGCTGGTGGTGATCTCCTGGGCGATGACGTTGATGCGGGCGCTCAGGCCGTAGACGAGGCCGGTGTAGGCGCGGTCGAGGACGAGGTAGCCGCCGGTGAAGAGGACCTTGCCCGGCGCCGAGATGGCGGTGGTGGGGTTGGGGCCGGCCATTGCTTGCTCGCTGTCTCCTGATCCTGTCGATCCGTCGATCCAGCCGTGCGGGGTGGGTAAGGCTTGTATCTGCCGGGTTCCGCGCGGGAGCAAGGAGGAGGTGGGTGGTGTGCCGGAGAAGCAGCTGATTGTTCTTCTTCCCAAATGAGGGCAATGGCACAGCAAAGGAGGGGAGGGTTGGAACGCGGGTGAGGAGACGACAGGACGGGCGTCTGTATCCCGCACAGCCCGAGCGACAGCAGCAAACAGAAAAGCTTGGCTGTGAACCCGGCGTCCAAAATGAAGGGCGAGACACGGTTTGATGCTTCAATGACGTGCAAAACCGCGAAGCTATGCCCCTCGAAGCTACCCCTCCACTCCACTCACAGAGGCCTGGAGGCCTGGAGCTCAATCCGTGACGAAAACCTCCAGGCCGTTTTGGGGATGTTAGGTCCACCCTAAGGTACTTCTAATATTAGATTTGCACACCCCGACCAGCTAAGCTCAAATAAGAATAGCATTCTTCCAGCATCTAAGCCGCTGTTGCCCTTGCATCTCGGCCCTCTGTCTGGCTCTTTTTCAGAACCAAAGGGCTCACCAGTTTCGGCTTCTCAATCGAATCATCGCCATTCAATTCCGCCTCTCCTGGCTCAGGAAACACGTCGAGCACCTCGGTGAGTTGCCAAGGTGAGCCTCGCGGCCCAGTTCAGCCTGCTTGTCACGATGGACACTTTGCCATCTTCGGCTCGCGTGCCTCAGCAGCAAGGTGTTGGTGTTCGAGGCACTTGGAAGGTGTTGTCAGTGTATGTGTGTCTTACCCAGGGTCAATCCTTTTGGCATCATCCGCTCGCTGTTTTAAGTTGCAGGGCGTGATGATGTGATGATACTTTTGAGAGATTCATTGACGGGAGGCTCTGAGGTGTCGGAGAAAACAACAGCGGTTTTCAGCAATGTACATACCTGAGTGAGTGAGGTACATGTGCGATTCGGCATAGCTACAGAAGACTAACACCAAGATTCCCAACGAGCATGGCCAATACCAGGCTTGAGAGGAAGTGCCGACTGGCAGCAGGGGTCCTGTGCATCCCTGCTAGAAAGAAATCTGTGGGGAAGCACATGGATGGATGCCTACCGCCTCTTCAACGATACTCCTTCAATAGTACTGGTCCGAACAAACCTGACCCCACGGCATATATCCCTCATAGGCCCTGGCTTTTGTGACGTGTCTAGCAAGCGGCAGTCCTCTCTCACTGCTACTTCTTGATGACCATATGCCCCTCCGCGGGCCCATGTTCCGAGCTTGCCCTCCAAGTCTCGCCGAGTCTTCCACGCGTGGCGCGCGCACATCACCATAGTAACTCGTTGGTGATGATCATTCCGGCCGTGCTACATCAAAGGGCGAGTCACGAGCAAGCCTCCAACGCCGAGTTTGGGCCCTCGTCTACAGCAGTCGGCCTGGCCACCGTCGCTGTGGTCCTTGTATTCGTCTCGCCCTTCATCCTCTCCAAGACACCACTCAGGCGATGCTTTGTACGTCGACAACAGGGAGAGGCCCCTAGGCAGAGGGTCTGCCTGACACCCAACGCCGTGGGCTTGATTCCTGTCGTCAAGTACAGAGCGTCAAGGGTTAAGAAAGGAACTCCGTCGTACGGCTCTCCTCTGCCGCTAGGCGAGTCTCATACCTGTGCCATCTGCACCGAGAACTTCCTAGACGAGGCCAGCATCCGCCCGCTGCCGTGCGGCCACGATTTTCACACGAGCTGCATCGACCCGTGGCTGCTCCAGCAGTCTGTCACCTGTCCTCTCTGGTAAGCGCTCCGCTGCGGCTAATCTCTGCGCTGCTGTTGTCACACTCACTCTGTTTTGCGTCGACAACTTACACTGCGACAGCCGCCTCGACGTTGCCTCCGGCATCACTTCCGCCCCGGCTGCACCGCCTTCACGCCCCCGCCAAGCCGTCTTCCTCGAGTCACGCGCGCATGCATCCCAGCGCCGCAGCCCCAGAGTTAAGTGTCCACTCGTAACCGTACAAATATCCATCCTAACGCAGACCACAGTCGACTCGAGAGCTGCCCTTGCTAGCGAACTACCCCAGCGTTCAGTCGCGAGGCCCCGGGACAGCCCTGGTGCTGCGTCCCGTTCCAGCCTGCTATCTTCCGTCCGCCGCTGGCGATCCGGCGCGGGTCAGACCGGGATCAGGGTTAGAACCCGTAGCGGAGTGACTCCAACTATGCCATGGGGTAGATTGAGGATACAGGAGGAGGCTGGTCAAGGGCACAGGTGTCTACATGGAGATTTCATTATGAAGGACCAGTTGGGGGGAATGAAAAGTAATGTCATGGTCGCGTGTGTCACTGTCCTTTTCACATATTCGATGTTCTTGCACCGACATAGCCTTACAATGAATGCTATTGGATCTTCGCGCCACATAAGCAGGGATGCCCCTAACCTTGAGAAGTCAGGTTCACCATCAATAAGACTAAGGCCCGCCATTGCGGCTCTGTGATACAAGCCCCAGATCAAGGGAGATGAGATGGTCGAGAACATTGCAAGATCCGGTCGTAAGGGCCCAAAGCCAACCCGAGAATTAAGAGCCTCAACGCTAGTCAGGGCCCAGAAGTCCTCTGTAAGTGGCACCGCGGCTAGAAAAGGTATTCCGGCTCACAGGCTAGCAATGAATGCCTGCTCTGTAGAGTTCTATTAGGTGGTATCTGACCTGCTGCACCTGAAAGAGAAGAAACAGAGCTAATTTGGGCTTCAGGCCCATACCGAATTCGAGCACATAGCCGATCGTCTCACCGTCTCACCGTCTCGAGGTGGTGTTGTTTCCCAACCTGGAAGCTATTTCTAGGTTGCTTGAGGCATTTTTCTCTTTGGTGGAGAGCCTCTCACCCGCAATCTTAAGCGGGAGGCTATGCGCATAGAGCTATACCATCTTCTGACACCCCCAGAATTCTCCTCAAATCTGGTCTCGACTTCTTATCAAACTCCATCCCCCAGACCGCGTGTGATGATCCAATGAGGGATTTATCACATGTCGGGGCACGTTGCCGGACGAGTTGAGCCTATCCGTCTGAGTGCTGCAATATCCCTCACGGAGAACATCGCCAGCAAAGGCAGGCAGACAGGAAAGATTAGCTAAATCTTGAAAGTAATTGGATATGCTCATGGAAATTCCCTGTCGTGACTCTTATCGACTTGGTTTGTGGCGTCCACGTGTGTTGATGGACTGTCACCCCTATGTAGCATGAGCTCGCGATGCAGCTTAAGATGGAGCGTTCCCCCTTGCCTTGCCAGGTAGTTTATGCACTCAGCTCTATCGACGCGTTTCTTGCCCTGAAGTCTGCCGGTCCCTTGCTGATACTACCTCGATCTGCACGGCAAATTGAGTGATCTCCGCCTACCGTCACCGCCTCCCCCGTCGTAGAACCGCAACCCAATCCAGTTGGACCTTTCTCTTACGTACAGCAGGTTGCAACAGTCACGATGTCCGGAACTAGTGCAGAGGGCCAAAGTGCCGCCCAGTCTGAGGGCGGTGGCGACGCAAGCACAGATGCGGCTATGGCGGATATGACTGACCAAGAAAAGGCCATGGCCATTGCCGAGCAGGATCTGCATCAGTCACGCAAGCAGGTTAGTTCTCCAACCTGTCGGGACACGACAGATAAAAACTAACGCGTGTCACAGTCCTACAGCGGTACTGTGCTCGTGTGGCTGGCCTTCCAGGCGACGGGCGTCATCTACGGCGACATTGGCACCTCGCCCCTGTATGTCTTCTCGTCTACCTTCTCGTCTCAGCCTTCCTGGGAGGACCTCGTCGGCGCCCTGTCCATCATCATCTGGGCGCTCACCCTGATCGTCACCGTCAAATATTGCCTCATCGTCTTGCGCGCCGACGACGACGGCCAGGGAGGCACCTTTGCTCTATATAGCCTGCTGTCGAGGTACACCAACATCACGCGCCGTGATCCCAAGATCGCGGCAGCTGTACATCTCCAGAGATACCGCACCAATGACCTCAAAGCTGGTGGCAGAGGCCTTCGTGCCTTCCTCGAGAGGTCCAAGTTCTCGCAGTTCATGCTCCAGTTCATCGGTGTCTTGGGCGTGTCCATGGTGATGGCCGACGGTGTGCTTACACCAGCCCAGTCCGTGTTGGGTGCTATCCAAGGCATCCGTGTCGCCAACCCGGACCTTGGGACGTCTGCCATCGTCGGTATCACATGCGCCATCTTGGTGGCTCTATTTCTAATCCAACCCTTTGGGACCTCGAAGCTCGGGACTACTTTCGCCCCCATCGTCACCGTCTGGCTTCTTTTCAACCTCTGCTCTGGTATTTACAACCTGGCTGTCCACGACTACACGGTCCTCAAGGCCTTCAGCCCGCACTACGCCTTTGCCTACCTAATCCGCAACGGTCACGATGGCTGGAAGTCACTCGGCGGCCTGCTCCTGGCGTTCACCGGCGTCGAGGCCCTGTTCGCAGACCTCGGTGCCTTCAGCAAGGGCGCGGTGAACATCTCTTGGATCTGCCTGGCCTATCCGTGCCTGCTATTCGCGTACATTGGCCAGTCCGCGTACATCTCTGGAGACGCGGCCGGGATCGCCATCACCAATCCCTTTTTCTACACCGTCCCTCCGGGGACTTTCTACTTCAGCATCGTCATTGCCGTACTCGCGGCTGTTGTCGCGTCCCAGGCCATGATCACGTCGACCTTCCAGCTGTTGACTCAGATTATGAGGCTCTCCTACTTCCCTCACATCAAGGTCGTCCATACCAGCAAGACGTTCCACGAGCAAGTATACATGCCCATGGCCAACTGGCTCCTGATGATTGGCACGGTCATTGTCACAGCCGTTTACAACAACGTGAGTGTGCCTATCCTTCCTCCCGACTAGCAACCTGGGGCTAATACCTCTTGCAGACCACCTCTCTTGGCAACGCTTACGGCGTGTGCGTCATCACTGTCACTTTCAGTCAGTTCCTGCGACTTCTTGTCGTGTAGCCTCAAAAACTGACTTGGCCTCCTCTAGTCACCACCTGCATGGTCGCCCTGGTAGCCATCCTTGTCTGGCGTCTTCCTGCATACATCGTGGTTCCAATTTGGGCCGTATTTGCCGCCCTCGACGGGGCCTTCCTCTCGGCCGTCTACGAGAAAGTTCCCGACGGCGCCTGGTTCACCCTCCTGCTGGCCTTCATCCTGTCCCTTATCTTCACCCTCTGGCGCTTCGGCAAGGAATGCCAGTGGAAGGCCGAGTCGAAGGACCAGCTGTCCGTGCCGGCCTTGCGGGACGCCTTCACCACCGTCCCGTCAAGCGACAAGTCGCCCGCGGTTCTCAGCTCCACGACCGGCGGCGGCCTGCCCCTCTCGACAGTGCCCGGCGTGGGCATCTTCTTCGACAAGTCCGGCAACCCGGCCAGGCTGCCGCCGTCCTTCACGCAGTTCGTGCTCAAGTTCGCCGCCCGCCCCGCCGTCATCGTCCTCTTCAACATGCGGCCCATGTCGGTGCCCTCCATCCCCGCCGCCGAGCGCTACGTCGTCACCCGCGTGACCGGCCTGGACGGGTGCTACAGCGTCACCCTGCGCCACGGCTACACCGACAATGTGCTGTACCCGGGCCTGGCGCGCGACATCCTCTCCCAGATAGAGCTCGCGGTGTCCAAGGGCGCCTCCCGCCGCCCGCTGGCCGCCGCCGCCGCCGACGCCGACGCCGAGCTGGAGGCCCTCCGGTCCGCGTACGGGTCGCAGATGGTATACGTCCTGGGCAAGGGCGCGCTGAAGATCCGGGGCCCGGCTGCCGGTTCGCGGTCGCCCTGGGCCTACGTCAGGCCTGCGCTGTTGGGCATGTTCCTCTGGATCCGGGAGAACTCGCGCACCAAGCTTGCTGATCTTGACATCGACGCTGACAAGGTAGTCGAAGTTGGCTTCATCAAGGAGATCTGAGACTGGAGGGAGGGTCCGGGGCAGAAGGTGCAGATAGCTGAGAACTTGGACTCCTTGAAAGCTCACGCTTATGGCGTCTCATTCGTAATACTACTTCATCTAATGCCTAATGCCAGAGCAGGACTATCTTGAGAAGATCCTGTATGCCATGAGCGAGAATTACTTGTGCGCACAAGCCTTACAAACACACATATCATGATGCATTGTGCCCGATCACCCCGACTGGACCGGCGGGACTAGGATGCGGACGGCGGGTGAGTCCGAGTTGATGATTGTTCCGCGTCAGGGAGTTGCAAGACATGCGTGTTTCTCCGCCTCTTCTTCCACCCTTCTCCAGCGAGGCATGGAATGCCGTCGCCCGGGCCGTGGATAGGGGGAATTCCCATGGATGGCGTGCGTCTGCCGGACTCCCGTCCAACGTCCCCGTGGGGCTACGGGAGCGGGGTCCCTGGCATGCCAGAAGATATATGCACCCCAACCCAGTGGCATGACGATCATCTCACCCCAGGCTACGAGAGGTCTGTCTTGGCACAAGTGGGTCAGATCTTCGTGGAGAAGGCTTGGAGGTGCGCCATTCCGTCATTAAATCCGTTCAATTAACTGATGCCGTGGCACTGGACAAGAGAAATGCAGTCAAGAAGGCGGGTGCCAAAGCCCTGCAACAGCAGCAGCAATACCTAATAAACGTGAACTATACGAGATGGCGAACAGATTTAGACAAGATCGATACCAAGTAGATGAACACCGGTCCAAAGCCTCTTCCCTGTATCATCGTAATACTGATGACTATTTCTTCTTCGGAACCGTCTTCTTGACCTTGGGCGCCTCCTCGGCCTCCTCAGCAGTCTTCTTGAGCTTCTTGGCCACTTTAGGTTTGGCCGACTCGTCTTTGTTGTCCTGTGTGCCAGCGGCAGTGATCTTCTTCTTGGGCTTGACGGTCTTGTCTGAATTGCCTGCTGGCTTCCCTGCGCCCGTCTTTTTCTTTGGTGCCTTGGCGGGTTCGGCAGCCTCGTCTCCAGACTCTGCGGTGGCCTTCTTGACTGGCTTCTTTGTCGTCGGCTTCTTCGGCTTCTTGGTGGCCTCATGTTTCGGGGCATTGCCGATGGTATCGACGTCGCTGGCATCCTCCTCAGAATCATCACTGTGGATGACTGGCTCCCAGGGCGGCAGGACTCCGGTCCTCCCAGAGGCCGGTGGCTTGATCTTGCCAGAAGCAGAACCCTTTGCCTTTGTATCCTTCTTCAAGCTTGAGGTACTGCCACTGAGAGCGGCACTCTTGGACCGGACGTCGAGCTTAGTGCTATAGTTGTGCATTGTTAGCTTTCTGTCGCACAGTTATCTTGAGGATCAGAAATGACTTACCCGGATTTCGGCTTCGTACTTTTGCTGATCGTTGATGTCAATTGACGTGCAGGCTTTTGGTCATAGTTAGGACGTGTCTTACCCCTTGCTCGGCTTGCTTTCTTCTTGCTCTTCCTCGTCTGCTTCGCTCTCACCACTCTCTTCCTCCTGCTCCTCAGCGCCATCCTCCTCTGCATTATCGTCTTCTTCTTCGTCCTCTCCATCCTCGTATTCATCTTCATTTTCATCACCTTCTACTTCCTCTTCCTCGTCCTCGGTCTCCTCGTATTCCTCGTCCTCGTCACTCTCATCAAATTCTTCTTCCTCATCTTCCTCTTCTGTTAACTCCTCTTCGTCTAACTCCTCAACCTCGCCGTCTTCCTCATCTCCATCCTCGTCCTCATCCTCGTCCTCTTCTTCAACCTCCTCATCATCTTCGGCATCTTCCTCCTCGATATCCTCTACCTGAGCCTTCTTTGTAGCGGACTTGGCTGGAGTCTCATCGTGCTGCGGCTTCCTGGAGGACGTAGCCTGGGCAGCTGGTCTTTTCGATGTGGCACCCATTGTGGAATGTCTGAGATTACGACGCCCTGGTGAATGCTGCTGTCAGGTGTGAAGCATGCGAAAATTGA
The DNA here is from genome assembly GCF_004353045.1 of Thyridium curvatum. Lineage (NCBI taxonomy): Eukaryota > Fungi > Ascomycota > Sordariomycetes > Thyridiales > Thyridiaceae > Thyridium > Thyridium curvatum. The sequence goes on along the minus strand of NW_022156761.1, from coordinate 183,007 downwards.
ACGACTTGCTAGAAGTAAATTCTAAGGGCACAACTTTTGTACAGTTGAAATACCTAAGTTGTCAAGCTGATAAGGTATTATATGACTGAGTTCTGAAATATACGAGTCCACGACAGGAATAAAAAACATAAAAGACACCATTCTCAGAGAAGGACAAAATCCTACCAGTTTCTAACTATAGCTCAGACACGCCCATCTGCAGTCAGGGGCTGAATGTGTAATCAACATTCTAGTCGTTAAGTCAGTAGCTGAGTTGGTGGAGGATAGGATCTGACACACTGGACGCAAGGCACTAGGCTAAGCGCGCATCCAACAAGTCAGATAGCCGTCTTGCCATGAGCGTATCAGAGAGCCGGGAGCACCCTGCGTCAGCAGCCGTGGCTTATTAAGGGACGAGGCAGTGTTCTACTCTCTTGCAGCCTCGCCACATAGACGAGTCATAGCCTATCTAACGCGTATGAAACGGGTGCCTTTCTTGTGACAAGTCACTTAGTCAAAAGGTTGAAGGTCATCGCTCTAAATAGTGATAGGGAAGCACTGCGGTCAAGTTCGTTGAAGAAGGCCCGAAATTGAGGTCAGCGTCTCATCCTCTGACAGCCAATCCTAGAACTCAGCCCATCAATTCATCTTTAGGCACCTAGCCGCCTGCCGCTGGAATAGAAACCCTGGCCTGGGTTGCACCCCTGTATGTACAGCACATGATAGCAAGAATAGTATCAATACATCCGATGAATTATGCTGGCGCTGATTAATGAGTCAATCTCAGCTGAAGGCCAAGTATCTGGGCATTGGTGTTTGATGGAAGAAGATAATATGACTCTGATGAAATCTAATGCGTATATAACTTCTGATTCGGTATATGCACTACATTCCCATTTCACATCGGCGGTTCCTGGAAGGTCTATATAACAACAAAAATCAAGTCATCCCCCAATTTGCTACTATACACTCACCGCATCAAGTCCGACCAGCCGAAAAAGGAGAAAAGAAGCCATGTCTACGCCGAAGAAGAAAGTCCCCGCCAAGCCCTTCGACCGCAACGACCCAGAGGACGTCCGGTTCATCAAGGACAACCCGCCGAGGCTCACCGTCAAGCGCTGCGAGGCCGTCCGGGCTTGCTTCGCCAAGAAGGTCAGCGGCCGGCCCCTCGCGTCGGCGGGCGGCCGCGCGACGGGAGAGAGGGAGAAGCTGGTCAAGTTCGGCCCGCGGTCGGGCGCGCACGACGCGCAGTGGATGGCGCTCAAGGTGCGCGTCGACGTCACGCGCCGGCGGCACCTCAAGGACCGGATCGGCCTCGTGCAGAACGTGCTCGCGTCGAGGCGCGTGGCCACGTACGCCGGCGCCCCGGGTACGGGCGTCACGGAGGTGCCGCTCCCCGTGCTGGACGGGGCCGAGAACGAGGCGCCCTTCTACGGCATGGGGGCGCGGTTCGACACGGGCGCCGCGGCGCGGGGCGCGGCCAGGGCGGCCGACGACGTGTACATCCAGGACGGGCCGACGCACACCGTGCCCGTGCTGGGGTACGTCAGGCAGGGGGCGGGCAAGTACGCGACGGTGGACCTCGAGAGGGTCGAGGTCCGGGAGGAGTTTGGCATATGGCTGTACAACGCGACCAAGAAGATCACGTACCGGCACTGGACGTGGGGCTACTCTTACGTCTGGGAGGCCGCGAGGGACGAGCAGGGCGACTGGAGCTTCACGAGGAAGGAGTTCTCGGCTACGCCTCCGACGCTGCAGGACGAGAACCCTACTCGGGGGCCGGTCAGGAAGAAGCTGCCAGTCGCTGTGGAGGCGAACAGGGACAGGTGGACCGGAAAGCTGGTTCCCAATCCGTACATTGACAAGCGGGACGAGGGCGAGGCGCCGCCGGACGAGCCGCAGTCGGACGACGAGACGGAGCCCTTCTCGCCGGTGGACGTTGCGGAGGACCCGGAGCAGGTGGACGGGGAGGATGGCGATTCTGAGGATGAGTGGTAGGAGGATGAAGCAATGTGATACATTTCGGTGATACAGCGTCTTTTTGTCTATACATCTTCAAGGGATGAAGTGCAAGTGGTCTTCCAAGCGCCGTATAAGCTACATAGCACACTTGTTTTGCCGTGGCCGGCAAGATCAAGTCCGGGATCGGAACGAGCGTCCAGAATCCAACCTGGTAAGAGAGTGCAGCATTGCGCTACCTGTCCGATTTCCACAAGCTACCTCCGAGGAGGCCTCGGTGTTTTGGTCGTGGCTCCCGGGAACCGCGTGCAACCAGCCGGCCAATGCCGTGCCCGGGACGGAGATAGCAGTGGTCTGTGGGGCTGCCAGTCCATTTGATTCGCCGTGTGCTCGGTGTGTAGACGAATTTGCCGCACCGGAGAAAGGGGCTAAGAAGAAAACGCTCCCTAGAACAATTCCATGGCTCCCTTTTTGCGGGGACGATGGACGTAATCGATTTGTCGTTCGTGGATCAGTCTCAACCTACCTAGCTTGTAGTTGGCTAGCCGGACGAACGCGTGTGCAGGATGCTCGGGGCCGGAGGCATTCATGTTATCATCATCACCACTTGGTGCGTCCAAGTTCTCCCTCGTATCGCATCGCATCTCATCTCATCTCATCTCGAATCCCCCAGACTCTCACCCTGTGACCAACATTGTGGCCGTGCCAGTGAATCATTTCTGGGGCCTTGCGGCAGAAACAGGGAAATCGAGGTCCGTAAATACCCTGAAGAGGCCGCGAAGAAGCGAAGAAGAAGAAACGGGTCAGCCGGAGGGTTGGCTCAGGCCGGCGGTCCAATGGAGCCAAATACGGGGTTGGACCTGTACGGAGTACCTAGGTAGGTACGCACATGCATGCACGCGCAGCGGACTGTAGCACAGTCCAGTCCACAGCGCGCTGGAGCGCCTGCTGAGGCTGACAGGCCCTAAAACATAGCCCAAAACCTTGGTGAACGGGGGGGACCCGCGACGCCAAAATGGATGCGTGAATAACGGTAGCGGTGCATTTTCGTCGCAATGGCTCATGTGACACTCCAAAAAGCAACAGGGGACCCAGTGGCTGGTGGCCGGGCGGGTCCCCGCAAAGGCGAACACGGAAAACCCACCCGGGAACAGGGGGACGAGCAAGGGTTGATTGATTACTTTGTAGACAGATTGCCTCTTTGGTGAAATCTGTTAGGGGTCGACATTCTGGAACACGCCTTTGGTGGCTTCGGTGTTTGCAAAGCCATTGAAACGGGAGGCCCCCTACTGGCTGTTTTTGGGAACCGAGTACCCCATACTGGGACCACTGGAGCCATTGGGACGGCTGGGACCTCAACCCCCCTGCACTGCTGCAAAGATTTTTAGTATCAGGAAATTGGCGACGCGGATTCTCGCATTTGCCCTACTTGTATTTCCTGATTCTTGACGCGCATGAAATGAGAGACCCATGACAGAGGAAAAAGGGGTCCTTGGATCATGGAAACTGCAATCTCTTTGTCAAGCCCTAGCCAAGAAAAAATAAAAAGAAGAAACGAGGGCCCGAAGCCACAAGATCTGAGGCATTTCGCGAAAGCTGAAAGTACCAAAAAAAAACTGGTATCGCAGTAAGACACGCGACCTGAGGCGTCGATGGATGATGACTCAACTGTTTTTGCCTGAGGGACCCGGCTTCCGGCTTTACCCTGCCAACCCCATATTTTAGAAAATGCCACCACGCCCATTGGTGTGTATTACTGCGCAAGAAAAACGTGGGTGAGACGGGTTCAGACGCCATTTCATTCTCACTGCGCTGCGATACAACATGGGAGCTCCCGTGGCAGCTGGCTGATCATCGGGCTTTGCTGATCCCCGTTTCTGTTCGTTTGAGCCCGAACTACTGGTGACGGGCATGCAGGATGGATGATCGCCTTGATTAGTGTTCTTTTTCTGGAAATGACTTCAGACGCATACGGAGTAACCAGAAGAACAAGGGGCATAATTTGAGGTACAAACGCACATCCCGCTGACACACACCTCCCACTGCCATGGATGGCATCCCGGCTTGTCTTCTTCGCCTAATGTTGGCCCCTGGTCTGGTCCAGCTACCGTACCTTGAACGGGGCCGTCCCGCAGTTCTGTCGCGCCCGAGGCATCCGCGAGGCCACCAAAATGTCACTGACATCAGTAAGGACTAACTAGCGATCGCCTTCTTCCACGATGATTCACATGTGCTCTGTTTTACAGTGGTGGTTGCTCGGACGGAGGATTTACGCACCGACGCCGCGTCCACTGAAAGTGGTTGACGCAATCCAGTGATGCAAGCACACACCTGCCACTCTTGCGCATCTGCGCGTCGTCAGGACTGAGAGACCATTCGCCATTAGCTGTCCTCTTCGTCCCACTGATGCATGGATTGCGCCTCACTTGCTATCAACCACCCCGGTCCGTATCAGATCGTACATGGATCCTGCGAGCCAGATACAAGTAGATACTGTAGGTACTGTATTGTCGGTAGGCCTTGAAACATGTCTATTGCTTTCCAGTGGCGTCCAAATGCCCCGCTACTCACTCTGCTCTTGACCAGGCTGGCTGAGAGAAAAAGGGTCCTCTTCGTACCAATCTTGGGGGTTATTTCGCTGGGCGGGACCCGATCCATCGTGTACATACATACCTTAGCTAGCAGTGGTAATATACGGAGGAGGGGGCCCTTTGTGGCGGCCAATGGGTACCTGGATGTGCTCTGTGAGCAACCTTTTAGCACAATCCGGACCTCCTTCAACTCTCCCCTAGTGCTGAGCGTAGAGGCGCTGTGGTTGGCCACAGGCAGCAGGAATGGCCGAGTGAATGGCGTAGCCTCGCGTCTGCCTGAGTCACTCACTGCCACCCCAGAAAAGACTAAGGCAGGAGCATCCCTGTCTAGCCCGCCCTCGCAGTTCCGAAGCCACCCTTGGCCGCCCATGCCTTGGCTCCGGCTTTTTTCATGCCCACCACCCAGAAAAGCCAAAAACTGCATCCTCGATTGAATCATCACCACTGCTCGGGCCCGCGTCGAGCATCCATCCTGGAGCTAAGCTGGAGGTACCAGGCCCAATCGCCGAGCGCTCAATTCACTGCTCCTCTCACTCTCTCTTCCACGACCCTCTCCCACGGTCCACCGTTCTCTTTTCCTCTCCACTATCAGATCCAGCAACACCATCCACATTCACCAATTTGCGGGACATACATATCATTCACACTCCCTGCCACGCTCTCTCTCTCACACACACACTCCCTTCTGCCTCTTCTTCTCCCCCTCATTCAAACCTCTTTCTCTTCTTCCCTAGAGAAACACCCCCATACAACTTTTAATAATCCCCTCGAGGATCGCGCGTTTGTTTGGCGGCTTTCATTGCTGTCAAATGAACCTGCAACTGCGCATAATTTTATTTCTCCATGTAAGTCGCCGCTCGGCTTCGGTACTTTGCCGGCTAGCTTTTTTTTCTCTCTTCGCCGTAACTCCGATGCGCCTCTAACCGCACCTCGCGATACATGCTCTACTACCAACACCAAAAGCTATCTGAGCTCCCAAATATCTCTGCAATAGCTTCATGATACCTCCGTCTTTCAATTCCGGGCCTTTTGACGATCAGGAAGCAGATTGCTAACCACAAACCTGTCTCGCGCTCTAGTACTCCTCTCCTCCCGGTGTCTCCTAAATGCCCACCATCTACTCCTCCTTGTACCAGAGTTTCATCCGTCAAGGATTCGCCAAATCTTTCACCCACGGCTACGCACAATCGGTCGTAGCTGCCACCCACCCCCATGTTCTAAACTCGCAGAACCGGCCGTCCTTTGCCAGGCGGCACAGCAACCGCCTCGGCCGGTTACAGACCCTCCAGCTCCAGAATGCCTTCCACACGACCGCCTCTGCCGCTGGCGGCGTCGCTGTCGAGCACCGCCATGGCCACGACAAGTCGCTCAGCCACGGCGGCCTAGATGCCTACTTTGAGCATCTGCAGGCCCGCCAGGCCGAGGAGGCCGAGGAGGAGGAAGCCGACAAGGAATGGGTCCAGTTCCAGTTCCAGCGTCGCATCGAGTGGAAGCCCAGCCCGGCCTCCATCCTGCTCGGCCCGGACCACAAGCCCATCAACACCGACACCCTCGAGAGTGGCGAGCCGGGCGATGGACAGGTCCCCGACGAGGCCCGCGTGGCACTGGCCCACATCGATGCCGCCATCGAGAAGGAGATTGAGGTTAGACGCCAGCTTGATGTGTTGGAGGAGGAGGCACGCTCGACCCGGTCGCCCGCCCCCTCGGCTGTCGATGAGGCCCTCTCGCGATCTCTGACCCCGGTGTCGCGGATGAGAACCCCCGAGAGCATCGCCCGCACCGCGACGCCTCCCGTCGACCCCCAATCGCTGACCTACGCCAACCACCTGACCAAGCTCTCCGAGGCTGGCCGATATGCCGAGATCCCTGCGGTCTTCGAGGCCATGCTGGTCGCCGGCGTGAGCCCCATCGCCACCGCCTACAACGCTCTCCTGGTCGCCGCCATTCACCTGCCGTCCGCCAAGAACGAGATCGTGACCAAGGCCCTGGATGTCTACGCTGACATGCGCCACCGGAAGGTGACGCCCGACAGCGACACCTACAACATCCTGGTTGGCTTGCTCGCGGCTCGTTCCCTCGAGGTGTCTGCTCTGAAAAAGTCCCTCGAGGACAAGCGCGTTCGCTTCGGCGGCATGGAGGAGCCTGGCAAGTTCATGTTTGGCTCCCACGAGCTCGAGTACGCCATCCTGTCCGAGGATGACCGCCTGGACCTCGCTGTCCAGCTCTTCGCCTCTTCGGTCACCGCAGACAAGGCCGCCTACTCATCCGAGACCTACCACCAGCTGATCTCAGCCTGCGCTCAGGCGGGTCGCGTCTCCGACATGCTGCACCTCTTCGAGCACATGGAGGTCACCAAGACGACTCCCTTCGCCGCCACCTTCCCGGCCATGATCACGGCCTTTGCCAGCTCTGGCGACCTGGTCAGCGCCGTCGAGTGTTACAGCGAGTACCGCAACCTGGCCATGGCCAACGACAATGGCGAGGCCACTCTGCTCGACCGCCTCGACGCTCAGGTGTATGCGGCGGTCATCAACGCCTACGTCATCTCGGACAAGCTCGAGGGTGCCATGAAGTTCTACAAGAAGATCATCACCGAGTACGGCGCCCGCGCCGCCGACATCAAGGGTGCCATCGTCAGCGGCGGCTTCGTTCAGGGCCTCATTGAGCGAGGCATCTTCGAGGAGGCGCTTGCCTGGGCTCAGCACATCGAGGCTGAGGCTCGCGCCTCGGCCATGGGCAAAGTTGCCACCCTGGCTGCCGACAACAACAACAAGCATGCTGCTGTCGCCGCTTTTGCTAACCTGCCCGCTGGCTTCGCTGATGTTGCCAAGCCCGCCATGGCCCTGATGGCGCTCAGCGTCCGCGAGGGTGACATTGTCGCTGCTTCTAACTACTGGCAAATTCTAAGCAGCCCCGAGGTCCAGGTTACCCCGTCCTTCATCGAGCCGACGGCCATGTATGCTGTTGCCATGATTGGCTCCGGCCAGGTCCTCGAGGGCCTAACGCAGTCCGAGGTCATGTTCCAGCGCATCCGTGAGTCTGCTCAGGATCGTGCTCAGCTCGCAGACGAGATCGAGGAGGGTGTCGATTTCATTGCGCAGTACATGGCCGCGAGGAACATTGTCGATCCTCGCTCAGTGTCTCCTGCTGTATCTCTGGTGCCCGAGACTTTCACTCCCTCGCAGTACTCATCTACGCCCACGGTCTCCAGCTACGAGGACACCTTCGACCCCTATGCGCACAGCACCGACTTCCGGGGCTCGTCCCTGATTGCCGACGACCTGGAGGGCCCCCACGCTCGCAAGGGACCCAAGCTGAGCGATGCCATGGGCCGCTTCCGCAACATGCGCCGTGCTGGCCGCCACCCTCGGTACATCACCTACGCCAAGCTCATCTCGGCCGCCGCCCGCGACGGCAAGATGGACATGTGCCACGACATCCTGGCCATGGCCCGCACCGATGTGCCCCTGATGCCTCAGTACGCGGTTGTTCGCTATGGCTGGTCCTCGATCCTCGACGCCATGGTCGGCGCTTGCCTGACCCTCGGCGACCGCGGCCTGGCTGAGCAGTACCACCAGGAGCTGCTGGCCATGGGTGCCACGCCCTCGGCCAATACCTTCGGCCTGTACATCACCACGCTCAAGGAGTCTACCAAGACGTTCGACGAGGCCACCGAGGCCGTCAAGATCTTCCACCGCGCCAAGGCTGAGGGCGTCGAGCCCAGCTCTTTCCTCTACAACGCCCTGATCGGCAAGCTCGGCAAGGCCCGCCGCATCGATGACTGCCTCTTCTACTTTGCCGAGATGCGCGCCCTGGGCATCAAGCCCACCTCGGTGACCTACGGCACCATTGTCAACGCCCTGTGCCGCGTCTCGGATGACAAGTTCGCCGAGGAGCTCTTCGACGAGATGGAAGCCATGCCCAACTACAAGGCCCGTCCGGCGCCCTACAACAGCATGATGCAATTCTTCCTGACGACAAAGCGCGACAAGGCCAAGGTGCTGTCGTACTACGAGCGCATGCTGGCGCGCGGCATCTCGCCCACGTCGCACACATACAAGCTGCTCGTCGACACGCACGCCACACTCGAGCCCGTCAACATGGTGGCCGCCGAGGCTGTGCTCGACCGCATCCGCGCCTCGGGCCAGCAGCCCGAGCCCGTGCACTACGCCTCGCTGATCCACGCCCGCGGCTGCAACATGCACGACATGGCCGGCGCGCGCCGCGTGTTCGACAGCGTCGTCGCGGACCCGAGCATCCCGCCCAGCGCGTGCCTGTACCAGGCGCTCTTCGAGGGCATGGTGGCCAACCACGTCGTGTCCGAGTCGGAGGAGGTGCTGGCGCAGATGCGCCGCCGCGGCGTCGAGATGACGCCCTACATCGCCAACACGCTGATCCACGGCTGGGCGGCCGAGAGGGAGATCGGCAAGGCGCGCGAGGTGTACTCGCGCGTCGGGCGGTCGCGGCGCGAGCCGAGCACGTACGAGGCCATGACGCGGGCGTACCTGGCCGTCGAGGAGCGCGAGGCGGCCAAGGGCGTCGCGTCGGAGATGCTGGGGCGGGGGTACCCCAGCGCCGTGGTGAACAAGGTGCTTGAGCTGTTGGGCGGTGGTCAGGCGCAGGGCGGTGAGGAGGGTGCTTCTGCTGCCGCCCCTGCTCCCGCTGCTGCTTCCGTCGCTGCTTCTGCTTGAAGGAGTGTGCTTGTGAGGTTGCTGGAGGAGTGATTCATCGAGCTCCCGCATCATTATTTTCCTTTGTCATGCCAAAAAAAAGGAGGCCTTCCGTCTCGCGTGTGATGATACCCAGAGAGTTTTTTGTTTTCGTTTTCCGAGAAAGAGTGGAGGGCGAGACGGGAGTGGGGATGGTGAGGGAGAGTGAGAGACTGGCTGGTCGGTCGATCCCTTTTGTGTTCATTTTCTTCTATGTTTAGGGAATGTTGCTCTTTACGGACGCTCTGGGACCCCTCTTGGTGCCCACCATGGCATCGAGGGCAGCATCATGTTTCCAGCGTTCTGGCGTTTGGCTGCAAAGGGAGGGGCAAAGGTGGGAAGCATTGGCAAATCAACCCATTCGGTTTCACATGCCCGGGTGGGCTTTCTTTTTCAATGGGGAAAAGGGAAGAAGAGATAATATGGCTCAGAAAGAGAGAGAACAACCATATGTATGGGGTGGACGGCTGGGGCATCGGCATCATCTGAACAATTTAGACAAATCTCCACTCAGGGAGGTGTGGTGTTTTGCACGACGCGGCTATCGGGCTGCGTGTGTAAAGCGAAAACCGCCCTCCTTTAATTCCATCAGGGCTCTGGTCATGGGGGTTGCTACTCCCTAGGGGCTCTGTGTAATTATATGAATAAACAAGTTAAAGACAAAAACCTCTTGCCTAATCTGCTTGCCTTTCCGTGGTTTCCATCGTCTCTGGGATCGGATTGAGACTTGCTGTGGGCATGGACTGTTTTACACTGTAGAGTGTTTGTGCGCCTCCTTGTCGAGCGAATCAAAACCACTTGGCAGAGGTTGGAGAGATGGGGAACAACACCGTGTGAAGGGACACTTTTTGATAACTCCCGATCTATCTATGAAATAAGAGAACGCCATGTATATGCAATTTTTCAACTTATCGCCCAACAGCACATGCACACTCTCCCCTCGACCCCCCCTTGCGCAGTCTCACCCCCAAGACTAAGTCGGCCGAGTACTACCCGATGTTAAACTCCCCAGCCCCGTCCATAACAGCCCTCATCTTCTCCCTCATCCTCCTCGCAGCGCCCTCGTCGACCTGTCCCGCGCCGCCGCCGCCCTCGTCGTCGGACCCAGCGCCGCCAGCACCACCACCACTCCTGCCCCCGCCAGCACCCGAGGCACCGCCCTTCTTACCACCAGCAGCAGAAGAACCGCCCCGCCTCTGCACCCCGCCGCCGATGCCGCCGGGCGCCTCGCGCAGGCCGTAGCTCTTGGCCAGGTGTCCCAGGTGCAGCTGCGTCAAGTCAAAGTAGACGCGCTCCTCGCGCGTGTGCGTCGCGTAGGCCCGCACGTGCGAGCGGAAGGCCTGGCGCGCCGAGTCGAGCAGCTTATTGCTGCTGCTTGCGGCGGAGTCCTTGCCGCCTTTTCTCTGCGGCTTCTTGGTGCCCTTGGCGCCACCGGCCTTGCTGGGCGAGGCCTGCTGGTGCTCGGCATCAGCACCGTCGGCGGTGGCGGCGGGGTTGGCCAGCAGGCGCTGCTCGAGGTGCAGCTGCAGCGCCTCGGCGCGCGACGTCCACGTCAGCCTCTTGCCCCTCGCCGACTCGGCCTCGTCGGTCGACCTGGCCCCCGCGCCCGCGCCAGTCGCGACGGGGAACTCAACGGGGGTCGCGAGCGCCTTCTGCAGCACCGCGTCGTAGAGCTGCGGCGCCGCCTGCGCGCCCAGGAGCGAGACGTACCCTTCCTCGCAGCCGGGCATGAGGAACAGCACCGCCTTGCCCGGGCGACCGGCGCGGGCGGTGCGGCCTATGCGGTGGACGTGGTCGGCCACGGCGAAGGCCGGGTCGTACTCGACGACGAGGTCGACGGCGGGCACATCGAGGCCGCGCGAGGCGATGTCGGTCGTGATGAGCACGGTGGGCTGCTTGTCGTTGGCGAAGGACGCGAGGGTCGCGGTGCGGACGGGCTGGGGCAGGGAGCCGTGCAGCTTGTGGATGGTGATGGACGGGTTGGCCGGGGAGGTGATGTATGCTGCCGGCGCGACGGTTCCGACGGTGTGGGACGACGGGCTGGGTTTGGGTTTGCTCTTTGCTGGGGAGGCTTGCTCGTCTCTATCCTTGTCCTCGTCCTCGTCCACGGCCGGGCTGGTGCTGGTTGCACTTTCCACGGGTTCGTCGGGTTTGGGGGTGGCGGCGGTGGGTGTGTCTTTCAGGAGATCGAAGTGGAAGTCGACCGAATCGGCGCACGAGATGAAGATGATGGCCTTCATGACCGAGCCCTTGCGGGCAAAGGTCGACTTGAGGAGGGCGATGAGGGTGACGAGGCGTAGCTTGGCCGGAGCGATGAGGTAGGTCTGCTTGAGCTGCGAGGGCGCCGAGAAGATGGCGTCGTTGACTTCTGCGGTGTCGATCGTGCCGTCCTGGTTTGCGGCGGTAATGTGGGTGGCGTCTTCGAGACTGATCTCTCCTAGCTTTTGGACGTTCATCTTCATCGTAGCCGAGCAAAGGACGGTGACCCGTCTCGAAGGCAGGATGCCGTCCAGGACAACCCCGTCTTTGTTCTTGTTCCTGAGGTCCTCCTTCCGGATCTTGCCCACGATCGTGCGGATGTCGTCCTCAAAGCCCATCTCCATCAGCCTATCTCCCTCGTCGAGCACCAGCCACCTGACCGTGCCGACATCCAGAACCTTGGTGTGGTCGAGGTGGTCCGTCAGGCGGCCGGGCGTCGCAATGAGGATGTTGACGCCCTTTCGTATCCTCGCCTTCTCCGACTTCTTGCTCTCGCCTCCAATGACCGTGGTGCTAACAAGCCATGGGCAGGCGCGCAGCAGCTTCTCCAACACCGTCGCGATTTGCTTGCACAACTCTCGCGTGGGCGCTAGGATGATTGCGAACAGCCCGGAATCTCTGTGTATCTTGACGTTCTTGCTCGAGCCGTCTTCGTTGTGGCTCAGCGCCATAATGCGCTGGACGATGGGCAGCAGGTAGGCCAGCGTCTTGCCGGAACCGGTCTCGGCTTGGAGGAAGGCGTCGCTGTCCTCCTTGACCAATTGGGGTATCGTGTTCTTCTGAATAGCCGTTGGCGCCTTCATCTCGAGCTTCGACGACAGGTGCTGTGCCATCCTGCGAGAGAGGCCCAGGGCGTGGAAGTTCTCGGCCTCGTCCGACAGCGGCGCGTTCGAGGGTTTCGCGGGCTCGGTCTCTTCGGCAGGCTTCTCGTCAAACGTCGTCACGGGCGTCGGGTTTGCGGTGAACAATCGCGAGGTAACGCCGTGCGCACCACCACTTTTCGGCTTGCCTCCTCCGTCTGCGCGATCGCCATATCCACCAAATGACGGTCGCGGGCCCCTGGTATCCGCACCCCCAAACGTCCTCGGCCGCTTCGCCGGCCTGTCCGAGTCGTCGAATCCGTCTCTCCTGTCGGGCCTGCTGCCCACGTCGCCGGCGTTGGCTCCGGATCGAGGCTGCGGGGCATCGGTGCCGTGCCGTTTGAGGTTCTTCTCTGCGCGCATGCGGTCGCGCCAGCGCCCGCCCTTGAACTTGATCTTGGGCTGGAGCGGGCCGTCCCCGATCTCGAAGTTGAGGAGCATGCCGTCGTCCGCCATTGTGCCGGTTGTTGCGATCGGGTTGCCAGCTTTGGGTGTTGGCTGGATTACTGCGCTCTGGGACTTCTGGAGACGGTGAAGGGCAGAAAAATTATTGGCAAAGATTCTTATCGATAAGATAAGCCCAGAGTCTGGTCCGCACGATCGCAGAGCAGATGGCGGTTGGCATTTAAAGTGGGGCACACCTACAGCTCTCTCCATGTAAGTACTCGATGTTACTTACTTACTTACTTACTTACTTACAAGCATATTCTCATCAGTCTGACTTCGGACGGGGCCCTTGGGAAGATTTGCATGTCCTGCTGGCATTCCTAATGCTGAAAGCCCTCATTGATTGCTGAGAGAAGTTGTCGAAAGAAGTGACTATGGCAAACCTAAGTGTCGTCTCACCCGTCATCTTGGGCAGAAGGGAACCATATGTAGTTGAAGTACTGCAATCTGTGCCATGATTGATGTCAGTGACAAAAGGGTGCAGAAAGTCTAAATGCATCTGATTTTGGTAAGAGAGATCGAATGAACCAAGATGGCTGGTGCACACACATTTCGTTGCCATCTCCACCGCTCTGGCTTTCTTTCTGTTCTCTCTTTCCTTCTCTAGAGGCAAACATTCTCAAGTGAGAAGGAATAGAGCATTTGCGTCGGCCTTTTCCTCCGCAAGAAAACTCCGAGATGCGCCAATTGCTTACTGAAGGCGGAGTTTAGGAGATGAGTGGGTGGAGCAGAATCCCACGACGACCACAGGGGTGACCCGAATGGGGATTGTGTAATCACGAACGCGACCAATCACGAATCACGAGAAAGGAAGCCCTGCTCGTGGAAAGATCCTGCAAATACTGGTCTGGGTGGTATAGCAATGTTCTGGTAATATATGGTAGAAACCCATCTCATCATCGTTATCTTCTTCTCAACCTTACCAACGACATAGATATCAGGGGCAATCATGAATGCGCCGTATACAGTAGTTCGCGAGTCGGGTATGTGACAAACATTGTAACCTCTCATGGAACTTGCTAACTTGATCATAGACTCGTACGACCGCTTCTTTTGGCTCTACTATCGTTTGGGAATCCAGTCAAGCATCACAGTCGGCGCTACCTATACGAGCTCTGCTAGGGGTGCCCTTGCGAAAACAGCGGTAGTTGCTGCCGTACGGGCTGTGGTTGAAGCACAGCCACGTCTGCGATATGTCTGCATTCCTCAGCGCCAGGGAGAGGTAACCAAGTTGCAGATAGCAGTCCTGAACGAGATCAATGTGGAGGACTGCATTGTCTTTGTCGACGACGATGACGGAGCTGGTATGGACGAGAAACTGTTGGAAAGGCTTCACAACACATGGTTCGACGAATGGCGTGCGGATGAGCCGACAGCGCCGCAATGGAAAGTGTTTGTCAAGGGGGGCGTCCACGTGCTCTTCGCATGCACGCATGCGGTGGCTGACGGGATTTCGGGCTATGTCTTTCACCGAGAGTTTCTGACGGCTCTGAACGATTTGCCCCCTTCCATGATAGAGCAGCCGGTGCCGCCCACCATTGCCCGGTCCAATGGCCAGGTGGCCGAGGCGGGCGCCGTGAAGCTCTCTCCGACAAATGTCCTGCCCAAGCCGGAGCTCTTGGCCATCCTATGGCACACTTTCGTGTCTTGGATTCTGCGCGTTGTCTATAGCAAAAGCCGCCTCAACAACGACTTCCCCCCTTCAAAGCCCTATTTCAAGGACATTAGCAAGATACCGGCGGCGGAGGATTGCACCCAGTCGGGAGTGACCGTCCGCAGGATCCCGGCGGCCGATCTTGCCAAGATCCTAGCAGCTTGCCGGGAAAACGGCGCCCAGCTGACGCCGCTCCTCTTGATCCTGTTCATCGCCACCCTGGCACTCGACCACGAACCCGACGCGTCCATGACGACGGCGTGCCTGCCATATAACATGCGGCCCTTCCTGCCAATGGACCAGTTCGAGAAGGGGAGCAGTCCCTCGGGCGCGGGAGTGATGATGAATGCCGCCGGGGGTGCGCAGCGGCCCTTGTTCCTGGCGCCCATCAGGAAGCTGTTTCCGGACGGGAAGGTGGACGGTACCGCGCTGTGGAAGTACGTCCGGGACTTTAAGGCGGACCTGGCGCAGAGGGGCATCAAGCAGGCGCAGAAGGTCTATGTTGCACCGAAGCTGTTCGACGACAGCCTGGAGACGGTAGTGAAGAAGGCGCTCCCTTCGGTAAACATGGCGCACACCATTTTGGTGTCGAACCTGGGAGTTTTCAAGCCAGTGCAAGAGGGAGGAGAGTGGTCTGTCACTGACGTTGTCTTCTCGGCCTCGGCAGCCAACGGGGGAATCGGGTGCCACGGGATCGTTCTCAACGTGGCCACAGTAGCTGGCGGGGACCTGGTCATGACTGGAGCGTACGAAAGGGACGTCGTGAGCAAAGACGTTGCTGAGAAGGTGCTGGACGGACTGGTTGGGAGATTAGAGGATGTGTGCTCGGAATCACGAACAGTGGGCTAGATGACTCATTTTTGGACGAGTTGAAAGAGCTCTCCGCGTAGAATACAAGATCAAGCATGTTCACTTCAAAGAGCATCATTGTGCTTTCGTGAAGCCATGAAAGTTCAATTCTGAGTGTTTCTAATAAGGTTACCTTTCTTGCCATTGTGATCCGAACACTGGGCCTTAACTTTGACCTACGGTAATGTGTAAGAACAGAGAAAACTTAATGCTAGTCCATTTGGCCTCTTTTTGGGATTCTCAGCTTGAAGATGCTGGTTATGTTACCATGTTGGGTACCCTGCTGGTAGTTGATATGAGGTTGGGCTATTGGAATATTTGTTCTCCTGATCTTGACCTTCAAGAGCAGTAGTGGTAGTGATGACAAAAGACGCCTCTTACGATACTAGGGTGCTAAGACAAACCTAATCTTCGTGATCTAATTGAATCAAATGAACCCGACTCTTCTGTTCGAGGCCTTGAAAGGGGTAGTTACATGGCTCTGCCCACAGGCCTTAGCATGGTTTGACCAGACAGCACTGGCATATGTTACTCTACCAGGCATAACCCTAGAGCTTATCGACGTGCTCGCCGAGCACCGTAAACATGAAGTCATAGCGTTTGACCGCAAGGTAAGATCATTGACGAATCTCACCTCTCAATGACTGAGTAGGATCCTTGCCGGGCTCTGCGGGCTGGGTACACAACGCTTACCAGAACAAAGACACACTCGTCAGTGTTTCTCAGGCGCTGAAGCTGTTCTCAGCTTTCTTGTCGCTGCCAATAATCCAGATAGCCTTGCCTTAAAGTTGGTGATTGATGTTACCGTTCAGGCGGGAGTCAAGCGCTTTGCGCTGGACGACTGGCATATGCAAGCATGGACATTTTGCCCTCCCAGCTGGCTGATCCTTTTGGGTCTATGACCTGATTCCAGCCAAGGAGCTAGATGCTATATGTAGGACACTGCCTGTGTGAGATAGACAAAGAGCAAATAACAAATCAAAAGGTTTAAGCCGTCTTTTTCTGTAGCTATATTTACCTCTTTCATCCTGATATAGGCCATGAGGTTACTGAGTAGTACTTCTTTTCAAAAAGACATTTACATGAATTGTCATAAGTGGCAAAAAGCTCGCATACCAGCCCGGTGGGTGGTATGCTACGAAAATCTCGGGGATTTTGCTCCGTGGTTGTCGAAAATTCGGTTGTCGTCCTCCTCGCCGCGATTCGAACCCGTGTCCTCCCCCTTTCCATATCCCCTTTTGGCCCCTTTCCCATCCCCTTCCCGAAATGGAATCATTAGTCCACCGCAGGACGACACGATTGACCTGAACTTAACCAGCCGGCCAAGCCGCCACATGCCGCCCCCCTGAGAAGTAGGCACCAATTTTTGAATTATAAGGGCCCCTTCCTCACGACCAGGGGGTGTGGCACTTGCGCAAGTCGCGGATGTTCATGGAGTACGCAGGAACCCCCTACCAACTTGCGAAGCACGCCCCCCTATTCCCACCACCTGGCCGGTGGCTGACGTGCGCATCTTGGCAGTCAAGGGCCGCGAAGCCATGATTTCGGAAGATCAGTTAGAGGCACGGAACGCCCCAGGTGTATGAACATTCTGACCGCATTAGCCAAAATTGCTTGGCTTGTTAAGGAGGAATGAAACTGGATCCTGCCTAACTGCAAGATCACCAACATAGAGGCCATTCTGCAGTAGACACGGGGCAAAGAACGAAGTCAACTGACCTGAAGATAACTCTGCGGCGGATACGATTTCACTGCTTGAGCGGACAATTGTCACAGGGGGTGTTCGGATATGAGTTCGGACATGATTGTTTCCATAATTCGACAGCTCAGTACTCAGCAGTCTGTGATATTAAGCTCCTTAGCATGTTGGACAGCTCTCTAAGGAAATAGTTCAACCTCGTCCTACAGTTGCCGCCCCTTTTGGAAGCACTGATTCCGGCCTGGCCCAGGCAATCGCGGCACTGACGTTGCCAGGACAAACTCCAACCCGACGGCGATTCCAAATCTGCATGTGGTATTGGCGGTACCATCACCGGTGAATTCTCGTCGTTGTCATCGACTCGTCCTTCGCATCTAGATCTCAAGGCAGCTCGGTATTGTGTGACGGCGAAGGTCCTATGCCTGGCAAGGCTCGTCAGGAGTACTGGCAACATATAAGTATCGACAAATGTTGGTGAAGAAGCTCGTGTTTTGACTTTGGTGGTGCGCACTGGGCTCATTTCGTGGGCAGTCTTTCTCCCCTATTATGGTCTCCTTGCCTTGTTGTCCTGAAGCCTAGACAATTCGGCAAACACCCTCTCTCGCTTGTCCAGAGCGGTTTCTCTTGCGACCATAACTACCTCCTGCTGGGCCAAAATCTTCTCTCGCTCGCTCAGAAGATTCAGCCAGTCCTCCAAACTGGCGTGGAGTGCCGTCAAGGCAGTCTCCTGTGCTTTCAAAGCATTGCCCCAGACCACGAGAGCATTATGCTGTGTAGTCAAAGCATCGTTCCCGGGCTTCCCAGCGCCAGCCAGCGTATTCAGAGACTCGCCCAAGACGTTCCAAGCCATGTCCAAACCCTTGAGGTCATCTTGTCTGCTTCTCGGAGAATCTTTGTCGCCTTCAGTATTTCTTTCAGTACCCCTTTCCTCATCACTCAGCATCCGCGAGTCTCGGGTGTCTTCGTTGGGATTTGGCTTGCGACGGAAGATGAACGCAAGAAGGTTCTGGGCTCCAGCCAGCAGGGTATTCATGTTGATGGTGGAGGGCGTACCTCGAATTGGATGCTCAACGATGGCTGATACCAGCAAAGTCCTCTTCAGTAGATACACAAAGAAAATATTGATGTTGATAGGACGGTGGCCTGGGAGACTGAGTTTCTGTAATTCCAGGGAAACACCCCTCCCAGCAATCCACCTACAGTCCAGGCGTGCCTACCGCCCCCCGGTCCTGCCATCCTATGGATGCCATCACAGAGCCTCCTTCCCAAACAGGTACCTGATTATGCATGCCGAGGAGATTCTGTGCAGCAGGAACGACCAGTCTTTCATCTGCAGGTGGGAGCACGAGGGGCGCCTAGGTGGCAAGTCCTGGCAAGCCCGTGACCCCGACCAACAAAGCGTGGGAAGTCTGCGCATGGCGAGGAGAATCCCATATCAACCGCGTGCTGTTAGTTCTCCAACTACAGACTCGCTCAAACTTGCTACCGCTTTTCCACGACACACCTCCGAATCAAATGCTCTAAAGAACCAGTCTGATCCACTCTCGGGCCTTCCCGCCAATCGGAGGTCCTGTCATATTATCACTCGTCTTCGCGGAGAAGCCCGAACCTCAGTTCAGATTCCACGCATGGGCCCGAACTTCCAGGTTGGACCCTAAAGAAACATGGCTGTCGGCCAGCGAGCAGCCACAGTACGCATATCGAGTTCTGATTGAGACCGTAGTGGATTCCAGAATGGATGTAGGAGGCTGTACCCATCTTCCTTTTCGGAGGGCTTCAGGGCTTGGCGCGGTAGAAAAAATGTCCGCATGTTGGGGGCGAATGAGAGCTAGCGTGAATTATGGGCCTCCCCCGGAAAAAAAGTTACGGAACTTTCGCCGCTCGAATGAGCTGACTGTCATCGACAGCTTCGCATTGCTTCGACGGGGACGCGTTGTGACTGTAGACCCGTATAAGCTATTGGCGGGAAGAAGGCGATTCCAGAAAGTGCTTGTTGTACCATTCCGACCAGCATCAGCTGGCCTTGCACAGTTCTCACGGGTGTCATACCGTTACTCGTGACTGCGTCACGGCGACTCCGGCATCGAGGTCAAGCCTACGCGATTGAGCCTGCGCTCTCGTCTGTACTCCATCTACAAGGGAGCCTTGTGCATCCCAATCACAACCGCCACGATGCGCGGCGCAAGGATCGCCCGGATGGCGCTGCGGCAGACCGCCATGTGCAGCGCCCGGGCGGCAGCCCGTCATCACGCCGTGCCGATCGCGGCGCGCGCCTTCTCGGCCTCTGCCATCCGCGCCGACTCGACGGCGCCCAGCAAGCTCACGGCCAACAACTACCCGGACCTCAAGCGGAATCCAAACTTTGCGCAGGTCACGCCGGAGGACGTCAAGTTCTTCCAGGACCTGCTGGGCTCCGCCTCGGCCGTCATCGACGGCGTCACCGCCGACGCCTCGGATGACCTCAGCCCGTTCAACGGCGACTGGATGAACAAGTACCGCGGCCAGTCCAGGCTGCTGCTCAAGCCCGCGACCACGGAGGAGGTCAGCAAGATCCTCAAGTACTGCAACGACAGGAAGCTCGCCGTCGTGCCCCAGGGTGGTAATACCGGCCTGGTGGGCGGCTCCGTGCCTGTCTTTGACGAGATCATCCTCAACCTGTCGCGCATGAACAGGATCGAGTCCTTTGACGAGCGGTCGGGCGTGCTCGTCGCCGACGCCGGCGTCATACTCGAGGTCGCCGACCAGTACCTGGCCGAGCGCAACCACCTGTTTCCGCTCGACCTCGGCGCCAAGGGCTCGTGCCACATCGGCGGCAACATCGCCACTAACGCTGGCGGTCTGCGCCTCCTCCGCTACGGGTCCCTGCACGGCAGCGTTCTGGGCCTCGAGGCGGTCCTGCCCGACGGCACCGTCGTCGACACCCTCTCGACCCTGCGCAAGAACAACACGGGCTACGACCTGAAGCAGCTCTTCATCGGCGCCGAGGGCACCCTCGGCGTCATCACCAAGGCCGCCGTCCAGTGCCCCGCCCGCCCCAAGGCCGTCAACGTCGCCTACTTTGGCTTCGAGAGCTACGAAAAGATGTGCGAGGCCTTCAAGGAGGCCAAGGGCCGCCTGTCTGAGATCCTGTCCGCCTTCGAGCTCATGGACGGCCGCAGCCAGCGCCTCGTCGGCCAGGCCACGGGCAACCCCTTGCCCATCGAGGGCGAGTACCCCTTCTACGGCCTCGTCGAGACGCACGGCTCCAACGGCGAGCACGACATGGCCAAGCTTGAGGAGTTCTTCGAGCACATCATGGGCGAGGGCATCGTTGCCGACGGCGTGCTCGCCCAGGACGAGACGCAGTTCCGCGCCCTCTGGGCCTGGCGCGAGGGCATCACCGAGACGCTGAGCCACCTCGGCGGCACCTACAAGTTCGACGTGTCCATCCCGCTGTCGGACCTGTACCGGCTCGTCGACGACACGCTCGAGCGCATGACGCGCCTCGGCCTCGTCGGCGACGACGACTCGTTCCCCGTGCGCACCGTCGTCGGCTACGGCCACATGGGCGACGCGAACCTGCACCTCAACATCGCCGTGCGGCGCTACAGCAAGGAGGTCGAGGAGGCGCTCGAGCCCTGGGTCTACGAGTGGATCAAGGAGTGCAGGGGTAGCATCAGCGCCGAGCACGGCCTGGGCCTGGCCAAGAAGCAGTTCATCGGCTACAGCCAGAACGACGTGGTCCTGGGCATGATGAAGCAGCTCAAGGCGCTGTACGACCCGGTAAGTCTTCCCAGAAAGGGATCTTCCCGATCCGACACCAGAATCCCCTCTCTTTTCTGGAGAACGTCATCCGCTAATCCGGTATTGAACTGAAACAGAACGGCATCATGAACCCCTACAAGTACATTTAGATTGTGAGCATTATACCATAGAAAAGTAAATCTTGGATATTATTTTCTGTTCGCCCTGGAGCGAGCTTTCGTTGTAGTGATCTTTGCATCCTTCGCACCGCCAGACTAAATACGTGTTTTGGCAATAAGGGTCAAGTTTTGCAATATGCCCTCACGCTCGGTGATCAGAACAACAGCTCCGAGTTGGAGCACAGCCGCCTAGGTCTCGCCTGCAGGCTTTCGAGATAGCGCTGCCCCACTGAGCGAACCCTTCTGGCCCGGGCCGCCTGTACCTGCATTTTCAGTGGCCCGTTCCCCAGGCGTGATCTCACTCCGCATTTCTTTCCAACCCAGACCCTGCTTGAACGACTAATGATATCAAATAATTGCCTGGTTATGTCAGGATTATTCTTGTGCATCTACAGAATTTGTCTAGGATCTTTGAGCATACATGTTCATGATATTAAAGATGTCGGTCTGAAAGTCGAATCTACAAACAAGAAGCAAACCATCTCGCAACCCGCTGCCTCAATGGCGAGGAGAGAATAGGCGAAAGATGGCAAACCTTTCCACCTGGATGAGCCCTCCTCGAGAAAATCTCTCTTGCCCTCACCAGTCTGCTTTCTCGACGCCCATCGACGCTGCCGGAGGAACAGGCTATAGTTATGGCCAACAACAACCGAGATTGGCATTGGGGGCGAAAGGTGAAAGTGTCTAGGCCGTCTATGGACATCTTGTACTCATGGAAATAATGAACGCGGCCATGCTGACCATATCCATATGCCAAATGCGAGAGACGGGATGCGAGCTTGGGTCTCTGACCAGGCTGTATGCATTTGCCATTGCCACTATCTCGGACTCTCTCATCCTGAACATGTCTATCACTCGAAGGATCTCCCCTAGTATGGAGGATGGCGGCCAGGCCGAAAGAGTTCGGAACGTCGATCCAGGAGATTTCCATCCGATCATAACCTTAACAAAATGAGCGAATCGGATATAAGCAACACAAACATGCTCACCTGCGTCTGCACGCCTTGTTCGAGACCATGCTTCCGCTGGGATAGATGCAAGGGCCGCATGCTACCTGGGTCCTCTGTCAGCACTACAATTCGATATGACTGGCTGCCTCGCACTTGTCAACTGTCAGTAAACGTCTGACCGGTTCTACCAGCGCTTGTGGGGTTGTATTTTTCACTTGTTATTACAGATTCTCGCGAACTGTCTTTAGGATCGGCATCACAATTTGGGCCTCTCTGGTACTTCCGCGTGGTTCCCCGACCGCTGTCACCCATCATTGGATTGGCATTAGATGGGCATGTTGCAGTCACCTCCGCAAGTTGCTGCATGAGTGCCACACCCTCTCTTCTGCAGCCGTTAACGGAGGTGATGAGGAGGTGGCGGAGACATGCAAGTCTAACCTGAGTGACGGCCACCGCAAATGGTTTCAATCCGATTAGACCAGGGTTTGTGAAGGTGGGAGGGGTGCCTTGCTTTTTCGATTCCCGATTGGGGACTGCCACGCCAATCTGAATCAGCGCTCCATTGCATTATGCAGTTGAACGGGCTTTGAGAGTCTAGAAACCTCTAGCGAACCACACGATCCAGCATTATTACGTATCAAGTCTCGTTGATGGAAGATGCACATATGCCTGACCCTGCCGTACAGCTGCAGATTATCACAGAAAGAAGCACGCATGCCTCATGCTACCGCCGGGGTGCCTTACCAAGAGCCCAGCTTCAAAGTCACCATAGTCCAGATGGGCATCTTGATATCTCGGCAAGCAGTCTAATAGGCGAGTCTCTTCCATTCTCTTCCTCGTCCAGCTAAAGTGTCCCCGGCAAGGCTCTCCCGTAAGGTAGATACTCTGTCCCACACACCATGCCGCCCTTGCCTTGCTCCCTTCACTCACCCTCCTTCTCGCTCTCCCCTTGTCAAATATATCTCCGATCTCGCCAATGCCCACTAGTTGTCACGTTAGTTGCTTTGCAAGCTGTAGCAATAAAGGCTATCATCGACTGCTTACCCGTCCTCACAAATCTAGGGTTTTTCAAACCCTCAAATCTCAATCATGGCCACTACGACTATCCTAAAGCCGGCCCGCACGCTGCGTGCACCGCCAGTCAACGCTCCAGGCAACCTCAAGCCCTACCGTCCGTCAAAGCAGCTGCCAGACTGGCTGATCGAGGAGGCTCGGGGCACGCCCAAGGTCGACTTTGACCCTGCCATTCATCTCAAGATCCAGGACCCTGCTCAAGTCTACACCATGGAGCAAATCGGTCTGGCTGGAGAGGGCATCTCCAACACCGCAGCCTCGGACCCTTTCTCGCTCTTCACCCCGGACGCCATCCTGCAGTTCCGCCGCGAGCTGTTCTCCGAGGCTGTGCTCGCGAACTCGCAGTACGCTAGTGCGTTCGCCACAAACATGATCAGGGGATATGGACCCGAGTAAGCCGTTCTTGCCATCATCAAATATACTGTTACCTTAGTGGGCTACACTATTAACCTCCGGCAATCAGACTGGCACCTTTCATCTTCGCGGCGTGGCACCACCCCACCGTGCTGGCGCACATCTCCAAGATTGCCGGCATCGAGCTCGTCCCCGTCTTGTCCTGGGACGTGGGCCACGTCAACGCGTCCGTCAACGACCCGGGCGCCGCGCGGAGCCGGGACGAGAAGCTAGAGACCGACCCCGACATGTGCGCCTACGCCTGGCACCGCGACAGCTACCCCTTCGTCTGCGTGACCATGCTCTCGGACTGCGCCAACATGCGGGGCGGCGAGACGGTCATGCGCACCGGCGACGGCGGCACCGTGAAGGTCCGCGGCCCCACCCAGGGGACGGCCGTCATCATGCAGGGCCGGTACATCGAGCACCTCGCGCTCAAGGCCGTGGGCGGCCGCGAGCGGATCAGCATGGTCACTTCGTTCCGCCCTAAGGACGCCATGGCCAAGGACGAGTGCGTCCTGACCAGCATCCGGCCCATCAGCGAGCCCAACACGCTGTACAGCCAGTTCACCTCGTATCGGTTCAAGACCCTCGAGGAGCGCTTCCGCATCATGATGGAGCGGGTGCAGGAGAACAGAGGCAAGTTCGACCTCCAGGGTGTGAAGGATTTCCTAGAGGAGCAGAAGGAGTACATCGACGCTACTATGGGGGAACTCGTGGAGTACTAGTTGAGGAGCAATAACCAGGAAAATTGATGGTATGGTTATAGGATATTGTTTTGGGGGTTATTACTTTGCGAGCGTTTTCTTATATCTGAGCACAAATCGGGTACTTTGGCCTTGGGCTCTTATTTCTTTTTTTATCTTGAGAAGACTACGGTTGTAGCACATTTGTGTGAAAATTCCACTGATATGAGGAGCTATGATGACGTCTCTTTGCTTTCCACCACGAGTGATTAGTGAGGAGCATCTAGCAACAGACAACAGTACCAACCAGTGTAGAGTTAATCATATCTCGATTGGTGAGACTTCTAAACTGTCGGCGCTGAGGGATCCGGTCTGCACAACCAGTCCCATTCCGCCGCTCAAGTATGGTCCATCCTTATCACTCGCCTCAATCGACGCACTCCCAACCTCAGCCCTGATCTTGTTCCCTTGCACAGCCACTGCCATCTCGTATTCCGCATCAATGCCCCAGTCGAAAGGTATGGATGCTAGCACACGGCGGTGCTCGTCTCGAGCCTTGACGACCGAAAGACAACTGTTGCCCTTCGCATCCTTGCTCAAGATTACGCCATAGTATCGATGTAAGCCTCGCGTCCTCACGATGGCGCCTGCCCAGTTCCCAAAGGTGACCTTGAGCTTGTGGACCGTGAACTTGTAGTCGGCCCACTCTCTTGTGCCAATGCTGATCTGCCCTTCGCCGCTGTTCTTGACGATGTGAAAGGATGGGATCATGCGCATGTGGAAGTCGTCAACGCTGGTCACCCATGCATCATGCCAGTATTTGCATTCCTTGGCGGCCGGCCGGCGGAACACAGTCCGAGGTATGCCGCTCCATCCTAAACTCTCCAGCCAGACAGTGCCTTCGAAGGGATCGCCGGTTGTCGAGACTGCAAGTCCGAGCTGCTGTATAGGTTGGCTGTCCAACGTGTCAGGGATAGTCCATTCCATTCTCTGGGCGGTACCTGGTACAAGCTCCACGCTAGTTCCATCGTGGGACATCAGCTCATCGTTCTCGCTATAGTGTTTCAGGCGAAGCTGGACTTTCACAGGACCGCCCTTTCCCTCGGTCTTGACATTGGCAAACACCTTCTGCCCTGGATATACTAGCGGCGAGCACATCAAAGGGTATGTCGGTCCCATCCGTTCTACTTCTCTCGGTGAAAATGTCTGAGTCAAGGCTTCAACTGGGTTCGATGATCCCGTCAACCCCTGGATGCGAATAGCCAATCCCGATGTTCCCTGGTCATCCGAGCCCTGTTCAACCTTGGCACTGCTTCCAGTGGACTGGAAACCCTGGACACTCCCTGGCAAAGAGAAGTGGAATTGTGCACCGTCCTTGGGGGCTTTTAGGGGCGGTTCGCCAGCAAGCTGGTATCCCAAGTTGGCAACGTCGATGGCGATGCGTGCTGCATCATTGATCGAGTATCCCCCGTCGGCACTAGAGATGAGTGCACGATCCGCAAGGGGCCCTCGCCAGTCAGGACCACCCTCAAACGTGGACAAGCCGTGCATGATCGCAACAAGGCAACCTATATTGCCAGAGTTGCAGTCGGTATCCCACCCGCAGGTATTGATAATGTGCATCGCCTCGTGGAAGCTGTGGCCGCCGTAGATAAGAGCCATGACCATGATGGCGTGGTTGGGCATGACATGGCAAACGCCATGATACTTGTCGTAACCATGCGTATCCTCGATTCGCTGTCTTGTCTTTGCCCACTCGCCGTCTTCCTTGCACCAGGCCCGGACCTGTCCGATCATACGAGCGATGTCAGACTCGGCAGGGATGTACTGCAACCCAGTATCGAGCAAGTGGTCCACGTTCTTTGACACAAACGCCTCGGCCTCCATGGCGGCCCACAGCACGGCCGCATAAACCGACTCGCCGTCGTGGCTGACGGACCCAGCCGCCTTGGCGAGCTTGGCGGCGAGCTCCGGCCGGCCGGGCGCCACGAGCGCCCAGCCGTCGATGAATATCTGCGCGCCGATCTGCTCGGCCACCGTCCGGCCGTTCTGCGCGATCGAGCCGCTCCGCGGCGCCCAGACCCCCTCGCTCAGGTTCAGCCACGCCGTGTGCTCGGTCGACACGCCGCGGCCGCCCCACCAGAAGACCGAGCGGCGCTCGACGACGTTGTTGAGCCACGTGCGCCCGACGTCCTCGGCCGTCAGGTCCGGCGACACGCCGTGCTCCTCGAGGGCGCGCACAAAGGCGAAGGTGCCCGAGAGGTCGTCGTCGGTGACGACGAGGGGCAGCCCCAGGCGCTCGTGGACGTAATGCTTGACGGGGCCGAGCTCCGCCAGGATCCTCTGGTGAGTCCAGCCCTCGAAGGGCCGGCCCACGTACACGCCGATGAGCTTCCCCAGGACGCCCGCGTAGACGCGCTCGAGGTAATCGGCTTGGAGGGGTGCCATCTTCAGCGGAATTTCTCAGGTGACGCTTGGGATATCAGGGTCTGGATGCTACGCAACAAGCAGTCCTGGGCGGCTTGGATGGCTAGGCAGAAAGTAAATGGGGCGCGGGAGTTCGCTCGTTTGTCAGGTCCGTTGTGCCACTTCTACCGATGATCGGCGTTGTCGCGAAACGGGGCCCCGAGAAGATTGGCTCAGCTCGCTCGATGAGTAGACAACGGATCAGGGATGAGTGCGGTTACACTATTGCTCTATTGCTAGTCTCAGGCTATACCCGGTTGGCTGCTGGAAAGGTTAACCGGGTACACAAAGTGAAATATCTTGACTAATTCTCAGACACGTTTCTGCTAGGTTGGCGGACAGCTTTTGACCACTTAGTCCTCCCGTGCTGTCGTCGGACTAGCTCCGGCCGAGAATGGACATCCCCACCCGGTCATCGGCGCCCAATGCCGAAGGCTGCCACTTTAAAGCTTCTTTAACCCCCGCAATCTCAGTCTCGAACCTCCGCAATACATCCCCCCCGATCATCGTATCTTGCGGGGTATGCAGATCTTGACTGGATAGAGAAGCGGCACAGGAACTGGTGGGAAATTGGTCTCAGGAGGCCGGGCACCGGACCCAGGTGCGTGAGGGAGGAGTGAATAAGCGTATTATCTCCAAGTTGGCGAGATGTGGGAGTTCCTAGAGACGTCCCCAGGGGCGGTTAATTGCACCTCACCAAAGTCCCGGGATTCTCGCCGATCGACACCATAGAGAACCCTGTCCGTCGGCATGTTATCGGCCTGGACTGATCCCATGCAGTGATGCTTAAGTAGTTGACCCTGTAACTTTTGCTCTCCCCTCACTTGTCTCGCCCAGTGTATTTGACATCTTCGTACGCGACGACTCCGTCAGCATCGAGAACGACACCTTAATCACCTTTCGATCTTATCTTGGCTGTAGATTATGCAGGACAGTAGAGCAGAAGCGGTGCATCGAGAGCGGCGAGCTGAGATTGACAATGCCGCTGCCGTAGCCACTGACGATGAGCACTCGCTCACGGTAAGAGAGGCCTTCAGACGATATCCGAAAGCCGTGTTCTGGGCTATTGCCATGTCTTTCACGATGTAAGGCCATCCTTCCAGCACGTCTCAGTTTGACACACCTTAACAAGTATCCAGTGTCATGGAGGGTTACGATACCATCCTCCTCAGCAGCTTCTTCGCCTTTCCGCCCTTTGCAAAGAAGTATGGAACGTATCACCCGGAGATCGACCGGTACGTGATTTCGGGATCATGGCAAGTAGGGCTCGGCATCGCCTCCCAGTGCGGTGCTGTCATTGGCCTGGCCATCAACGGGTACGTGACGGAGTGGTACGGCCACCGCATGGTCACCATCTGGGGCTTGATCATCATGTCCGGCCTTATTTTCATATCCTTCTTCGCACCTTCGGTAGAGGTTCTATGCGTCGGGCAGCTCCTGGTCGGCATCCCCTGGGGAGTGTTCAGTATCCAGGGCAGTGCCTACAGTTCCGAGATATGTCCCTTGGCCGTCCGTGGGTATCTGACGTCTTTCGTTAACATCTGCTGGGTTCTCGGGCAGCTCATTTGCGCGGGCGTTCTTCAGGGGCTGGTGAACAACTCCACGGAGTGGGCATACAGGATCCCCTTTGCCATACAGTGGGCGTGGCCAGTGCCCCTGATCATCGTGGCTTTCTTTGCACCAGACTCGCCATGGTGGTTGATCCGCCGTGGGAGAGCAGATGATGCGCTCAAGTCTCTCAAGAGACTCTCAACAGGGCTTTCCGAAGAGGAAGTTCAGCAGAAGGTTGCGATGATGGTCCATACCAACGACTTTGAAGTCGCTGTGCAAACCGAGTCATCTTACGTGGACTGC
Organism: Thyridium curvatum; assembly: GCF_004353045.1. NCBI lineage: Eukaryota > Fungi > Ascomycota > Sordariomycetes > Thyridiales > Thyridiaceae > Thyridium > Thyridium curvatum. Next base: position 154,676 of record NW_022156761.1, on the reverse strand, counting down.
TTCAAAGGCACAAACCTGAGGCGAACGGAGATAGCATGCATGACGCTGTCGGCTCAGAGCCTCCCCGGTCAAGCCCTCTGTTACTCAGCCAGCTTCTTCTTCACGCAGGCTGGCCTGTCGGCGGGCGATGCTTACAAGCTCAACTTCGGGAGTATGGGCGTAGCGTTTGTGGCAACCATGATCTCTTGGGGTCTGATGACGTTCTTTGGTCGTCGCACGCTCATCATCACGGGACTTGGTCTCCTGACCATCGACCTGCTCGTCATCGGCCTCCTAGACTTTGCAAAGAACCAAGAGACGGCAAAATGGGCGCAGGCCGCCCTGGCCATCGTCTGGCTCGGGATCTACTCTGCCACTCTCGGGCCGCAGTCCTTCGCACTCGCGGCTGAGGTCAGTGCCACGCGCCTGCGGATCCAGACGATCTGCGTAGCGCGCAATGCGTACAACGTGGTCAACATCATCAACAACACCATCGAGCCCTACCTGATCAACCCGACAGAGGCGAACCTGCGAGGCAAGACGGCGCTGTTCTGGTTCGGCCTGGCCTTCCTCACGACCGTGTGGAGTGTGTTTCGCTTGCCCGAGACGCGCGGGAGGACGTACGAGGAGCTCGATGTGTTGTTCGAGAAGCGGATCCCGGCCTGGAAGTTCTCGTCGACGTCGTTGGATGTCATTGCCGAGACGGAGATGATTCAGTCTTCAGATAAGAAATTGGCTGGTTGAGTCGAGAGGGTCCTTTGCAAACAAGTCGAGACAAGCCAGCAATCTGTGATTTCGTGCTTAGGCTCCGAGAAGCAATGGTGCACTTCAAGTTTTCGCTCCCTGTTGGCTCCTGACCATTGCCAAACAAGGCTATACTTTGGTCGACTTGTCTCTCCTCGAATTGTTAATCTCGTTCCCGCATGGCTGGTTGAGAGAGCAGGGAGGCAGGGAGATAGATTCGCCCAACACACCACATACCGGACAAACTCTGACAGACAAACCAGACACCGAACCGCCAAGAGCATGAACGCCAAGAACGCAAGACTGCCCTTAACAGAGATTTTCAGATGCAATAGTAACAGTCCCTCAGTTGGTCTAATCAAGCCTTGAACAAGAGGGCGGAGAACTTTTCTTCATTCTGAACTACCTTCTAGGCTCTGGAATCCAGCTCCTAACATGGTCATTTCCCCGTAATAAGGGCCGGGACGTCTTGGCAAAGTTGCATCCGCCTCCACAAGTTCCCACCTTTTGGCTTCCTAGTTGGGGCAACTCCCGAGTCGAGGTCAGGTCGGCTAATCGCCGGCGTTTCTCGTGCATCAGAACTGGGGAAAAGATGGTCAAAAGCAACCCTCCACACGAGTTTATTGGGATTTCTCGTGCATAGCACGCGGCGTTGCCAGCCTTGGCAAACCCCAGACCTGGAGGAACGAAGTCCTTTCACCAGACTTTGGGATACGAAGTGGGGAGTTCTCTAAGCGCCGCTATATTAACAAGGCGATTGAAATTGCCGAGCTGGAGTGCCGCCTCGTTCAATGGCGTCGAGAGTAAGCGAGGAGAACGTCCCCCGGATCGTGGATGCGGGATCTCGCGTCAGATCTAGACTTCAATTTAAGATTTAAAAGGCTCCGTAATTCCCATGCAGCTTTGACAATGTCGATCCCCGCCAGTCCAGCAATCTCAGCAGAGCCTCGCAGTTTGATTCTACACCCTCCACAAGAGAACAATGGGTTTCTTCAAACGCAATGGCGGCCAAGGAGTCACAGAGGCCACAAGAGCTGCTGGCTCTGGTCTCGCAGCGGTATGCCACTCTTAGCTGCGTCAACTTTGACTCTATTCCAGCTCTAATCTAACCATGAAGCCCTTTAGGTCCTCCCCGAGAACCCTAAGCCGTGGTACCGGACCGCCCATCTCATTCAGCTCAACTTGATCCTTCTGGTGCCACTCATGTCTTCCGCATCCGTTGGCTACGATGGCAAGTCTTGACAGCTCTCGGCATACACACTACCTATCGTTGACACCTTGCTAATGCCATCCTCCTTCCTTCCTCTAGGCTCGATGATGAACGGTCTTCAAACACTCAAGCAGTGGCGCACATTCTTCAACAACCCGGAGGGCGCCATCCTCGGTCTGATCAATGCCGTCTACCCCCTGGGCAAGGTCGTCGCCCTCTTTCTCGTCGCATGGGTTTCGGATCGCTACGGGCGACGACTCCCCCTCCTCATTGGCTTGGTCACCTGCATCGGCTTTGCCATCATGCAGGGTCTTGCTCAGACGCTGCCCGCGTTTGTCACGGCCAGGGCCCTGCTCGGTTTCTTCACCTCGTTCATCAGCCAGCCGAGCCCGATCCTCATCAGTGAGCTGGCTTACCCGACGCAGCGTGGTAAGCTGACTGCGCTGTACAACACCTTCTTCGTAAGTGACGACTGCGTCCGCGGGGAGTAGCAACGGGTGAAACATGCTGACAGATCGCGTCTCCCAGTATGTCGGCTCGATCTACGCTGCTTGGTGCACGTACGGCACGTTCAAGATCGGGTCCACCTGGAGCTGGAGAATCCCTTCGCTGCTGCAGGGCTCGCTGCCTATCTTCCAGCTGCTCGGATTGTGGTTCCTACCCGAATCCCCTAGGTAAGACCGAGCGATCAGAAGCGAAGAGGTCGAGAGCTGACAGTGTGCATCAGATGGCTTATCTCCAAGGGCCGGAAGGAAGAGGCTCGTGCCATTCTTACCAAGTATCATGGCGGAGGCGATCCCAACTCTACGCTGGTCGAGTTCGAACTGCAGGAAATGGAGCTTGTGATCACGGAGGAGGCAGATACGGTCTCGCAGTCCTCGTGGCTCGAGCTGTTCCGCACCCCGGCCAACCGGAGACGGACCCTCATTGCCGCCGTCGTAGGCTGGTTCAGTCAGTGGGCCGGCAACGGAGTCGTCAGCTACTACCTGGTCCTGGTGCTCAACACCATCGGGATCACCGAGACCAAGGACCAGGCCCTCATCAACGGCCTGCTCAACATCTTCAACTGGATTGCCGCCATCTTCGCCGGCGCCATGATGGTCGACCGCCTCGGCCGCCGCACGCTGTTCCTGGCTTCGACGGCGGGCATGGCGGCCAGCTACGCCGTCTGGACCGCCCTCACGTCTCACTTCGTCGACAGCAAGAACGAGGCGACCGGCCGCGCCGTCGTCGGCTTCATCTTCATCTTCTACTTCTTCTACGACATCGCCTGGACGCCGCTGCTGCAGGCCTACCCCGTCGAGATCTACCCCTACACGCTGCGCAGCCGCGGCCTGTCCTTCACCTACATCGTCTCCTTCGTCGGCCTCATCGTCGGCAACCAGGTCAACCCGATCGCGATGAAGGCCATCGGCTGGAAGTACTACCTCGTGTTCTGCTGCCTGCTGTGCGTGCTGTTTGTCATCATCTGGTTCCTCTTCCCCGAGACAAAGGGCCACACGCTCGAGGAGATCCGCGAGGTCTTCGAGGGGCCCCGCGCCGCCGTGCTGGACAAGGTGGCCGCTGCCGAGGCCGGCCATTACGAGGCGGCTGGCGAGACCAAGAAGGAGGAGAATGCGGAGGAGATCAAGCGTGTCTAAGGGCACTGCGGTGTTGAAAGCGCTCAATCGTGGATATCTAGTACCAGTGCGTTACCAAGATGAGAGTTTGGTGGCTCAGCTTGTCAAACCTACATGTCAAACTCTTAAGTAGACACAATCTGTGACCAAATCAGTGCATCATTCACTCCCCTTCCATGGATCCAAGCCCCAATTTCATGTTTCGTTTGAACTTAGGGAATCCGAATGTTAGACAATTAGCCAAGTAAATGCTCTACTTATTTAGCGATTTTCAAGTCAGGTTGGTTTCATGAAGATGACTTCCGTCTGCCAGATGTACTCTAGCTGCACCATTCTTATGCGTATCCCAGAGAAGGCGGAGTAATGACTTGATGGTTGATGGGGGTGCGGGAAGACAATATCACGGAGCTACTTGCTGGCCATTAGCTACTCATCACTAATGGATAGCATGAGATTTCCGGAAGCCCATGCGTCTAAAAGGGGTGGACATAGCTCGAGTCTTGTATTTGTCGGTATGTAGTCGAGGCTGACAACGCTAGGTCCCCAAATAGGCAAGAATCACGTAACCGCCCTGCTCACGTAAGACATCACGTAACGACGCATCTCCAAATCCCGTTCAAGAAAAGGCATTACCAACAATTATCAACCTAGTAGCGCAGACCATTTGGGCAATTGCGACTAAGACGGAAAGAAATGAGCGACGACCAAGCAAGGATCGAGGTAGGCAGCTCGTTGTGGACCTAGAAGCCTGTCTTGATGATTGCTATTAACATCTCCTTGAAGCGACGCCGCAATCGCGGCCGCGCCGCACAGAGCGCCTTCCGCAAGCGCCAGTCGCAGGCCCGTCAGGACATGCTGGAAGAGAATTCCAGGCTCAAGCAGGCCCTCGAGAGCATAATGGGCGAGATCAGCGAGAACGACCGCCCCGCACTGCGGTCCCTGGTCCGGGATGCGGCCGAGCTTGCCGGCGTTAGACCGGGTCCCGGCACACCAGCGTCGGGCGGCACCCGGAGCAGGTTCAGGATATCAAATATACCCTTTTTGGACCCTCATAGTTCTGCAACATCGAATCTGCATTCGGCATCAGCTTTGAGAGAAGATGGCTGGCTCGCTGCCGATAGCGAAGAAGCCCGAGCCGACCAAGTCAGCGCACTCATCAGACAAAGGCTACCTCACACGAGCGTCAGTCGAGACCCATTCCAGTACTACCGCTGCGAGCACGGAGCTGCTACAGTCCTCCCATTCCTCGGGATGGGCGCCCTGACGATTTCAGGGCGGATCTTCTGGCATCTGACCGAAAAGTTCGAAGCAGCTCTGTACGGCGACCTAATCAGTCCGCGGAACAGTCTCGAGCACTCCACCACGGCGGCAGAGCCCCCACCCAGGCTAGTCGACCTGCTGCGGAGGTCCAAGTCTATGCAACACACGGAGCCGTACCAGTGGATCGCGATGGTGGATGAGCGCGTGGACCTCGCCCGACGGGAGGCAGCCCGCGATGGGATCGAGCATCCTTCTCGCCTGGAGACGCTGCAATTCCCCATTATCGATCACGACACGCCCTCTTCCACAGGGTCCGGCATTGACTGGCTGTCGCCCATCACCGCCGAGAAGCGGATCAGAGAGATTGTCGGCGATGACGTCTTTGCCGTGCTGGCGACGCCCGCACTTGACCGATGGGAGGCGAGGCATAACCATAGACACGAGTCGCAACAGAGCGAGGGAGCGGACCTCATCGAGAGTTTCTTAGACATCCTCTCTAATTCCTTTGTTTGCTTTGGAGACGGCCCGCGGTGGGCGAGGGCCAAGTTTGATGATTTGTTGAGGGCATGGTGTCTTTCACTCATTGACAAGCAAGCGGTACAGGGATGAGCCGTCACACAAGAAGGCCAGGATGAACAGGATAAACAGGATGAACATGATCATTCTTGGCGACTGTGCTCTTCTAGGAAGTGTCAAGACCGCCTTGCTAATTATATAAGTACGGGTGCTTTCGTTCTCTGCACTTTCGCTGAAGATATCTCCATGATCCTATCGTTGATAACAAAAGCATGTGTTGCGGTGCACATGCAAACGTTTCTTGCTTCCTAGATGCCGAGTAGTAATTAAAAGAACCGAGAGTCAATATATCAAGAGCCGTCATCTTACTACTGAGACGAGTAACTGCAACCTTGAGGAGCGAAAGTAACGATGAGGAGACCCTGTAAGCTTCAAGTTGCCCATGATTTGGCACAACCCAGAAGATCTGCTCCTCGTCGACGCCTTTTCCACACCACTTGCCCCGTTTTCTGTTCCCTCTGGATGCTGCCCGCTGAGATCGCTGCCGCTGACCGTACCCTCCCTGGCGGAGGTGATCCTTCGTCAACAGAGAACCGGGCGGTGGGGGGCAGCTTGGAGCCCCCGACGTGTCGCTCACAGAATTTCCAGAATCTTGTTCGATATAAAAAGCACATGGTGAGATGGAGTTTGAAAGTGGTTCCATGGATGCGGTAGGTGGATCTGTACTCGAGGTTGGAGCAGGCGGATGGGTGCCTAACCCAGTCGGAAATGAAGGACAAGCACTCTCAAAGGGCTGGGAAGGAGGAAGTGCCAGTGGACTGACTTGCGAGTCCGAGGGCGGTGTCGCCGATGGAGGTAAGTGTCGCCGGTCCAGGTAGTGGCTGCGGGGAGTTAGCGAGGGCCATCCCTTCTACTATACAGTCTAGCAAGCCACCCACCCTCATTCTGGCCGCCCGGACCCAAGGAGTCTTCCAGAAAGACATTGTAGAATCAGCGTCAGCCGCACGGTCGAACTCGATGTAACACCGGTGAGATCCCCCTGGCGATACGTCCATCCACCCCGTCTGGCCAGTGCGTAGTATAGCTGTAGTCTTTCAGCACATCCTGGATTGTCTCAATACACTCGCCTTGGCTGATGGTACCAAAGAAGACCACGGAAACAAGGCGATTTTGAGACCTGGCCCACTCAAAGTGCTGTGAGACCGTGACTGTAATGCTTGCTCGGGGAGAGAAAGGCAAGAGGAAGGACAAATAGATTCTGCGGGTCTTGTCTTTTTGTCGTGGGTAGTCCTGAAGATACACTTGGAGGCAAATGGAAATGCAGGATAAAGGCAAACTCCAAGGAACAGCGAGTTGGTGGTCAAAAGGATGGTGTTGGTATTGGCTGAACCAGGCGAGTGTAAAACAGTCTCGAGAAAGACTGCCTACACTGGTGAGCCACTCCCCTCCGAGGGGGAAGTAATGTTCCGAATTCCCAAACGAGGTTAAATGAAGCAAGCTGGAAGGCACCAGGGGCACAGGACTGATGCTCCCTGCTTTCCCATGACCAACAGAAAATCACAAGCAGCTCCGAGGCTGACTCGTCGCCCGTGCCTGCACCGTTCATCACAAATCCTCCCCAAACAAGGAACACTAGCCAATCTGGCTCACGTCCGCAATCATGGCCAGATATTCCGGGGGAGCTTCTGCAATTCAAAAGGAGACTGAGGACTACTTACTCTCTGCACTGGCTGTCGTCAGGGGCATATATATGAATATTCATCCCACGTCTTGCGTAGGGTTTGGACTGTTCCCAGGCCTTGAATACGTACGTGTTGAGCTTGTCCAGGCGACTAAACCATCTTCAATCTCGCCAACCCGTAGAAATATAGAAGACTGAACACGGGGTGACCAAAGGCATACATTGTTCCCCTAATTATCAACACTGTTTCTGGACAAGGACTTCATCCCACTACACAAGAACCCCTGTCCAGTTTACATTACCGCCTCGACTATTCTCTGTCGGCGCCGGATGAAATCGGACGTCCACATAATTTACAAATGAGAGTACACATCAGAGGTCCCTTTCCAGTACTCAGCCACGGCTCTCACTGTGCTCGACGTCATCAGTGGCCTTCGTCTGCTCAATGTCCTCAGCTGCCTTCCTCTGCTCGTACACAATGGCGGCGTTCTCTCCCTTCTTGAACTCCTGGTGGGCGATGGTCTCGAGCGACAAGCCGCGCGTCTCCTTGAGGAAGAAGAAGGCGACGACGCCGATGGCCGCGTCGAAGAGGCCCCAGAGCAGGAATGTGCCCCAGCCCATGCTCGCCATCATGTACGGGGTCGTCAGCGAGAAGACAAAGTTGAAGAGCCACTGCGCGGCCACGCCGGTCGCGATGCCGGGCTCGCGGATCCGCGTCGGGAAGATCTCGGAGACGTAGGGCCAGGGCATGGGGCCCCAGGAGAAGTTGTAGAAGATGACGAAGATGTAGATGAGGGCGATGGTGGCGATGCCCGACGACGTGACGTCGCCGCCCGGCGGCGGGGGCTTGGTCTTGACGACGACGGCCGTGACGATCTGGCAGCAGGCCATGGCGAAGGCGCCGCCGATGAGGATGACGCGGCGGCCGACGCGCTCGGAGACCAGGATGACGAAGAGGCCGCAGGCGACGACCTTGACGGCGCCGAAGATGGCCGTCAAGAGCAGGTTCTGGTCCGGGTTGTTTCCAACGAGGAGCTTGAAGTATTGGGGGCCGAAGTAGGCAAAGGCAGTCGCCCCGGTCGCTTGCTGCGCAACGAAGATCGCGAAGGCGGTAAAGATACGCTTGAAGTTGTCGCGCTGGAGGAGTTCTGGAGTTCCACATATTAGCATGTGAGGACACAGAAGTCGTCATAGCCACGGGAGCCTCACCTTTGAACTGGAAGCCCTCTGTCTCCCTGGCTTCGGTCTCCACACCCTGACGGATCTCGTCCATCTCGGCCTGAGCGACTTCAGAGTCGTCGGCCCGGATCCACTTCAGACTCTCCCAAGCCTCGTCGTGTCTGCCCTTCTTGGTAAGCCAACGCGTGCTCTCCTTGAGCGTCAGCATTCCGAGACCGAGCATGGCCGCGGGCAGGATCTGGAGGCCAATGGGGATTTGCCACTGCTTGGCCTCGTCCGGTGATACGTGCTTGGCAACACCATAGTCGATCCAGTAGGAAGTGAAGATGCCCTAGAAGAGTCAGCAATGTTCCAGACTTGATGAAGAGTTGCAGGGCGTCATACAAAAGTGAAGAACCATTGGAAGAAACTACCGCAGGTGGCCCTCATCTCCTTGGGAACCATCTCGCTGCTGAACATGGGAACGACGACCGTTGCAGCCCCGAGGCCCAGGCCAGCGATAACACGGGCGACGTAGAAGGCGGGCAGAGAGTGGGTATTGATGGTCTGGATGGCTGCGCCAATGCAGAAGACAAAGGATGAAATCATGAGCGAATACTTGCGGCCGAGCTTGTTGGTCATCGGCCAGGCCAGGAAGCAGGCCACAAAGGCTCCGAGCTGTTGCAGACCGACAGCAAGGGAGTTGGTCCGAGTGGTATCACCTGTCCCATATCTATAGTCCCTCTCAAAGGACTTCATAGTCAAAACACCACCTGTGATGTTATCATTAGTGGACGCTCTCCACCACCTCGCGCGACGGCGATGGCTGACTTACCAACGCTACCCCATCAGTCAGCACGGAAACGAACACAAGGCTGTCGCCTGCGAGAGGAACACTTACATTCCGCTGTCATAGCCAAACAGAAAGCCTCCCATGCAGACTACAGCGCCGAGCCAGTAGGCTCGCACCCTGCCGAGCGTCGTACCCTTGACCATGGTGAAGACTGAGTGCTGAAAGGGCTTTGATACTGGCTTGTTTTGATACCAGACGGAAACTGGATAACCCCAGACGCGATCTTCGGCGGTTTATGTAGGTCTCTAAGATCCGAGGAAAGGGATTCGCCCAGACTAGCCCGGCTTTAAACCAAAGGTCGGTGGTATTGTCGAGGTTTCCTCGCGCGCCTCGCCAGCCCAGGGGCAGGGATTGGTCACGCAGGAAACGGCCCACGAGCCAGTGAGATGACGACAGAGGGCTCCAAGTGGAGTAGAACTCGTCTCAGACCTGGCTCACACATGTTGGTCGCTCGCAGAGTTGCGCGGGGAACGTCTGGAGATTGGTTCTGGGGATCACTTGTGGAGAGGCAACCCCGAGAGGCCAGCGTCCGGCCAATCGCCAGCCGCCGTCGCTCCTCGGGCTTCGCTCGTCGTAGTGCTCACCACCTTCTCCACCAGGCTCTTCCACTAGTTCCCTGGAACGGATGGGATATTGCTGATCGCGTGTAGCACGACTGATCACAAGCCGAGCAGAACAGACAAGCCTATCCGTCGGATGGCGGCACTGCGCATGATGCAGGCGAGTGATGGCCAGAATGGTTGGCGGAAGTTCATCAGGAGCTACCTCAATGTTAACAATGCATGTCCTTGCTCTGGTACTTATCCCACTACCTAAAACCGATGGGTTGATGGAGAGTCAAGTACTTCCGTTAGCAGCAGGTCAACTAACCTGACCATCACTCTGCAGGACGGAATCACAGCGAGGGGGCCGAGAGCGGCGCATGGTGGAGACGGGACTCGGGGCTCTGGATCGGCAGACGCCCGAGAGTTGGAGATGGAGGGGTAGCATATTAGAAACAGCATTTCCTTACATCCAAGCAGAGGTTGTTTGTTCTTCACCTCTCGCATTCCATCGTACAGCTTCCGGTGTTGGTCAGCTTGCTTGTTACCTCTCTGTTTGTTTGGAGAAAGTAACATCTGCCTCTCGCCTTCCACACACTCTCTCGTCCCCTCTCTAAACGCTCCCCTACTCCTACCATCCCCGTCCCCCAAGATGGCTGGCCAGAAGCGCCCCAACTTCCTGGTCATCGTCGCCGACGACCTGGGCTTCTCCGACCTCTCCTGCTTCGGCGGCGAGATCCGGACGCCCAACCTCGACAAGCTGGCCAAGAACGGGCTGCGCTTCACCGACTTCCACGCCGCGGCGGCCTGCTCGCCGTCGCGCGCCATGATCATGACGGGCACCGACCACCACATCGCCGGGCTCGGCAACCTGATCGAGTGGACCAACGTCTCGGGCCAGAACGACCCCAACGGCAAGATGTCGACGGCCCCGCAGCGCGGCATGCCCGGCTACGAGGGCTACCTCAACGAGCGCGTCGTCGCCCTGCCCGAGATCCTGCGCGACAACGGCTATCACACCGTCATGTCGGGCAAGTGGCACCTGGGCCTGACGCCCGAGCGCAGCCCCAAGGTGCGCGGCTTCGAGCGCAGCTTCGCCCACCTGCCCGCCTGCAGCAACCACTTCGCCTACGAGCCGCAGCTCGAGTCCCCCGACCCCATCCCCGAGTTCATGTCCATGAGCTTCATCGCGCTGCACAGCGAGGACGGCGAGTACGTCCGCAAGCTGCCCGAGGGCTGGTACTCGTCCGACGGCTACGGCGACAAGATGCTGAGCTACCTCCGGGACTGGAAGGAGAAGGACGACGGCCGGCCCTTCTTCGGCTACTACCCCTTCACCGCGCCGCACTGGCCGCTGCAGGCGCCCCAGGAGTACATCAAGCACTATCGCGGCGTCTACGACGACGGGCCGGACGCGCTGCGCGAGAAGCGCCTGCAGCGCCTCAAGGAGCTCGGCCTGGTGCCCGACGAGGTGGAGGCGCACCCCGTCGTCGCCGACGAGGTCAAGGAGTGGAAGGACATGTCCGAGGCCGAGCGCCAGAACTCGGCGCGCGCCATGGAGTGCTTCGCCGGCATGGTCGAGTGCATCGACGTCAACGTCGGCAAGGTCGTCGACTACCTCGAGTCGGTCGGCGAGCTCGACAACACCTTTGTCTGCTTCCTGAGCGGTATGTCATTTCCCTGATCACCACTCTGTGCTTCAAGTGTCCCCATGAACCGAACTAATCGCAAAATTAGACAACGGAGCTGAGGGTGCGGCGTATGAGACCTACCCCATCGTGCAGGGCTCCATGATGCAGCACCTCAAGAAGTACTACAACAACCACATCGACAACCTGGGCAACGGCGACTCGTTCATCTGGTACGGCCCGCGCTGGGCGCAGGCGGCGACGGCGCCGAGCCGGCTGTTCAAGGCCTACACGACCGAGGGCGGCGTGCGCGTGCCCTTCCTGATGAAGCCGCCCGCCGTCTTCGCCCAGAAGATGGAGAAGAACGGCATCTCGCACCAGTTCTCGACCGTCATGGACCTGGCGCCCACGATCCTCGATATGGCCGGCGCCAAGCACCCGGCGCCCACGTACCAGGGCCGCGAGGTCGTCGGCATGCGCGGCAAGTCGATGGTGCCGTACCTGACCGACGCGGCGCCCTCGATCCACGAGAAGGACTTCATCAACGGCTGGGAGACGTGCGGGCGCGCCGCCGTGCGCAAGGGCGACTGGAAGATCGTCTTCATCCCCAAGCCCCGCGGCCCGGAGAAGTGGCAACTGTACAACCTGGCCCGTGACCCGGGCGAGGTCCACGACCTGGCCGAGCAGGAGCCCGAGCGGCTCAAGGAGCTGATCAAGCTGTGGGATGAGTACGTGCTGGAGACGGGCGTCATCCCCCTGGCGCCGGAGCTGGGCAAGTGGATGGCGGCGATGGAGGAGCAGATGCCCGAGAACGCCTGGATCGAGTACGACTACTGGAAGGACGGCGCGAGGGACGACCCGGCCAAGTTCACGAGGCAGGTGCCCCGGTTCAAGAGGGAGGTCAAGGCCATATGATATGCTCGGTAGCGGGATTGGGCGATGTTACATTGCGATCTAGTTCTCTGCATGCAATAGAAAAAGTTAAAGAGTATACTCGGCTCCTCGTATCGTTGTTTTCTTATCTAGTAAACCTCTCCTCCTGACTGGGTCGATAACTAATCACTCCTCCTGCCATGCCTCTCCCCAAGTCAGAACAATGTCCTGAGCCAGACTGTAGTACGTGCGAGCCGTGTCCAAGGAAGACCTCTTGATATGGTTTTGAGAAGAGGCAGCGCCTCAGAGATGAAGGGCACCTCTGGGCATCCACAGTCTCATCCACTCCCCTTCCCTTCCCTTCACTCCGCCTCAACGCCATCGCCGTCCTCCTCTGCCTCGGCCAGGTGAGCATACGCGTCGTACTTGTCCGACCGCTCGAAGCGCAACTCAAAGTCATGCTGACTCAGGATGTGCTGCATCGCCTCGCCGACACAGCCCTCCTCGTTGCGCCACCACTTCTCCCGGCCCCACTGCTCGTCGGTCTGGCCCTCCCGGCGCCGAACGCACATGGCCAGGTCGATCATGTAGGTCTTGAAGAACCCGCCCTCGAGGTGGGGCACGACGATAAAGTTGTCCGGACGGGTGTCCATGTTGAGCATGTCGGCCGCGTCGACCTCACGGGTGACCGCGACGGCGGCGTCAACGATCTCCTGCCAGAGCCCCCGCGGAGCGTAGTGGGGCAGATCTTCGAGGGAGAACCCGGGGAGGAACTGGGTGACGATGCCCTCGATCTGGAAGTACTCGTGGCTGTCGTAGCCCGGAGGGGTGGCGTCGAGTACGCATGTGCCCATGAACCGGGGGATGGAGACGCCCTGGGAGGCTTGCAGGCCGTCGTAGGCGCCAACCTCGCTCAGATATAGCCCGTCGAGATTCTTGGTTACGAAGATCTCGTCCTGCTCCGGGGTGAACTCTGAGCCTTCCACACCAGGCAGGTGAACCTGTCCCGTAAGGTGGAGCCCAAAGGCATCGGCGCCGCCGGTCTGGACAAAGTTGTTGAATGCAGTGGCGATCTCGGGGGTGTATGGGCCGATTTCAAATTGTGCGCGCATGCCGTGGGAAAAGCGATGGTCATAGAGCTTCAGAAAGAAGACTTCAGGGTTGTTGTTTAGAATCATGCCGACAACCAAAGCGACAGAGCAAGTGAAAGGCTCCTTGACGCGGAGGATGGTGGCTGCGATCTGACGAGTCGGTTGTCCGGGAGCCGTGAACTGGAGTTGCAGCTCCTGTCCCTGTTGATAGCCTGGGAAGGGTGTGCGGACTTCAGACTGTTGGTCGCTCATGATGGAGATTGTCTGAAGGTGTTTCTGGGTGGTTGAGAGAACTAGAGATGCGTGGGTGCGAAGGGTAGGTTCTGAGTTCTTGACAGAGATAGACAAAAGTGCTGCCTTTTGTGTCGGTTGGGTTTTTCAAGGCCGGGTGCTGAGGGGAGGATCTTTCCAGGTTTTATTTATACCTTTGGAGAGATTAATTTGAGAGCGCAGGTCGGTTGAATCAACGGTGAAGTGTTGGATGTCTTGCAACAACTCCCATTCATCATCTGAAGTGGGTTATTCACTTCAGTTGACGTTCACAATGGTCTGACATTTGGTGAATGGTTCCGATATATAAAATGCTCAAAGAGCTACAGGCAACTTAATTCATTATATGTACCGTAACCTGACATTTTGAGTACCTATATGTAGTTGTAGTGGTGACATGCTTTGTGAAGGTGTTGCAGGTGTGTGCAAGTATTCAACTTCTCTGGTTTCTTTGGGTTGTGGTTTCTCAGTGCTCATGTACTATTGAAGACAAGTTAAAAAAAGAAACTTAATTCACACCAATTTTTGAGTCGTTACAAAAGGGCCAAACACCTTGTTTCAACTGTGACTGGGCCATTGTTGTGTAAAAACGTGTTTCCGAACGATCAGGGACAATGTTAGTCTTATCAGATCTCGGATCTTATCGCCAACTCGGACTCTCTGGCCCAAAAACGTCACGGATGGCCTGTGCGCTCCGGGGCCTGTCCGGCTTCAAAAATACGCAGCAGTCTTCATCACAGCACTGTGCTTACCCCAAGCCATTGAGCCCCGGAAATGGCTCAATCGCTTCTCCTCTGTACCATTATTTGAAAAGCCATCGTTCCGCTTCCATTTGCTCCATCATGTTCGCTCGGCCGCTAGCCCGTCGGGCAGCAGCCGCCACGGGCGCATCGAGCCTGCGAAGCCGTGGCACACGCGACATCCTCACGCCGGCACTCCGCAGCAGCAGCAGCAGCAGCAGCGCTCCGATACAGGTGACTCGACGATCCTACGCCTGCAAGACCCCGTCCTCTTCCTCGTCCTCCTCCCGCCCCGGCCCCGGCGGCCTCGAGAAGATCCCCTCGACCCCGATCCGCGTCCTCCGCACCGTCGAGTCCCTCCGCCGCTGGCGCAGGCCGCACACGCTCGACCACCGCTCCGTCGCCCTCGTGCCCACCATGGGCGCCCTGCACGACGGCCACCTCTCGCTCATCCGCGCCGCCGCGCGCGACAACCACCACGTCGTCGTCAGCCTCTACGTCAACCCGGCGCAGTTCGGCGTCCGCGAGGACCTCGCCTCCTACCCGGTCACCTGGGACGCCGACTGCGCGGCCCTGGCCCGGCTCGACCGCGAGCTCGCCGACGACGGCGCCAACCTCGGCCGCGTGAGCGCCGTCTTCGCGCCCTCGACGGCCGAGATGTACCCCTCGGGCTTCCCGGGCCAGGAGGTCGACTCCAAGGGCAGCTTCGTCGTCATCACGCCCATGTCCGAGCTCCTCGAGGGCGGCACGCGGCCGACCTTCTTCCGCGGCGTGGCGACGGTCTGCATGAAGCTCTTCAACGCCGTGCAGCCGGAGCGCGCCTACTTTGGCCAGAAGGACGTGCAGCAGTCGGTCATCATACGCAAGATGGTGCGCGACTTTCTGCTGCCGGTCGAGATCGTCGTCGGCGACACGATGCGCGAGGCCGACGGGCTGGCCATGTCTTCGAGAAACGTGTACCTGGGCACGAGGAGGAGAGCGGTCGGGATCGTATTGCGGAGGGCGCTCGAGGCTACGGAAAAGGCGTACGCTGCGGGCGAGCTGGAGGCGAGCAAGATCCTGGGCGCGGCGAGGGCAGTCACGGAGAAGATGCTGGCGGAGCAGATGGCGCTGGAGCTAAAGGACAGGGCGCAGTTTGAGGTGGACTACGTCTCCCTGTCGGATCCCGACACATTGGAGCACCTTGAGAGGATTGACCCAGCGAGGGGGGCGATCGTCAGCGGTGCGGTCAAGATGCTGCCGGTAGAAGATCCCCAACCAGGCGAGGATCTGGGTCACAGCGGAGGACCGCCGGTACGGCTCATTGACAATGTCATACTCAAGCCGTCAACAGATTAAGCAGGCAAAAACGTAAATAAAATTACAAGATATAACGGAGAGTCTCCGCATTGAAAGAGCACGCGTTTCACAAAACCGTGGGAATCAAGATTCAAGTTCAAGGACAAGCCATCCGCTCTAACATTCACTGTAGTGAAATCAATACTCGCTAAGTGTACAAACAGCCACACAGGGCTCGCGCCCGAGTTTCCAAACACCACCGGTGCAAATGGAAATAGCAAGCAAAGACCTCTTCACAGCCTCGGCCTGTTCTCCAACCTGCGCCTCCTCTTCGACTCCCCGACCACCTTCCTCAGGCTCGCCGCCTCCTCGGGCGTCAGCGTCGCCGTCGCCGCCGCGCCCTTGCCCGCCGCCGCGCCCATGGCCTCGGCGTACAGCTGCCTACCCACGCGGTCCGTCAGCGCCACGACGCGCGTGCTCACCGTCGC
Source organism: Thyridium curvatum (assembly GCF_004353045.1). Lineage (NCBI taxonomy): Eukaryota > Fungi > Ascomycota > Sordariomycetes > Thyridiales > Thyridiaceae > Thyridium > Thyridium curvatum. The sequence goes on along the minus strand of NW_022156761.1, from coordinate 138,746 downwards.
GCCGTCGCGCCTGTTCTTGCCCTCGCGGCGGCTCGACGCGATCTTGCCCGTGAAGTCCCAGAGGCGGCCCGCGGCCGCGATGTCGCCCGTCGCCGGGTCGCGCGAGGGGGCCCACTCGGGCGCGAGGCGCAGGCGGGCCGGCACCTTGGCGTCCCGGGACCGGACGACCTGGATGATGCCTTCTTCCTGGAAGCGCTGGTAGGAGTTCTTGAGCGTCTCCTTGTTGACGGCCTCGAAGTAGCTGAGGTCGCCTTGGTGGTAGAGGGTTTTGCCGAGCTACAGTGAAAAGGGGAGAGTGTTAGTTTCTTTTTAGAACGACATCGGGGGGCGTAGAAGGGATAGGATGGGTTTAACATACTAGTTGTGCAAAGTTCTGCGTCTTGGGTACCTCGAGCCAGATCTCGTCCGTGACGCCGGGAGGCGGTACTAACCCCATGAGCGACACGGCTGCGAGCCAACTGGCCTCGATAAACGGCCAGATGAGGAAACAGTAAAAGTCGTAGTTCTCGCGCCCCGTCCTGCGCTCCTTGTCCGACAGGCCGATCTTGGTGACGTTACCGTGCTCGTCGCGCTGCAGACGGATAACTTCGTCATGCTCTAGACCCTTGAGCGTCTTGTCGAGGCTGATAGTGAGACCCTCAGCGGAGAAGATGAACTCGCCGCGGAAGAGCGTCGAGAGGAAGAGGACCTGGTCGTGCAGGTCGCTGTACGTAATGTCCTGAACATCGGGCCCGCCGCCCTGCTTGATGCGCGTGTACATGGCCGCGCTGACGAGGGCCTCCGAGATGAAGAGATGGATGGTCATGTTCCTGTAGAACGAAAGCTGGAACCTGTCGACGGCGTAGTAGACGGGCTCGGCGAGGCCAGTCACCACGCCGACGAGGTCCTTGCCAAGGACATCCAGCCCGCGGTCGATGATGTCGCTGATGGGGGCGTCGCCGAAATGGGCTACCCTCCCACCCTTGGCCCGGACGCGGCGCGTCAGCCACTCCACACGCCTAATGAGTTCGGTCTTACCAACACCGCGGCCGCGGAGGGTGAGAAGAACAGTTCCGATCAGGGCGGTGGGCATAACCACTGACACGTCGTTGATGTCCGACAGCACTTTGTAACCCATAGTTCGTAGTAGCTTTTGCCGGACAACTGGGCCAATCTTTTCTTTCATGTCTACCCCAGGGGTGGAAGGACCTTTCCAGAGCTTGGTGAGCTGTTCGTCGATGTAGCCTCGCAAGCTCCACGCCTCGTGAAACCGCACGTCGACCCTGCCGAGCTGGAGCGAGAGGACCGAGGTGCCACCGGTAAGGAAGTCCGCCAGATTCTCCTTCTTCTTCGGTATACCTAGCAGTTCATTCACGTAGCCCTCCGTCTCGATGACCTTGTCGTACTGCGTGCTGACCGGAATGATGACAACGTCTTTCGTCCTGCCCGACAGCAGACTGTCGAGAATGAAACTCAGAATGCCGAACTTGGGCGGTAGAAGCTTGCCCGTCCTTGATCGGCCGCCCTCGATGAAGCACTCCAGATTGTACCCTTCTTGAAGCATGGTGTCGATATATGTCTGAACTAACGTAGTGTAAAGCATGTCGTCTCCGAACTGGCGGCGAATGTACATGGCGCCCGCATGCTGGAGGAAGCTCCCGACGACTGGGAAGTTGAGGTTGTCTCCTGCGACCACGACCGGGAGCGCGATACCGAGTCGATAGCAAATCAGTTGTAGCGAGACGTAGTCAACATGCGATCGATGACACGGCAGGAACACGATGCTCTGTTTCGCCTTCTCCGCCTTCTCGGCAACCTTTCGTAGGCGCAGAACATCCTCGCTGGACACGTGGATGCCTTGGTGGTATGCCCTAGTCAGGAGCTGCGTGCAGAGGTAGTACGCGCCGCGGATGAAGGTCTTGCTCTCGAACTTGCAGATCATCCTGTCCGTGAACTTCTCGGCGACCTGGAACAGACTGGCCTCGAGCACCGATCGGCGTTGCTGGCGCTTCATGTCGGAGTCCTTGTCCCCCTTCCTGAACCACCCTTCCTTCTCCTCGGCGGCCAGCCTCATGTCTGCCATCTCGGAGATCTTCTGCCGCAGCAGCGGCGCCGAGAGCACCATGTTGGTCATGTGTTCTGTGAACCCGGAGTAGAAGATCGGCTGCCCGATCACATTGTCGTATGCGCGCCATCCTGTGCCGGAGACGTAGAGGGATACTTCGCGGAGGAATCTGGGAAGGATATATCATTAGCCACGGCCTCCTGGTCATCTTGGGTATTCCATGGGACATACTGTAGTGGCTCGGAGCGGAAGCGCGACATCTGCTTCATAAGCGCTTCCTCCTTGTCGCCATCCTGCGCTGCGCCTGGCTCGACACCGCTGGGCTGGAAGGTTACCTGGTCGCCCAGGATCTTGAGGTCCGGCGCCGAATTGCGCGTTGAGTCCTCGTCATTGGGCATTGTTGCTGTTGTTGTTGTTGTCAGCCACTTCCAGTAAGACGATCGTGTGGCGTGGTTTGCGACTGGTTTCAAGAGATGATGCCATCCACCGGCCGAGATGATGCTGGGAGTGATTCACGATAGCTTTTTGATGTTGATACGTAGAATCGAATCTCGAAAGGAGGATGTGTATGCCCCACTCATCATCTGGGGAAAGCTTCAAACAGCTCAGCTTCCCAGACGTGGGGAAGAAGGCCAATGTTAGAGCCGTCGGTTGCAACCGGGCGCGCACCTCATTTGGTGATGTTATGCCGAGGGAAAGCTGGCATGTGATATCCTGACAGTGGGGAACCCCTGTAAGATGCACGAAAGCGCGGGTATGGTGGGGCGCATCTACACTAAATTTGTTCACCATCCAGCCATGCGTCTCGCTGTCGACGCTGCATTTCAAGACAATCTGATCAAGGCCGCAATTGTGGCGTAGTCTCTTGCCGCTCGATCTCAGACTGCGGTTCCTAGGACTTGCAAGCCTTACCACCCATTCGCGATGGCTTCCACCACGCATCCCGTCACCCAAGAGCTCCTCGCCCGAGCGCACTCTCCCGACTCAGCGAACCGCATCTTCACCGAGAAGATCCAGCACCGACCCATCCTCATCCGTCCTTCCTCCCCGCAACCGCACGCCAACGCCCGCGAAGCCCGACGCATCGCCCGCCGGCAGAAGGAGAAGCAGCGCACCAGGGCGCTGAAGCCGAAGCCGCTCTCCGCGCGCCAGCGCAAGCGGCTCGCCCTCTACGAGCTCCCGCGCGACCAGCAGCGGTACGCCCTGTTCGAGCCGCTGCACCGGCTGTGGCTGGGCTACGTCCGCGAGCTGCTGGGCCGCGACATGTTCGGCGCGGCGACGAGCCCCGGGGCCGACGCCTCGGCGGCGGCGAAGCTGAGCAGCGCGGACCTGCACGGCGCCGAGGTCGAGGTCGTGCGCAGCGGGTGCGTGAGCCGGGTCGGGATCAGGGGCATCGTCGTCAAGGACGCCAAGTTTGTGTTTGAGATCGTCACGAGGCGGGACCAGCTCAATGTCGTGCCCAAGGAAGGGACGATATTCCGGGTCGAGGTGCCGCCCGAGCATGCGGAGGGCGAGAAGGACCAGGTGGAGAACCTGGTGGTTGAGATCCTGGGTGATCAGTTCTTGACGAGGTCGGCCGACCGGGCGAACAAGAAGTTCAAGAGGCATTTCTTGAAGGATATCTGAACGACATGGACCGAATCTGTCCGGCACGAAGATTTTGACACACCTTGGCCGTGGTCCTTCCGAACGGGACTATCTTGCTCCAATGGTCTCAGTCACCGCTCTGCGGATGGCTACCAAGAACAGGGCCGATACATGCGGCCTTGCCCGAGAGACGTCGTCACGCGCTGTGCCGATACGGTAGGCCCAAGAGCTCTGCACTCTGGCCCGAACAGTAGAAATAGCTACAGTTAGTCCTTCGCAGGTGAGCTTACACCTCCCATCATTCCATGATGAGCCGAACTAACGCAATTCCTGTTCGAGTAGGACCGGGTTTGTGTTGACGACAAGAGCCGAGCAGGTACTAGATTGACAGTCTAGTCTCAACTGGCTCGGCGGGATCAAGACCAAGCCGAGGAGAAGGGCTTGTTCGCTCAGATAGCACGAATAATGGCAATGTCATAGAAGACTCACACACTCTAAGCATCGTAACGGGGTATCAATTCATCACAACGCCTCTTCCAGCTCTAACGTCGTGGCTTCTGCCACTTTAATAAATATCCCACAGACTGACCTTTCCATCCTTGGCACCCGCCGCGATCCAGTGCGCAGTCGTAGCCTGCAATATCCTCTTGTCCTTGACACTCATATCAACTAACCGCGGCACCAGACCGCGGCCGCCACGACCTGTCGTACTCCTAGCCACCTCGCTGCCCACCGGCTTGTCTGTCCCTTGAGCCTCCCCATCCGCTTCCGCCCCTCCCTGTTCTGTCCGCGGCGTCTCCCTCTGCTGTTCGTCCTGCTGGGCGCCGCTGTCCGCAGGAGCGACCGCCGCGAAAGCCGTAGCGTAGCAGCCGACCTGGTGCCACTTGAGCACCGCCAGCTCCTTCAGCGTCTTGGCCGAGTAGACGCGCACGCGGGCGTCCCACCCGGCCGTCGCGAAGATGCGCCCGTCCGACCTGATGCGCAGGTCCTGCTGGCCCGAGTGCTTCGTGTTGACCACCTTGACGGGCTGGGTCTCGACGCTCGGTTTCGGCCGGTGTGGGGGCGGCGGAGGCTGGCTGGGTGCGTTGGCCAGGGTGGCGGAGAGTGCGGAGACCGGAGCGCCTTGTGGTGTGGTGGCGGTTGGAGGTTTTGAAGGTTCGGCTTCAGGGCTGGCTTGCGAGGCTGGTGGCGCCGCGCTCTGTTGTGGTTGTGGTTGGACAACGGCTGTGGGTAGAGGGTGCTTGACCACCAATGCATCTGCACCGGAGGTAATGAAGTAGTCCTTGTCAGGGCCGACGTCTAAAGACAAGATAGGCTGGCTGTGCGACTGTGCCTTGTATCTGACATCCCATGAGTTCTCCTCGTTCAACTGGGCGACCACAGCCAGCCCATTCTCGTAGCCAGCGACGACAGTGAGTGCGGCCCCGCTCTGGTAGAAGAGGCGGACGGACATGACCATGCCGTTCTTCTCTCCCAGTTTGACTGTGTGGATCCGCCGTTGCGATGGGAGATGGAAGATGTCAACGGCCTCGGACGCCAACGTGTTCGGCACAGCGATGAGAAGCTCCGAGGACGATGCCACGCCCGATTCAAACACAGCGCAGTGCCCGAAAGAACAGAAATTCATCGTGTTGACCTCGAGCATGTGCAGCATCCACGGCCGCGGCCTGTCCTCGGCAGACGGGTCCAGAGGCACAGTCGTGCTCAGCGCAGCCTCGTCCGCCAGCCGCAGCTTCCACACAATCAACTTGTTGTCTCTGCCATGTCTATCAAAAGCCATGCTCAGTCACTGTTCACACAGAAGTGCTTGGAGAAAGGAGTCTGCAATAACCCACGTAATCACCCGCTCGCTCCCCCACCCGGCGACGCCGAGGATGGCGTTCTCGTGCGCTCGCCAGACGGCGCGGGGCCGCATGATGGTGAGGTCCCACGCGACCACGAAGCCGTCCGCATCGCCGGTGAGCAGGCGCTGGTTATCGCGCACGAAGGCCGCGGCGTGGACCTGCGCCTTGTGGCCGCGTAGGACGGCCTTGGGCTGCGGCGGTCCGGCCTCGCTCGCCATTGGAGGCCCCGTATTCTTGGGCTGCGGCCTCTGGAAAACGCAAACGCACTGCCGGTTGGGTTATGCCTCCGACATTGCACCCTAGCAACTTTGCTTATACTGCGAGTCGTCGAGGAAGCCGTGATGGAATTATGTTGCAAAGATCACCGGCCCAGGTTACCTGACAATGCACCATTGATAGCGCTTGCTGATCCGGAGTCGTCCGATTTAGCTACTGTGGTGGAGCTGGGTGCCGGCATCTTTTTCGATTGGTGCCCCATTTCAGAGAGCCGCAACACTCCATCTCGGATCACTACAACAACTCTCGTGATGGATTCCATTCAATCCGGAGTCTTCGACTAGAATGCGGAATTTTCCGCTCTCAACTACGGAGTGCACCGTTGTTATTCGTCCTCTCTCATCGTAGCGCTCCGGAATTTTGACAAATCGATAATAAAAAAGCAATGTACACACCCAACCCATCGATCGAGCTGCAGGCAACCACCCAGAGACAAGGCGTGCATGGGCTAATCTCTTTGATTGCTGGCAGTGTCTCGGACACATGCAGGACTCAACGTTGCGGTGAAGAAAACAATGGCGAATTTCAAGATCAGGGAGCGGATTCCCAGCAACGTGCTCGTGTCCCACAACTCACACCCTCCTTTTGGCCTGAAGCACACGACACCTGCGAGGTTCCGAAGCCAGAGATCAGCACATGCTGCCATGAACTCTACCGTCCCCCGTCGAATCTGTGCTCTTGAACTTGGTTGCCCATCAAAAAGCAGTGCTACCCTTCATTCCCTGGTACGTCAGCGCTTACCATGATGCGGACATGCGAACCGAAGGTGTTGCGGCTAGTGGGCGCCTCATAAATCTCTCGATACTAAAATGTGCGCCACCCGAGAGTCCAGCGCGCGCGGGGATCATCCGCGATCAATAGGGCCATCCCATTCGAGATTCATAGTGCAGCTAACAAGCCATAGAACAAGGACCGGCTGCCAGAGCAAAATTTGTCACTTTTGAGAGACAGGGGGCTCCCAAATCGCGAAATCCGTGTTACCTGCCACAGGACGTGGCAGGCTGGGACTCATTGGAACGCATTGGTCCAGCCAGCCCATCAGATAGCGTTGCATGTTTTACATATCTCGAGTGAATCAATCACCCGGGTGACACACGGTCGAGAGCAGCGCTTTGGTGCATAATCTCGTCCTCTTTTTCTCTGCGTCCTCGGCGCACATCCCCGTTCCTTGACAGTCGGACAAATGAATCACTCACCATGGAGAAGAACTGACGCAACTCTTCCAGACGTGGTCTGGCGTGTGGCTCAGCGAACACTTCCAAGGTTGGCGGGAGCGTCTCTTTCTCGGGATGTTCAGCCTCCGGAGCAGGGGACAGAGAAGCTGATCTGCAGGGCTCGCCCTGACGAAACGCCAAGAAATTGTTTCCCTTGCTCGAGGATCCGCAAACGTTGGATCTTCTCTCACCTGTCCGGCAGTGCAGCGAAAGGGATTTCGTTGCGCTCATCGTGCAAGTGATTTGCGCGAGCATCGTACTATCAGTCCTTTTGTTCTGAGCAAACGCGGATGCCCGTGGTCTTGATGCGCCAAGTTTTCGCGGACAGTACAGGGTCACAGCACACTGCCGAGTCACTACTTGTAGATGCTATATTTATCAAGGTTTTCTGTCGCCCTCGGTCAGATTTAAGGTCGAGGGTAAGGTTGCAGACAAGGTCGTGTTCGGCTGCTGATCGGAGCCCAGAGAAGGACCGAGAACCACGAGCCAGGACGATCAAACCGTTCCGGAAGACGGCTCGCGCAGACGGCAACGCCGGTAGGATGTTTCGATCACGGCTCTGGAAGCTCGGCGATCGCTCAAGAGAAGGCGGCGAGAAGCATCTCAAACGCGATGAGCCGCAATTGGGCCAAGACTTATCGAATGACCGGAGGCGAGAGAGCAGCAGCACCTGGTGCTTTGATAGATCCGCCCGGTTATTTCTGGCTCGAGCCTGGCGTCTCCCTTGCGCGATTGGCGTCGCAGCTGAGTTGGAGCTGTCATCGAGACCGTTGGACACCCGAAATGAGCTGCGTCCAAAGGGCCGGTTTGTACGTAACTGCAGATGTACGGAGTATGTATGATGCATACTTGTCTGTTGAGATGGTCTGTGGGCGCTGAACCCACTGTGGGTTTAAGCCGACTTTGGGGCAAAGCGCACCTTCCCAATTCCACTAGGTAAGGTACCTAGCCCCCATGATGGAGTTCTCCTCTCGGATAATGGGGAAAGTGAAAGGAGCGTACTTGTAAAGGAGGGAAGAGAGTGTACAGCCAAGACAAGTGTCGAGCCGAAGCATATCTCTGACAGTGACGCTGGCAAAAACAGCTCGAGACGGGGCGGAAGTGCGCACTTCCACCTCGCCTGTGCAGTTTCTCAGGGGCCGCCCACCCCCACTGATAGGATCCCCGCTAACCCGCTAGCCCTCCCCGTTGGCAACCGCTCGCCAAACCGTCCAAAGGCTAGCAAGATTAGCATTTCAAGGTGCCAACTTAAGCTACCTTAGCTAAGGGCTTTGAGTAGAGTAGGTAGAGTGGGAAACAAACCACAGTGCTGCTTCCTATGGCCTCTCGAAGGGCATTGTTTTCAAATCATCTTGTCGCACACAGGTAGCTCCAGATGATACTTTGAGTTTTCCCGAGAGGTTTGCTTCCGGGGACTAATTCCGTGTTTTGGGCCGAGACCAACCATTCCCGTTGACCAAGTCAGAGACAAGTGCCATCCTGGGAAGCCAATTTGTAAAAGCAAGCTCGCTCGCTCGCTTTGAGCAAGCTGTCTTGGCGTCCCTCGACGCCCAGACAATGCCAGCATGCTGGGTAGCGAGGATACATGATTGATGTCTCAGCCTTTGTTTGTGCCAGCAGTTGATATTATCGAGGGCTCGGTAGTTCCAAATCAAGTCGAGTTGCTCCTGAATGCTTCCCCACGACAATGTTGTTCTCGTGCACGAAGCCATTCGAACTCCTCTCGTCTGTTCATGATCGCCGTCGTCATCGTCTCCTCATCAGCTGCAGGCAAGAGCAAGCTAGAGAGAGAAAGTGGTCAAGTGTGCCTCCAATTGGATGTAGTGCTGTCGTCTTTTTACAGCTCGAGCATGCCAGGGTGGTGTGGTTGAAGGTAGTCTGGTCCCCGGGTTAGAGGGGTGGGGCCGCTGGAGTTTAGTGCAGCACACCTACGTAGTCAGTGGAGCAACCCCCAATCACGGGTGCTGTAGGTACAACAATTCGCATTCGCAGGCGACATGGGTCCACGATGTGTTTGGCTCGGCGCCCAGGGCCGTCTGGAGCTTGGGATACCCGAGCGACACACTGCCACTTGACGCACTGATGCTGCCGGTGTGCTTGCTTCAAACCTTCACGGTTCCCTCCACCTCCACACCAACCCACCCACATCCAATGTGCAACCCTTGTCACTTGTCATCTCTCCAAAATCAAATCGATTTTCTGATCTTGCAGCAGAGCTCGGCTCGTCCTGTGCCATTCCGAGCTCTGCTCGACACCCACTCCGTCCGTTTTTAGGCCCCTTGCCTCTCAATTTGCAAGAAAAGGCGACATCACCCCTGCTTGCGCTGTGCCTCGGAGCTTTGGAGAAAACCAACATGTCTTGTGTCGTCTTCTTTTGATTGCAACAACGCACAAGCTGTTAACTATTCGCGAGATTAATTCGGTCCCTGCATGTGAGACCGCGTCTCTGGTCACGGCCATATACACCGACATCTCCTCGTTGACAAGGAACCAGTCGCATTCGAGCTTGCAGACCTGGCTGCGGGCTCTATTCAGCTGCTCGGTACTATTACAAGTATTTCACGGACGAATAGTCCCGTGGGCAGCGCCACGCGACGAGGTTCGACCAAGTCCCGACGCAGCACAAGATATTCCAATTCCCATCTGCCTCGGTGGCGTACCCAGATCGACCAGTAGCTCCTGGACAGCACGGTTCCAGGACGGCAAGCTGCAGCTTTCGAGTGCCGCCCCCCTGCTGCCTCCCAAACAAATTCTTCGAGGCTAGTCTCGAGGCATTGTTACCCCAGCTGCATGCAAGAACCGGCGATCGATCTCTCTTGAACAGAGTCCACACCACGCTGGTTCTCCACCTTCGCACTCACAGGCACACCTTGTTCGACTTATTCTGTTTTCCCACTCATCACTACGCTCTCTGCGCGACCCATGCTCACCCCGCGATAGTTTTTGACACATGCTGTCTGCTTCACTTTGCTTCTCATCCGACTGGTGTCTTTTTCCACTCGCCCTATGATACATATTTCCGTTTCCTAGGAGGGAGAGATCAAGGACGCGCAGGCCGTAGCCGTACCACATTTCGGCCTTAGCTCTCAAGCAGGCGGCCGCTTGCCGTATCTCGGCACCACGCATATATCTTTTTTGGTTTACATCATCGGCTAGCCGCAGCGCAGGAACCACAACGGCGTCTCGACGGCGGCCAACATCGTCGCCCTGGCGACATACGGGCACTCTGCCGGCGTCGTCGTGCCGGGCTACGGTCCTGGTGCGATGCCAGCCGGCCCGCAGCACCCGCATCAACCTCACTCCGCCGGTGCACCCCAGCCCCATGCCTACCAGAGCTACTCAGTGGAGCCCTCGACGGCGTACGCGGCCGTCGGAGCGGGAGGAGGGTATCGGCCGGCGCAGGAAGCGTTCGAGGTCCCGTCGGCCAAGCGGAGGAAGCTCTCGGTGGCTGGCACTGTCGCCAGTAGTCGGACGGACAACCAGCAACTGCAGCTCAACGCGCCTCCGGCTCCAGAGCCTGTTCTCCCAATGGAGACTGGGATGGAACCTCCGGCCCAGGCGCCAGAGAAGTTGAGGGGAGGAACTGGAAGCTCAGCAGTGGGAACGGCACCTGGGACGAAATCGAAACGAGTGCGGACGGGGTGTCTGACTTGCCGCGAGCGGCACCTCAAGTGCGACGAGGGTGTGCCGGACTGCATGAACTGTCGCAAGAGCAGTCGCGAATGCAAGAGGGGTGTACGGCTGAACTTTATCGACGTGCAGGTCAAATCACCACCGTATATGCCGCCGGCGGTCGAGTGGGCAGGTGCGTGGTTCCCTGGCACCACGGCGCTCACCAGCGCTTGGGCCAGCGGACTTCAGTCCCGTTTGCTAACATTTGACTTATAGTGAGGTTTGAGGATGAGTCAAGGTCGATTGCATCCGAATATCAAGGCGGACTCAGTCGATATGCGCCGTTTGACCAGAAACCTGTGGCTACTCAGAACGCTGACAGGCAGGCTGCCCAACAACGGCGCCCGAGCGTAGCGGAAGCAGGCGCGTCGATGACAAGCGAAAACAACACACAGCCACCTCAGGTGCCATATTTTCCGGCAATTAGGACCCTCCAGGTCGACCCGGGTTTCGATGACCAGATGCAGCTGCATTCGCGAAGGAGTAGCGAAATGTCTTTTATGGGCATCTCTCCGGGCCAGGGGCAGACGAATCTCGGAGGACCAGGCGCGGGTAATAGTGGAAACTTCACGTTGGCAGCGCTGGATGACCAGTACAGCCTGAAGGGCGACAATGCTCCGCGGACGCACAACTACAAGGGCAGTGATGTCTCCAGCGTCGCATCGTCCATGGTACCGCAGAGCCTCGGACCGGCATCGAACGCATCTTTCCGAACGGGCACGGGTCCGACGCAATCGAACCCGCCAGATGGGGCTATGACGCCGCAATCTGACCACGCGCCCGGGGATAAGGAGTATCTGAGCACTCCCGAGGAGATTCTGTACATGCAGGTATTTGTCGAGGAGGTCGGGGTGTGGATGGACTCTCTGGACAAGGACAAGCATTTCAGCAGAGTGATACCCTATCTCGCGCTCAAGTCGCCCATGCTCCTCAACGCATTCCTCGCTTGCGGCGTCAAGCATCTGACATTGGTGAACCAGCAGTACAAGGACGACAAGGCGCTCTTTTACTATGACACTGCGACCACACAACTGTTGCGAAGCTTGCAGAATCCCGACAGGAATATGGCCGAGTGTGCCACGACGGCGGTTGTGCTCAACGTCTACGAGATCATGAGTGAGAAGCCGAGCGCGAGGATGAGCCATATCGCAGGCGCGCGAGCACTGATTCGGGAATGCGGATGGAATGCCAAGAGTACGGGGATCGGGGCGGCGTGTTTCTGGCTAAACATTGGCATGGAGGTGCTGAGCTGTCTCTCCTTTAACTGGCAGACAGCTTGGGATCCCGACCAGTGGGACTTGGATCTCGATTTCATCCAGCAATTGGAGAGCGGCGTGGGTACAAAGAGCGAGTCCGACACCAGCGGCAACAGCATCGGCAACGGCGAGGAGGAGATCTGGGTCCACCGCATCTTCTACATCGTGGCCAGGATCGCCAACTTCCGGGCCGGTGTGCCCAAGTTCCAAGAGCCTTCGCCGCACGACGAGGAGGTGAGAAAACAAAATCGCTTTGCGGAATGGAGCTACTTGAAGCGTCTCTGCGACCTGTGGAATAACCACTGCCCCCGACCGATGAGGCCGTTTGGGTACATGAAAGCCCAGCCAGGTGCCAAGTCTGCCTTTCCGAACATCTGGTACGTCCAAGCACCTCACCCTCTCTATACCCTGTGTCACCTCCAAGAGGGCTAGCCGCTGACTGAATGATGTAGGCTTATCAAACGCGCCGCCATCATCGGCCGCCTCTACTACCACTCGGCCATGTGCCTCCTCGCGCAGATCAACCCCATCCAGCCGGCCGACCACCCGGAGAACATGATGCAGCAGCTCCACCACGCGCACCAGGTCTGCGGCATCGTGGCGCACACCAAGGACCGCGGCGTGGCCAGCGTGGCCATCCGCAGCCTGACCATCTCCGGGTGCGTGCTGCGCGAGCGGCGCGAGCAGGACGAGGTCCTGGCCATACTCGACAAGATCAACGCCGAGACGGGGTGGCGCCTGGGCAAGGTCCACGAGGAGCTGTACCGCGCCTGGCGGAGGGAGAAGCCGGCGACGGCCGGCGGTGCTCTAGGCGTGTCTGCGCCGGCGACGGTGCCGGGCCCGGGGCCGATGCAGATCGGGCCCAGGCCGCAGATGAACGGTGGCGTCATGCCGGCGCTGCCGCCGCATTTGAGTCTGGGGACGCCTCAGGGGCAGCAGCAGCAGCAGCAGCAGCAGCAGCAGCAACAGCAGGCTCCTCCGCCCTTGAAGCAGCCTCCGCCTCCGCTGCAGCAGCAACAGATGCCACCTCTACCGCCGCAGCACCAGCCGCCGCCGGTGGTTACGTCGGCCGCCTCGGTGCCTGTCGCGACGCCCGCTCCGCAGAGGAGGCCTGTGCACCCTCTGCTCGTGCAGGCCGACTTCAGTCTGCCCAATCACCCGTACCAGAACTGGTATGAGCCGCCGAACCGGACGAGTCAGTACAATTCGCAGGGGTTTTGGTCTGCTGGGTGAGGTGTGGACGAAAGAAGAAAGACAAGACAGAGGAGAGTGGGAGAAACAGGGTTCTAGGGATATTGACCAATGGCGTCTTGGACAATGGGATTTCGAAAGAGTTCATCATCATCATCAGTACGAGCTGATACGCATTGGGAGGAGAAGCAAAAATTTGACGATTCTGCGTCATGACCATTAACGGCCGGAGCATACGGAGGGAAATCTCATAAAGCGACTTTTTTTCTTGGGATAGACGGGAGACATGGGGGCATTGCATATTCCCCCACTGCAGCGAGTAGAATTTCAATTGGAAGGTGATTGAATAGACTGGATTTCCATCTGCTCCTTTGCCGTACACTTACACCAGTCTTTAATGCTTCCTGCACTAATCCAGATCATCTAGATATGCAACCTTGAATGCAGCTAGCTCTACCTCAATGTCCAGCCTTTTCTGAACTACCCAGCCTCTATGATGCAACAGCCGTAAAATCATGAGCTCCCCAGCCTCTCTCTTTCTTCTTGTATTTCACCAAGCCATTGACCTCATGCCTGGACACCATCCGCAATCTCAACCTCGGTGTCAGTAGCAGCCTCCTTCATACAAGGCTCGTCCTCCACCGACGGCGGGGGCACCGCGATGCCGTACTTCTCGTAGGGGAAGTCCTCCAGGCTGGCCCGCTGCTCGGCCCACCCGTCGCCGACCTCGCCCAGCTGGTGCAGGTCGACCTGGCCCGCCTCGCCCGTCCGGCCCGCCAGCACCTCGCCCTCGCGGCCGCTGTACTCCTTCCCCAACATCGGGTGCGGCACCCAGACGACGCGCATGCCCGCGCGCCGCCCGGACTCGACGCCGGGGACGCTGTCCTCGAAGACGAGGCACTCGTCCGGCCGGATGGGGTCCTCGCCGGGCGCCAGGGACGCGTTGATGGTCGAGAGGGCGAGGTGCCAGATGTCGGGCAGGGGCTTGCCCCTGCCGGGCGGGATGCGCGCGTCGTCGCCTAGCACGCGCCGCGGGCTCGGGAACACGGAGAAGAGGTCGGCCAGGTGGGCCGTCTTGAGGCGGAAGGTCGTCTCGTGCGAGCTCGTGGCCAGGGCGATGTGCACCCTCCTACTCCTCCTCCTCTGCTGCGCCTTGTCCCCCTCTCCGCTCTCGCCCTCGCCCTCGCCCTCGCCCTCGCCCTCCCGCAGGTCCCAGTAGCGCGTGCGGCCCAGGTCGGCCAGCAGCCGCTCGACGCCGGCGAGCGGCTTGGCGCTGGGGAAGTGCTGCCGCTGCAGGGCGGCGACCTCTTCCGCGTACTGCTCCGGTGTCAGGGGCAGCTGGGCCCAGGCCTGGAAGAGCTCGGCGGACTGCTTGAAGGGCCGGCCCTGGAGGCGGGCCTTGAGGGACCAGGGCAGGGAGGGGCGGCCGTGCTGCTCGAGGATGATGTTGACGCACAGCGTGTAGAGGTCCTCCGTGTCGAGCAGGAGGCCGTCCATGTCGAAGAGGCAGGCCCGGACCGGGGGGAAGCTGTTTGCCGGGCGGGAGGAGTCATTGCGGTTAGTGATTGTTGGTGCTTTTGGAAGGTGCTGGCGGAAGGTGGAGGAGGGTGGGAGGGAGACCCGGTTGCTTACTCTGTTCGCGGTGCCATGTTGGAGGGTGGGTGTGACGACGTGTTTGCGATATATGACAGGTCCTCTTGCGTCTGATTCATTAATTCGCAACAATAGCCCTGGAGGGATTTCCATATATTTCTATTCAGCGCATTCCAGAGAATGCGGTGGTGGATGGCGGGGTACAGTGGCTGGATTGATAGCGATTGCGATAAGCCTGTTTGGTGGGCCCCCGCCTGTAAATCTAACTAACCTTAAAAGCGCGTTCCGCGTCTCAAACTTTTAGACGCAACCACTTCTGACGACGTCATCCGGGATCGACAGGGGCCAGCCGAAATCACGAACCAACCCGGCTTAAGATCCCAAACAGCAACAAGACACTCTCTAGCCAGTCTAGCCAGCATCTAATCAGCAAGATGAGCTCCCAAGAAGCTCCCACGCCTGTCAAGGGAGTCCCTAAGAAGCCCGAACAGGCAGAGGAAGCGCCCGAGGTGGTCAAGTTTTCTCCCGAGGAAGAAGCTGTGAGCAGAAGCCCTGCATGCAATATGCAGCTTGCGATCGAGAATGAAAAAGAGCGGGGCTAACCCAAGACACACACATGCCAGGAACTACTGAGCGAGTCCAACGCCCACAAGTCCGAGGCCAACAACCTCTTCACCTCGGCCAGGTACGACGCCGCCCTGACCAAGTACGACGAGGCCGTCGCCATGTGCCCCAACCACCTCGACTACGAGATCGCCGTCCTCAAGTCCAACATCGCCGCGTGCAACCTCAAGCTCGAGGAGTGGAAGGGCGCCATCAAGTCGGCCACCGACGCGCTCGACCGCCTGACCAAAGTCGAGGAGGCCCTCGTCGCGGAGGAGGAGGAGGCCGCCGAGAAGAAGAGGGAAGAGGAGGAAGTAGAGGAGGAGATCATCAGCGAGGGCGCCGCCAACGCCGCCCCCGCCCCGCCGCCCGAGGAGGACCGCCGCGCCGAGGAGGCGCGCAGGAGGCGCGGGGACGACGTCCTGCGCATCCGCGCCAAGGCGCTGATGCGCCGGGCCCGCGCGCGCAGCGAGCAGGGCGGCTGGGCGAACCTGACGGGCGCCGAGGAGGACTACAAGGCGCTGTCCAAGATGAGCAACCTGAGCCCCGCGGACGCCAAGGTCGTGCGGGCGCAGCTCAAGGTGCTGCCGGCGCGGGCCAAGGCCGCCCAGGATAAGGAGATGGGCGAGATGCTGGGCAAGCTTAAGGATGTGAGTTTTTCGTCTTCCGTGAAGAGCCCGCCCCAGAAAAGGAGTCAACTGGCGTGAGCCGGCCTACTGACGCATCTTGTCCGGCAACGCAGCTTGGCAACGGTATCCTGAAGCCGTTCGGCCTTAGCACGGATAACTTCGAGATGACCAAGGACGAGAAGACGGGAGGATACAGCATGAACTTTAAGCCGGGTTAGGACCACGGATCACGAGATCCATCACGATTGCATTACGACTAGCGCATGATTAGACATACAGCGTCCATGAATAGAGTAATAGATTGAGATTCTGGTGGAATGAACCAAATGATCATGCTCGCTAGGGATGCTCCAAGTCCAAGAAATCCCCGTTTGTAGAGTACCCCAGGAAGCTAGCCCACAGATCTTGACCGTAAGGAAAGACAGCTTCATGAGCCTCGTTGGTGGCACTCATCTCTACAAAGGTGCCGTCTGTAGCGGCGACGCCGCGCACGACCTCCCCGATGTCCGCCTCGATATCCTCGGAGCCCTCTGAGCGCCCCTCGAGGTCCATCAACGCGTCCAGGAGCCGCACACCCCGGCGAGCGATGGAACTTGTGTGTTCCTCCTCCCCGATAAATTCTCGCGAGAACCCGACGAGGCTACGCATCCTGCCCAGGTCAAAGGTGAGGAGGTTCTCGGACTTGAACAGCAGCACGAAAATCAGGGCGACGGCGCAGCTGACGACAAAGGTGTGGGTTGTCCACATCCTCCTGATTATACGCATATCTGGCGTGTCCGGCCACCCCTGTATTGCCGCGATGGCTTGTTGGGCGAGGGTGATGCAGGAAAGCTGTGTGAACGCGAAGCGTCTGTCTCGGAAGCACGAGAGGTGGAAGTGGCGGTGTACCATTAGGATCTGACGGTATTCATTAGACGTGGCTTGTGGATACGGAAGGGTGATATCGGACAGACCTTGTGTGCGGTGGAGAGCAGGACCAGGCCCGGCATGAGCCTGACTGGAAACGCTTCGCTCGCTGCACCTTCGCACGTGGCTTCGTCTAGCACGCGCATGTACTTTGGCCAGGAAGCGTAGAGGCTCTTGATCTCCCGATCCGCAGATATCACAAGGTCGTATATCTTCAAGATGTTGTCATTGTCATCCGATGGAAAGCCGACGTTTTGCATCCGTTCCTGGAGTTTGCAGATGGGCACCGAGACTGCATGCGGTAGCTCAGCACGCTGTGGAGATCTGAAGAGACAATACACGGCTTACGTACTCTGATTCAGACAATTTACCCATCGGCTCGGGGTGACCACTGTTGGGCCCTGAAGAGCCAGCGCGCCGGCCTTGACCATGCGATCCGGTTCCTCAAATGTATCGCCTGGCATGGGTGTGTTGAACTGGGCTGGGTGGACCTGGCTTGTGTTCTGGAACGGTATCTGGAACCAGTCATACCTTACCAAGAACCACCAGACGCGCTTCTCCGCCTCGCGATCGATGATGTGCTGGTCGTTCGTCCGGCCGGCTGTCGCGATCCGCTCTTTGTCAGCGCCGAGCCGATGCAGATTCAGGCACTGCGACATGCGTATCGCCGTGGAGATGAGAATGCAGATCAGGTCGGACTTGTCCAAGTTGTGCGCGACTTGCAACAGCAGGCAGATCGCTTGGACAGAAGTCAACTTGTGATCTGACATAAAGTTGGCGCGGAACAACGTCTCGATGCTCTTGTCAAACAGAACTCGGGCTGCGTCTATGTTGACTGTGAAGGATGTTAGTCTGTGTGCAAGTATATGAAGTCACAGTTCCAGTTCCCAGCAGACATACCGATATTTATTTGTATGAGAGAGGTAAGTTGAGCCCCATCGATGTGATATAGTGTGTGCTAGAATCTCTGTAAGCACACCTCCCCAGAAGCAATTAGACACTTGAGACTTACAGACAGCATGGCATAGTACAGAGCCATCCAGGATAAGTCACAGTCCTGTCGCTGGATGTTGTCTTCAAACTCTCGTCGGAAGGTAGGTAGATGGACAGCCAAGTGCATCCAAGAGAGATGAGCCTGGTGAAATTCCAACAGCATACGCGTCGTTTCGACCGAGAAGAAGATGTCCCATGGAGCCTCCGACACGGAGGTGTTGAGCGAGAAGCTCGGCGGTGTCCTAGCAGCTGAGTCGCGACCAGAGAGTTGGTCTAGCACATTGCGGCGCCCGTGGGCTAGGAATTGGAGAGCTGCAGCGGCTTCATCGGTCATCCGTCTGTCTGATGTTTGGTTTGGTGTTGTCAAAGTTTGAGCCTCTTGGTTACTGTCACCTTCTGGCCTAGGCTCAGCCCGGGAAAGCAACTGAGATGGCCGCCCATATCCGATATCTTGTGGAATTGCTGTCTCCGGTATGTCAAGAACGGAATCGGTGATCCCGGAGTCACCAAGCCCGGGCGAGGCAGCCGGTTCTTCGAGCAAGAGGCTGGAATCATCCTGCACGGTCAATCGTGAGCTCCGCCGAGCAGTCGATCTCCTGCTGACCACCGCAACCTGTTCGCGCCGGCATGCGGCCGATTTGTTGTGCCGGATGCAGCTCGCGCAAGGGATGGTCTTGGAGCACCGGATCTTGCGCCGCACACATTCCGTGCAGGCGAGGACGTTTCGCTGGCTGCTTCTCACCGGTGACTTGCTTGACATTGGGTCCGGCATGGCATCGAGCTGGTGCTGGATTGCAGCATTGGCTGTGTTTTCAGCACGGCCGAGGTGAAGGATCGTGGAGATGGGCCTCATGTGTGCGAACACGGCCGAGATGGGAGTAAGAGCCCCACCGAAGAGGAGATGCGGCAAACTCGGCCGAGATTTGTTTCAGGTACTGGAGTGGATCCATACTGTGATTGATGAGCTACACAGGACTCATCCAACAGCCTCATGGTCTTGTTGAAAATCGGCAACTAGATAGCTCCCTCACGACCAAGACAAGAAAAGATCGATCTGTGGGCCAAATCACAGAAGCCCACGATGGCCACTAGTCGCGCGGCAGCCTCTTCTTCTTCCGTGGCGGCCGACCAATTAGAAGCTGATCTCCAAAGCTGGAAACAGATCTGCTCCGATACGGATATTATGTCTGATTTGCAGAGCATCTCGCCAGCATGCAGCCTCATCTGTTCGGACCCATCCACAGCTTATGCAAACTTATGCGAGTCCATCGACTAGCACTACTCATGCATCGGATCTGGTCTCAAGCCAACCAGGTGGTCCAGATAACGCTCTACGCTCTCAACAACAGCACTTGTGCGAATCGGATCGTCGCCGTACTAGTTCACGACCCGGCCGGTGAGAACCCAGGCCGATCCCTTCCGACAAAAGTGCAACTTCTGCCAGACCATGCGTTGCGATCTCGGCAAGAGGCCATGCCCCACTCCCCATATATCAACTCGGCCGAGATGGGCTTTGGAACCCATGCAAGTTTCCCCACCGACTGTTGACTCACGGTCTCGAGGAAGCAATCTCTACTTGGCAGTTCGTGCGAGTATCCGCTGATGTGATATTTAGACCTTGGATATGATTTGGTTCCTTGGAAAGTAGCCCAACCAGACGAGGCGCATTACCCCTTCCCCGATCCGTGACCATACTGCTGCCGGCAAAAAGAAGGGGGGAGAGTTCGTCATGATGTTGGAAATTGAAAGATCGACACCAGAGCCAAAGGACTTGGAACAGGAAGAAAAGACGTATGTGAAGAACACATCTACTCCAGACAACTCAACTCTTGCTGAAGACCCCAGCTTGTCTTTGCGAGATATCGAGAACAATGCTCAGGATGCATCCGACTCGGCTTCTTCCACCGGATCAGTGCCAGAGACCTACATAGTCGGGTGGGATGATGGCGACAATGATCCGCTGTGCCCCCGCAGCTTCGGCACGGCTCGAAAATGGGCGATGGTCTTTATTGTATGCCTGACGACTCTCTGCGTGTGAGTGCACCCCCGAACCGATGCAGAGAGGTACTTGTTGAAATCGTCTTACTAAAAGATTGAGACTCGTAGAACCGCATCCAGTTCCATATATACGTCGACATACAGCCATATGGAAGCCGAGTTTGGAAACTCCAGGATCGTCTCAGTGCTGGGCCTGACACTGTTCGTTTTCGGCATGGCTTGTGGCCCGATGCTCTTCAGCCCATTGAGCGAGTTCTACGGTCGACGTCCCATCTACTTGGTGTCGTGGACGATGTATGTGATCTGGCTCGTGCCGCAGGCGGTAGCTCGCAACATCGAAACCATGCTCGTTGCCCGGTTTCTGAACGGATTCTCCGGGGGTACTTTCCTGGCCGTCTCGGGCGGGACTGTTGGAGATTTGTTCTCAAAACGGGAACTATCGTTCCCAATGGCTGTTTTCTCGGTCTCGCCATTCCTTGGTCCTTGCATCGGACCTCTGATTGGCGGTTTCATCAACTACAATGTACATTGGAGGTGGACGTACTATGTGCTCTTGATCTGGGCGGGTAGTATGCTGTTGGCTATCACTCTCCTGGTCCCGGAGACATACCGTGAGTTATCTTGGCCTTTTTGTCAAGTCCGCATGTGGCTGGCTAACCTCATCAGACCCTATCTTACTCCGAAATAAAGCCCGACAAGTGCGCAATACCACCGGCGACGACCGCTGGAGGGCGCCGATGGAGCTTTCGACAAAATCCATCCACCGGACAGTTGCATTGTCTCTGTTGCGGCCATTTCAACTTCTCATCTTCGAGCCCATGTGCTTGAGTCTTTGCATGTACTCGGCTATCCTCCTCGGCATCCTCTACCTCTTTTTCGGTGCTTTCCCGTTGATCTTCAGCACGAACCACGGTTTCAATCTCTGGCAGATAGGCCTGTCGTTCCTGGGAATTGGTTGCGGACTGATCCTCGGAGTTTCCACCGATCCCGTGTGGCACCGCGTCCGGACCCGTCTCATCAGCAAGATGGATGGCGAGTCGTCCAAGTCAGGGCACGGAGAACCAGAGTTCAGACTACCCCCTGCAATCCTCGGTGCCTTCATTGCTCCCATCGGCCTGTTTCTGTTCGCGTGGACCTCGTATCCGAGCATACACTGGATCGTCCCCATCATCGGCTCGCTGCTATTTGGCACTGGGTGAGTCAGATTCATCCAATGTTTCGCGAGTGTAAACTGACTTACATGGACCTTTCAGTAACATTTTGATATTTATTGGGATCTTCACCTTCCTTGTATGTCGCATATTTGATGTCCCAGTTACTCGATATAGGGGTACTAACGGTTCATAGGTCGATGCCTACCCCGAGTACGCAGCGAGTGCACTGGCCGCCAACGCTTTTGTGCGTTGCTTGTTCGCAGGTAAGTCCAGCCGTTGCAAATGAACATCGAAGAACCTATTCTAATTGGCTAAATTCCTTGCAGGAATCTTCCCGCTCTTTGGGAATCAAATGTATGAGGGCCTAGGCTTCCAATGGGCATCCTCGTTGGTGGCCTTCCTGACTGTGGCGATGATGCCATTCCCCTATCTCTTTTTCAAGTATGGAAAATCCATTCGGGGGAAGAGTCGATATGCAAAGGTGTGAGAGAGTTTGGATGAAGCCCAAGAGAACATGAATGGATGGATTCAGACGATAGTCCATGTGGCACAACAGCCTCGGCTTTGCTGTCGTGGATCTCGACCCGAGTGACCCGTGGGTTGCGGCTCATGGATGAAACGGTATTCCAGTGATACTCGGAGCAGGCGCTGCAGATTCGTGCTGCTCGGCGTTAATCACCCTTCTAGTAGTACAGCTTCCGGGACCAACGGGAGAATGTGCTTCGTTGATGATTCGAAAAGCACACGATGTAACTTTAATCTCCGGCTACCTGGGTCGAGGTCTCATACAGAAAAACAATAACTGAACGTAAAGTACGTGTCTTCTCACTACTATTGGTCACTTGGGACTCTCATGAGTGCGCTTCCTGGTCCGCGGTGCAAACGCTGACCGGCGATACGGGTTACCCAAAGCGTCTCTGGCTTGGATATATCAACTACATCACGCCCAACAAATTCACCAATATTTGCAGTAAGCTCCAACTCGCTCAACACATCCACAATGATCGTCACATACCTCCTCCTCGCCGCCATCCCGGCCAGTCTGTTCAGCGCCGCGACAGCCCATCCTCCCGCCGCGCTCCCCGCGTCTCTAGACACCCGAGCGCCGCAGAAGCAGGTCTCCCCCGACGGGACCTGCGGCGCGCAACCGGGAGGCGAGTACTTCTGCCCCTTCGACCAGCGGTGCTGCTCCGGCCACGGCTACTGCGGCTCGGGCGACGACTACTGCCTGACGTCGCTCGGCTGCCAGCCCGACTACGCCGCGCCGGGGAGCAACGCCTGCTACGCGCCCAGGGACGGCGTGACCGTCTCGCCGGACAACACGTGCGGCAAGACGGGAGACGGGGTCTACGGCTACCGGTGCCCGGCTGACTCGTTGATCTGCTGCTCGCAGTAGTAAGTTGACAACTTCACGGGGGATGAATTAGGGGGAGCATATGCTGATCAAAGGACGCCATAGCGGACACTGTGGGAATACGACTGAGCATTGCTGGCGGATGAATGGGTGTCAGAAGGACTATGGCAAATGCAGCGATATATAATACAGTCCATCGGTAGCTTCAAGCATACATGAAGTGTTAATAGAGACCTCCTGAGAATGGATGGGGATGATGAGGTAGATCATCATCGGAAGTCCTAGTTTGCAGTCATCCCAAATCCGTGAAGGATGTGCTTTCGTTAGCACATATGTTCACAAGTCAGCCAAGGTCGGCGCCGCGATCGTCGGCCCCACGGAGCCCAGCGCGAATCCCGTCACACCCCCGAATCTCCATCGAGAACTGGCGTCACCCGGCTGGCCCGCCCGTGGAGGATATTGCCGTTTCGCTGGCACCCAAGTGTCCATGTCTTTTGATATTAGCCTTGGAGAATTGGTAGGCGCATACACCGACGGAATCATTATACACGATGTCTAGCTTGAGTCGCCCTAAGTGGGTGGCATGTCGCCAGCGGACACCGCCGGGCGCTTGGAAGCTTCGAAAAAACATTCCTAATTGGTTTCGAAAAAACATTCCTAATTGGGATAAGCCAGGTCTAGGATCAGCTCATCTATTTGCACCACGCTGTAGCAAACCCGTCGATACATGTAATTCCATATGGTCGAACCGGCTTTCAATTGTACCCGGTTCCTTCTTTGTTGAATGTCGGATGCCCTCTGCCCTTCCTCTCCATGATCGCCAAGCCCTCTCCCTTCCGCGTCTCGACCAACTTAGCTCTCAGAAGCTTGTCGTAGAATGGGACCGAGCGCTGCCAGTCGCCGGTGAAGAGCAGGCAACGTCGGAGATGCGGCATGGTCTCCAGCACCTCGTCGATGCACCGGACCATCCAGCTGCCCAGGCCGTTCCCTTGACACGACGGTTCCACCCACACGTCCGTCAGGTACGCGAACGTGATGTAGTCTGTCACCAGGCGGGCGATGCCGAGAAACTTGAGCTCCGGGGTGGCATTGCTTGGGCCAATGGGTTCGGCCTGTTCGTACAAGCCAAAGCACAGGGAATTGTCAAGCATTTCCTGCATTGCCGGGGCTGGTAAGGCCTTTGACCAGTAGAACCCTTCTGAATTGAAGATGTCGATGAGCTTTGCAATCGGGACGAGACTAGAGTCGGTGGAGATCAGGTACTGGTCTTTCCTCCACTCTCGCCCTTGGAGTTTTGTCTTTGCGGATTCCATTGCACGGGTACTAAGCAAGCTGAGTGACTGATGAGTTGGACAAACGATGTTCTGAGTTTTCAAGTGTCGATTCTGTCGACTATCTCGCCGCGCAGTTGCATACAGTACGGACCAGTGCTGGTTCTGTTGGTGGACTTACTGAGTCATCTCTGCCCGTGGAGATATCTAGATCGCGGCCCCACCAGCCAAGACGACGGCAGGCGCTAGATGCAGCTACGGCAGCGGATCGTGCTTTGATTCGACACCGTCCATATCCCGTTGTCGAGTCACTCAGCCCGCATTTGAAATCAACGGTTTTGCTCCGACGGGACTTCTGGCTCGGGCGTGTATAAGTTCTGGCAGTCCACCCAGGAATTTATCGAGCACTCCGGGCATCATCACCACGAGGATCCCAAGGCACGATGTATTTCGATCCCGCGCACCAGGAGAAGGACCTCCGGGTCCTTCGCAAACTCGTTCGCGACTATCCTCTCGGCGCGCTCATCACCGGGATACCCTCGGCGAACCACCCTCACTTGCAGATGAGCCACATCCCCTTTGTGCTCGACGTCGATGACGAGTCCAGCCAGACCGAGCTGGGCCGTCTGAGAGGCCACCTCGCCAAGCAGAACCCGCAGAGCAAAGCGATGATCGAGTCCGTCCAGGAGAGCCCAGACAACGTGCTGGAGCAGGACGTCCTCGTGGTCTTTACGTCGGCAGACCACTACGTCACGCCCAAGTTCTACGCCGAGACCAAGCCATCGACCGGCAAGGTAGTGCCGACCTGGGACTATGCCGCCGTGCAGGTCTACGGGCGGGCCAAGATCTTCCACGACTCCAAGTCGGAAGAGAAGTCAGACTTCCTCCAAGAGCAGACCTCCGCTCTCAGTTACCAGAGCGAGACGAAGATCATGGGCTACACCGGCGTCGGCGGTGCGCAGGCGGACTGGAAGCTTTCGGACGCGCCCGACAAGTACCTCGAATTCATGAAGAAGAACATCATCGGGATCGAGATCACCATCGACAGGATGGAAGGCAAGTTCAAGATGAGCCAGGAGAAGAGGGGCGGTGACAGGCAGGGCGTGATCCAGGGCTTTGCCTCACTCGAGACTCGGGGTGCTCCAGAGGTGTACCAGATGCTCAAGGAAAGGAATGCCCTGAAGGACCAGTCAGTGTGAGTGTGGTGAAAGTGAATGAACCATTTCTAATAGGCAAGACTAAAGTAAATAAATTTGGAACCTTCAACAAGTGATCAGAGTTGGCAGTGAGTTCAAACATCCCCAGCAGTCAAAAGTTGTGGTGGAATCCGGGGGGGGGAAAGATAAAAAAAAAAGACAAAAAGAAGAAAGAAAGAAAGAGGCAAGTCCTTTCTGAAAAGGATCGAAAGTGAGAGCCTTCCGAATGCCCTTCTGAGTCTCACCTAACCACACTCTTACCTCGTCTGGACCAGCATCAAATCCCAAACCTTGCCGACTACCTTACTTATGTAGTTAAGGCAGCGCTTCTTCTCCAGCCTGTTTGCCTCCGACAACTCTCTTCCCGCCCCCCTCTTGTCGTTTTCTCGGATATTTCCCCAAGATCCCATTCCCTCACCTCATCACCACCTCGATCAGAATCAAGATCACAAACTTCAAGATGCCCGAACTCGTCATCCCAGGAATGGGCCATCCTTCCCACGACCGCCATCGCTGGCAGAATGTTTTCCGCGAGGTTGGCGGCAAGCTATACTGCATTCCCCCCAAATTCGCGGACCTCACTGACGCCGACCGCCGGCTTCTGACTGGCGACGAGATCGCCGAGATGAGGGCTCTGGCCCGCGAATTCGTCCCTCGAGACCTCCCGGCTCAGGACAGGGACTTGATCACGAAATGGATCGAGGAGCACACCTTTAAGCCCGAGGGGGGCAAGACTTGGTGGGCCTACGACAATGCTCTCCAGGCCATCACAGCGGACCGCGACCTTGAGGAACTGGAAGCACTTCTCCTGCAGTGCTGTCTCTTTGGCAGGATCCCGAACAACGTTCTCGCGCACGCTCTGAAGAGAGATCAGCTCTTCTTGTTCGAGCGCAACTACACGGTCACCAACAGGTTGGTCAACGCTCGACGCCCTTCGAGGATCCGCAAGATCCTGGCGCCGGCTCGCGCTGTTATCCGCCGCCATGGGAGCTAGGGCCATTGCCAGACTCGTTGCTCTCCTTGCTCGTTTCATGTTTGCCCCTATCATCTGACTTCGCACGTCGGGTCTTTTTCTCCGATGGAGGAATAAGGGGATGTTTTTCGAGCTCCACCGCGCCGGACATGCCGGTAGAAGGGCCTGTCTCGTTTGACGATGCCGAACCTTCCAGGTGGGAAAAACATTGGTCAGCAAGCTCTGCCCTTACCCCTTGTTCAACAAGGCTCTAGCTAATTCTCATAATCTAGACCACCAAACGCGGCCGATACGAAAGAGCTCAGACGGTGTGATAGGCTCGAGCGCGGCATGGAGTCATGATTGGACTTTGGGCTGGCGAATTGTCTGTCTTTTGAGTTCATAACGAGGACGGGATACGGCGATTGGATCAGAACACTAGCTTTGGGGGTATCGAAAAGTTCTACTCTACTGTTCAACAAAGAATACATCATCATGGTGGTTTATTATGCATCTCTCGCCCCCGTTTATGGAAACAGGTCTTCTGAGGGATTGATGAACAGGTTTCGTTTCTAATAGTCATTTCTATCTCAGCATACACTATTGGATTCAATAACTAGGCAATAATTCAAGGTGACATTGCCCTTCCCTTCTAATCAATCGTCCAACATAATTAGCACCAAATCCACGGTTGTCATAGGCCCATCCATCTCCAAGAAACTCTCACTCCTTCGTCTGCCTCGCATCCGTTCGCCCGGCGAACACACTCATCACAGCGCAGACGGCGCGGACGAGCCAGAAAACGACCCCCCGGGCATGTATACCGCGGATCACCCACCACGAGAAATCGATCGCCTTCTGCGACCGGGGCGCGCTCTCGGCGTCGAAGGCGTCGATCGCGGCCCGGAGGTCCGCGCAGCGCGCCAGCTGCCCCGCCAGCGCCACGGCGTCCATGAGCGCCATGTTGGCCCCGCTGCCGGAGAAGGGGCTCATGGCGTGGTTCGCGTCGCCGATGAGGATGGCGTTGGCGCCGCCGGCGAGCTGGCGCGCGTGCCGGACGGGCGGCCTGTGCATGGCATCGAAGACGGACAGCGTGACGGGGTCCGTCGCCTCGACGACTTGGGCGAAGGGCTCGTCGAACATGCCGCCCAGCCGCCGGACGTCGCCCATGATCTCGTCGTAGCGCCGGGCGGCCTCGTCCCCGCGGATCCGCCCCTTCGGCTCGGCGCTGCGGTGCGTCAGGGCCCACGCGCCGGTCGTGCTGTCGATGGGGAAGGTCAGGAACCCGTAGCCCTCGCCGCTGACGTTGAACCCCCAAGACGTCTTCAAGGCGTCGGGTTTGCCCAGAGGAAATTTAGAGGTGCCTGAGTAGAGCCTGGCACCGGCGAACTGCAGCGTCTCGTCGGGGAGCAGGCATTCTCGCACTTTGCTGTTCGCACCGTCCGCCGCGATGAGGAGATCGCACTCGTCCGTCGAGCCGTCGCTCAGCCCGATCTCGACCTTGCCGTCCTCTCTAGTCTTGACCCATTCGCAGGCATTCTCCCAGTGGACAACAGTCTCCTCTGGGAGGCCGTCCAACAAGATCTGGCGCAGCGCATGCCGCACGAGGCGGACACCCCTGGGAGGCATGTCGCCCTTGGTGGGAGCTGCTGGAGGCATCTTGTACAGCTCCGTCCAGTCTTTTGTCCAGATGGTCACAGGCTCCTGGGATCCATCTGATCCAGTAGTGCGCGACTCCAGCGCGGCATCGAGCAGTCCAATCTCTCGCAACGCTAGCAGCCCCGAGCCTCTCTGAATGCCCATGGTATAACCCTCGTGGGCGCGGTCGAGGACCTCAGCCGACCGCTCGTACAAGACGACATCTGGCCTGGGGTGCTCTCGAGGCCAGTTCAGGTGTAGAGCGCGGGCGAAAGCCAGGCCGGCGATGCCAGCTCCCGTGACGATGATGCGCTTCTGGGCGAGCGGGTGTTTCTGGACAAATTGGGACGACATGATGATACTTGATAAGATCGCCAAGAACGGGAGGCTTCATCCAAGGGTCTAATAGACACGTCAAGCTTTTAATACTTGCTTGCAGGACTGGCTTGTCCGGAGGGCAAGCCCGGGGGGCGCGCCATCTCGGACACTTGTAAGGTCCGGCCGGGCCAACCCATTTCGGCCTCCTCCCAGCCCGACGACGCCTGGGCGCTAATTCGATGACGTCCACCATTGCCGGTAGCGCGTCCCTTCCCGCATCTCGGGACACAAAGCCGGACAAAGAATTCCAGCCATTGGGCATACTGATGACTTGGAAGGTATGAAGGCATGTGGCACAAGTTGCGAGTGGCGGTCATTCACCTCGTACAAGTGTCAAAACTGACGTAGGCAAATCGTGCTCAGCCAACGATAGCTTGCTTCTTTATTACATGCTTCATGGCCCCCAGGGATCTCGCGAGTCACCACAGCAGAAGATTGTCACATGTATCGGTGCATATGAAGCTGCAGGAAATTCGCCCACTCCCAGCCGGTGTAATTGTTCTGTTCATGAGCAGCGCTTTGCTTTGTCAGGTGGCATGCATCGAGGGCGCATTCAAGGCCAGTCGAGACACATACCTTGTCCGTAGAAGCTTTGCAGCAAATGTGTATCTTGTTCCCAATGATAATGATTGAAAGAGTATCACTTTTTTCTGACGTATGCAACTGCCGTGAATACTATCCATCAGAGTCGGCGCCCTGCAATGCCCGTTGCGTTGTATGGTGTGCTAGATCAAGGGAAGGGGAAGAGTTCGTTGCCGCGCAGAGATCTCTCTCCGCCTGATAGGCACGGTTCTGTTCAACTGCAAGTGCGAGGAGATGGTTGAGAGAGAACCTCGGTACTGGCAAGATGACATCGATCCAAAATCGGTATGATAGGCAAACATCGGTCACCAAGTCACAGCATCACACACGAGCAAGACGGAATGCTATCTAATTCATCAATTCCCTATTCGCAAACCCTTCCGTAACCCCTTATGGTCAAAAGCCATATTTTTTTGTGTAATCCCGATCTCAGTAGAATAAAGTACAAAGAAGTAGAGACTCCTGGTCTGCACGAATGACCCATCAATCCCAAGCAACAGAAGAATGAAGCTCAGAAGACAGCGCCACCCACACTCCCAACCATCTCAGGCAATCTAGATCGCCACGGCGAGGGCCAGAGCTCCAGCGCCAACGAGGCCGAGCACAGAGGCGCCAGCCTTGTCAGCACCGCTGGCGGGCGGGGCAGACGGGGTCTGCGAGCCGGTGCTGGTCTCGGTACCCGTGCCGGCGGACGGCTCGGTACCCGTGCCGACGGGGCTCGAAGTCGGGACGCCCTCCGAGGACGACGACGACGACGACGACGACGACGGGTGGGTGCCCGAGGCGACGAAGCTCACGGTCGTGGAGCCGTTGCCGACGTTGGTGGTCTCGGTGCGCGTGGTCTGCTGGGTGGCGGTGGTGGACTCGGTGGTTGTCGGCAGGGAGGTCACCTGGAAGCTGGTGTGGGGCGGCAGCAGAGCGGCGGGCGTGGTCGTGGACGGGCTCGAGCCCGGCGGGGGCAGCACGACCGGCTCCGGGGACGGCGTGGCGACGGGCGCGTCGACGGAGCCGGGGATGGTGCAGTCGTAGACGCCGTCCTGGTAGTCGCGGTCGGCGCGGCCGGCGACGCCCTTGGGCCAGAAGGTGCGGGTCTCGACCTCGGTGACGGTGACGGGGACCGTCGAGTAGACGGTCAGGGTGTCGGGCAGGCCGGTGAAGATGAAGGAGACCTCGGTGTAGGTGGTGGAGTAGGTGGTGGTGAAGGGCCTGTGATGATGAACATGGGGAGGTTAGCGGACGCTGTGAAAACGGACTATGTAGAGTAGAGAGGAATATGAAGACTTACTTGACCTGGTTATCCTCGTAGACGGGGACACCCGGATGGCCGAGGCCGGTGGGGAGGTCGAGGGCCTCGTCGGCGAGGACGAGGCCGCAGAGGAGCGCCATCATGGCGAGGAGGAAGAGCTTGAGAGACATTGCTGCGACAAGCTGAGCGGTGATGTTTGATGTGGTAGAGGAAAGCTGAGCTGGTTGTCAGTGACGGCTGCTTTTTGAGATGCGATGTGATGCGAGCTTGATGATGAGGTGGAATGAGAAGGGAGATGTGGATGTCCAATGTCAAGATTTGGGCAGATGTAGAAGTTGGGAATGAAAGTCGCAAGACCTCCTGAAAGCCAAGTCCAAGCTGTGTTGCTATGGGCTGCCTTGGGCGGACTGGACGTGTCGCGACGCGTTGGTCTCGCAACACAGGTGATTTCTGATGAAGTAGGCGAGGTGGTGATCTGAGCAAAAGCTGCAGGGTGTAGATGACACTTACCAGAGTATTTGAAGATGTCCGATGTGGTTGTGGAGAGAAGATGCTGCTCTGGCAAAGTTGAAGAAGTTGTTGATGTTTTGGGATGAGGAGGGCGAGGATGGAAGAAGTGCCAGCAGACAGGCCTCTTAAATACGATCAGTGGGACTTTGATCTGTCGAGACGCGCATCAAAAGACGAAGGTCAACAATGATCGTGGCGCGGGGTCACTACGGCAGGGTACTCGCAGAGAGTGAAGGAGAAGTGAGCTGCAAAGTGAGTCGTAGGCAAACAGGCTAGTGAATGCGGCCCTGCGAGTAGCCGAAGAGAAGTTGCTAGATGACAGCCGCGCTTTAGATCCAATCGAGGATGATGATAGACGGTGAGTGTGGTGAAGTTGGGCATCTACACGCTGGGTAAAGATGTGATGTCGATCCTGCAGAGCCTTGGCATTGGAGATTTCTGTTCGGCTGCGAATACGAGGCGCTGTCTAGACAAGGATCTTGTTCACTTTCTTTCGAACAAAGCGCAGCCCTTCACTGTCACAATCTACAATCTCGAAAGAGCACTTTTACACGGTTATTCGCTTTATGCCGTGAGACTTGACGAGACCAGATTCACTGCTTGATGGACCTGCCGGTGGTTTGAAAGGCCATCGTCCCACGAATCCACTGGCATATGCCACTCGGGTAGACGCATGGGCGCGGCAGATAGATTAATCACTTTCTCCAAGCCAACAAATTCACAGCGATCCCGTCACAGAATATCGAAGGATGATTTCTTTGTTCTGGCTACTTGGAGTCTTGGAGTTTCCATCTTTCATGGGTTTCAACGTTGTTGATTCCTTTACGGTACCGGATAATATGCGAGGCTGTCACAACATCACGAGTTGCCGGATCGACAAATGCGTGTGGTGGGACATTGTGTTACGTGAGTTTCTCACGGCACCTTGCAATGCAAACCGCATGAATCCAATACAGCGGCCACGAAGCTCATCGGGGACGCCGAGTACTTTTTAACGTCACGGCGGGATTTTGTTGTTACAAGCGGGGACAATACCAGGGAGAAAGCCACTTCTGATCAGGATGATAGTTGACAATCTCCCAAGTACATGTAGTTGCCCGAGTTTGCCCCGATCCAGACCGAGAGAGATTGGACGGAGCAGGTGGAACAGGATGAACAGGATGAACAGGATGAACAGGATGAACAGGATGAACAGGATGAACAGGATGAACAGGAGTGGTCCATATGATGACTAAGCCGGCGGGAGGAAGAGCCGGGTATGGTGGCATTCAAACCGGCCTCCTGGCCTGGCGAAGTGCGATTATTCAGCCCAGGGCTGCCATTCGCCAATTGCATGATGTCTTGAAGCTTCAATGTTCCGCCCGAGAGCGATAAAAGGCCGGGATCGGGAAGGCTATCGAATGATGATGTGAACGTGGATCTCCGGGATGGACCTGGATGGGTTGATCCCAGGCAGGCTGCACCTGCATGCAGCCTGTCGTCAATTCGCTATTTGTGATACCTCGTGAGTGCTCAGAGTGCCCGCAATCATGACGTGCAATTGACACTGTCCGCAAAGCACATGCATGTGCCTGTCTCGACTTCAGGGCATGGCGAGTCAGTCGAGAACCATGCTGATCCGAGGCACCGGCGGACGCTCGCTTCAGAGGGGAAAACGGCCGTCCCTAAAAAGACAAGCTCTTAATCCGCCATGCTTTTGCTCCCCCAGATCAGATCGATCCGTCAACGCTTCTGAGGTCCACATGGTTTACTTTGGCCAGCGCAGAGCTAAAAATATACATCTGCAGCACTTTGGAGGGGTAGATAGAGAAAGATACAGTCAGCACTGGTGCTCCTTACTAGCGAGCTTGAAGTATCGGATGTCTCTCCGACAGTTTCATCTGTGTGAAGCCAGCTTGGCTGTCGTGTCGTGTGCTCGCCTGCTTTCAGTTGTCGCCTATCCGATCCGGCGTCGCACTGCGTGGTCAAGCCCCGGCCTCGTCTCAGGACGTGCAAGGGCTGGCCAAGCAGTGGCACACGAGGAGGAAATCAACATGGATATCGGCAAGGGACAAGCAAGCAGAGCTGGAGACTGCTGCTCAGGCTGACTTCAGGCAATCCTTGATATTAACTACTTACTTCCAGGTTGTAGTTAGATGGGCGGTCGGATGACTGCTGTAGGGCAGGCGAACCAAGACGCTTATCCGGGACGACAAGACCGCTAAGAGCCAGACAGGAGGCGCTAGTGGGGGGTCCATTGGTGCCCTCTTTCCCCTCCAGGTCCCCGTTAGTTCAGCCCAAAACCTCACCCGGAAAGCATGCTTTGGGGCACCCAGATCACTAACGAGCCGTTTGTTCCCTTCCATTCCCTCTCGTCCCCCTTGCCTTGTGGTGTGCTGTGTCATAGACTTGTGGGTTTCTTGGCTTGCTCGCCACTGAACTTGTCCCATGTGGCTGCCCTACTAAACCCCTAAACCCCCTATTGAAATGGCTTTTGCCAAGTCGCTATCGATTGATCTGGGCAAGCCTTGCATGTGCATGTCTTGAAGGTATCTCTCGATAGGCAAACGGATACCGTTGCCGTTCAGTGCCTGCGACGCATCGGCCTTGCCCGAACACCGTTGCTTTCCAGAACAAACAAACGCAGTCGAGAGTGGGCATATTGTTTGGGCGTATTTGGGTGCTGACCTTTGATCCACCGCCACCCAGACCCAGGCCCGGCACAGGCGGGGGGAGGAAATCCCAGGAACCGGAGCGAGCACAGCGACTGGACGGCGATGGTTTGAGGAAGAACAGGAACAGGAACAGGAAGACGCACTCCCGGTGGCACTAAAACGCCGTGGTGTGCCCAGCAAAAGCTACGCTTGTTCGCTGACTCTCTCTCCACTCTTTCTGGCCTTTCTGGCTTGGGTTTCGCCGTGAATGACCTCTCCACCACCCAATTCCTGCTTGGAGTGATCTCAAATCGGTGGAACAATTTGGTTGGTGCCCTGCTTCTTCTGCTTCTGGTTACTTTGGGAATTGGCACTTGTCGCCCCGTGTCGCTGTTCAGTGCTCGCTGCCAAGCATCCACACCTGAGCCTGCTGAGAGTGCTGAGGAGCGGCTTCTTCACCACTCCTCTCCTCTCACCACCACCACCGCCCCCGACTCCGCATTCTTTCCACCTCACACCCTTGCTATCCCCGGATTCCATTTTCAACTCGTGGCCGCCTTCCGACCTTCCTCCCCCCTTCTCTCTCTTCCCTCCTCATCCCACTCCCCAGATATCCTTGGCATCGCCGCATCCAGGGTTTTCTCTTTTTGTGTTGTCTTTTTGTGTGTGCGACGGAAGTGATTGATTGCAGCGGCGCCGCACCTTTTCGCTCTCGTGCTGGTTGCAAGATTGGATCCAGCACTCTCTCTCTCTCTCTCTCTCTCTGTCTCGCACGCCCAATCTCAGACAAAAAAGTCTCGGCATCATCGGAAACCGATTGGCGTCGTCCGAGAGGCAGCAACCCTCCCTCACCTGCCCGCCGCAGCCCACCCCCCCTTCCTCCCTCTCCCGCTCGTCCCCCTACAGGCCCGAAAATGGCGGAACCAGACAAGACCGCCTCGCCCGCAGGCGCCGCGGCCGCCACCGCCGTCCCGCCCGTGCCATCGGACGCACCGGAACAGAAGCAGCCAGAGTCGTCGCTGCAGCAGCCCAGCGACGCCGTCGAGATGACAACGGTCGAGGCCGGCAGCGCCCAGAACGGCGACCACCACCACCACCACCACCACAACGACGCCGCCGCAGCGACAGGCGGCGCAGACGAGCCCTCGTCGGCATCGGTAAAGGGCAAGGAGAAGGAGACGCCGGCGGAGGAGAAGACGGCGTCCGGGCTGGAGGCCGAGACGGAGCCCAAGAGGGACTCGCTGTCGATCACCAGGACGGACGAGCACGGCGGCGTGTCCTCCCCCTCGGACGGCCCCGTCTGCAACATCACGCTGCTGCTGCCCACGGGCGCGCGGCACCCGTACAAGATCGACGAGCGGTACCTGTCCAAGCGCAGCGTCGACATCCCCGAGACCAACGACGAGGGCCGCAAGGACCCCTTCAGCATCTCGGTCTACAAGCTCAAGGAGCTGATCCTGAGGGAGTGGAGGCCCGAGTGGGAGGCCAAGCCGGCCAGCCCCAGCAGCATCCGGCTGATACACTTTGGCAAGCTGCTGGACGACAAGGAGCAGCTGAAGAGTGAGCATCCATTTGTCTATGACCGGCTCCCCATCTCGCACAGTTCACTAATGATTGCATTTTTTTTGGTCCTTTCACAGAGTACCAGTTCTCCGCCGAGTCGCCCAACGTGGTCCACATGTCGGTACGGCCGGCCGAGATGATGGAGGAGGACGAAGCGGCCAAGGGTAAGAGCAGTGGCCGCGAGGGGAGGAACCGCGACGGCTCGAGCAACTGCTGTATTATATTATGATTGCGCCATCCTCGCCATCATGCCTTGATTGCTTCTTTCGATCGATCTCTGTCATCATCAGGAGGGCCATCGGAAAGCGGCACGAAAAAAACGGCGCACCAAGAGATTCCCAACCAAGGAAGCGATCTTTCCCTCCAAACCGCTTATTCAGCGACCACGTTTATTTGTTTTTATATCAAACTGCGCCCCTCCCCGAGAGACCGGCACAGGGCAAAACCGGCCAACTGTTGCCAAAGAACGGCGAGTTCGCTTTTGCCTGCAAGTCTGCTACGACTGAAATCCAAGCGAGGACTTCCACAGCGGAGTATTTTACTGCTGAGACCATGGCCATCTTCTGACCATACCCCTCCCTCAAAACAAAGCACACTTTTTTCCCACCTACACAAACCCGACCATCCATTCTGCATTTGTCTATATATATACATATTCTGTCCCACGAGATGGTTCTTTGGGAGCGGTCGTCATGCAGACCAGCACAGACAGGGTCGGGACCACCACGGCGTACTTCATCTTTTTGCTTGCTTGCTTTGCCAACATGTGTAATTCATTTTTCGGGGCAGAAAGGAGGAGGCACCTGTCCGTCCTCGCTCTTGATCTCTTCTCGCGGACATTGACCACACTGGAGTATGATCCATCCGTGCTCAGCGAAAGACATTGGGGGAGGAGTTGTGAAGAGACAAGAGGATGGAGGGTAGGTTGTTTGGTTCTGCCCCGTTCATAGCTGGATAGAAAGCATTCATTTTGGGCATCAGCATCCCTACGGTGATAGTGATCGATGTATTGTCTGGCCGCCTTGGGGGACATTCATGTCAAAAGAGAAGCCATTTGAGTGTAATAAATGTGTCTGCCCGTATTTGGTCCGGCTGATGATTGGATATCGTACAATTCCCGTCTATTGCAGGCTGCATGGCGAATCTCTGACGGCGCGTCTGTCATCCCTTTCCGTATCGCCCAATATTCCACATAGCAATCTTCTCCTCCCCCTTCGTTGGGCAAACCCCTCCTCATACCTCCTTTCTCCATCTCAATTCTCGATCCCATCATCCCCCTCAAACTCACTCACATCCGGACCTTCCTCTCGATCTCGTCGTGCACGCCCACAGCAGCCCTCTGCTCCTCGCCCGTGAAGACGTCCTCCCACTCGATGACGGCCTCGCGGCCCCGCAGGACGTCCTCGTGCACGCCGCCGCCCGAACCAGCGCCGCCTCCCAGGGCGGCGGGCTTCCACTCGCCCTCGCGCGCGATCTTGAGCTCCATGCCGCGGCGCACGGGCTCGGCGATGCCGAACGTGCGGCGCAGGGACTCCATGCGCAGGGCGTGCTGCGTGGCCTCCCAGGCGCGCAGGCGGGCCTCGAGCGGGTGCGCCGACTGCACTGCGGCGTCCGAGGGGGCGGAGGGGGAAGGGCCGACGCCGGCGCGCAGGGTGTCGTGCAGGCCGGGCGCCGAGGGGGCGGGTTTCTGGGAGGGGCGGATGTGGGAGTAGGTCGAGGACTGGGCGTCTTGGGGGACGATGCGGAGGGACTTTGTTTTTGGTTTCGTGAGGTGTTAGCGTGGGAGCTCGAAGACCGTGGGAGGAGGGCGTGTAGAGGCTGGTGAAGGGTGTGGATGGTGATGGGAACGGGGGTTGGAGGAGGGAGAGCTTACCATTTTGGATGGTGGTTGGGGGGGAGGATGGACGTCCTCTTTCTTGGTGGAGATGGTGTCGAAAGAGGGAAGAGAAGATCAAGAGATTGCTTGTCGCGGTGATCGCTGGTCTGGAGGGCGATTCGACGGCGATGGGTGTGGTGAGGCGGTGGTTGATGCGAGCTGTGATGTTTGATGATTCGAGCGTTGGAGCTTCGCAGCCGTTGCTGGTGATAATGGAGCCCTAGGCTGCAGGTTGGCCTCGCGTGCACCCAAGGCAGGGAGACCTGAACGTAGGTACCTAGCTGGAGACAAGACGCTAAGACGCTAGTCTGAATGCGGTCTATCCGGGGGCGCTAGCGGCCCTCCGGTCTTATCGCCGTATCGCCGACCCTATCGCCCCGTTGAGCTCACCTTCACTTCCTCCGTGCCTCGACTGCATTCACATAAACCAGACATGCTCGAGCTTCATGCCTGTAAATCGAAGCCATTTGACTCATGGATATATAAAAACGAGATGCGGGATTGGAAAGATCCCAATTGATTGCTCCTGAACCCCCTCCCGTGCCCCCGATTGGCCTTCCCTTGGAGCTCGCAAGATGCAGCGCACACACAGGCTGTGCTCCCGGGCGGCGCCGCCCATCGTCCGCATCGCCAACGGCACCTTTTACAGGCACCACCCCAGCAGCGCCGCCGCCCCGGGCCACGCCAACCCCCCGCTCTTCTCGGACCTGACCTTTGAGCTGGCGTCGGAAGCCTCGCCCGCGTCCCCTCCGCAGCACTGGTGCGTCGTCGGCCCCTCCCTCGCCGGCAAGACCACCTTCCTCCAGATCCTCCGCGGGCAGCACATCTGCCTGCCGCCCCTGGCCCGGTCCTACCCCTACCTCGCCACCGACGCCGTCCCGCACCGCCTCAGGAGCGCCAGCAGCGCCGTCCAGTACGTCGGCTTCGACGGCGAGCGCTACGGCGGCGCCGGCCTCGGCCCCACCACCTCGGCCTACCTCGCCGCGCGGTACGAGTCCCGCCGCGAGATCACCGACTTCTCCCTGCGCGACTTCCTGCTCGGCAACACGGAGCTCAACCCGCTGAAGGGGGAGGACGGGTCGGCCGGCGAGGACGGCGTCGACCGCGCCCTGCTGGACCGCGTCGTGCGCGACCTGCGCCTGGCGCCCCTGCTCGACCTGCCCGTGTCCTTCCTGTCCAACGGCCAGGGCCGCAGGGCGCGCATCGCGAGGGCCCTGCTCACACGGCCCGAGGTCCTGCTCCTCGACGAGCCCTTCATGGGCCTCGACCCGCCGACCGTGGCCTCGCTGAGCCCGCTGCTGCGGGGCATGGCGGACCGCGCGAGCCCGCGCCTCGTGCTGAGCGCGAGGCCGCAGGACCCCCTGCCCGAGTGGGTCACGCACCTCGCGTACCTGCGGACGGACTGCCAGGTCGGCGCCATGGGCCCCCGCGAGACGGTCATGGAGGGCCTGAGGGGCTACGTGCGCGGCGTCAAGGCCGGCGGCATCCGCGAGGACGAGACGATGCCCGTCCACGCGCTGGGCGAGATGGGCCGGGTGCTCACGCGGGCCGGCGTCGAGGGCGAGGGGTTCGCCGAGGCGGAGCACATCGCCGTGCCGGGGACGACATCCCCACCACCGACGACACAATCGCCACCGCCACCGTCAGAGCCCCGCGCCGCCACGCCGCCCGCGGGCGAGCCCATCATCGAGATGGAAGGCTGCCAGGTCCGCTACGGCGACAAGATCGCCCTGGGCAACTGGACCCAGCGGCAGGCCGACGGCACCGCGCGAGGGGGCCTCTTCTGGACCGTCCGGCGCGGCGAGCGCTGGGGCGTCTTCGGCCCCAACGGCTCCGGCAAGACCACCATCGTCTCCCTGCTGTGCAGCGACCACCCGCAGACCTACTCCCTGCCCATCCGCCTCTTCGGCCGCTCCCGCCTGCCCGAGCCCGGCTCGGCGGAGCTGCCCCTCACCTTCTGGGACATCCAGGCCCGCGTCGGCCACTCGAGCCCCGAGGTCCACCAGCACATGCCCCGCTCCCTGACCGTGCGCCAGGTCCTCGAGAGCGCCTGGGCCGACACCTTCCGCGCGCGGCCGCGGCTCGACGACGCCGCGCGGGGCAAAGTCGACGCCTGCCTCCGCTGGTTCGAGCACGAGCTCAACCCCTCCTCGGCGCTCCATGCCAGCTCACGCGGCTCTCCTTCGTCTTCTTCTTCCTCCTCGGGCAGAAGTAGTAGTAATAGCAATGACGACGACGACGACCTCGCCTGGGCCAGCGACAACCTCTTCGGCGAGCTCTCCTTCTCCGCCCAGCGCGTGCTGCTCTTCGCCCGCGCCGTCGCAAAGGGCTGCGACGTCGTCGTCCTCGACGAGGCCTTCAGCGGCATGGACGAGGCCGTGCGCGACAAGTGCATGCTCTTCCTGGCGCACGGCGAGGACAAGGCGTACGCCGCCGGCGGCAGCGCCGTGCTCTCGGCGGAGGGAGAGTCGGACGCAGGAGGCGTCGTGGGGGACGTCGTCGTGCAGAGCGCGGTGTCCAGGCGCGGCGAGGTCAGGGTCAGGGGCCTGTCCGAGGACCAGGCGCTGATCTGCATTAGCCACATCCGCGAGGAGGTTCCCGACTCGGTGCGCGAGTGGATGTGCCTGCCCGAGGCGAACTCTGGCGAGCCGGCGAGGTTCGGACGTCTGGACGGCCCGCTGAGGACGGACAGGCGGCGGTGGGGTGAGATCTGGGGCGGCATCACGGCGTGAGGTGTGCTGCACGGAGCAGAACAATGTAAATGAGATGACCATTAAGAACGAGACGCCATGATAGGAGTTTTGCATACCGTGTTTGAAGAGCATCAAGAATAACACCAGCATCGTTAGCAATATCTGACCACAAATAAGCTGAGCACATTCATTCACAGGGTAGAAGAGAGTTGCTCCCGTGCACGAGAAAGACGTTTCCATTCCATATCCGTACAGTAAACCCTTCGCAGACATTCGGTATCGTTTTGTATCTCCCCCAACATTTCGGAAGTCTCCCAGGGGAATATGTATCATCCATCCATCCAACCATCATCATCGTCTATGAGACAACCACAACATTCAACATCCCCAGATCTCTCTCTGCTCTCCCAATATTAGAAGAGAGAGAGAGAGTCCAAACAATCATACGAGATCCGATGCGATCCCTCCTTCATATCCATCAGACCACAGAAAATCATCGATCATTAATAATCTAATCCCCCTTCCTTCGTGGAGAAACAGAGCACAACAGAAAACTCCCATCCAGTACGCTCTTTTCTCTCAAAAGAGCTCAAAAAGCAGAAAAGCAAGTGGATATATCACCAACCTCGAAACCCCCCCCTTCTCCGTTCTCCCTCCACCCTTCAACTCCTCACACTGCTCCCGATACTGCTCAGCCTGTCGCTGACCTTGCCGCCGAACCCGCCCGCCCACTTGGGCATCTTGAGGCTCAGGCGCACCCGGCCCTCGACCACCATGTTGATCAGGTTGATGACCGCAAACGTCGTGCTGCCGATGGCGCGGAACAGCGCCAGCGACGCCACGGCCCACAGGATGAAGCGCAGGTAGAAGTTGTCGCCGATGTGGCTGCCGCCGTACGCCTC
Organism: Thyridium curvatum; assembly: GCF_004353045.1. NCBI lineage: Eukaryota > Fungi > Ascomycota > Sordariomycetes > Thyridiales > Thyridiaceae > Thyridium > Thyridium curvatum. The sequence goes on along the minus strand of NW_022156761.1, from coordinate 98,992 downwards.
GCTCACGGCCATGGCCAGCGTCGCGTTGGAGATCATCCACAGCAGCACCATGTAGGTGCGCACGCTGCGGTAGTAGTCCTCCTGCATCTGCGCCTCCGACGTGCCCGGGGCCGGCACCTCGATGCGGTCGCGCAGGTTGCGCAGCGCCTCGTCGTAGCCGCTGTCGATGTCGAGCTGCTCCGAGGGCATCTCGAGCTCGACCGTCGAGCCCGAGCCCTTGCCCACGGCGCCGCCCAGGTCCGTCTTCATGACGTTGTCGCCCTTGGTGCCCCAGGTCACGTCGTGCGTGTTGCAAAACGCGTAGACCTGCAGCGTGCAGATGTACGACGGCAGCAGCATGAAGTACTGGGCCGACGAGGTGAACATGTGCCAGGGGTCCAGGTACATGAAGGACATGAGGAAATAGAGGCCGACGGTCGACACGGTCGACACGATGAGATTGGTGAAGACGTTGTTGCCCATGGTCGCCGAGTTGGGGTCGTCCTTGTTGAGCAGCTGCCGGACAATGATGTATATACAGGCAAAAGTCGTGTAGCCCATGATGACGCCGTAGATGATCATACTGCTGAGATACAGCTTCTTGGCACCTTGGGGCCGGTTACCGAGCGAGAGGATGAATTGGGTCGAGATGAGGAGGATGCAGACGTATCGAAGGATGTTGAAGATGTACTTGCCACCGCCGTGGAAGGGGTCGACGAGCGGGTCGGCGAGACCACCGGCGACGAAGTAGAATGCGAGGTAGAAGTTGGCCAGAGAGAAGAAGGTGAAGAGCAGCTGCAGCAACTGGTAGAGGAACTCGATGTGCAGCAGAACCTTGCGGGCGATGGTGTGGTCGGTGTTCCAGACCTGTCTGAAGTGAACCAGCGAGTAGACGGCGGCGAAGAAGGCTCCGTTCAGCCATCTTCGTCGCTGCGAGATGAACTCGGGGACAGTGTCTGCACACAAAGTTAGACGGGGCGCTGATCCTTGTGGTCCTAAACAAGGAGTACTTACCGGGAACATCGGTTTCGCCCTTGCAGCCCTTGACGTATTTCAACACCCATCGCTCATTCCTCTTGGCGACCAGCTCCCAGCAGAGAATACGGTCTTCTGCAAGGTACATGTTTGCCGTGAACACATCCGCGTGTTGGCCGTGCAGAGTCTCTCCCTTGAAATACTGACTGAGAGGACCATGGCCAGTCTCGTCGTTCTGCAGTGCATGGTATCGGTAGGCCGACAGGGCACCAGGAAGGACGGTGATATAGCCAAACACACTTTCCAAGGGCTTGTCGAGAATGTTGGAGATCTTGTACTCAAAGTTTTGAGACGCAACCAGGGGGTTGAGTAGATTAGCACCGAACTTGCCCTTCATCGCCTTGATCTCGCCGCAAGCACCGGCTACGTTAGAGTCGGTATCGAATGCCTTCCAGAGGTGGTACAGCGAGTTCGACGTAGGCCGCGTGCCGACATCGAGGAGGATGCAGACGTTGGGGTTCAGGGCCTTGCCAAAAGCGTTGAAGAACCACCGGTGAGAATTGAGTTTGCGCTGGTTGCGCTCCTTCAGGCAGAAGATCATCTGGCAGGGCACGATGCCCTTCTCGGCACCCTTGAACTTGAGATCGGAGTCGAGCGAGACCTGCGTCGTATACTCGTATACGTGGGATTGGACGGCTTTCTGATTGACGTAGTTCTTGGCAATGCCGTGCTGGTACACGCCCATAGCGGCCAGCGCGTCCAGGGTGCGTGGGTGGATCTTCTCGCGTCCGTCAGAGACGATGCACACGACAATCTTTTGCCAGCCGAACTCGCCCCAAGTACGCGACTTGTTGCGAGCACAAAAGTGCGAGATGTTCTTCATGACAGCGTGCATGGTGCGCGTAAAGCCGAACTCGTCCTCGTTGTACATGGTGATGCAGATGAAGAGTTCCGTCTCGCGTGCAGTGCGGCCGATGTTCTGTCGGAGCTTGTATCCGCGGTCGACAAAGTCATCCGGGTCGCACGTCACGGCCGTGTAGCGCATGTGGGTGAACTCGATCTCGTCGCGGCGGGGCAGGAAACTGTACAGGATGGTGGGGATCTTGCACTCGAGCACGAGCTCACCGTTGATAAGGGTGACCTCCTTTCGGCTCATCTGCGGAGGGCGGACTCCGCGCCGCTCTTGCATGCCCTCGGGAGCGGGACCATAGTGCTCGACCTTCTCGTGCCAGTCGGCGTCCGTCGCGTCTTGCTCTTCGAGGGTCGCCTCGGAGCCACTAGCATACGAGTGGCGACCAAGATCAGACTTGACGGGGCCAAAGACATCGTCGCCGTCTTCGAGAGGAATGGAGACGGTTGCATCGTCGGCGAACGTGGCTTGGGATGCCTGCGAAGCCCGCGCTGCCGGGTTAGAGAAGAGCGGTGCGGGCGGCAGAGGCCGTCGCGGACTGCCGCCGTATCTCGACGAAGGGGTACCCGGGCGCGGGCTGCCGTTCAGATCGGACGGCTCGTAGTTGGCGGAGGAGGGAGGCGGGCGACTAAAGTCGGATCGTGAGGGGGTCCAGGGACGAGTGGGAGAGATCGACTCGCCACGGGGGCGATAAGCCGAGTAAGAAGAATCCGGGGGAGGCATGCTCGGAGGATCCATGATGGACGACGTGCGAGAGTGGTCTGAAATGACAGACGGCTGGTATGAGCGTCCCCTCGGCCGGCTACTGTGGACGGCAGAATGTGAGTTTCTGATGTGTGGCTGAGCTGTATCTTTTGGTGCTTTGGAGACCGGGTCGCTGATAGACTTCTTCAACGACCTCTTCCTGGGCGAAGGGCCTTCTGGGATGACTGGAAGCGAGCTGAGAATCTCGGCCTGGGTGACATGGTCTGGCTTCTTTTTCTTTTGTAGCTTGACAGTGGAAGCTCTCGCTACAGGAATTGCTGATGGGGCCGGGACGGCCTTGCGCCGGTATGCTGGAGCGACTGGCTCTGGCACTGCTGGCGACTCTGCAACGAGATCTGCAAACTTGACGCGCGTCGGCGCCTGTCCCTGTGCCCTGGGTTTGCCCTCCTCGGCCTGCTTCAGCTTCGACAGGTGCTCGGGCGTCGCAGCAGGCGAGGAGTAGGCGGGTGACCTTGTGAGAGACAAAGGAGAAGGAACTAGAACTGGTGAAGGGAACTTGACATACGGGCGAGGCTCTGAGATAGGCTCATCCATCGAAGTCAGGAGGCGGATGGCTGCGGGATTGCTGGAGCTGCCAGTCGGGGTGTCGTGCTCATCGTCGTAGGATGGCAGAGAGTAGTCTGGAGGCCGTGACGGAGTGTCTGGGCGGTCCATTTTGTTTGTTCAGGAAGGTTCGAGGTGTTTGAGCTATCGTGGAATGCAGACGGGGCCAGACACCGGGGCACTGGCGACGCTGTGAAGATCAGTATGTCCTGCTGGACGGCTGGAATGCTGATGAGGTAGCTAGCTTGCCAGCCCGCTCAGGTACGATATGGCTGTGGATACTTGGTTCGGATGATCCAAATTCACGCCGGACAATGCGAAAAACAGATGCAATTGAAGCCTGGATGGAGATGTACAAGACACAAGTGCTCAGCACTATCGGACAATGGCAGGCCAAGAAGATGTTGTGGAGTTGCGACGCTGCCAGATGAATGTCGGGAGGGGCGGCGCGCAGTTGAGGCTTCGCTTTGTTGGTGTTGGCGGGCGCCTAGGGCGTTGCTCCAGCAACAGCAGCCATCATGGCCGCGATAAGATAAGAACTGGACCAGGGCAAGGACCACATTAATTTCTGTCAGCTATGAAGCTCGGACCTTAATTCTTACAGACATCACCAAATTTCACCAGTTGACCAAACACACTGTACTGAACGAAGTGCTGTGTTGCTGAAGACTTTTCATGGACTCAGTAGACAGACAGACAGACAGACAGACAGACATCTTTTATATGAAGTTGAATCTTTTCAAAGACAACCTTTGTGTGTCTCCAAGCATGTAGACCAGCCACTTCAGCATGTAGCAAATGCCTGGGAAATGCACACATGCACCTCTCGACAGTCCAGACAACAAGGCAGACTGTGTGTTTCCAGAAGAAGCAAGGAGCTCGTTGATCCGAGGCAAGAGGCTCAAGAAATCTATCCCCCCGCAAAGCCCAAAGCTAGTAACGGCCGACAGATAAAAGAGAAAAAGCAAATTTTCTCTTTTCTTTTTTCCCATCTGATTACGGATACATCTCCCGGATCCAAATTCGCGCCGCGTCACCAGCAGCATTGAACCTGCCGATCGCAAGTCGATGAGGCACACGTACTATTTCGGCGGGATGGAATTTTTCTCTTTAATATTTGCATCTAGACTCCCATCGCGTTGTCTTGGTAAGAGACTACAGCAAGATCGAGAAATGACGGCCGAGGTTGCGCTAGAAGAGACGTCCTTGGATCTTCCCTGTTCAACCAGACTGGACTGGACTGCATCCAGCCCGAGCTAACTAGGTAAGGTAATCGAGCAAACAACCCGGAGGGAATAGGAATCCTCACTGACTGACTGACACAGCATGCCATGGCATACTTCGTAGCATCGAGCTGGGCTGATTTATCACCGCCATTTCATGCAAGGCACTCGCATACAGTTCGGGTACCTGGCCAATGCTACACCACCGTGGTAGAGCCCGAAGAATGGGAGACGAATAGGATGCAGTGCATTGACAAGGTGACGGTCAGGTCTTTCAGCTGTGGACGCCATCTCAATATGCCAAGCTTGCGCGAAAAAACATGGCCGCCCAGATCCAGAGCAGATCAGACCAGGGGATCACAGGCAGCTAGGGCCAGCAAGGAGCATCAGAGACAGCTGCCGTTCTGCCAAGAGGGCCTCTCCAGATGCCGATTGGCTGCTCGTCCGAGGTGAAGAGGACGCCTCGGAGGAGACAGTGGCTGGTTTGGTTTGCTTCTTGCAGCAATCAAGCACAGGCTGCAAGCGCTCAGACGCCACGGACTCCGGGCCACAATATGAATATGCTAGGTATAATATGAGATGCTATTTCTTCTGGCCTTGGCAAGTCATCTTTTTCTTTCTTCTCCTGTCTGTTGTCAGCCGCTTGCGTGGCAGAGGCTGCTTTGTAAAACGATAGTTTGACAGGCTATTGACGGCGCTAGGGCCAGTTCCGGACGGCGCTTGGTCCCGAGCTGAAGGTCCAGCGCATCGCCGGAAAGCACCGCTAGCCTGAAAACGGGCCCTAAAATACGCCTAAATTGCCCCAAGCACGCCCAAATCCCATGCTTGCCCCTGTTTGCCCACGCTTGCCCCCTGTCGCCCCTTGCGTGCCAGCTCTTAGCCCCAACGTTCTAGACTTCCACCCCGCCGACTTACACCACGCTTTGGCAGCCTCCCGGCGTCCCGGGCCTTATGCTTGCTCGTCTTTGATTTCCCGATCCATCCAAGTAGTCTCGCGCGCTCTGCCTCATTTGATATTGTGTGGCTTCATTTAGCTCAGCTCTGAGGGCTGACCAGGCCCTGGCCGCAGGGACAACGCACGACGCGGCGCCCGACCTAGATGGCGCCTCGCCGGCCACAGACAGCTCGCTCGCGTGGATGATGGGAGGCTCTTGTCTGTCCATGGGCCATCGGGAGGAATATAAGTATCCCCTCACGATGGCCTCGGGACTGAAAGAAGGGCCCTCTCGCTTCTCCACGCTCTCCATCAGCTCAAGCCTCCAGTTGCCAAGCCAGCTCTCCCAAGACAAGTAGTCCAGCCTTCTCAAGACCGTTATCCAGTCTCAGTCTACCCGCAACTCTTGACACAATGAAGTCTACTCTTCTCTTCCTCGCCCCCTCGCTGGCTGCGGCCACCGTGCCCGCCATCTTTGCCCGTGGCTGCGGTGACAACTGCGCCCGAGGTAAGCCCCCCCGTGCCGCCCCCGTCCGTGATCTGCAACGAGGACTGACCGCGTCCCGCCTCTAGCTGTCATCGCCAAGGCCTACACCACCCGCGACGGTGCCGGTGACTGCGCCGCCTTCCTGAGGACCACCGTGACCCCCTCCGCCGTCACCGTGACGGCCACGGTCACCGACTTCTTCTCCGTCACCTCCACGGAGCTGGCCACCGAGACCACCCTGACGACCACCACCTACGCCTCGACCGACGTCGCCGTCGTCAAGGAGACCGCCCAGGAGACCGTCACCGTGACCAGCATCGCCGCCGCTCTCAAGAAGCGTGATGACCCGGCGCCCACCATCCCGGCTTACGCGTCGGCCTGCTCCGGCGAGGCCAGGTACTCGACTGCTTGCGCTTGCGTCGGCGTCACCATGGTCACGATCACCGCCGCCATCCCCACGTCGACTGTCACCGTCTCCGAGAGCACCACTGCCTCCTTCAGCGAGACGACCACTGTTGCCACCGAGGTCATCGTCTCGACCAGCACCAGCATCGAGTCCACCACCACCACCACTACGTAAGAGCTCCTTGTCCCCCTTTTTGCTGGTATCCTGCAAATTCAGTCCTAACAGCATCCCTCCACACAGCGACGCCACGGCCACGGCCACCCAGACCGCCGTCGTTGCCCCTGCCAAGTTCAAGCTCCGCTCCACCAGCAACGGCAAGTTCCTGAACCCCCAGCTCCCCGAGGTCTTCGGCGTCTACCGCAGCACCCTCGGCTTCACCGGCGACGCCTCCAAGGCCGCCGTCTTCTCCTTCAGCACCCCCACCGGCGGCCAGCTGTCCCAGGTCAGCGGCTCCAAGAGCTACCCCCTCCTGGCCGGCACCAACTCCAACAACCCCGTCGTGGTTGCCAACCCCGCCGGCGCCGGCATCGACACCTCCTTCAAGCCCGCCGTCTGCTCCTTCACCGGCGCCAAGGTCTCCTGCGCCTGGGCCGCCAGCGCCAGCACTCCCCGCAGCTGGAGCATCCTGCCCGGCTTCAACACCCTGCTCCTGGGCAACCCCAGCAACTTCATTGGCGCGACCATCGAGCTCGAGATTGTCGCTGCCTAAGTGGCTGCCGCCGACTAAAAGGAGATCACGGGTCTTTTCTTGTTCTTTTTTTTTTTTTTTTTTTCCAGCCTTTCGATTCTCCCAAGCTATGATCTGCAGGCCTTTATAGAACCTAGAAACTAGCAAACTAGAAAGGAGTAGACTAGATCTCTTTAATTTACGACCCGTTCTCCTCGATTGCCATATGCCTGATGGTAGCTCTTCGAAAGTAACTCGACTATTCAACAGTACTTTGGGGCTCTTCTACTTGTCACCATTGATGATCTGTAAATATTCTAACAAAGGTAAGAGGTTAGTAGACCATCTTCAACTTTGCCTTGTTAAGGCCAACGCGTGCTAAAATCTCTAGATCCCAAACAACGTGAAATTAGACTAGTGGCAAGCTCCGTTGCTCTTCCGACATCTTCGCTATGCACCACTTCGTTTCGATACATCATTGATGCACCGCCTTTGCTTGACACAGTACACTCAACTCTCCAATCATTCTCAAACTAGCCCTCGCTTTTCTTAATCAAGTAGGCAGCGCTGCCTTTGATTTGGGCAACTTTCATGAAACCTAGATCCCATCGCCAATTTCCTGCACTAGAACTCAGGCCTCTCGCCTTTGATCCGTCATAATTTGCATTGATCGAGACAAGAAGTGCTACAAAGAAGGGACAGAAAAGTAGGAAAATAAGGTCTAATTACCGCTCGCTATTGCTTGAGTAGTTTTGATGTGTTTCATGAACGGTTTAAGAGTGGTATTTCTTTTGGAACCCTTTTAAATAGCAATTGACTTGATGGCTCCAGTGAATCAGCTCTGGCTACATCTTGTAACATCTATCTTACTCATACAAGATATTGGATACAAACCTTAATAAACATTTTTAGGCTGATCTACGATACGAGTTAGTACCAGTCCGTGGCTTCGAGGAACAGCTCAGATGCCGTGCTCAATAAATTTGCTAAGACAACTGATAATCTGGATGCGGGAAGAAATGGACACCATGGCCGTGGCTCTCTCCCAGATACATAAGATCGTTTCCAAAAACGATACAACAGTTTGGTGAAGGTCGCCAGTTAATGAACACACAACCTGTCACAAGTCCCATCATCTTCAACGTGTTGATCTCACAATTTCGAATATGCCTTTCGGCACCATAATCAAAGACATCTATCTAATCTACCCTTTTGCTAGCCCGATAAAGAAAACCCTCCCTCTCCTCCCCACATCACCTCTGCACCTCGGTCGGCAGGCAGTCAAAGCAAGGGAACAGCTTGGCCGTGTCCTTGCCGACGGTCCAGTTGCGCAGGTCCCGCACGTGCCGCTCGAACTCGGGGCTCAGGCTGAGCTCCGTCTTGTCCTCGCTCGCGCGCAGGACCTCGGACGGCTCGCGGCCCCAGTTGGCCGAGATGGGGCACTCGGCTTTGAAGCGCTCAAACTGCGACCAGTCCATCTCGCGGATGGCGCGCTCGCGCGCCCGCGGCCACACGAGCAGGTCGATCCAGACCGGGTGCGGCGTGGCCAGCTGCGCGCCCACGGGCCGCAGCGACTCGGGCAGCGACTCGTAGTTGGCGCGCGTCGGCGAGACGAGCCACCGGATCAGCCGGCACATGTTGTACATGAAGGCGATGCGCTCCGGCAGGCCCCGCGCCGTGACGAGGATCCGGCAGTCGTGGCCCACGGCCGCGGCGATGGCGTTCTTCTGGTTGCCCGGCGCGCCCGGGTTCAGCAGCGAGGCGACGCTGGGGAAGGACGCGGCCCCCGGCGCGTCCTCGGTCAGCTCGGGCATCTGCCCCACGGTCGCGAGCTGCCGCCGGCCGGCCTCGATGATGCGCAGGAGGCTCGCGTCGAGCTTGGTCGTCGGCTCCACGTGCAGGGGCAGGCGCTCCCAGACCGGCAGCTGCGGCGGCTGGTCCAGGAGCATCGGCAGCGAGGACGCGTCCTGGATGTGGTCCAGCATCGTGGGCGTCGGGAAGGCGAAGCTGAGGGCGTTGGAGGCGAGGGCACCGCCGGCTGAGGGGAAGGGGTCAGTATTAGGGAACCGCAGGATCTGCCAGGCATCGCGAAACCACTCACAGTGAAACGAGACATCGTCCCAGAACTGAAACGACGCGTCCAGTTCCTCCAGTTGCGACAGATCAAAGCTGATGCCCGTCGATGGGTCCACCACGGCCGTGTTCTTGTCCGTCAGCTCCTGTACCGACACCGAGTACGGCGGCGTCGGCTCCTGCTGGGCCCGGAGGTTGTAGGCCGCACCCTGACCTTGCTGCACTTGCGGCGGCGACTGCTGCTCCAAGCTCGCCACGTCCACGCCGCCCGGAGACCCGGTCACATTGGCGCCCGGGCCGAAGCTGCCCAGAACGGCCTGCGCGGAGCGAATCGTCTCGAGCAGCTCGGCATTGGTGGTCTTGAGCCGCTCGATCTGCTCGTTGGCGATGGCCAGCAGCTCCTTGAGGTCATTCCGCTCGCCTTCCAGCTCGTCGATGCGGCGTTTCTGCCGTGATCTGTGGCCCACGTAAGCTCAACTACACACTTCGTTAGCGACGGCATGGCTACTATAATTACCTGAATGCTCTCTGGTTCTCCCGGTCGATGGCCCGTTTCCTGTACACCTCCTCGAGGCTCATCGACGCGACGGACCGCGCGCCATTAGGCTTCGTCATGTTTGGACGGGAAGCTCGCTCCACCTCCAAACTTGACGTGCCTGTCTGTGGATCTCACTCGGGCTCTAGCGACTTTCTTTGAGGCTATTCCCGGTCCCTGCAGAAGTGGATCTTCTTCGGTCAGTCTATTCAATCAGATGAGTCCAGCAACGTCCTCTATTCACCGCGAGGTCGAAAATCACACAAGATCTACTGTAGGCTGGTCCAAGATTAGATCCAAGGAAACAACAAAAAAGAGAGAACTTAAACTGACCCGGCATATGATCAATTGTAGAACCAAGCTCGGCAGTGGGCATGGCACTATTCGCTTGGCCGCCATCCTATTCCCCCCAATTGTGTGTATATACTGCGGCGCGGTAACCATTATCCAGCGCCTAGAACTTCCCCGAATTTTGCCCCGCAAAGGGGTCCGGAGTCATACAGCGACTAAAGTTAGACCGTAGATCCGGAATCGTTGAGGCTTTCGCGGGATCCACACCGCGGTAGCCTTTTCCGGATAAGAGACACCAGCGATACGTTCGTCCGCGTTGGCGGGTGTCTAGGTAGGTTTGATGTGTGCGACAACATTTGCACTGGTGAGGCTGTCAAGAAGTCTGGGTCCTTGTAATAAACAGCATCCTTTTCCACGGTCGACGGTGTCTCCAGCCGTCGATATCCCATCTTGCACAACGGTTCTATTACGTCTCCAACAACATCAGCGATCCTGCCTCCTCGGCAAAACCACTAGGAACCAGAAAGATCAAAGCCCGAATATGAGGGTATACGAAATCTCTTCTCAGTATTGTAGTCCCAGGATAGAATGAAATACTACGCCGATACAATGCCGTCGCCACAAGAACTTTTGACTGGGGTATGGATGCCTCAAAGGAACCAAAACCGGAATCCCACCAGACACAGCAACACCTCCAGCCTCTTCATTTCTTCCCCTTGCTCTTCTTGGAGCTACCCTCACCACTACCGGCACCCTTCTTCTTCTTCCCCGCCTCCTTCTCCTTGCCGTTCGGCCGGTCGAGCGCGTGAGGATCCAGACCCCTCCTGCGCATGGCGTTCCTCCGCGCCCGCTCCATGTACTCCTTGTCCTCGCCGTCGTCAAACCCGCCAAAGTCGTCGCCGCTCGTGGCGGCCGCCCCGTCCTCGCCGTCGGTCGAGATGGGCGTCTTGTCAATGACCTCCTCGTCGACGGCGCGCTTCCCGGTGCCGTCCTTGGAGGAGGAGGACGACGACGCCATGACGGCGTTGGCCGGCGTCGGGCCGACCTTTTTGAACTTGGCGACGAAGAAGCCGTCGATGTTGTGCGCGTGCGGGTAGAACCGCCGCGTGAGCTTGATGCTGGGGTCGAACTTCTTGCCCATGTAGCTCGTGAACCCTTCCTTGCCGAAGGGCAGGCCCGTCTCGACGAGCTTGACGTTGGGCCGGCGCGACAGCGCGTAGGCGACGACACCCTCGCTGTTGATTAGACCGTTAGCGTCATGCTTTTGGCTGAAGAGTGTATGATGATGGGGGAGGGGGGGTGACAACTTACTTCTCCTCGACAGTGACACTGCAAGTAGAGTAGACGAGATAACCACCAGTCTTGCTGGCGTGGTTGACCGAGTCGATAGCAGCGAGCAGCAGCTGCTTCTGCAGGTGGGGCAGCATCATAAAGTCCTTCTCGTCCTTGTTGGTCTTGACGCTGGGGTCCTTGGCGATGACGCCCGTGCCCGAGCAGGGCGCGTCGAGCAGCACCCGGTCGAAGCCGCCGATGACCTTGGGGAACTCGCGGCCGTCGTAGTTGCACACGACGACGTTGCGGGCGCCCAGGCGGTGGATGTTGCCGATGAGACCCTTGGCACGGGCCTTGTTGGAGTCGTTGGCGAAGATGACGCCCGTGTTCTTCATGAGCGCCGCGCAGTGCGTCGTCTTTCCGCCGGGAGCGGACGCCATATCCAGCACGCGCTCCTCTGGCTGCGGCGACAGGGCCATGACGGGCAGGAAGGAGGCGGCGGCCTGGATCATGTAGTGGCCGGCGAGGTACTCGGGCGTGGCGCCGAGGGGCACCGTGGACTCGAAGATCTGCAGGCCGACCTTGCTCCACTTGCCGACGGGCTCGAGGGTGACGCCGCGGTTGATGAGCGCCTGGGCGAGGTCTCTCCTGTGCGTCCGGAGCGAGTTGGTGCGGATGACGACGGGGCGGGGCGTCTCGTTGGCCTCGAAGAAGGCAAACGCCTCGCGCGGGCTGAAGAGATTGAACAGCTTCTCCGCGAGGAAGGCGCTGTAGCCGTAGTACGCGCAGATGTCCTTCAGCAGCTGGTTCGTATAGTCGACCCTTGACCGCCCGGGCTCTGCCAGTTTTGCAAAGTCGTCCAGCACCCGTATCGTGTCTGTTATCCGCTGGCGCAGCAGCTGCACGTCCGGGGCGAGCAGGGACTGGCCCTTGGCCGCCAGCTCGTCATCCTCGTCCTCCAGCACGTCCAGCGTGTCGCCGACAATGTTGGTCTGCAGCGCCGCCTCTTGCAGCTCGGCCTCGGCGGCGGCGGCTTCGTCCTCGAGCTGCTTGTCGAGCTTCCTCGACAGACCCTCAATGTTGGCGGCCGTCAGCTTCTCTTCCCGGTCCGAGTCGTCCTCATCGTCCGAGAAGACGAACTGGCCCTTCTTGCCCTCCACCTCCTGATCAGAGTCGAACACGGAATCGTCATCGGAGCCGAGGAAGTCGTCGCCCAGCTTCTCGTCGCTATCGAGGTCGGAGAACTCGTCGGCAGGCAGGTCCAGGTCCGAGTCGTCCTCCGTCTCCTCGTCAGAGCCCGGCTGCGGCTTCTTCGCCTTGGTCTTGTCCTTGCCATTGGTCTTTGGGACCGGCTCGGGTTTCTTGGAGGTCTTGCGCTTCTTCGCCTGGGGTGCCTTGGCGGGCACATCATCGACGGGCAGGCCTGCCTTCCTCTTGAGCTTGGCAAAGTGCTCCTCAGACAGGGTGTCAGGGAGACCCTGCTTCTTCTTCATGCGGCGTCCTTGACCCATGGCGACTGCGGTTTGCGTTTGAACTGCTGCAGAGCTTTCAAGTCGCAGGCGTCCAGACTGGCGAGAATGCCACTACGGCCCAGGCCTTTCGCAGCAGCCATTGAAACAAATTTTCTGTGACCTATCGATAAGATAACGCGATAAGGATGTGGAGGAAGCGACCCCCACTTGATATGTAATCCCATCCTGGAACTGTTCAGCAATATCGCCGTCTTCAACAGCTACACCTGATAAGTTAACTAATTTCATATCAATTCGGATTGGGGTAATGAATTGATTCTAGTGACATATCTCAGGATTCTCTCGCCAAAATACCATCTAGCAATCTTGGTGGCACTGTACGAAGAAAACGGTCTATCCGCTCTCCTGCTCACGGAGCCTAGAAAGTCAACTTCGAGAGTTACAGGTGGTACAGCGAGAGCAGGGTGCGGGTGTATCGAAAATGGCATGAATCTGCGTATTGAAACAAACATGCATGCAGTCTTAGTCAGGTGTGACCAGCCACCTCTTTGAACCGCCTATCACGACTCCCGCACGATAGCAGGTTGCGAGGAACTTGCTCGCCAAAAAGGCTTCACTGACGTACGCTCTCCAGTTGCAAAAGGACACATCGACGCCACCCAAAGCGTTCGATTCATGCATTTCCAAGCCTCTGTCGACCTTGACTATGTGTCCATCACAAGCCATACATCATCACAACTCGCTTGTTCTCACCGAAGCTCTCTCCCCGTGGGGTACCCAGGTGAGACATGTGTTTCAGCCCGGGAGAGAACTGACTCTGGCCGTAACGTTAAAGGGCGGCTTGCATCGATTGTCGTAAGGTCAAGCAAGACCTGCAGCAGATAAAGCAGGAAAGAATGGGAGAGACGAGACTAGTATTCCCGTTTCGGTCCGCATATGCATGCATCTGAAGCGAGCTCAACGAGGGCAGTCCCGGAGAACGGGCGAGGATGGTAGGTGGTCGGCATTGCCAGCTGCAGCCTCAAGCCTACCAGCCTCGTGGGCATCGTCCGGGCTGCGACGCCGCATTTCTGAGAGTGAACAATGGAACCCTTTTCAGAAGAAAGCCCGTGGCTTGAATGCACGAGAAGGTGTGGCTTTCACAAGTGCTCTAGGCTTGTTAGCCAATGACTCGACCTTCCAAAGGGGGTGAACTGCAGCCCGGTTATTCGGTGCCGTTTGCATAAGGTTTGAGGTTCATCCCGAAGATACTGTGGCCCAAGGAGTAGACTGTCGTCACTGGTTAACAGACTCGATATCATGCATGGTGCTGTGGAAGAGGAGCTTCGTTCGTGCAACATCGCGATTGTGTGACCACGAGTTCGCAAGCAAACTTGTCGGTTCTGTCATCGTGATTGGCTGCAAATCCAGGCACAAAATCAGAACATATTGCCCACGCGCGTGCGACCAGGGACAGGGACGGATGCCCCGAATATATGGCCCTCAGGGGTGACAAGCTGAAGGCATGACAGCTAATGCCATGCAGCGCCTCTTGTCGCCTATTACAAACACCTCCTTCGATATTTGTTCAGCTGGCGCCTCAATGCTGCTGACACTCGGCCGACTGTACTTTGCCTACGAGCCTACTCAGTGTCAAGGGAAGGGGAGAGAGTCGATAAGCTTTTGGCGTTGTCGCACAGCCAACAGATGTGCATCATCGGTACACACCCCCTCTCCAGAGGCTGTTTATGCATCTGTCCAATCTCATTGGCACAGAGCGGGAGACGCCATCGACTCAGAGTTTTTGGACAGTAAGTCGATGGCCGATCCATACTGGATACAAAGGTCAAAAGAGCGCTGGATGAACCCAGTTCGCCCTCCACTTGGGTATCTCAGGTCACCCTCTCGGCCACTGCGGATGGAGTGTTCCAATCTCCTCTCAGCTTGAATGTCCAGTGAGGTATGCCCACTGAAGCCTCTTAAGCAAGCCCTAAAACGATCGAGTCCAATCAGGCCGGCGTCGAGCGACGGCGGATGCACGACGCGACCCGCCGCCGGCTGGTCCGCCCCTGACTAGTGGCGACGTGCAGCTAGAATTTTCTTTTTCTTTTCCCACTTGCTCATTCTTTCTTCTGAGAGAGTCGAGCGGAGAGGAAAGACAAAGCTACTGTTTCAAGATTGGGGCCAGAATGAGCATGAATGGCCAATTTCGGCGAAATCGAAGGAAGAAAAACCTGCGTGTCGTTGGTCGCCCGCTTATCACTCCTTGCGCCCGGAGATAACATCTCACAGTGATGGGGTTTCCCTGTGAGTGTGGAGCATCTTTTCGTATTGAATCTGTGCTGCTACTCTAGAGCGCCCCCGCGCGCGGTAGGCAAGGGGCGCTGTTGTCTGTTCGGGGACTTTGCGCGCCCGGTGTTTGCTGAGGCCTGGTACGGGACTGGGTGGAAGTCAATACCGGTAAGGTTCGCGCGCTGCCCGGATTGTCAGGGTACATCGAATACGACGCTCTGGCGCATGAGACGTAGGTAGAATCCTGGTTCTCTCGTATCTGTGCAGCAAATCTGGGCTGGCCAAGGGTAGGGGGTGTGGTGAGCTAAGCACCGGCTTCCCATGGGTCACAGTTGCATCTGCGCTCTGGAGGGTGTGGTACGGTACTTGTCGGGGAGTGGTGCCCGGTAGGCACCACTGATCGCCCATCTCCGTACGACAACACCCTTGCGCCAGGGTCCCCTACCTACCCTGGTCAGCGAGCGGGCTTTCGTAAGCACTGTGAAGCTTGGCCGCGCGCTCAGTCAGAAGCTTGGGAAGCCTCGTGCCGCTGGGGGCAGGGGTCGCGATTGGCCCATGCAGAGGAGCTGACGGTGATCAGGGCACTATCAGTTGCTCTGCGAAAGCACCCATGTCAGTCGCGTGCTGGACAACCGCAGACCCCCAACACGAAGGAGACGACACGGCCAGGGGGATTCGAGCTCGTGAGAGCCGGCCAGGCTAGCTGTAAAAATATCTGGCGGGCTCAAGCTCTCGTCGGCTGTACCTACTCCGTACTGGAGTTCAATGTTGGTTCCAAAACGCTGGACTGGAATCGTCCGCGTCATCAATTCCACGGCCCCTCCAGCGCGGAGCAAAACTTCAGCGAGGGTCGAGGGCAGACCGTCTCGAGCAATGTGCAAGTGGGCTTTTGACGTCACCCAGGCGAAAGGGGGGAGATCACGGTCTCGGGTGATGAGAAAGAGCCCCATAAGAGCCATGCCTCTTCTCTGATCAGATCGAGATATCCGCAGATTGCCCGAATAAAGAGGGGCTGTGGCAGTGAAGAGAGACGGACGCTCAGGTCTCGCGCAGTCCGCTTTTCATCTCTGCCAAGTTGACTGGAAAGGCTGGACGAGATAAAAAGTCGAATGGCGGCCATAAAAAAAACTTCCAGGAATGGTAGCTCGTGTTGCTTGGCACTAGGTGGGGGGAAGTGGAGGGGAGGGGGTCAATTTAGCGACCAGGTGTCTCTGGTGGTGGGCTGATCCGTTCCTCGCTCAGGTACAAGTCTGTCATGGCGTGGTGGGGGGTGTGCACTCGCAGCCCTGGAGGCCTTTAGCACTGTTAATACGGGCTGTAGGGGAGGGGAGGTACTTTGCGCAGCATCCATGGATCCATGGAATCCTCCTCGGCTGCGCTGGAAGGCAGCTTGGAGGTACCTGCTTACTGCCGTGGGGTGTCTGTGTAGGCCAGTGTGCGAGGTCATGCATGTACCTCCTTCACTGATGGAGATGAGCTCCTAGGTAGTTGGTAGGCGTGTCACGCATCCCATCAAGCACATTGTGCTCCAGGAGGCGCGCGGCAGTAGTTATTTGTCCCGGAACATGAGCTACGTACGACCTCTAATTTCGCGGCCCTCTGATGATGCAATGGCTTGCTGTGGAAAATGTACCAGACTCCGTAATTGTACATGCTCTGTAATTACTCTGAATGTTCGATGTGTGTGTCGTATCTATCATGACCCTTTCTATGCGATATACCTGATTACCCAGAAGGAAAGAAGAATGCCTAAGAAAAGAAGACAAAGCCGCTATGAAGATCTGACATCGATGGATAGGCTGGGCACGGAGAACGTGACGGGCGCGTCGGCGTAGAAAGTCTCGGTTCCCAAACTCAGATATCCCAGATAATCACTGCTGCTGGGGAAGTTGGCCTTGCCCATGGTCAGCAAGTCCTCCAGCAGAGGCGAGATGTCGCCGTGGAACTTCTCGGTCACGGCGGAGGCGACCCAGGTCAAGACCCATTGCTTCTGCTCGTTCTGGTCGACGTAGAGATTGAACGTCGCCCCGTCGAGCACCCTCGTCGCGACAATTCCTTTTCCAAAACCAAGGGGTTTCGCCGACGTGCCAAACGTCGCGAACCAGACCATGACCTCGAAGTTAGCTTTGGCACTGTCCTCCGCGACCGTCTTGTCCTTGTCCAAGAACATATCGATGGCGACGTTGGAATTGAGCGAGATCTGCGTCAGTGACGCCTGATCGGTTGTTGTCACTGAGCCGTTGCCCACGCCGTAAGTCCACTCCATATCGACGTTGATCGCCTTGAGCGTGTTGAGGCTGGCGGGGAAGACGCCGCCATCGACCTTGATGTTGGGGAAGGCGTGCACAGGCTGGCTCGTTGTCCGCTGGGGGAATTGCCAGGACACGTAGAACGGGGGCGCCGTGGTGTTGGTAGCATACGTTCCATTGTTGTTGCTTGTAACCTGCGATGGCCGTCAGTATTCTGCCAGATGAAGCCATTCGCGACCAGGTGCCACACTAACATTCAAGCATAGAGTGCCTCCCTCGCCGTCTACGACACCCCACTGGTTGGGGTTTACTACAAACGATTAGCACCACTATCTCGACTGACGACCGCAACGCAGGCATATCGGCGCGCTGCCGAATGGCACACTCACATATGTACTTCTGGCCCTTGGCGGGCGGTTCGATACCGAAGGCCTTCATGCAGTTGTTCTCGACCGTGATGCCATTGTTGTCCAGCTTGGGGCGGCCTGAGGGCTCGGGCGTGAATATGGGTGGCTGTCCGGTCGCTTCTCTATGTGACTGAATGCCGAACAAGACTCCCAACGTGATGGCGATGGGCAGTGCCAGCAGCCCGACGTTGACAAGCCATCGGAAGTTGAGAGCTCCCATGGCGGATGGCTTGGGATTGGGGAACGAACGACACAAGCAAGCGAGAGGACGGGTGGTGAAAACACCTCTGGAATCAGAGCTTCGTGTGCGCGCGACACCAGAGCAGGCAGAGCGTGCTGATATGATCAAATCAATCGTGGCGAGCTCGAGATGTCTTTTCTGGCAGAGATGGCATCACAGTGCACAATCGGTAGTTGGCTCGATAGGGTCAAGAGCGAGCATGGGCTACAGCAGAAAAAAAGAGTGCAGATAACACACCCACCCCCCTCCTCCCAAATGATGGACACACCCTCAGGCTCGCTTTGGCGCAGGCCACTGTAATTTTTGACCTGCCAGCGCCTGGACGCTGGTACCAAGAATGATACCCACACAGGAAAGAGTACGTAACTACCTACCTGTCGGCTGCGCCCTGACAAGACCGTATCTGCAGGTGAGGTAGCCTACCTACGTGCACTGAGGTGACTGATTGAGTGCCTCGAGTAGGTAACCTACCTAGTCTTACCTCTTACTGCCTAGGTACTCCGTATGCAAAAAAAGAGGCGTCTTCCTACTACTCCGTAGGTCAGAGTCGGACCGCACCCCTGACTTACTTTAGTTTGGAGCCTCTGGGCGGAATGTGGCAACCTTGAACCGTTTCGCTAGGTATTCTCAGGCGACGGACTGCCCGCCACGATACGCGGCCGACAGGGGGAATTCCACCCTGGGCGAGGGTTCGCCCACCTCTGCACACACACCCACCAAGCAACCTTGAAGGCAAGGCCAGAGACACCGGCAGACCGGGTTCGTGATAGACTCGGCACTAGCGTTGCTTTTTATGGACACAGGGACCCGCCCAGTGCTGAAAAAAAGGCGAGACATCCGACGACGGCAGCTGAGAAAGGGCAGAGAGACGAGCCCAGCATGCCAACGGAAACCTGGGAGATCAGTTTGCGGTTTTTGTGCAGGACTGGTAGGCTCAGTGCTGCTCGCTTGTGCATGTGCTGATTCAGTGACGGGATTATCAGTTTTTGCGACTCAATCTGCGTCAACTGCATGTGGTGTGCTGCCAGCATGGAAGCCAGGTACCCTGCCTGCAGTTCGGCATGCGTTTGCATGTGCTCGCTCGTGTTGGCCACACACCCTTTTTGCTTCGCCTTTCAAGCTTTTCTGCCCTGCCCAATCACCAGAATGGCTGGCTGGCCCCCTTCTCCCTCTCCCTCTCCCAATGCGAGATTTGCTGGCGGGCCTGTCACCGGCCCCAATTCGATGCCCATTGAGCGAGCGTCCTTTGAGCTCCATGCGATGGCGCTAAGCAACTGGGGATCCAGCTGCAGGAAAACCTGGCCTGTCACTCTGGGTGCGAGCAGTGCGAGCCCAACCCTGCCTTGGCCCTTGAGTTTGCATTGGGCTGTTTTTTCTTCTTCTTTCGAGAAGGACTTGCTGCAGGAACAGAGAACAGAGCAAGACCAACATGAGGCTTCTCTAACGGCACACCCTCTGACTGCCGATAACGTTACTTCGCTTGTCATGACCTGCCCCCTCTTTGTCATTCTCCTCGGCCTGCGCTCTGTGCTCCCGTAGGTACCCAGCTCAGCAAGAATGGCACCGTCAGTCATGACTTTTGTGTGAGCTATCACGTCACACACTCCCCTGCCAGAATGCCCCGTCGGCTCGAACGGAGGAGGTCCATCTTGCTTTTGGGGGGCTCAGCCTGGGTGTGAAAATGTCGGGGACCCATCTCTGATCTCTGGCTTGTTCACACCCCCCTCCACCCCAAGTGCGTGCTCCAGTCGTCGTCCCCCATCGGCGGCTAGGATAGGCCGTCGCTCTGCTTTTATTAGTGTGATGCATCTGGAGACCTCGGTGGTCTGTTGGTCTGTTGGTACCTTGCTTTATTACGAAATCAGAGTACGGAGTACTTACTGTGTGCTCGAAGTGGCCCCCCCCGTAGTCCCGTAAGGCCCCAGCACGGAGTGGATGGATCTGGTTGGAGGCTCCTGCTTTTTCTCGATAGACAGACATCATCTAATTCCCTGCCTATCTTTCCTTCCCCATCGAACAAAACTCGGCCTGTTTGTTTTTCTGATCAACGTTGTTTCTTGTTAGTCACTCCGTGTCGCCTCTCGCTCGCTCACCATAGACATTCGTTTTCCTATCCAACCAGCAACAAACTTTTGGATCAGCACCACCTTTTTTTTATTCCATCCCACGGAATCTTATCACCGTCTGTAGACTCTTTCGCTCGCTCTTCTCGCTCACTGAAGGGACCGCACCCGGATCGTATCGTGGACCATTCCACCCACGCCGCCAAGATGAAGGGGCAGCAGGAGGAATATGGCGAGATGGTCGAGATCGACGTCCTTCCGCGCCCGCCGCAACATTACTACCAATATGACCAGCCCAACAGCCCTCATCATAACCCGTATCAGCATCCCGACAGCGATACCAGCTCCAGCTATAGGAGAAGAAGTCCCCAGGAGCTCATGTCGCCCTCCAGGCCTCACCGGGTGCCCTCAGACGACTACGGCTCCCCGGGATGGCCCTCGCCCGTGGCCTCACGGCCCAATTCGCAGCTGTACCTAGGCGAGTATGGCTACGACTCCCGCCCGAGCACGCCGCCCCAGCTGAGGAGCCCCCGGCCCGGGGCGCCGTTCATGCACACCAACTCGTCGTCGTTCGACTCGAGGCCAAACTTTGATTCGAGGCCGCAGACGCCAATGGTGAGAATTCACGGCTGCCAACGCTGGCCGAAGGAGCTCAGCTTGGGAATTCCCGGCGTGACAAGAGTGAAATTGGCTGACAGATGCAATAGAACCAGAGCCATCTCAGCTTGGCGGGGCTCCTTCCCAATGGGCCGGCGCCGATGCTGGACAAGGATTGGGTCAAGCCCGGCACCATTGCCAGGTTACACGACCGCGACGATGCCGACATCTGGAAGGGCTGGAGGCGGAACTTCTTCAAATTCACCCCCTTCCTGACCTTCTTCAACATGGCGCTGTACCTCCTGTACCTCGGGCTCCGTATCTTTTGCGTTATCTCGGCGCAAGCAACGTACGGCACCACGTATGCCGCCGCTTGGATCTTCATCGCCGTGGAGATCGCCGTGGCCATCCCCTCGATGATGCACAACTTCTGGACCATGTGGGCGCTCAAGAAGAGGAGGAGAGCCAAGCTTCGCCTGACCGGTTATGACGTGCCCACCGTCGACGTCTTCATCACCTGCTGCGGCGAGGACGACGACGTTATCCTCGACACCGTCCGCGCCGCCTGTGACATTGACTACCCGCGCGATCGGTTCCGCGTCCTGCTTCTCGACGATGCCAAGTCCAAGTCTCTGGAGGAGGCCGTCAACAACCTCTCGGTATCCATGTACCACAACCTGTACTACCTCGCACGCACCAAGATCCCCGGCCAGCCCCACCATTTCAAGGCCGGCAACCTCAACTATGGTCTGGAGCAGACGCATCTTCTCCCGGGTGGAGCCGGCCAGTACATGGCCGCTCTGGATGCTGACATGGTGAGTTCGGACTGTTCTCGTGATCTCGTAAACGTGTCGGTCCACTAACGGCAGGCAGATTCCCGAGAAGGACTGGCTCCGTGCCGTTCTCCCCCATCTCATGGCCGACCCCAAAATGGCGCTCGCCTGCCCTCCCCAGCTCTTCTACAACACCCCGCCGTCCGATCCCCTGGCCCAGAGTCTGGACTTCTTTGTCCACGTCATTGAGCCCATCAAGGATGCTCTCGGAGTCGCTTGGTGCACTGGTTCCGGATACGTCGTCCGCCGTGAGGCCCTCGACGAGATAGGCAACTTCCCACTCGGTTCTCTGGCTGAGGATGTCGCGACCTCGACCATGATGCTTGGCAAGGGCTGGAAGACGGCCTACATCCACGAGCCCCTCCAGTTCGGCACCGTTCCTGACGACTACGCCAGCCACTTGAAGCAGCGCACCCGCTGGGCCATCGGCACCGTCGACACGGCCTTCAAGCTCAACTTCTGCCTGTGGGGCGACAAGGTCCGCCAGATGACTTTCGCGCAGCGCTTCTCGGGTTTCCTGTACGCGTCGCTCAGTCTGTACACCCTGCTCCTGACCATCTCCCTGTTCGCCATCCCCATCATCCTGGTCATGGGCAAGCCCCTCGTCGCCTACGCCAACGACGACCAGCTCCGCTGGCTCATCTGGGCCTGCTTCGCCGCCACGATGGCCAACCGCCTGTGCGAGTTCGCCCTCTTCATCCCCGCTGGCTACCACACCGGCCAGCGCGGCTCCCGCTACCAGCTCTGGATGTCTCCCTACATCGCCCTCTGCATCGTGCGCGCCTTCATCCTGCCCAAGTGGCTCGGCGGCCAGGCCCAGGCCTTCAAGCCCACGGGCTCGCTCGACTCGAAGCTTAACGAGCGCGACGCCGTGCGCCGCAAGAACATGCTGCGTCGCCTCTGGGCCATCCTCGTCAACTGCATGGCCAGCTTCCACCTGGCCTTTGTCTACCTGACGCTCGTGGCCGTCGTCATCACGTCGTACCGCTGCTTCTTCACGCAGACGGGCGCCCGCAACATCATCACGTGCCTCCTCACGCACGCCTTCTGGCCGCCGCTGACCTTCCTGTTCATCGTCAGCTCGCTCTGGACGCCCATCTCGTACGCCATCGACCCGCCCGACGTGCCCGAGCGCGAGCAGCTGCTGGACCGCGACTCCAAGACGCACGTGGCGCACCCGACGCGCAAGAGCAAGAAGATTGCCTTTGCGGGCCAGGCGGCGTGGTTCGAGTTTGAGTACACGTTTGCGACGGCGTATACGATCCTGATCTTTGTCGTTTCCTTTATCTTTTAGGGATGAGGAGATGAAGGGCGAGGAAAATTGAGAAAGATGACGAAAGGAAAGGACAGGAAAGCAGGTTTTGATTTTTCGACACTTCTCCGTCGGAGAAATTCTTGACTCTCCGTCCTGGGAGGATCAACTGGTCAGATGAAGGATGAAGGATGAATGAGAGTGGGGTGGGTCACGGAGGCAGGTTCCGTGAGATTTCCTATTTGGGGAACAGCACTGGCCCGACCCTTGACACGATCGTCGCCCGACAATCAATTGGGGCCCAAACTACGAGTGGGGGACTTGGAAGAGGACTCTGGGCTCGCGAGGCCTAGAGTCCCGAGGAGATCATATAATGTGTATTTTTGTCGTTTATTTTTTTTTTCTTTGTCCGGCATGTATATAATCACGAACGACGGGAAGGACGGAGGTGTCTGGGGCCGTGGAGGAGGGCTGACAAAGTCAGGACGAGGACGACATCATCATCATCATCATGGGTTGTTTTTCCAAGCGCAAAACATTTGTATAAAGGGGAATCACTCTGTTTTTTTTCGGCGTCGGCGGCATAACACACATTTGTCATGTCAATAACCGTTTTTTCTGGTTATTGTTAATCCCTTTCTTGTTTTCTTACACAACACACATTACATCCTCTTCCCACAGGGAAGAGAGGCTATTAGAATTGCTTATCATAGAGTCAGGGAGACAAAGGCATTCGTTGTATGGAATGGGATGGCATTTATTAAAACATTGCATTGTGGTGACTTGACATGGAAGTGTTGAAGATGATTTCCGGGAGCACCGTCGAGATGCTGCTTTTTTTTCCCCGACAGCACAACGCTCTGTATATCATCCCTGGTGTTCTTCACGCACTCATAAATCTGAGAGATAGGGCAGCCATGCCAGTTTTGGGATTCCCTTCTCGTCAATCAGACTGCTGCATCCTCTCTCGAGCCTCGTCAATGGAGGCTTTTGCTACGGCCTGAATTGCATCTCCAGAACCGTCTCTTGGTCGTGCCCAACGCTCGTCTTGGAAACACGGTAGGTCCTATGATCACCGACGGGATATTAGTCACCTTTTGGCATATGGTCAAATTCTGAACAAGGGTGGACCTACGACCAACCACTCCGGCTTAATGGCCGTGACGACCTCGAGGTACTGGCGGCAGTGGGCCACAAGGTGAAACCGGTGATAGACAACCCACTGGTGGTTCTTGTCCAACAGGGCGCTGGTTCGACTAAGCAGGGCGTGATCGCCGCGGTGGACCGTGCGGTAGACATCACCAGCCTCGTGAAATGCCGTCTGGGTGCAGAAGCCCCGTGCGAGCGCCTTCCTGATGTTGGTGTCGTACTGCGGAGACCGGAAGGGCGTGGATATAGCCTTGATCAGGCGGTGCTCGCGCAGGAAGTCCCGGATTTTGCCCTCGATCTCCAGGGCGTCCTCCAGCGCTGCGTGGCTCAGGAAGTGATCCGTACACCACTCCTCAACGTCGACGTCGAGACCGGCCTCGACCTCCTTGAGCAGGCCGCAGTAGGCGTAGAAGGCGTTCAGCAGGCTCATGTGGTCGCTGAGCGCGTGCCCGAACTGCTGGCGCGCCAAGTCCGCGACATGCCTGTGCGCATATGGGCGGAGGAAAACGGTCCTGCGTGTGCTCAGGAGGGCGGCGATGGACACCATCTCCACTGAGCAGTCGCACTTTGCCGCCTCGAGGAGGACCCTGTACCAGACTGGATGCACCGGGAACTCTTGAGAAGCGGCGTCACGCCCCAATCTGGTAATATCACCTTGGTCATCGAGGTATCCCCTACGAGAGTCAGCTGAAGGCATTTTTTTAATCTTTCTCGACAACTCATGATGACGTACCAGTCATTGAGATCCCCGAGAGCACGAAGAACGTTCTCTGGACCGGCTCCGTATTCGGTTAGATCCACAGATCCCTCTTCGTTTTTAAGATACAGTATCTCATCCGTGATGTCAAGCCTGAGCATGTCTGGCAGTGCGTCCTCGGCGAGTTCTTTGTAGCATTTCTTGGTGTATAGTCGGTAGCACTCTCCGGGCCCAAACGCGCCAGCGCGCTTTGCTCGCTGCTGTGCTTGCTGTTTGGATACTGGTGTCAGCAGGAGCATGTCCATCCTTGTTCTCGGATTTTGGTAACTGAGCCTGCGAAGGCCCGAGTCAACCACATATTTGACATTGGAGATCCAGCGAGTCTCCTTGTCGACCGTGGTAAAGTTTTCGGCCATGGTCGTGGTCACGATACACCTCCGCTTCGATGACGGCTGGAAAACCCGCTTCTGCTCCTTTGAGGCCATCAGTGAGTACAGTGGCAAGACCTCTAGATCGAGCTTGGCCCGTCGCAGTTGAGAACAGAGCGTTTCTATCTCGTTCTCTCCGGGAAGGAAGACGAGAATGTCCGCTTTCCCTTTGAATTTGTGCACGTTCTGCACAACCGTGAGTGCCGCTTGGAGATAGTCCGGGGTTGCATGCTTGAGATGGTGTATTTCTACGGGGTGTGTCTGGTAGGGGCTCATCTTGACTGCGGCATGTGAAGACAATGATCGACGCTTGCGGAAGAGGATCCAGAGCTGTTGCCCCAGGCAAAGTATTGGGAAGTCCAAATGGAGGCGGTATTATCAACCGTGGCAAGACAAGACGTGAAAGTAGGATTCAATATGGATCAGAAGCTTAGTTGCTAGAACCACCGTGCATTTTCGTGTGAAGGTGAGGGAGAAGTGGAATTGGAAGACTGGGTGGAAGAAGGCAGGCCTGTGCTTCGAAAAAGGGGAAGTTGCCACTAGTCGAGAAGGCTGCCGATGTACCTGCCACATTCAGCTTCTAAGAGGTAGGTAGATCTGCCAGTCTTATTATGTACTAAGTACCTAAAATAAGGTACCTCCTCTCCTTTCCACCACTCTCGTCCAAATTCCTGCTGCTGCCTATTCGCAAGCTGCCAGCAAAGTTTCTTATCAGGAGAGTGTAGCCGTGTTAACTTCTATTCCACACCGTCAACAATCTCCTCCTATATCTATAGGGACATCAGATCTCTCTCAGATTCTTCTCAAAGCTTCATCGGCTCCGAAACTTTATTTCGCTCATTCAAAAGTGATCTAGCATCGTTCAAGCATCTACTTCATGTCCACAGACGGATCCGCATCATGGCAAATGAAGTACAAA
The DNA here is from genome assembly GCF_004353045.1 of Thyridium curvatum. Classification (NCBI taxonomy): domain Eukaryota; kingdom Fungi; phylum Ascomycota; class Sordariomycetes; order Thyridiales; family Thyridiaceae; genus Thyridium; species Thyridium curvatum. Next base: position 73,354 of record NW_022156761.1, on the reverse strand, counting down.
TACCAACTGGTGCCCTCTACGTATGTTTATTTAATTTTCGTGTTTGCAGTGGCAAGTCTAACCCGAACTTAGTTCTCGTCGGCGTTCGTGAAGGAGAGTGATTCTGAGATCCCGAGAGGGGATATTACTGTTCCCAGGATTCCCCCAGACGATATTGGTATCCAGTACACTATGGCATCAACATCGGCCTCCGCTACGCATGGCCGGACTGACCCAAGGAACAAATCGGGAAAGAGCAGCTTCCGCCCTGAGTGGATTTACACTCCCCGCGATCCTGCCATGTACAAACAGAGTTTTTTCGAGGCTTATGAACAGAAAGAGAAAATTTACGAGGAAAAGGGATGCGTTCACCACTTCCAAATCGCCGAAGATCGAGAAAGCTTCGTACCTCGTCAATATCCGATGCCAGGCGAGCCAAATGAAGAGGAGGATCAGCCTATTCTCATCGTTCAGAGAGCGTCAGACGCAACCACACTTCCGGACGAGATCAAAAGCTCAAGAATGTTGGGTGACGGTCAGATTCAAGGAATGGAAATGAGTCTTGCTTCTCTCGATACGGCTAAATCTGCAGATATGATGAGCCAAGGCTAGGAGCTTTGGCATCATCCTGAGAGGCCGCAGGATCCGAATCGTTATGACTGGGATCGTCGCATAACAAAGGAGGCCAGAGATGTTGATTCTACTGATCAACCGTGGAGGGACACTGCTTACATTTTTGAGAGGGAGGCGAAGCTTCTCATCCCTCAAGGAAGTTCATCAACGTGGACCCCGGGCGAGCTATTTGGAGGCAACGACCATGCCAACGAGACCCTTTCCTTCTCACCTCGTCTTATCTCGGGGACAACTTCAGGGGCGGATCTACGGACCGCAACCTCAGCTGCTCACATTCCTGAATGGTCACGGCCGGCCCAGGTCGGCTTGGGCTGGGGCGACTATGACCGCTTTCACAGATGGCAGTTATACGGCAGATGTATTGACAAAAGCTCGGTGAAAAAAAGATTTTGGAATCGAGGCGAGGGAGAAAGGCTCACCTTTCAAAACAGTGCTGGCAAGATGAGCCACAAATGGAAAGTCGCAGCGCGAAACAAGGATGCGCAGGAGCATCCGCGAAAAATGCCACTTCCGCTGTGCAACCAGCTCAGACGAAGAAACAAGCTACCCCTGTGATAGCCAGGATGGGAGATACTGTTTGTTGACAGAAGGATATGGGTGCAGTTGAGGGTCAGAGGAAGGGCTTACTCATGTGCATGCATGCGGGACTGTTTCAAGACTGATTTACTATTCTACAGATGTTGCTATATTGCGTTTGAGTTCATGCTTCTCGGTGGTATTAGAAGGTATCCTTCCTTGCTATTCTTTTGTTGCTTTCCTGGGCGAGGCAGCCGGTAGTGTTACCAGTACTGCTATTGCTTTTGTTGACGGCAATGCCGAGTTCATTATGAGTTTATAGGCAATACAAGTTCAACGGTTTCAAGAAGAGAGACCGCTCGTCTGCTATGCCGGGAGATCTGACCTAGAAGAATTGCATGGGCGAGGTTTGGTTCGTGGACATTGATGGTGAATGAACGAGTCCAAGGTATGTCAAGGCGGCACTATACATTCTAAATCATCCCGTTGAAATTATACTGAGCTGTTTCTTGGACATGCGTTAGCACCATGGCTCTCGAGCACAACACCAGCCGATGCAAATGCGAGGCTCGGCGAGTCAGATGGAGGAGAAAAGTGAGTCCTGCAAGAGTCGAGACGCTAGTGCGGATCGAGTAAACGGGCAAGCCCTGACCTCAGTGCTGCTGCACCAGCCAGATCCCTGACAACATCAGTCCATTTCTCCCCGCACACAGGGTCGGCCCGGGCGCGCACAGCAGCAAATTGCAACTTTTCTCCCCTCCTCGTATTCCTCTTCGGGAAGAGGGCTAAAAGGACAGTCGCCCAGAGACCTGCCCAACCCCAATACCGCCAGCACGGTTCGCCCATGGGTCGCGCCAGTCCGATTCGCGTCATTCCTCATTCGTGCTTCTCGTCTGGGGCTGAGCTGAGCTGAGCGAAAGTGCAGCTGCCGCCGAGAGCAAATGGGAGCCAGTGGCGCCCCGAGGGCCGGCGCCCGGTTCCCCGCTTCATCGAGCTTCATGGCCGCTGCACCGCCCTCCGCGTCCCGGCCGCTCGCTGCTGCTGCTCCTTCCTCTCCCTCTCCCGCCTCCCGGCCCCAGCCGTCGGAGCCCCGGTTTCAGGTCATCTCCCTGAACGACGCGAACCCGCAGATCCGGGAGTACAAGAGACGCAAGCCCCATAGAAAGACCAAGAACGGCTGCATCGCCTGCAAACAGAAGAGGGTCAAGGTGGGTTAACTGCCTCCCTCTATCGGCTCTCAGCTCTGCTTTTTACCTTTCCACTCTTGTCTTTCTTCCGTCTTAGTCGTTTCACCCTTGTTCGAGCGTCTGCACCCTGCGAAAGAGGCTAATTGAAGCTCGGCTCACCAAAGTGCGACGAGACGTTCCCAATCTGCCTCCGATGCCAGCGGAATCGCAGGACGTGCGTCTACCCTCACGATGGCACCTCACCGCCCACGCCCATAGTGACAAAGATCGAAGAGGAAGCCGCCGGTGACCCGAGGATGTCCCTGGGCACGGCTATCGTCCCGGTCACCGGCCCCGAAGTCGGCACCTCGTCTGATGAGCTCCTCCTCCACTACCGCAACAACTGGTTCGGCATCTTCGACATGCCGAGCCACACCGGGTCATTCGTCCCCCTGGCCCTGAGATACCCGCATCTCCGCAGCACCCTGCTGGCCATCTCCGCCAGCCACCTCCGCCACCAAGCCCCCGGCCACAAGGACTACCGCGTGGCAGAGCAGTACCAGGTGACGCTCGCAGTGCGCGACTACCAGGCCGCGCTCGACACGCCGTTCGACGTCCACGGGCAGATGGGCACAGACTCGCTGCTCCTCACGGCGATGCTGATGAACACCCTGTCCATGGTCCTGCCCTTCGACGAGGACCCGGACTTCAGCAAGGAGCCCGACATCGACAAGTCGTGGGTCTTCAGCAGCAGGCCCGACCGCCTCGGCTGGCTCGCGGTGCAGCAGGGCCTCTCCCCGCTCCTCGCCGCCACGGCAAAGTGGCGCGAGAGGAGCTTCCTGGCGCCCCTGTTCCGCAACTCGGACGACTCGAGGCGGACCCTGACGGGCGAGGGCCACGCGCTGGACCGGGTGCCCGAGCACTGGATCGCGGCGGCGCGGCTCAACACCGAGGTCAGCAGCCCGACGAGCGACCCCAACGCCAGCTTCGCCGACGTCAACTTCCGCGAGCCCATCCGCGTCATGGCCGAGCTGCGCCTGCTCGAGCCCTCGCGCATCAACATGCTGCGCTACTGGCAGTTCGTCGGCACCCTGACGCCCGCCTTCCGCCAGTGCCTCTTCGACCGCGACCCCGTCGCCCTGTGGGTGTTTGGCTACTGGCTCGGCCTCATGTGCCGCTTCAAGCGCGTCTGGTGGATGCAGCGCCGCACGCGCCGCGACTTCAGGGCCATCCGGTCCTGGCTCGTGCAGGCGCGCCTCGCGAACCGCCCCGGGGAGCAGGGCAGGCTGTGGCGGAGCCTGATGGCCGACCTGGACAGGACGTGGGGGTTCGAGTACGACAGGGCCATGGCCGACAGGTCGGGCTTCTCGCCTTCGCAGGCGGCGAGCAGGTCGGTGCTGGTGAAGCGGCAGCGCACGCCGTCGTGATGCGCGGTGACATGTTCTTTTTCGTTTTCTTCCTCTACACGGACGGTCATGAAAATGGGTGGGCGGCCAAGATTTGCAGGTGGCGTCAACGGTCTTTAGTGGAGTGGTGGCTTTTGGCACGACGGGTCTTTATGATTCAAGAAAAGACTTTGATTGTTTTGGGTTCGCGTGTTGGATGTTTGTTTTTTAAGATCTATATATACCGGACATACCAGTCACGACATAAATCAGATGCCTACATTGCACTATGTTACGTTGAAGTTCGTATCACTCTTCCGTGAATATACCGAACTGGACCATGGCAACTGGGAGATTTTTCATATTAATGGAGTAGGGTGGCCTGTCTTTCGTGAAAAGAAGAGGAAGGATAGAGGAACTGTTAATGTTCATGACTTGGCATCACTAGCCCTTGTGAGTACAAGACCATTTGGCCTATTGTTGCTGGAAATCTGAATCCTTCTCGTCATACATAAGTCTTGGGATAGTGCCGCAACGGGCATCCTTCTTTTTCTCCTTTGCCGCCTCTTAGCTATGTCTCGTATCTGCGGCTCGCGCCATACCTCGGCCGTCAGTACCATTCAACATAAGATGACATGGTATGAAACCCCAATCAAACGATTCGTAATCACCTAGCATGCTCAGACGGTTGCCATAGGGAAGTTTTAACTCTGCCTCGTCGTGTCGGACATGATGTTAATATGGCGAGAAGAGCTGATATTCCGGACGATTGATAAAGCTGTGAGTTGCTGGGTTAAACTGTTCCAACGTACATGATTAGGGTAGGCTATCTAGCATCCACATGTCAGAAGCTGTATGTAACAAGTGATTCCAACCGAGTTGAAGAGTACTAAACGCCGTGGAACAAGACAAACGCTATATGGGAATCCAAAAAGGCGCTGCATTTCCAAATCGCTAATGACATGCCTCAACCCAACCACATTCACCTCAGCCTTTCCTCCTCAACAGATAGCAGTGGTAAAATAGATCCGGTTCCGACTCCAAACGCTTCGGCATCGGGATCCGTCCCAACTCTTCTACCCGGAGCGGAAACTCGACGATGTCGAACCGCGAGCCGGAGTAGCTCAACGACACCCAGACGCCGCCCTCGGCCAGGTACCGCTTGACGCCGAGCGCCATGCGCACGACCATGCTCTCGCCGCCGCACGAGATGGCGTCGGCGGCGCTCTTGTCGATCACGAGGTCGAACCTGGCCGAGTCGTCCCGCAGGTCGAGCTGCGTCGCGTCGCCGGTCAGGTAGCTCATGCGCACGTCGCCGAACTGGCGCTGCTCGAGGGCGCGCCCGCGCTCGGCGGCCAGCGGTTCGTAGTCCACGTTGGTCACGTCCTCGAAGCCCCGGAGGCGGAGGTGGCAGTGCAGGTCGCTCGTCCCGCCGCCGAGGTGCAGGACGCGGATCTCGGAGGGTTCTGCAAACTGGGAGAGCAGGGGGTCGAGGAGGCTCAGGAACGTCGCGGAGGAGACGAGCCACTCAAAGGCCGTCTCCCGGGCGAAGCGCTTCTGCCAGTAGCTCTGCTTTTCAAAGTCGGCGGGCATGGTCTCGGTCGTTTTGTATCATGCGCGACAGGGGGGCGAGGCCGGTGCGGTGATGGGAGAGAGAAGGCATCGCGAGGGATCTCCGTATGCGATGAGAACACCTGGCGGCACGTACAATGATCCTGGCCTGGGAGAACCACAAAAGCAGCGGGTGATGTTCAGGGTTTTCATTATGATGCGGTGAGGTGGACCGGGTTGTCAATATTTTTGTCCACCAAGCATTTCGGCCAGCCCAATGACGAGTCAGTCCCCAATCATAACTGGGGAAAAGTGGTGATGTGGGCTCATCCACCAGCGATTGAGTAAACTCTGGCTTCGAATTATCTTGTCTGCTCTTGGCCTGGCCTGTAGTTGACACATGCCAAGGATGCCGATTTTGCATACACATATGGTCTGATGATATTCTCAATCTGCGCGGATATGGAGATTGTTGTTGCTAGATACACACTCGACTGTGAGTGAATTGCTTGTTGATTCTGTCGTAACAAGTAATGCTTTCTCTAGATTAGCCTTGACCTGCGCAACCCCTGCATTCTATGAGACAAGACAATAGGTAACAAGGGAAATGGAGGGAAAGAAGAAACCGTGAAAGAGGCACGGAAATATGGGTGTTTGCAAAATACAGGAAAGAGAAGAGAAATGAAGCAGAAAAAGATCAAGGGAGAGAAATAGAGGCATAAAGACAATAAGGGATAAGAAAGAAAAAGTTCCTGTCGATCTCCTTGATATGGTTCTTCATGTTTGTTATTCCGGAATCTCACGTAAGCTCTAGTTGTGATCAACCAAGCTTGACCTTGCAAATTACATCAGGACCATCGAGCTCATAGCTCGCTCTTGTAGCTTGTGGCAAAGGTCCGAGCTTCTGCTAGGTAACAAGCTGCTGGGGTCCTTGCGAAGGATTCTGGCTGATCAATGGCGCCTCTTCATTACCCCTACCCATCCCCACTGCTCAGCCTTTATGGTGAGGCTAATAAACGCGCCCGAGTCGATGGATGTCAGTGCCACCCCCGGGACGTTTCATACCTAGCGGCAGGCGGTGCTCAGGGGCACAGCAGAGACTAATTAAACTTAACTTAGCACAGATCGTCCGGGGTATCGGGACCGACCGCAAGATGAGTCCTGATAAAACCCAAGACCGCCCATCCTTGAGGCGTCCTGGTAGCCTTCTAATGGTCAACGACGAAGGAGGTCACTGCCGTCGATGACAATGCGTTCTCACAAGGCGACCATCGCGGCTGGCGCCGTTTTCGCGGTCCAGCACGCCCTCGGAGCAGGCCCCCTCCAGATCCCCTTTTCCACCGACAGACTGACGAACTCGGACTCGGTGCCCGCGACCTACGGGCCAGACGGGCCATGGCAGGCAGCCCTCGTCCAGATCGGCAGCAGCTCAGCCAGCGCAAACGGCGTGTTCGCGCCCTTCTGGCCGAGCGGTTCTTACCTGGTCCAGGTCCTGGACGGCGTGGCCCCGGGCAACTACACGACCAAGGACTCGAAATCAGCAGTGGGCACGAGGACCTCGCTGGGGCAGAGCGACTCGTGGTGGTCCGACGCGTTCATGAACAGCACCTTCGAGGCCAAGGGCTTCTTCGACCAGGTCACCCTCACCGGCAAGACGGGCGACTCCTCCAGCAAGGTCAACGCCAGCGTCGCCGCCGCGACCAAGTGGACGGTCCCGGCCGCCCAGGGCGCGACGTACACCCCGTCTGTCGGCATCCTCGGCCTCGGCCCGGACACCAGGGCCGGCCCCGGCGACAAGAGCGGCGCCCACGACTCGATCCTCAAGCAGCTCCAGTCGCGGGGCAGCATCCCCTCGCAGTCCTTCAGCATGCACCTCGGCAGCGTGGCGCACAGCCTGCCGGGCTCCCTGCTCCTGGGCGGCTACGAGGACAACCGCGTCATCGCGCCCGTCGCCACGCTGCGCATGCAGGCCGGCCTGCACACCGCCTTCCTCGTCGACGTCACCCTCGGCGTCGAGGTCGGCGGCTCGCCGTGGTCCGACAACGGCAGCGTCCCGGGCAGCGTGTACGCGGGCAACGACGGGGCCCCGCGCGCCGTCGAGCTCGTCAAGCAGCTCGGCGGCGCGGCGGGCGCGTCGCTCGTGACGCTCAACGCCGCGGACCCCTACATGTACCTGCCCGCCAGCACCTGCCGCGAGGCCGCCAAGCACCTGCCCGTGACGTGGGACGAGCGGCTGCAGCTGTACCTCTGGAACACGGGCGACCCGCAGTACGGGCGCATCGTCAAGTCGCCGGCGTACCTGGGCCTCGTCGTGTCGGACAAGGACGCGCAGAACGTCACGATCAAGGTGCCCTTCGCGCTGCTGAACCTGACGCTCGAGAGGCCCCTCGTCGACGCGCCGACGCCCTACTTCCCCTGCAAGCCGTACGACGGCGACACCCTGGGCTTCTGGCAGCTCGGCCGGGCCTTCCTGCAGTCGGCCTTTGTGGCCGTCGACTTCGACGCCAACGCGACGTACCTGGCCCAGGCGCCCGGGCCGAACCTGTTCCAGAGCGTGACGCGGCCGATCAACGCGGGCCACGGCGCGGCGTCGTTCCTGGCCAAGCCGCCGAGCGAGTTTGCGAGGTCGTGGAACGGCAAGTGGGAGGTCCTGATGCTGAACGGGAACTCGATGGGCACTGGGGGCAGCTCCGGACTGTCGCCCGGAGGAATCGCCGGCGTTGTGATCGCCGCCGTGGCTGTGGTGGCGCTGATCGGGTTCTGCATCTGGCGCCGGAAGAGGGGGAGCCGCAAGGTGGCGCCGGCACTGCCCCCGAGGGGATCGGCTCCGATGGTGTCGGCGGGAGGACCGATGCACGAGTATTACACCCCGAACGGGGGCGCTGGCGAGTTGGATGGGCGAAGCGCGCCGGTCCACGAGATGGATGGGTCGTCGTCCAACGGGACGCACGAAGCTCCCGCGAACCCTGTCTACGAGCTTCCTCACACTCACACCGACAATAGGCCCAATCACTAGAGGGCCTGAGATGTTATCACTTGAAGCAGAGCAGTCTTTAGATACCCCTTAAGAACAGTCTGTCCTTGGAATACCAATTCTTTTATTCGTGAAATCGCTCGCTCTGTTGGTGTGAAAACGCCTTTACCATGCCTCTCCACACGTCCGGGATATCTATGCAATCATGACTCCGGTGCCGCCTCGGGTCCAACAGCCGCCCTCTCCGCCTCCTCCCTCTTCTCCTGCTCCTTCAACAGGCGCAGGCGCCGCTCCTCCCTCCATCCCGGGCCCCACCTCGGCAGGATGAACAGGATCGGCGTGAAGGCCGCGCAGAGCAGCGCCCAGAACGTAAACGTCCACCCCCGGCCGATGTGCTCGATCATCTTCTCGATAAAGGCGACCGAGACGGCGCCGCACAGGCAGCGGATGAGGTTCAGCGCCGCCACGGCGGTGGCCGGCGCGTGCGGGTTCAGGTCGACGCACAGCGTCTGCAGGATCGAGTAGCTGCCCGTCACGGTGAGGCCGATGACGAAGGACATGACGAGCGGCACGGCGATGTGCACCTCGCGCTGCAGCGCCCAGCCGTAGCCCGTCGTGGCGACGAGCCCGACGCTCAGGATCGGCATGACGACCTGCGCGCGCGCCCTCTCGATCGGGAACTTGGACAGGTCGTCGCCGCGCTTGTAGTCGATGACGAAGCCGATCTTGCGCGCGACGCGCCGGTAGTTCCAGTCGAGCAGGTACCCCTGCCCCACGGAGGCGAAGCAGCAGCCGCAGCCGTAGGGCAGGTAGCACAGCCCGATCTGGAGGTCGTTGAGGCCGTAGATGGGCTTGAACTGCGTCGATAGCGTCGCCGACATGAGGATGAAGACCAGATAGATCAGGGCGCTGAGGAAGAGAATCTGCGACAGGTCTTTCTCGACCAGGATCCGCAGTGCTTTGAGGGGGTTCGGAAAGCCAAGCCTCTGCTTGGGCGCGGCCGTCTCTGTCTGCTTCGGCTGCTTCCGGAGCCGCCAGTGATCCAAGAGCGTCTTGTTCCAGCCGCGGGGCGGTACCGAGCCGTTGCCCACGACCTTCCGGCACGTCTCTGGGATGAAGAGCGTGTAGGGGATCGTGGCCACGCCCGAGAGGATGGCGCAGAACCAAAAGATGGCTCGCCAGCCGAGATACTCGGTCAGTATACCGCCAAGCACGGGGCTGATGGCCGGTCCGGCGTTCAGACCGGCGCTGACGAAGCCCATGTACTTGCCTCTCTCTGCAGAAACGCTGATGTCGGCGACGACTGCGAAGGCCAAGGCGATGGTGCCGCTGCTGCCGGAGCTCTGGACCATGCGCAGCACCAGCAGGGCAGCGTAGTTGGTCTGCAAGGCCAGGCCGATGTTGGCGAGGACGTAGATGGTCATGGCGATGATGAAGGCCGGCCTACGGCCCGACACATCGGCCAAGTCGCCAAAGAGCGTCGGGGCGATGCCCTGGCAGACCATGTACGTCGTGATGGTCAGGTTGATGAGGCTGAGAGACACGCCGAGGTCCGCAGCGATGGGGTTCAGCGCCGGGAAGTAGATCGTGGCGGTCATCGGGGAGACGAAGCTGATGCAGGAGACGATCACCATGATCCAGATCTTGGTCGTCCTTGAGAAGATGCTGTACGGCGGACCGGTGGAGACGCGCGAGAGGCCTTCTCCGCCGTCCGGCTGCTCGTCTATGCTGTCCGCGCCGTCATCGTCGGATCCGGCTCCGCCAGCGGTGAGAACGGCGCCAGTCCCGCCCGCTTCCTGGACGGACTGGCTGCCGGTCCGGTGGACAAGCTCGCCGGGGGTGGGAACGGTTTGAGTCGACTCGTTCTTCTCTTCCATAGTGAATGACGTCCAGCCATAGGTTGGGTCATGTCAGGCGGGCTGGCGAGGTTGCAAGTACTGCAGAGAAGAGATTTACAAGCCGGAAAATAAAACAGATCCAAGTGCTATTTACAACTTTCAGATCGACAAGATTGGGTAAAGGCCTCTTCTTCTGGAGTCATAGACTCGTGTGGGTACGGCATTCTCTAGCCAACCTAGCGTCCACCCATCGAGGGGATATGGTCCGGCAATAACAATACCATACCAAAGCTGCATATCGGCCTACCTGTTTGGGACAGAACCTCAGCTCCACCGCGGTCTTGCTGATCATGTTATAGGGCCCCGGAAACGCTAAAGATAAGCTCCGCGTCTTCACCGCAGGCGAAGCCGAGCATCGGGACCGCAATCCCCATTGCTCTTGTTCGGCTTGGACAATTGTGAATGCGAATAACCAGATTGGACAAGGTGGTGATGGCCGTTGGGCCGCCGCTTGATCCGTTTAGAGCAGATCAGGACGCCATGACACACATTAGCATTGCTGGTGTGTGGGCCCTTCTCCGTGTTCGGTCAACCTCCGACGCCGGGGATCAGATGGAGATCGAGGATTTGCTGCTCCGCTTCTTCTGTCCTGATATCAGAACTGACTTGGTGTATGTGATTTACACGCGGAGGTCAAGGCAGTTGCAGGCATGCTGAGAGCATCATCCCTTTCCAACTTGCGTGTGTAAGATGGGCTCAAGAGCTTGACAGGCTTGACAGGCAACAAATCCGTCTGGGCTCGCTGCAGGAGGAGCCGTTCCGAAGCCGGGGAAAAGCTTGGCTTGCTGGTGTGGTGGGGATGAATGGCACTGATGCAGGTCAAATTTTGGTGGAGCTCGCCCGAGCGCCGAGGCCGAGGAGATTCGAGGGGTGCCACAGCGTGGCTTAATCAGCCACGCACCCTGACTTCATCGTGGCGCACTGGGCAAGCCACGTGTGGCACGCTCGAAACACGTCAAGCTTAAGCTCCAGCAAGCTTGTAGGAGTGCTTGGTTGCCAGATCTTGGGCACGATCAGGAGCTGTGTCGCTTTGCTTTGCCACCCAGTCGACCGCGACATGATTTTACAACATCCTTCGATTGCCCATCCTATTTAAGAGCGAGGCGGACGGAGACCTGTCTCCAATGGCCGACCTAACATCCACATTCGATGGGCTCTTGAAGAGCCACGATGCTCCCCCAACCCGCCGGAGCTTCGACATCAAGCGCATCGACGAATTTCTCAAGGAAGCATACAGGATAGTAAGCAGATGTATCTTTCCGAAGCGGCCACTGTCCTTCAGATGCTCACACACCCAGAACACGCACATAGTCAACCTGCACACCCAGCTCCGCGATGTCCGCCGCGCCTACCTCTCGACCGCCCAGCCGCGCAAGACCCAGCCGCGCAGCGCCCGCGCGGAGCAGCGCCAGGAGGCCTTCCTGACCGACCAGCAGCGCGAGGAGATCGACGCCGACGCCAAGCGCCTGCTGCGCGACCTCAACGCCTCGATCCGCAGCCTGTCCGAGGCCGAGGAGCTGCACCAGAGCACGCAGCAGGCGCTGCTGCGCAAGCGCTTCGCGGCGAGCCTCTCGGCCCTGCTCAGCGGGCTGACGGCGAACCCGGAGCGCGAGGCGGCGGAGAAGGCGCTGCAGCAGGTGGCGGCGCACCGGGAGGGCGTGCTGTGGTACCTGCGGCAGCGGCTGCAGGAGTGCGGGCAGCTGCAGCAGAGCATGATGGAGATACGGCTCACGAGGGAGATGGAGAAGAACAGGAGCGTGCTGGCCAAGGCGCAGCTCGACGCGCAGTGGAGCGCGTCGGCGGAGGCGTCGGCGGCGGGGTTCACGTCGCCTACTTCAGCTGGTGCGGGCGGCAAGGGGCCGTCTGCGGCGCATCTGGACGAGGAGGATGAGAGGAGGAGGCGGAGGGCCAGAGACGAGCTGACGGACGAGCAGGTCCAGATGTTTGAGAAGGACAACCAGGATATGCTCAAACACTACGAGAGCACGCTGGACAAGGTCAAGTAAGTCGGTCCTTATATCCTCTTTGCGAGGGAAGCAAAAGTACTCATCATTCTCTACAGGACGGCGGAAAAGTCGCTGGTCGAGATCTCGGAGCTGCAGACGCTACTGGTGAACAACCTCGAGATACAGGCATCGCATATCGAGCAGCTGGTGGCAGACTCGCTGAGCACGGCAGAGAATGTCGACAGGGGCAACAAGGAGCTGAAGAAGGCGCTGGAGAGGCCGAGTACAGCCAAGTACACCTTTTTCGCAGCCAGCGGGCTGTGTCTGTTTGTCATTGTATGGGACCTGCTCATCTAAGCCAAGTTCATCCCCCCCGTAGATGTGGCAGTAAAGGGTACGTGTGCTGTGAATAGAGATGCCGCGCAACTTTTGAGCCGAGTGCATCTACAAGAAGTGCAAATGACAAAAAAAGAAAACAAAGCGCAAAAAAATAGGTGCCACAGCTGGAAGTGAACTGCGGCCCTGCGTTTTGATGAGGTTGACCTGGCTTGCAAAAAGCGAAGTCCCGGACGAATCCAGGCCAGGAAATAAATACCGAAGTATCGTTATGTCTTGTAAACCGCTGAGCTACTTCGCCAAAAGTCATTCGTAGCAATTGGATTTATAAAGCTTACGCACACACCTAGAAGCAGGCAGCACGAGGGCGTTGACGAATAAAGAGGCCATTGTGATCCCACCGTCCATCCTGCACCAAAAGGGGGCGCGAGAAGATTTTGGCATCAGAAGTCTGAATACGCTATCCCATTACCTCAAAGTCCACACACAGCCTTGGGGCAGAGACCAGGCGGTTATCTACAAGTAACTACCTCCAAAGCCCTCGTACGGGGTAGATATAATCCTGACGACCGCGTGAGTGATGTCACTCGGTCCGTCCTCGTGGCCAAAGTTGCCGTCGATATTACCTCGGCCGGCTTGTGTCAGCACCCGAGCAGCCCTGCAGAGACGATCTGCCCCGATTTTGGTGGCATCTTCACATGCATCCGGTGCGCTAAATACCAGGGGAGATCAGGGACCAGTGGGGACAACGGTAAACCATAGCTGGCTATTTAGCCTCGAGTATTTCCTTCTTCAGAGCGCAGCGCACACGGGCATACACAGATAAGTGTACGATGTTGAATCGTGCCTCCTGATTATTATTTTTGAGAAATTTTGTCTCCGTTTATTCTCTCCCTCTCTTCAAGAAAACCCTGTCCCGCTTCCCGTTTCCACTTTGCGCATTATTCTTTGTCATCGCGCAGTGGTCCCGACCGTGCCGACTGCCAAATCACCGAACCGCATCGTTCCATCGTCTCCTCGCATTATCGCATTAGGTGATTAGCAGATTGCAGAGCCTATCGCCCGACCGCTGCGGACCAGCTTTGACATTCAGTGCGATCCGATTCGCCCAGCGCAGGCCCCTCGCAGGCCCCTTCCGACCTACCCCGTCGCCCGCCGTATCTCGCGCCATCAGCCCGGTGCCTGCTCCGCCAACACCTGCATTGGACTCGCTAGCACCCATTTTCTGGGGAAAAGGCGAAATCTGGAAGAATTGGCGCAGCCCACAGTGGCACAGAAGCGCGCGAATCGCCCTGGACCAGCCCACAAGTCCACTGCAAAGAGGCCACCTGAGCACCTGAAACTTCGCACGCCCCCTGGCTGTTGCTTCCGTTTCCCCTCCCCCAAGAAATCCCATTCCCCCACCTTGCGTCTCTTGCCCCACTCCGATTTCCCCCAGGACTATTACCTCGCAGTCACAGACACGTAAAACCATGGCGCATCGTCGGACCACTCCCGCTCCAAGCTCCAAAACTGCCAGCTCCTCCTCCCCATCCTCCTCTTCCCCTTCTTCGTCCTCCTCCTCAGTACCAAATTCTGCTCTTTCCCGGTTACGCAAGATCGCAGACCAGATGGCGCCCTCAGCAGTAGCAACCAGCTTCCCGGCCGACGTCGTGCCGCAGGCTCCAGAAGACCCCCTCTTCGGCCTGATGCGAGCTTACAAGGCCGACCAGAGCAAGGACAAGATCGACTTGGTGCGAGATCTCCCGAGCATTCTCCGAGCCTCTCCTTACTGACAATTGATCCTTGACACAGGGTATTGGCGCCTACAGAGACAACAATGCGAAGCCGTGGGTTCTTCCCGTCGTAAGAAAGGTACGTGTCAATCTTGGGTGCAGTCTGCCCAGCTCTCCGGACACTCTCGCTCCGACGGGACGAAAATTGCTAACCGGCAGATTTCGCGACTCTCCAGGCCGACGACATCATCCACAACGACCCCAACCTAGACCACGAGTACCTGCCCATCGCCGGTCTGGCCTCCTTCACCAGCAAGGCCCGCGAGATCTTCCTCGGCGCCGCCTCGCCCGCCCTCAAGGACGAGCGAGTCACCTCCGTCCAGACCATCTCCGGCACCGGCGCCGTCCACCTTGGCGCCCTCTTCCTCGCCAAGTTCTACAAGGGCAACAGGACGATCTACTTCTCCAACCCCACCTGGGCCAACCACAAGCAGATCTTTGACAATGTCGCCCTGCCCACGGCCACCTACCCCTACTTCGACAAGAAGACCAAGGGCCTCGACTTTGAGGGCATGAAGAAGGCCCTCCAGGACGCTCCCGAGCGCTCCATCATCCTCCTCCACGCCTGCGCCCACAACCCGACCGGCGTCGACCCCACCGAGGCGCAATGGCGCGAGATCGCCAGCATCATGCGCCAGAAGAGCCACTTCCCCTTCTTCGACTCGGCCTACCAGGGCTTCGCCTCTGGCGACCTCGAGCGCGACGCCGGCGCCGTCCGCCACTTTGTCGAGCAGGGCTTCGAGCTGCTCGTCGCCCAGTCCTTCGCCAAGAACTTTGGCCTCTACGGCGAGCGCGCCGGCTGCCTCCACTTCGTCACGGCGCCGGGGCCCAGCGCCAAGGAGGACACGGCGCGCATCGCCTCGCAGCTCGCCATCCTGCAGCGCTCCGAGATCTCCAACCCGCCCATCTACGGCGCGCGCATCGTCAGCACCGTGCTCAACGACGACAAGCTCTTCGCCGAGTGGCGCGACAACCTGCGCGAGATGTCGGGCCGCATCAAGGACATGCGCCAGGCGCTGCGCTCCAAGCTCGAGGCGCTCGGCACCCCGGGCACCTGGAACCACATCACGGACCAGATCGGCATGTTCAGCTTCACGGGCCTGTCGGAGCAGCAGGTGCTCAAGCTGCGCGACGAGTTCCACGTCTACATGACCAAGAACGGCCGCATCAGCATGGCCGGGCTCAACACGAGCAACGTCGACTACTTTGCCAAGGCGGTCGACAAGGTCGTTCGCGAGACGTCATAGTTTTTGGTCTTTTTGTCGCCGAGTGGGTGTGGAATGGTGTCTGAAACGTGGTTTGGGATCGCCGTGCGATGTGTTCCCCGGTTCAGATGAAAGCATTGCGTTGATTGATGACGAAGTGCACCCAAAAGATAGATCTCCTCTTTCTGCGGAGGAAGCCAATTCAACTTGAACGACTGAAGCCCGGTTAGGGCAAGCACTTTTCTCTTATGGTCTGTCCCGCTGCCTACTTTACGTGTTCTACCGAGCAGCATGTCCCTCGCCTTGATGCTTCGTGCCCGTTATCTGGGAGCAGGTAGTGGGGATGGCGCTGATGCAGGTCCGAGGTTCACGGGTCCACGGAACTCCCCGTTCAACTGTGGCGCCATCCCGTTGTTGATATTCTGGTTCCCCTTCCCCACATGATTCGCCTGGAAGCCAGAGCTAGAGTTTGTAAAGACGTACCCCGACACCTTCTCCTCAGCAAGAGACGGCGGGAGCTTGGCCACCTCCTTGATCATCGCCTGCAGTTCATCCGCCTCGGACGGAGTAATGAGCTGCAACAGCGACTTGGCCAATTCCTGGAGACACTTGAGCATCCCTTTCATCAGCTTCTCGACCGTCTCGTCCGGAGTTGTGACGTCCTCGTAGCGTTCCATACGCGAGTTATCGTCCTCTGCCGGCACGACCGTGTTGAATATGTAGCCTGCCGGGCCCGATCTCTGGCACGATGCAGTCCCGATTGGCCGTAAGAAGCGTGTACGAACTCCCTGTGTGTCCCTCCTTGACTGTCGCCTTGGCAATCCTGGGTTCTGTCATCAACACCCATGCGAATCGGCTCAGTCCGATAATGTATGAACAACCTCCCTCAGGGCTCAGACCATGTCAGGCGCCGAGGTGATCAGCTTGATATGCGGTCCTATCACTTTTCCAAATACAGATCGAGATACATGGGCTCAGGAGCGCGCCATCCTATCATTCAAGAGCATCATGATGGGCTCGTGGCCCTGCTGCAGTGCCAGGTCAAAGGCCGTGGCTCCAGCGCTGTCGACCAGGTCCGGCCTGGCCCCCGAGTTCAGCAGCGTGCACACCTTGAGCTCTTGGCCCATCTCGGCGGCCTGCATCAGGGGGGTCCTCAGAAAACTGTTCTGCGCGTTGACGTCCGCTCCAGACTGTATGAGGAATATCATGCATTCGATCTGATCTGCATTCGTAGCCCCGACGGCGAGGTGCAAGGCCGTCCCTCCAAGATGGTCCTGGATGTCGCACGAGGCACCGTACTCGACCAGAGCCTCCATGATGCGCAGCTCCATCCGGCCCGCCGCGTTTATGAGTGCCGTGTTGCCGAACTCGTCCTGCTGGTCGATGACTTCTCTTGCCCCCCTGCCCATCAGCAGCCGTAATATCTCTATGTGGCTACCGTTGCGGCTATGTTTCGAAACCTGGTGCAGTGCGCTCGAGGCAATGTCGGGCGGGAGCGTTCCCAGGGCCTCGCAGAAGAGCCATACGATAGAGAAATCTTTCTTGCTCACCGCCCAGTCCAACGGGCTCATGCCCTCCGAGTCCCGAAGACTTGGGTTGCAACCTTCTGTCACAAGCAGCCAGGCGAGACGCGTGTCTCCGAGCTGAATGGCATGGTGTATGGGTGTCCGACCCTCGGGATCCTGGTCGTCGATGTTTGCTCCGGCCTCGATGAGGTACCAAGCGATGGTCCGCCGTCGCTCTCTCGTCGCCATAAGCAAAGGGGTGAGTCCGTTTTGAGGCCTATCGTTGACCCTCGCCCCGTTCTTGACGAGAATCCGGACAATCTCGGGACTAGTCGCCGACATCAGGGCAGTTTTGCCATCCCAGTCTGCCATGTTCACATCCGCCCCGTGTTTGAGGAGCACCCGGCACGCGTCTTCGAGCCTGCCCTTCGCGGCCTGCAGAAGAGGGAGCCTGTAGCCTTCCGAGAACGCGTTGGGGTCCGCACCTCCGTGCAGGAGCAGTTCCATGATTGTAGCCAGCTCTTCCTTGGCGGCACAATGCCTCATTACTTGACAAAGGGCCGATTCAATATCCGATGCTCCTCTCGGGACCACGGGCGGGTGATATCTTGCCAATAGTCTCGTCACCACCGGCTCTCCTCGCTTCAAGGCCCAAATAAAAGGAGTCTGCCCATGATTGTTTGGCTTGCTGATCACATTCGCGTCTGTGATCAGTAATTGATAAATCGTGCTCTCTGACGCATTCCAAAAGAGTGCGTCATGCAATGGAGTGTCGCCGCGGGAGTCTCCCGCCATTGGATCCGCCCCATTATCCAGCAGCATCGTGATCATGCCATTGTCTCCCATCCGGGCAGCCCAGTGAAGTACAGTCTTCCCGCCTGAAGTCGTTGCGCCAATGTCAAAAACGCCGTGGGCAAGGCCCTCCTGAGCTAAGGATTCCAACCCATAAATCACAGCCAAATGCAGCCCACTGACTCTCTGAGGAAAGTGATCGGATAACCCATAGTAGAATGACTCATTGCTTCTCTCGGGGCCGGCAAGAAAGTCGAGGGCTGCTTGTCTGATCGAGGCGGGAATCTCTCCGGCGATGCGGTAGAAGTGACTATCCCAATGCTGTGTTGCATATTTGCGGAGTGGGAAGATGCGCAAGCGTTCCGGTTCGTTCTCTCGTGTCAGGGGTAAAGAGAAGTCGTCCATGGCCAGGTATTGTAGACACTGTGATGCAATCTCAAGGTGTGGTTCCTTCGGCAGTAGAGGATGGTTGTGAAGGTATTTTGGGACCGTATCGTGAACAAACTGGCACACTTTGGTGTCCTGATCTATGACCACCAGCCCTCCGCAGACCATAGACACGAGCCTCTCGGGCGGTATGTAGTGGCTCCAAACGTCGCGGTTCTGCTCTGGAGCGAGTAGGTACTGGCGAATGGCAAAGCTATGTTGCAGCTCTCTCACAGTGAGATCGTCGCGTTCCGCATGCAACAGCCAGGTGAAGACATGCCCGGCCAAGGCTCTGTCGGCCTCTTCTTGCTCGTCTATCCGCTCGATGGCAGCTTTGAAGGCTATCACGGCGGCATCTTTGGGGAGCTCACAGAGCACGGACTTGAAGCCTGCGAGAGATCGTTGCTTGCTCAGTGCGTCCAGGTGCAGCTTGGCGAGGAGGAACCTTGATCAGAAGCGTCAGTCAGTCTTCCTCCTGTCTTACTTTGGTCTCCGTACCGGGCAGGGATAAAACAAAACCAACGCACGCTGGTGTGTTACGTACATGTCTCCAGCTCCGACCTCGATGCTATGAATCACAGTGTCCTCAAATGTTGAATCCCCCTCTTGCATTGTGAACTCGTGTAAATGTCTATCGCGGGATATTCGAGACTTTACGTAGGCTTTGATATCCGAAGCATGCGCCTTGACTTCGAGCTGGATACCCCCCCCCCCCGATGCTGAGCTCGTCTCCCATCAAAGAGCCCGACCTGGTGGTGAGCAGCACCTTGACTGACTGTGGGAGTTTTTTGATTATCTCCAGAACAAATGCTGATTGATTGCAATTTTCCAGGGCGTCTAGCACAAGGTACACCTGTCGAAAGGCATTCATCTCAGCGAGAAGCAACTCAAGGTACTGTTCAGCCGATGGTGGCACCTTGTTCTTTTCGTATTCTCCGTGTGTCACCAGGATGGCTTCGACCACAGGGTACATTCTCTTTTGTTTTACTAATTGCCTGAGCAAGGACGCGATTATCTTACTGGGAGCAATCTGCTGGTCTGGCTGCTGGAAGTGAAGGTAGATACAGGCCATCCGGTCTTGGTGAGCGATCTCCTTCTCCAAATGTTCAATTATAATTGAACTTGTTGTGATATCAGTTGAATGTGAGTTTCAGACGTTTCTAGCCACACTTACGCAAGTACGCTTTTCCCGGAACCCACTGCGAGATGTGAGTAGAGTTAGAGATAAGGATAATTGGGCTCTTCTTACTGATGCCATGCAGCCACAGGAGTGGAGATTTACAAGACTCTTGCTTCCACTCTAGGATTTGTCTGCTCTGAAGCGCCCAGAGGCCCGTTGTAGGAGTCCTCTGACTCAGAAGCAGGCGATGGTAGTCAAGGGGGTTAAGGGGAGCCGCCTCGCGACCCAGCCATTCGATTAGTCCCTCCGCTGTTCAGACAAAAGCCTCTTGTTAGTGTAAGCGCTCGACAGTGCAAAGATCACACTACGAACTCGTCTGCTCCTTTGGCACCGCCACGATATACTTGCTGATATAGTTCACATTGGCGCCGCTGGCGGCGTGATTTTGACTGCCGGTTGCCGAGAATACAGACTGCGTGCCGGTACTGGTGTTCCGGGCCATGACCGGCAATAAGGTTCCGTCCTGCTCAGGGCTGGCCATTGTGACGGTGAATGCGGGGCGGAGGTCTTGGAATCGAGAATCGACAGGCTACTTGTTGAGATGAGTCTCGATCGCCATCTAAGACTCTGGTTGTCCACCAGACACGATGGGACAAGGTCAGGTTCTCTCTCCATGTAAGAAGTCTTGCTGCCCGCGGCATTTCCTTTCTCCACCCTTCCTCGTGAAAGCTGAGGAGATTCAGCTCCTGCATGGCTGGATGCCTGCAGGTCCAATCACGGGCTGACAACGGGAGGTGATTTCCAAGCCAGTCAGCAGATGCAGGCTAACAGAAAAGTGCAGGACTTCGGCATTGGCCAAAAAAAGAGCCCATTCTGCTGTAAACTGGGGTGCACCGTTGAGGAGGGGCGCATTGCGACCCGACCAGAGAAAAGGTTTCGACTGCTAGCCATATAAAGCAGATCAGAATTTGAGCTTGACTAGGTCACGACGGGACGCCAGATCCTTATCGCGGCTCGAAAACCTGATTTACATGCCGGAGAATACCTGCAGAGAACTGATCTTAGCTCCCGGAGCCGCTCCCATGGACGACGAGCCAGAGTATCCGCGCGATCACGGTCGTCCGTTCGACAAGGCTAACGGGCCCTCAAGCCAACTATCCTCGTCCATTGAGGGTGGGAGGCAGAGGCGACGCAAGGGCCAAGCCGCGTACGGTATATCTCTGAGGACGAGACGTCATGAGCAAAGGCTGACTCCAACGACAGTCCTCCTGACCCGAGGAGCCCACAGGCTCAGATCACTGGGCCGCCCAGAGACGGCGATCGTCGGCGGAATGGCGGTCCAGCCAGAGACCACAACGACACCAGCGGTGGCGTCAATTCGCCTGTCGACGAGCATGGCAGGAATCCGCGGCGCAACACACCCGGCAACAGGTGCGGTGGCCGGTACTCGCGCCAGCCAACGTGGGGTCAACCGCAAGGCTTTATGTACGGATACCCCAACTCGTACGGGCTGATGCCGCCACACATGCCGCAAGGACTCAGCCCATACCCGCCGATGAATTACCACTCCTACATGGCCCCTCCGCCACCACCACCACCCCCGCCTGCTGCCACGGCTCCGGCCGCTACAGCGGCACCTGCAGCGGCACGAACAACAGAGGTTGGGACAAGCAAGGGGAAGAATCTGGATGATGAGGTTCAGCAGCTCAAGGAGGGGCACGCCAGGTTCATCCACGAGAAGCAAGCTGAGAAAGAGGCTACCATGCGGCGTGAGATCGAGGCCGGGGTCGCCCGAGAGTTCGAAGAGCAGGCACGCCGGCTTGTCGAGGAGCAGGCTTTGGTGCTCAAGGAGCTCGAAAACGAGATGCAGAAGGCGCGATTCGAGGCAGAGGCAGCGGCCCGCGAGCGTCTGGAAGCAAGCGAGAGACAGAAGCGAGATTGGGAGAAGCAGGTCGAGGAGTTTGCGGAACACACCAAGCACGAGATGGAGAAGATCCAGCGGGAGAGGGAGAAGTCCCAGAGAGATATGGAGAGGAGAGAGGCGGAGCGGCTGGCGAACGAGGAGAAGCGGACGGCGGAGGTCGTTGCTGCCGCCCAGTCCGTTGAAGAGGAGAGGTTACAACTAGCAAGGGAGACAACATCTGCGAAAGAGGAGCTTTTCGAGCTACAAACAAAGATCAGGGAGGAGATCAGAGCCGAAGAAGCAGAAAGAAGGGCAGTTTTTGAGGATCGCCTTCTGCGAGAGGTGAAGGAAGCCAACGCCAGCTCAGCAGTTACAGGGGAGAGCATCAAGCGGAAAGTCGAACAGCTTCAAAGGGCATTGAACGAGGGAAAGTCCGCCGTACCAGACGCTCTCAAGCTTGCTGACGAGGCAAAGCTCGCAGAGGACGCAACAAAGACTGCAGAGTGGGCGACGCAACGCAGCAAGTTTCCAGAAACACCGCCATCATTCGTTCAGTACCAAGAGGTGGACCCTGTCTTACAAGCTTCAGAAGTTCGCGAGCCTGCCGAGCAACCGCCATTGTTCAGCGAGGAGCATGTAGAGGACCGGGGAGGTGCAGGCAGCAATACCGAGGACAACGACGATGATGTCCCTGAGAGCAGCTCCTCGGGTAGCGAGCAACTGGTTGACTATGATCGCGAGGCCAAGGAAGCTTGAGTGCTTTTGAAACAGACACTTTACGATGCCATGTTCGATGCGTTGGTGGATACGAGAGCAATGCACAATATGCAGGCTCAGGTGCCCCCAATGTTTTGGCAAAAACCTCCAGCGCGTCGAAGGAGACGCCATTCCCTGACTTCATCAGAGGGGAGGTCGGAGGGAAGCGACCGGCAGCCAAGGATGCGGCAAAAGTCCCGGCATCAGAGGGCGTCTCGCTCAAATTTGCACAAGAAACAAACTGTCAAACTGTCAGATGACCAGGATCAGGGTCAAGAGACGGTGCAATGTGAGGCAGAGCTTGAAGATTCCAAGATAGACACTTATGAATCGGCGAGGCCGGAGGTATCGGATGCAACACTCGTCCACGAGAGTGATCCTTCTCAACAGCACTATGTTCTGCCCGAATCTTGCCTTCAGCTATTTCCTAATTCGTGGGTGGGCCGGTGTTGCTGCTGCTTTAGCCTGTGCGGGGGTGTGCGGTGGGTGTGCAGTGGGGTGATGATTGTGGCGAGGCTTCGGGAGCCTTAATCTGCCACCTCGGTTGGAGTTGACGCAAAATCCAAAATTGGAGGAAATCTTGCAAGGATTCTTTTGTAGCTCTCCTGTATAATATTACGGGCGTCCTTTTTGCGCCCTTGGCTATTTTTGAATTGATTTATTTCCATTGCCTATGTTCTGGGCTTGGCCGACACAGTTCACCAAGAGAGCACCATGTCTTTAGAAGTTGAAGAGTAGTATTCCTCTATTGTATGTAAAGAATGGGAATGGATGAAATAAAGGAAGTGAAACCATTAAGCAACCAACATGTTAGCATAATCTTATGGCATAAAACCCTGGAAGCCCAGTTGGTAGATGTTACGTGACATTGTGACAGTGGTAACGTCTTAGTGTGGTTCACACAGCTATAGCTAGAAATATATGATGGATCATATAATGGAACAAGGTTGGTGTCAGTTTGCATGAATAAACTCTAGCAAGCAAGGAGCATTCTAGAGAGGAAGAGTGGACAAAGGGAGGATATTACTAAGTATAATCGACAAACTGTCGAGGCTTGCAATGCTCTCTAGTTGAACCAATAGCTGCATTACTAGAATGACCTATAACATACTTGCATGAATAAAACGAAAGATTGAACCTGACATCGAATCCATCGGTCACAATTTAGAATCTGTCAGATAGATATGTCAGAAGATAATATAAAAAGTGGTATGAGTTCAGAGCCTTCATGTAAGTAATATAATGTTCTTTGACAACTTGTAAACAACATTCGTATAAGCTGTGAGAGCTGGCCAGTACAGTCTCATAATCTAGATTTTACTTCTGAATCTGTTGGTCCACTGGCCGAGGGAAGACGGCCTGGTGGAAGGGTTGGCTCAATTGGCCCCCGTGGCTGGAGGCCACAGGGGAGCTGGCAATGCGAAACGCAGGTCTAACTGCGCACGGCCTCACTGCAGGATAAGACCCTCACCAGGAGGGCTCTCCTGCAGTTAGTTTTTATCATAGGAATAGAAACCCAGCTCACCCTCACACAGTGCACTGGGCCGGCTTACCAACAGAATCATTCATTTCGCTCGAAAGAACTCCAACATCCATGCTTTGACATCTAAAGGTCTTAGGGAGTCGTGCGGTGGGTCTGTTGGTTCCTTGGTATTGCAGGCAGCAGGGGCTAAAACCAATGAACCAACAGGACAGGAAACTCCGGCCGGTTGGGGGTATTTTCGTCCACCCATTTCGCGCGCGCCAACTGATACATTACCGAAGTACTAGGTGGGTATGTTGGGCCGGCGGGCGTCGAACCAACACGACACCGCAGCAGAACCAACACGACACCGCAGCAGAAGCCTTGGGGCACACTGCCACGGTCACCCGAATCTGGGAGTTGGAGAAAGAGTGCCGTAGAGCTTCCGCTGCCGTCTAGGTAAAGATAAATAGCATCTTCTTGACCCGCTCCAGCTTGCCCTTCCCTTCTACCACGAACCACCTTCCGACCCGTTAAGCTAGCTGCCCCTGTCCGTATTCCATCCCGTCCGTATTCCATAACCACTCATCTCAACAAATACTCAACATGACAACTCTCGCTCCGACTCCCACTCTTCCGGCCCTTGACAGGGCTCTGGAGGTCCAAAGCTTTCGGAAGAGCCGTGAGCTGTGACTGTTTCTTGCCGTCAAGAGATATCTGCAAACCTGACTAACCATCTCCGACTCAGATATAACACCCTGCGCGATGACTGCGACCAGCCACCGGTCGATGGCAAGCACATCCAGAACCTCGCCGCCATCTTCGTCCGACACAACGCCCAGAATGTCCTAGGTGTCCATTTGATTCACGGTCACTTCAGCATCCCCGAGGACACGGTCCTTCTGGGCACCAACTTCGAGGGAATCAAGGGCCGCTGGGCCAGGGTCACGCAGGTCGGGAACATCGACCCTACCGCTGTCCACGGCCACATCTTTGTCTACGGCAGGGAGGGACTGTGTGCCTACGAGTATCAGAACGGGCCGCTCCCTGACCTCTCTACCGTCGGCCAAGGCTTTCTGGGCGAGTTCGTCAACTACCTCGTAGCCAACGGTCTTACTTACCTAATCGGCCTCCAAGATCCATGTATGAGCTCATCCTCGACGAGGGTACTGTCATGCTACAGGAGGGCGCCATCAAGAACTGCGAGCCCACCAGGGTGACTGGATGGAGGTTCGAGGCCGGTCCCGGCGGTCCTCGCGTCTGCCAAGCCAACGAGACGCACGCCAAGATGACTTCGGGCAACCACAAGATCTTCAACGCTGGCAAGCCACACCCAAAGCTCGACAATGTCGACGATCTCAAGGCGGCCCTAGTCGGAGCCGGAGTTCTCTGATTTGTATTTCGATCTGGTTGGACGGAATGGTTGAGCTCATCGGAGCCCGTATCTGCAGGAACGTTACTGCGTCAGTCGTTACCATTAGATAGCCATTTTGTAGCAGCTTTCTCTCTGGAAAGAGAAAGACAGCGTTGGTTCAGAGTAGCTCAGATAGATATTCCAAATTGACATCTCTATTCTGGCTGCTGGATCACCAGGTCTTTATAATAGACCTGCGAGCGTTAGCAGTGTTCTGTTTTCACGCCAGAGGTTGAATGAAGTGTATTTAGAGGCCTTGTGGTGCGGTAACTGCTGGTTACTCTATTTTGCTTTGTGGTCTCCAATGGCGTGGTACAAACCCTCTATTTACCAAGATAGGGGCCTAACGTAGTTACTCAATACCATCGAACTTTGTCTGCTGATTGACAAGAAACCCGTCTAATGACATCATGTTGTAGCGTCCGTGCTCGTCATCGCCAATAGGCACTGGTTCTCGCTCGTTTGCAAGACGGCTAGTAAAACCACTGGACAGCAACAGACCCAAAACCCTTGCAAGTTTGATCGTTCGGAGCTGATCATGAGACAGGCCATCCACTTCCCGTTTAAAAGTTTCCCAGAAGATATCCTGTAGAGTATCGTAGTCCTCATATCGCGTCCAGCCGTTCTGCAGATGAAGCTTTCCGGTCAAGGATTGGAGAGAATGCAGGTTAAGCCCGAATGGACACACCTCAGCTTCGGCCCAATCGATGACACCAACAAGATGACAGGTAGTTTCATCGACTATGATGTTGCAAGATCCAAAATCTCGATGAAGAAGAACCATAGGTAAAGATAGAATGTCGTCCATCGAGTTGATACAGGTTTGGATGATATGATGAAATCGAGAGGGAAGTGCAGCAAGCAAGAGTTGTAAGTCCTTAATATAGGTTTGTCCTAGACTGCTGCGGTATTCCGGGTTGACTTGCTGGGGAGCCTTCCAAGACAGAGCCATAAAACTGCAAATAGTCAATCAACACTATGACTAAACAAGCTTAACAGTGGAAACATACTGTGCAACATCAGTGATGAGGTTCTTGCGCCATGAAAGATAGTTGGGAGAATTTTCTGGGAAGTCATGCATCAAGATAAAATCCAGATATGTTACTCCACGTATACGGGTCATTAAGTAGATGTGGAGCGGCTCCTTTGCCCCGTCTCCTATCTTGCCCTTGAAGGATACTTTTGGTGCAAGTGATCCGTAAATCTCGGTCGCTAAGGAAGTGATTTCAGTCTTGAGTGCCAAGGACTCGAGTCGGAACTGAACGACGTATTCTAGCTCAGGGCCAGCGTAGACAGAGTAGCTACACATGCCTTGGACGTCGATATGGACGACATTATCGCCGGCGAGCTCCCTTGCTTTGACGTCGCATGCCGCACGGGTCGCCGATGTTTTCTCGAAGAAAGCTTCGATCTCTGTGTTGACAGAGTACTCCGAATACGTCGTCGTCGTCATGATTGATTGTGCTGGAACGTTGCAGAGAACATTCGGTATTGATCATTTTGGTTGGCGCGGGGAATATGTTGGGAATTTATCAGTGGGCCTGCGTCGTCGCCAGCAAACTTGGCGTCTGCTGCCAACTGGACATGCCCGAATCAATCTGCACCTGTACTCCCTCTTGCAAAACCCGCCAACCCAGCTCCGGCAGGATTCTGGAGTCACAATCTTGGACGGAAGTGATAACGCGAGCACCGTCACCCATGAGCAGAGCGATACGAAAGACGATGACCCAGACGACGATGCCTACCTCAGCGACGAGTCACACCAGAGTTTCAAGACTGCGTATTCCGATCACACGGAGAGGAAGCCACAGGAATCAGAAGCTAGGAAACCCGGCCTCGATACATCCGCCACGCACACCCCCGTATTTTCCAATGCCAGTCAATCCAACACATTTCCAACTCCCTTGTTCCAAAACGGAGGGCTGAGCTTCGCCACTACGGACTGCGCGGGAGCAAAGGCGTCGAAGAAACAGAAACCCCAGGACACACATACCCAGCTGCTGCCGTCGATGCCATTTCTGCAGCAGATTGCCATCGCACCATACTTTCATCTTCCGTTGCAGTCTTACTCTGACGGCCTCATTAAAAGACGGAAATACAGCGTATCAGACAGCGACGAGGACAGCGAGGCCGAGCCCGAGTCTACTTCCTCGTGTATAAGCTCAGACGACATCTATGATGACTGACTGAGGCCTGTCTCGGAAGATATGACCATCAAGTTTTAAAATGTAATTTGATACTTCTTGGTATTTTTCCACTCAAGGAGCAAGATAAACCTCGCCGTGTCCCCAAGATCCCTCCCCAGCGCAAGCTGATGAGCTAAGCACCTCCACTCGCTCCGCCACAAAATGCTGTGCCACTTGCTGCCTGGCTGCGATTCATCCGTCTTCATGTCAACCCCCTCAAACGATCATACGAGTGCCATAGAGATTGACAAGACGGCCTGTATGTTTAGATTGTCTGATAATCCCTAAACACATCGGGAAGCGCATCAGCCACGGCAGTTGAGTCGCCATTGACCTACAACCAACTTGACGGGCCAAGCACGATCGAAGATCCACACCCAGACAGGACCAAGAGATATTAGGCATCTACTCACCAGTCAATATGGAATCATCAGATGAGGCTCGGCGGCGATTGATCCAACAGCGGCAGATGGCGCTGCAGGCTGCCAGGAAGCTTCAGCTGGAGCAAACCGGCAGAGTAGCTCAGATGGGCATGGCTCATGACGACATCCCCATCACCGACGCTGGCGATCTCAGTCTCTTCAACGGCCATGCCGGGACCTCGCACCCAGACTTTGCAGCCTTCCAGTCTGCCTGCAGAAACGGGTCCTTCGCTGCCGTCGAGGCCATGGTGACGTCAAAGCCTCGCAGCAAGGCCTACCTGCACCAAGGTCTAGTCCAGGCCCTCGCAGTGGGCAACGTCGACGCTGCAGGCTGCCTGCTTGCCAACGGCGCGCCAATCACTCGCCAGACGCCGCCACACGTCCTCTCGGCCCCTGAGATCTACAAGATCCCTCTGTTCGAGCTGCTCTTCCAGCACGGCTGGACTCCGAACTTGCCCGGCTTCTACGGCGCCACACTCCTCCCGAGGCTCGTCACCTCCCCGGCCCTCCTCACGTGGTTCCTCGACCACGGCGCCGATCCAAACCTCGGCCAACAGCGCGACTACCGCGACCGATGGGGCGCGCCCGACGCGGACTCGTGTCTTGCGCTCGAGACCGCGGCGGCACGCGGGACCGTCGAGTCGGTGCGGCAGCTGCTCGACGCCGGCGCCAAGATCGCCAACGGTGGCCCGCTGTACGTCGCGGCTGGAGCGTGCCCCCCCGATGCGGACCCGCGCGCAGGACCGGTGACGCCGAGTCGGGAGTTTGACGAGGGCAGGATCCCGATCATGGCGCTTCTAGTCGAGCGCGGCGCCGACGTCAACGGGAAGCTCGAGACTCGGCACGTAACTGCGCAGTACCCGCTCGTGACTGCCGTCATGGCTCGGGCTGTGGAGAGGGTCAAGTGGCTGCTGAGTCGGGGAGCTGATCCCAGGCTGAGAGGTTATTTTGGCAGCGCTGTCGAATACGCCGAGAAGCTCGGGAGCGAGGAGATGAAGTCGGCCCTCGGGATCAGTACGGCAGAGCCGCAGTAGGACTGGCCTGGACGAGACATCAACTTGCGTATTTACAGAATCCATTGACCGCTGCGATGGTATGGTCGCTTTGGATTGAAGGGACTTTGGAGTATCATCAGACCGTCACTTAGCTCGAGAATGACGAGTTACCCGGGCCTGTACCCTGTGAGGGGTTTTCGAATTTGTTAGATACATGAATACACATACTTGAATGGAAGTTGTCGTCGTAAACAATCACCTCGCAATTCCGAATCAGGCTAGTTGGTCATCCGGGTGCACTCAGGCTGCTCTCAGAGCCTACTCGGAGTCTCCCTGAGCTCTCCTGAACTCTCCGATCTCGCAAGAAGCGCCGTGTACATCCATTACAGGCTTTCATGATTCTGCCCAGGATTCTACTCCTCCACACGCTAGAAATCAGGGGCAACGTATTTGTTTTGCTTTGGACCAGGGCTGAGATACTTCTCTCACTTATCAAAGCATTCACATTCATCAACTCCTATCGAAACCGGTAATCTTTAGATAAGGTAGGATTGATCTGAGCATACTGCACCTCCAGTGCTGCTAATATGGGTTGACTCCCGCGAGCTTCAAAAGCTTGTCTGTCATCACAGGCTTCTCCAGTGGCTCTTCACGGTCCCTCGGATCGCGCGTGCCGTCCTCTAGATACGTTGCATTACTCCTAGCCACAATATGCTGGTGCGGCCAGTGGGTCGTGCCACCGTAGCTCTCAAACACCCTTCTCTTGAGAGCTAACTGGTCAGCCGTCGCCAGTCGCGCCGGCGTGTACGTCGCATATATCGCCGTCCTAATCGCCTTGCCGTTCGTAGTCGGATCAGAACCATAATGGATGGTGCGGCTGTCCCATAGGATCAGGTCTCCGACGTCGGCACAGACTTTGTGAGGCTTGAGTCCCTGGCCTTCGAACCAGGCTAGCTCTTCAGGCTTGAAGAGGTAGATGTCTTTGATAGGTTCCTGATCAAACGTGCCCTGGCACACTTCGGCGAAGAACTTGTCGTTGAGGAGGTGTGATTTCGGGTAGACCACCAGCCCGCCATCGTCCGGCCCCGAGGACGACAAGCTGATGATGCCTTGGACGCAATGGACTCCGCGCTTGACCGGGCTCTGGTCTATGTGTTCCCACGGCTTCCTCGCCTGGAGGTCGGGGCGGTTGGGAAAGGTTATGTTGAGACTGTCGAAGCTGACGAGGAGTTCGTCGGTCCCCCACATGCGCTCGAAGGCTTCCAACACTCCGTCTTCGAGGCGTGCATCCCACATGAACTTTTCGTGGGCCACGCAGTAACCGCCATACGTGCGAATCTTGCTCGCCCTGGGAAGGTTCTCCTCAATCCATGTAGCCGGGTTGTTGAAGTCCAAATCGCTACTGAAAGATTTAAGCCACGCGTACGCGCTCTCTTGGTAGCTGACGGCCCGATCACGAGGGATGGCACCTTTCACGACCGCGAAGCCATTCTTGTTGAGTTCGTCCCTAAAGTCGCCATAGTCGTCTCTGAGATTGGTCAGTATTGAGCGGTCTATGACAGAGCATAGCGTACTGCATTACCTCGTAAGAATTGGAATTGGACATGACAATCTCGAGGACTTCGAGTTTGGCGTGCTTGGGGACGGTTCGGTCTCCGGAATCAGAGCACCAGGGGCCATGACTACTTCAGAAAGTTGACTGTCGAGGAGTCTCTAATGAGGTCGGGAGATTCTGACTTGAGCAAGCAAGTATGCCCATGGAGGTTTGATCATTATCTGCCAAGGCCATAGAAAGGTGCAGCGCTTGTGATATATAAGCAATAGGCCGTCGCTTGTGGCGAACCCCGTCGCGTAGAAAGTGGACTGTCCAGGATTGTTGACGCAGAATACCCCGTCGCTTATCTTTCCCCATCTTCCCCTCACTTTAGCAGCTCACAAGAGCACAAGACCAGGATACCGAGTCCGGGCTAACCATTCCCAGTCGATCTCGTCTCCTTGATTCGCCCCTCGCCATACCTCCTCCAAGAGCCTGTGGGCTGCTTTGATGTTGCCGAACCCGAGCGTGGCCTCCATTCTGCTCAATCTGTACTCAACCGCCAACCGGCCAGCCTTTGAGTTGCATACCACCCCAGCCATGAAGAGCGGAAAGAGCAGATGAGCTTCGGCTTGGGACCCGGGTCGGATGAGAGACATTGTAGACAGTATGCTGTCGGAAGCTGTTTTCGCATCAAAGTCATCTGGCCGCCCCGTCTTCTGGAATAGCCATAGCATCGTTGCCCATTGCAGGGCAACTGCCGCCGCTCGAGTCTCTGCCGTGGACTGCATGGGAGTGCCGCCCTCAATTCTGGGAGGCGTCCAGTTCTGCAAGCCCATCCGAATAGACTCAACCTCAGCATATGCCTCGCCCGAAGGCTGTTCCATGATGCTGTCGTCTTTCCCTTTTAAATCTAGCCTATTAACACGCTGCAGTAACTTGTATATATCTCCCGCAATGCCGTATAGTGGGTGTGTTGGATGTGTTGATACCTGGTCATGAGGCTGGAACAAACGAGGCTGTACTAGGTCGTCAAAAGCACCCGGTACTCCCACACAAGTGATCGAGCCCATGTGTGAGATCAGGTTGTACATGTCAACCAGTGTTGTCAAGGACTCCTGGGCAAAAGAAAGATCAGAGTTGACTATCAATGCCTGAGCCCCACGAAGGTGTATCAACCACCTCTTCGATAGTCCGTCGCATATCTAGAAGCGATCAGTGACTCGGCTTCGCCTCACAATACTCGACAGAGACCATACCTCGGTTATGCAGAGTAACATAGTCGTCATCAGCGCAGGCAGCACGTCCCGGCTGCTCTGAAGTTCCGCCTTGAGTCCCTGAAGCGCCCGGCTCCGGTGATCAACAAGGTCTTTGAGGAACGCCGGGTAAACTTTGCCAAGGTGTGCAGCGGAGAGCGCAAGCAGCGCATGGCTCACCGTGGGGTTCTCCAACGCCTTGGGAGTTACCACGCGCAACCATGGGTTCTCGCTATCATCGACCACCACAAGGGAGCGGGACACTGACTGCAGATAGTGGTTCAGTAGATAACGCTCCCCGATGCTCCAGTCTTTGAGCGTGTTGGAACCCAGCTCGATAAGGTTACTCAGAGCGAGTGGCGGATAAAAAGTGGACATTGCCGCTTCGTCTTGCCGACTGAACGTGATTGGAAAGTCGTGCAGGGCGGAACTGTGTCCAAGATGGGCCGGCCGCGGATGTTCCCCAAGATCGCCATCCTCGATCAGAGCGATCCATTCTGCCGGCGCCTCCTGAAGATAGCCAGCCTCAGGCAACGACCCGCGCTCGTCTGCTAGTGTACTCTGCGGCGAGAGATGCTGCTCTGTTGGAAGCCTGCTCTGCTGGAAGCCACACAGCAGTCCCAGGCGGCGACAATCCCCACAAACAGGTTGTCTCTCGTCGCATTTCTTTCGCCTCTGCCTGCAGGTGGAGCAGCCGCTCGTCGTTCTGGGGTATCGCCGCTTGACCCCAGAGCCGATATCGTGAGTACCCACCTGCAAGCTGCACGGAAGGGAGAGTCTGGTGCACCGGCTGCAGGGAGACTCTTTCGAGCAGATGGTCTTGATCGCCGCACAGGCGTGGCACGAGACCCGTCTGCGTCCCATGTTGAATACCAAGAATCAAAGTGTTGCAATCTAAGCGACGGGGAAAACTGGCCACTTATGTGTAGGGTATTTGACCATGCCGAGGGCAGGGATCTAGAGCCGAAAACGGCCGG
Source organism: Thyridium curvatum (assembly GCF_004353045.1). NCBI lineage: Eukaryota > Fungi > Ascomycota > Sordariomycetes > Thyridiales > Thyridiaceae > Thyridium > Thyridium curvatum. Next base: position 41,242 of record NW_022156761.1, on the reverse strand, counting down.
AGCTCCTCCGCCCCGTGCCCCGCCGAGCCCGCCCCCGCAGATAACCCCAGGTTAGCCCTGGCCCTTGGCTATCTTTACCCCTCAAAGGCCTAACTCGATTTAACAAGATGATGTATTTAGGTCCTCGCGCTAGGCGATCTACTGAACCAACCTTGATAAGAGGAAATCTTCTGTGCCTACACAAGCGACGGGAAATGCTGTCGACCAGGAATCAAGTGGAGACCAGAACTTCACGACCGGATACAAATCTGGGACGATCGCCAGCTTCACAATGCGGCCTCAGATCTGGGGAGTAGAGTCACTCGGCGAGCAAGACAATTCACCGGCAACATGTTGCAAAACGTCAGGGCCAAGGGGCCTCTCCAGTTCAAGTCGAGCAAGGTGACGTCCATCCTTCTCGTCGCCTCTGCTTGCATCTTCGCTACGGTACGGATACGGCCCTTCAGGCCCCCCTATCTCAATGAATGGTCCGACTAACTTCATTCAGACCACAGGTTTCGATGCCGCTTTGATGTAGGAGACATACGAGAGCAACCCCTGGCAGGACAAGGAGGACGCTTACACCTACTTCTAGGAACGGGATCAACATCATGCCTTCGTATACTCAGACGCTGAAGTTGACGACAACTACAAAGTCGCTGAACACGGCAGCAGGCTTCATCGGATCGGGCTTTGTATCGCTCTGGATCGGACCTGTTGTGAACCACATTGGCCGGAAGCGAGGCATCATGCTATCCATCATATTTAAACTCATGGGAGTGGTGTTCATGTCGGCTGCCCAAAATGTGGGCATGTTCGTTCTCGGCCGCGTCCTGCTCGGTATGGGTACTGGTACCTCCGGCGTTGCGGCTTCTACGTAAGTACATCATCTGGTGCTTTCGTCATTCGATTCGCTGAGACAAAGAGGTCAGTTGGCTGGCGGAAACTCTGTCTCATAGGAGGCGCGGTATAGGCTTGAGTGCCGTCTACACGGTGTGGTATGTCGGTAAGTAGCTCGCGCTTTCTGATTGATCCCGTCCGTATCTCACAAAGGTATCGTGAATCAGGCGCTCTTATCTCCGCTGGCGTCACCTACAGAACAGCCAACATCGAAGGCGAGTGGTCCTGGCGCCTCCCGTGTCTCCTCCAGGGCCTGTTCAGTTTCGCCTGTGCTGCGGTGCTCGCCTTCGTTCCCGAGTCGCCTCGCTGGCTGGCCTACCAAGGCCGTTTCAACGACGCTCTGGAAGTTGTGGCGTCAATGCAGTCTGACGGCGATACCACCGAACCCCTAACACAGGCTCAATATCGAGAGATGATCGATACCATTGAATGGGAACGTGCCGAGGGCAAGCAACTCAACTACAAGGAAATGCTGGCATCTCGCGGTTCACGCAAGCGCGTGATGCTCGCCGTATCAGTCGCTGTGATTGCGATGATGAGCGGTAAGTAGTACCTAGGCAAAGGGCAGTTGACGGCTTGCTGACTTGTATTCCAGGCAACAATATCGTTTCTTACTATCTGGGCGATATGCTGACAGCAGCGGGGATCACGAGCACTCAGACCAAGCTTGAAATCGTACGTTTGTTCTTTACGTGGTCAACCTTGACCAGGGTGCTAATGAACAACTTCCAGAACGTAATCCTCAATGCCTGGTGCTTCGTCTGCGCCCTCACTGGCACCCTTCTTATGGATCGCATTGGCAGAAAGACAATGTGTTTGCTGTCATGCATGGCGATGGCCACTACATTGTTTATTGTAGGAGCATTGACCAAAGGTGAACGTCGAGTCATTCGTGCTCAATATCAGAGGGTTTGTGGCTAACCAAGTTCACTCCAGTTTATGGGCACGGACATGATACATCAGGTACCTACGGGACGATCGCGTCGATTTTCCTGTTCCAAGGCAGCTATGGTATTGGGATCACACCTCTCACGGTGTTGTATCCTCCTGAGGTCTTGAACTATTCCATTCGGTCGAATGGAATGGCTGCATGGACGATGGCCGTAAACATCTCAGGGTAAGGTCCACCCATCAAGTATCTACTCCCTGCTGGTCACAAAGCTAATCTCTGGTTTGGCAGTGTAATTGTCACCTTTATCTTTCCTTTCGGATTGGCGGCCATTTCTTGGAAGCTTTACATGATCAACGCCGCATGGGACGTGTTGCAGTTCGTCTTTGTGTTGGTCTTTTGGATCGAGACGAAAGGCTTTACCCTCGAGGAGATTGACCGTCTCATCGACGGGACAAAGCATAGCAATGTCCCTGATATCGTGGACCTGCAAAACGGCACTGCGGTCCTGGAAGGCAAAGGCGTCGACAGCACTGGTGCCGAGGTTGACAACGTCCAGGCAACTAAGGAGGTCAAGACTGTGGTCACACCCACGGTGAACTAGGCGCTACCTTGCCGAATCATGAGTTTGAGTTTGAGTATGGTCGTGGATCTGGAGTCTAGGGCAATCAAGTCAAGCCAGTCATCAAGATCTACTTGCGGGCGAGCAAGCTTGGTATCTCCCGGAAATGCGATGCACTTTTGACATTGGCAAGCCACTGTGCACAATTACCAACCTTGTTCTATGCCTTGGAGCTAGCTTTTGCTTGAATTGTAATCGAGTCTTCTCAGTCGCTATCTTACCGTGAGACTACACTACAATACATGTTCACGCACTATTGCTTTTTCGATGGGCAAGCAAAGTTCTCAAGGATCAAGCGGCTATGTAGTTGTCCAAAGCATGCCAGGCAGATGGTACGGATGCATCAAGGCCACCAAGCAGGCAAGCTCCGCCGCTAAGCAACGATAGCGGAACCGCCGCACCCACAGCGGAATCTCGACAGTCCTGCCGAGGTTCTGGATGTTTTGTTGGTCTCTGGCCCTCCAGGTCCACCGTCGCATCAAGAACCTTGTCAACACTCGAATCCCTGTCGATCCTTATCCTGGTCGGGCGAATCGGGGTGCAGATGGGCACTGAGGGGTAGATTGCTTGAAAATTGACCATCAGACTTTTGATGCCTGAGATCCAATGGCTGTCCAGAACTAAAGGCGCTCTCGGGTTGTCGACACAGAGCCAGGTTTCAGTTTAATATGACGCCCACAGGGAGCCAGGCGGATAGCTCCAGGCTCTCTCCACGGGGCGCTTTGCTCCCGGACAACACGATCTCCCGTAAAGGTGGGAAGAGCTGCTGTACAACAGATTCAGCCGCACAGCCGCACACGTGCATCGCTCTTCGAAGGGGAGAATTAAGGTTGGAAGGTTGGAAGGACAGGAGACGATAGCAGAACCATTGAAGAAGCTGCCCAGGCACACGTGGGTGAATGCCGGTTGACTGATCAAGCTCTTCGGGCTCTTGTCTCAAAGCGGCAGCTCTAACGCTAGGGACGGGTCGGCTTGGCACTAAATAGCTCCAGCACGTGTGCTCTGTTTCGGACCCCCGAGTACCGCTGTAATTGGTCGGTGATGCATCCGGATCAGCCGTCTCAATCAGGGAGGTGCCCGATCAGTGGGCGACAGATACACGGGGATGCTCTGCGTCTTGCTGAGTCGCCGCCTGTTCTGGAACTCCGGCCCCTTCTTTGGGGAACCAGCCATCCGTTGCGTCATAATGCAGATCAAGCTCCAATAGCGTACTCGAGCCGCCGTGAAGCTCGACCTCTCTGCCATCTGATTTCCCCCTCTTACATCTTGTATATAGTCTTGTGCTGGCCGCTGCATTGGCTATGTCTGTGTCTTGTCCCAGCACGACTGATCAAGTTCGCTGTGACCGTGAGCTTCCCCAGCGCAAGAATACGCTAAGCCGGCCAATTCACTACTCCCGTTCGGTCCTCACAATGCTGTCCCGTGTTATGCTCCTCGAGGCCGCTCTGGCCGTCGGTGGCGCCGTCGCCGCTTCCAAGTCGTGCCCCGCCAACCTCGAGCTCTCGTGCCACAACACCACCGCCGTCGACACCTGCTGCACAGTCTACCCGGGCGGACAGCTGCTCATGACCCAGTTCTGGGATACCGACCCCAGCACCGGCCCCGCTGACAGCTGGACCATCCACGGTCTGTGGTAGGTGACGCCAATCCGCGCTCTGACAATGTAGCACCCATTGCAGGGACATATAAACTTGCAGTCAATACCGCTTTAGGATATTGTTTGTGTTCTTGGAGAACATCAACTGACCGCTGGGCGTGCAGGCCCGACTACTGCGATGGCTCATATCCCCAGTTCTGCGACAAGTCCCGCGAGATCACCAACGCTACTCAGATCATGCAGGCCGCCGACAAGTGCACCCTGGCGTACATGGAGAAGTACTGGCTGGACTACCAGGGCGACAACGAGCAGTTCTGGGAGCACGAGTTCAACAAGCACGGCACCTGCATCTCGACCCTGGACCGCAAGTGCTACTCCGAATACCAGACCAGCCAGGAGGTCGTCGACTACTTCAAGACCACCGTCCAGCTGTTCAAGACTCTGCCCAGCTACAAGTGGTTGGCCGCCGCGGGCATCGTCCCCTCGGCCGACAAGACGTACACCCTCGCCGAGATCCAGGCCGCCATCAAGGCCAACTACGGCTTCGAGGCCATCGTCAACTGCAACAAGAACACCAAGGCCATGAACGAGATCTGGTACCACTTCAACACCAAGGGCTCCGTCCAGACCGGCAAGTTCGTCCCCGTCCAGCCCGTCGGCAGCTCGACCTGCCCCAAGACCGGCATCAAGTACCTGCCCAAGTACGGCGGCGGCTCGCCCTCCGCGACCACCACCACCGGCGGAGCCACCACAACCACTACCACCGCCACAGGTACCGCCACCACCTCCGGCCCCGCTCCCACCGGCGGCTCCGCCCTCTCCGGCAAGGCCTACCTCTACGTCAACACGCCCTCCGACAGCAACGGCGGCTTCCTGATCTCCGGCGGAGCCTGGTACCGCGCCGGCGGCACCCCCGCTACCTACACCGCCACCCCCAACGCCGACGGCACCACCTTTCAGCTCAATTCGAGCAAGGGCAAGTGCGGTGTCCAGGCCGACTCCTCCTTCTCCTGCGCCTCGGGCGTCACGGCCAGCAACTTTGGCTACGACGGCAGCTTCCTGACGTACAACGGCGCCAACACCTTCTACGCCGCCTCTCTGCCGACCGGCACCCAGCAAGGCGTTGTGTACACCTCGCAGAAGGCCGTCTCTCTGCAGGTCACCTGGTCCCCTCGCTCTTAATTGCAGTGAGTGGGGTATCTCTGTTCAGGGGGCATGTACCTGGCATGCTAGTATCTCGATGTATCTGGTTTGTGCGGCACCTTCAAAATAGAGCCGTCAGAAGAAGTCTCAGAAATCAGAACTTTGAATAGACACCTTGTCCACCATCCATTGTCGTCAGGATAGAGGTCCCAAGAAACAAGTTAAGCTCCATGCCACAAACGGGCGGCCCCACCCCGTCAATAAGATGGGTCCAGCCAAGAAGCACACCCAGGACCTTTATTTGCACTGCTCTTGATCTTAGATTACTTCTGAAGACTAAAATGATGTCAGCAAAGAAATGGTATAAATTACTCTGCTTTTCTCTCTCTCTCTCTCTTTTTCTTTTCTTTTTCTTTGTTCTTTGTAAAAAATCATTTTCGTCTGAAGAGCCGTTGATCTGAAGAATCTTGCGGCGGAATCGCGCCTTCCTGAGCTGTTGCATCCGAACTGGCCCATAGCAAGTTTACTTAGGTAATGATGTGGCGGCCCTGTGATTTAGAATGTTGGAAATTGTTCTTGGATGCATTGAAAGCGTGGGTACCCAAATATTGACACCGTTGCCACGGCCTTACGTTCCAGAGCCAGACAATTGCATGTGCGGAGCTTGAGAGATACATCCAGGGTTCAGAATGCGGCATGCTGTGTTCTACAGATACTTCGATGAAGGAGAGCAAGCAGGCTATGCTCTGTTTCTAGGAGCATGATGTGCTTGCAATCAAACCTATCAGGCATAGAGGCTGGGTACTCTTCCCGCATGCGGACATTACGGCTCAGCAGGAGGTGTCTTAGAAAGGGGTCGGAGAGGGGTGAAAAGTCAAAAGCGTCTGAGAGACAGGTTGACATGGCTCTCATTTGATGCCAGGGCCGTACCTGCATGCCACGATAACGATTACGGCCCGGCAATGCGGTGCGATGACGGTAGCGCATCGATGAGTGAAACGTCAAAAGTCTCTATAAGACGGACTCGAATAGTTCTCGTTCGCTACTGAGACAGTACCAGCACGGCTCCACCCGGACGATCATATGCCGAACTTCAAAGCTTAGGGTGTTGTATCGCAGGAATAAATGGATTGGACTAGCTTTAAATAACTATTCATACACCGTCATGCGTGAAGGCTAAACAGGATAACTGGAGTCATTCTGAGTCACGGTCCAGAAAAAGTGTGGAACCTGTACGATCTTGTATTGCAGACACCGCGAACTTCAGATTATTGACTACCCAGGGCCAGGACTTGCTCGCCTCACGGCCCGATCTTTGTGTCTCCTGATACGTTTTGGCAAGCCAGCATGTACGAATAACAAGAGTCTTCTCGCATGCACACTGCCTCTTCCATCAGATGTTCGATGAGAACCGACTCCCATTGGCCCTGAAATTACGGCTCAGGTGACGTCAGTGAAGTGCTGTAATAAGCAACCACTCCGTAAAAATTGCGGTGGACATATGTTGATTCCCATTGGTGACTGGAGGACTCAACCCCTTGTTTCTGGCCTTGCTAAGCCCAGATGCCCAATGGAAACCTTATGCTTCCTGGAGGAATACCACTGCGTAGCGGGTGAGAGCCTGTTGCTCGCAAATGCCTTTGGCTCAGATTGTTGAATATGGCGAAGGGGTGTACAGCTAAGGGGGCGAATTCTCACTGTTGCCTCCTGCAACTGAGCCTGCATAGGCCTCCAGGGCCTCGGTATGCCAATGCAACGTGGACCCACACAATCAGTGGGTATGCAGGGGAGACCTGAAATCACGGCTCAGCGAATTCAGAATGAGGCTCACTCGATGTTCTCAAATTTCTCAAATATCTGGGAAGAATATGGATGTCTAATCCAATTGGCCAAAAAAGGAATGTGTGCCATGCCAACTGGCTTCACATACGAAGTAATAGGTTGTCGATCAGCCATTCCTTGTGCATGAAAGTGGATCGCCACTCACAAACCGGGCGTCTGGTGGGACGGACAGTCTCAGATCACTTGATCCAATCAAAAAAATAGGACGAACTGCAAAGTGGAAGGACACGTCCAAACCTATTGGCTATCGGTTGCGCAGTCTGCCTTGTGGTGGTGTCAAGATTTGCACTTGCAGATACAAGGCATTGATTGCGCTTCAGGGCAGGCTCCTTGTGATCGTGGGATACGCTCATCTTTTGCTCCTCTGCTACCTCCAGAGTAAAAGGTTAACCACCAGTGTCAGCTCGTGTCAAAGAGACTAAAACTTTAGCAGGCGGACATGATGAATTAGAAAACTGGCCGTTTCTCACAAGTCGGCCAGGTGCTTTCGGGATACGGAAGTGTTGTATCTCTATTCAAGTGGGGGCTGTAGGCACTTGCCTCGATGCTTTTGTATCTCACTTGCATTGAATCTCAATTGCATTAGCACATGTAGGTCGTCGATAACTGCCTTGGGAATAACGACTAAACAGGGAGGGTCATAAGACCTCATAACGGCTTAGCCGCCACGGCCGTGATCATACATAAGCAGACGAAATCTCAAGAAACCACAGAGGCCACTACTGTCTGTAATGTGAGTGGTTGGAAATACTGCCAATGCAGTAGCCTGCTGATGATCAAGCGCCCGCTGAAGATACCAACGTGCTACAAGTCCACACGTGGGGGATTGGCGCCACAAAGCAGTCCATCTGGCTGATTCGATGAGTATCATCCGCCACCACGCTGTTGGACTCGTTATTTCCGACCCTATACCAAGACATAGTGATATACGTATAGACCTAGTCAGCTGTACGCTCGTGATGCATGCATAGAGAGTTTCTCTGCCACGCACGGATCATCCCATCCAACTTGGCCTCGAAGCTGCGGCTGAGCTCAGCCTGCGACGCTGCAGAGTAAATTACAAATTACGGCTTAGCAAGGAGGGCAGGGGTGCTTTTGAGGCTCTGAATATCAATCTCAAAAGGCACGGGGAGGCACGCTAACACCGACATCATTGGCAGGCTCGAGTCAAGTTGCAGATTGGGGGCAGGAGTTGGTTAGGCAGAACCTTGAGCCTCAATCTTAAGTGGAACCAATGATATCGATCCAATGATACTTCCGAATCTTTTTGTTTCCAAAAGGAGACCGGTGAGTACCCAGGAAAGTGGATGCTGAGCCGTAACTACAGCACGTGCAAGTGATGACAGTGCGCTCACTAGCTCCGTCACAAGCGTACAATCAGCTAGGAGCATGAACGCACCAATGCAACCACCATTACTGATAATTCCTCGGGTTCTTTCTGTACACCAAAAATACTGGGTCAACTTAAGAGACAAAGGGAGTTTTCCAATATATCATTTCTGCTTAGTAAGATTCATTCTCTGATATGAGCTGAGACTTGAGGCCAACTCTTCTTCTACTCGAGATGGAGCAGGGAGCAAAACTGAGGGCATCCCGAAGTCACAATCAGCTTGCCCTGAAGGGCAATGCCAAACGCCTACCGTACAAGTCAAAACTCCGACCACAACATTGAAGGGCAGACTGCGCAACTGGTAGCCAGTAAGCTGGATGTCCCCTTCCACTTCGCAATTCGCCCTGATTTTCGTGGTTTGTAAGGTGATGCACTGGCGACCCGCCTCAAAGTACGGCTCAGCAGGTGAGTCACATCCTTTCTCGTCTGTTCAGAAAACCAAAAAGTACGGGGGAGCTATCCTAGTATCAACATGATTGGCTCCAGTCACCTGGCACAAATACACACACACCGGGCACGCCCATCGGCCGCCTGCCTCAAGCAGGATTACAAGGCTTGACGCGAAGGCCCACTCACACCATTCAATGACTTAGATGACTACGATGACAAAAGTATGAGAGACAGCCTACCTGCAAACTCATCGATAGAGCATATGCAAGACCACATGCGACCAACGAAGATGTTGCACGTTTGTTATACGTGTCCACACTGAACACTTGGAAGGAAGGAGGGCTTTAATTTTAGGAGCTATACTGCCAGCTAGGCTGTTATTTCTCCATACCAGATGGCGATAGAAGATGTAGGAGTGACATTGGGGAAATGCCATTACCAGAGGTAAATAAGGGATGCACCATAAAATGGAGATGGACTGTATCTTCTGACCGAAATGCACAGATCATGGTTTTCTACGCTGTGTTATCGTGTTCTTCTTACCATGAAATTTGTTCAAGATCAGTCACTGACTTTTTGCTCAGCACAATACAGCTTTGCTCCACGTAAGCAGGCCTGATCAGAACGGCAAGCTGTTGGGAACACGTCGAAGATCCTCATTGATCGTGGAGGATACGTGGTTTGTCCTAATTTGTTATGGAAAAGATGTGCCCCTCAGAATCAGATTACGGCTCAGCATATGCCCCCATAGCTGCAACAGTGTAATGAAATATTGCGACGCATCAATTTGACTTCTTGCTTATTGGTTATTGGAAGCACCGCCCTGCAGTTGCAAACATTCATGCAGCTAGGCGTTTTTCAAGGCATGCAGGAGGCCACCCAACTCAAGATTGATCATGATTCGTTCTGAAATGACTACCTTGCAGACACAACCCAGAGCGATAGGTCGCCCAGTGCACTGCCTCGAAAATAACGGCTCAGCAGGCTGAAAAGCGTACAATCTAGATTTTGAAAATGATTGACAAGCTTCGAGATCTTCTATCCAAGTGGCCGAAAGAAACGATATTGTGGGCACCCCTAGCCCTCTCGCCACTGCATGTGCATCGCCACTGCAGCCCTCACTGATATTGGGCGTCGAGGCTCACAGCATCGAGCTGAGCCAACGAGCACTGCATGGTTAGCTGCACGGGGAGTGAGACCACTTCATTCATTGCTGCAGGGCGTCAGAGCGCGGGCGCCTGTCGCAATCAATCTGACCAGTCAAACACGGAGTTGTCGGTGGTGGTGGTGGGTACTTGTGGGCAATGCATTTGCCCGAGAGATCGAACGGCTCAGCAGGTCGATCTGACGATCGCAAAGAAAAATCACAATGAGGCGAGCAACCAAATTCCTTTCGATCCTATTGGCTCTAGAGCATTGATGACCACTTTGTCCTAATCTCACGAACCCAAACCTCAAAAACACTGACCGTCAGTGCTCGGGGCCAATAGGATCGAAAGGAATTTGGTTGCTCGGCTTTGCAAGCGAGAAGTCCCGAAGAAATGAAATGCACCCCTTTCCGCTCATCTAAAGAGCGGCGTGATCGACGTGCAAATCATTTCCATTGCTTCATCTTTTGTGACATATACCCACCAAGATTCAGACGGGCTGGACATGTCAATATTCTCTTCCGGGTCCGAGCCCAGGCTCGGCAGTCTGGGCATTCCCTCCTTACTTTCCTGCCCTCCTCTTCCAAACTTCCTTGCCGAATGGGCTGCCATACTCCCGCTCGTCTGCCATCTTGCGACCCAGCGAGCGGATTACATTACCACTGGAGACGTGGCGCTCATGGGTAGATTGTCTGTCGGTAACTTCCCGAGTCTCGGTACGTTATCTGGTTTGGCCCGACTGCTCAGCAAAGGAACTCAGTACCTGGACGAAGCAAGCACGAGAGGCGGCTCCAGCCGTACAGTCTGGGATGTAAAATGGGGAAGCGTCTTTCCGTGTGCGAACGGGGCAGCTTGTGCTGCGATCTCCAAGTACCTTCTGAGCAGTAACAAGGGCGGTCGTCAACGCATGCCCGAAAACCTACCTTCTCGATGTCAAGATCAAGAAGACGAGGACGAAGAATCAGCTGCTCAGAGCGACCTAAGAATAAAGCACGTGTCCAGCTCGTTCAGGAGCTGGCATCGCGATACGGGTGTTGATAAGGCAAACGGAGGAGGCATGCGGCGCTATCAAGTCCTCCACGTCTATAATTTGTATTGAAAGCCAGGTTACTACTCCCTGCGGCAGCGAAGTGCGTTGCTTAGTCTCTCGATCTTGAAGCAGCTGACACGCTTATTGTTTCTCGTTAGCCTCTCGATTGTACTGTGTCTTGTTGGATGCTATGGCTCAGCAGCGCTCATCATCCGCACGTCGGCGTCCGAGCCCGTGGTTTCAAGTATGAACATCCCCTGACCGGCAATTCATCCTCGTAACAACGGAAAACACAAGGCCTTTAAGCTTTATGTCACACATAAGAAGGCACTTGTGTATTGGCGACCGAGGCATGGGAGACGCTATGCTAAACAAACTATGTCTGCTGTCCTAGAGGGCATGTCAGTCAAGCTTGTGGCAGACTGGTTCTATTGCGAAAATATTCTTTAGCTTGCGTCAATGACTTTTATGGCTGAACAAAAGAGTTAGGGCGGCATCTGGATGGTCATCGTTCTCGCCAGTCGCCGGGTTCTTCATTGGTTTCCATGCAGCCGTACCCTTGCCTCAGACGGGCTAGAAAGAGAGGGTATTGACGCTGAGGTTGGAAGTTCTGAGTTTGGGGGAAGAGGTTTGGTTTGAATGTCTAAAAGAGGAGAACCCCAGAGAACAACTGAACTTTTATTATATGAAGTGCCTCAAGTACACTTCTGAGGCTTCATTTACCACAGCGAAAATTCTACAACATGCCTTCGATGTTGGCGGCAGGCTGACACATTCCTTTTGATAACAAAAGCAGACTTACAATCTAGTTTTCAATGTACATAATAAGCATAATGGGACACTCGGAGGCTGACTATTCCTGTCCAAGTATGCACAGGAATAACCTCTCATCCGGAATATTAAGCGAGCATTCATCCAGGACCATCTTTACTAGGTGAGAGTGAAGTTCCTTGCATCTCGACAAATTTTTCATAAGAACTATAATCCTGAAGCCAAACATTCAGTCCTTGAACGTCCCTAAGTCAAGCACGCTATGGATAGTGAAGTCATCGTTAACCTGAAGCCATCAGAGAACGACGTGAATTATCCAGCCAAATTATCCGGGTCGTCCCGTTGCTCTCCAGGAGTTTGAATGATTGGTTGGTTTGGTAGTTGGCAATTTGGTTCTTCCTCTTCTACAAATGCCTGCCTGCATTCTCGTCCTCTCCGCGACTCCCAGTGCTTCCTCAGGATATCCGCGCGCGAGAATGACTTCCCACAACCCCAAGTCCTCCCATCTCTTAAGGAACCGTGACAATCGAAGCTCTTCTCTCCTGTGTGTGTCTTCATGTGGCGCTTCCAATCCCCCGACCGTGCGAATTCTTTGTCGCAGTGCGCGCAGGGATAAGGACGCTCCACACCATGGGTCCTTAGATGCGACTGTAGGTTGTAGCGCTTTTTGTACACCTGTGAACAATTGTCACATTTGAACTCGGTTTGCCGCTGTCGTTTCTGTCGTTGCTGATAGGATGCGTTAACTTCCGGCTCCAACTGGTGCTGTTCTTGTTCTTGCTCAACTCCCACGACCTCCTGCGTATTACCCTGTTGATCGTGGAAACCATCCATCGTGGGAGCAGAATCTTCTGCGATCTGATGATCCAAGATGCTACGCTCAACATCTTGATCGGTCGGGAAGTCTTCATCATGAAATGGGCTGCTGAGATGGTTTTCTCTCATGTGCCTGTCCCGTTCAGCTTCAGAAGAAAAGCCGAGAGTGTGCATGACACAATTCTCCTCAGAACATTGAAATGGCCGATCATGCTTGCTGATGTGTTTGTCCCGTTCAGAAGCTGAAGCAAACCCCGTTGTAAAGAAGTGGCAGCTGAACCTTGGACATTTGAAGATGTTGGTTCCATACCTCTGCTCAATCTTTTCTCGCGTGCTTGGCTGCAACTCATTGGAGGCCATAGCCTCCATGCATTCCCGAACCCTAGCAACAACATGAGCAAGGTCGAGAGCAACCTCTCCATCCCTTAACTTGCCAAAGTACTTTAACTGCTTCTTCGTTGAGGCTACCGCTTGTTCAAGTTGACCATAGAATGGCCGAGCTTCGAAAGATTTGAGTTTATCGCTATGGCGCTTTGCCAGCGTAAACTCAACGGCAGGTGACTTCCAATGCTGGGCGATGAAGATATCCAATGACTCAGCGAGGGGATCCATCAATTCTGTCTCGTCTGCCTTTAGGGTGGCCCCTGCTTCCAGGTGACGAAGCCAGAATAGGACCGCATAGTCCATGAAGCCGTAATCGCCGTTCAAAACGCCCTCCTCCGAAGGGGGTTCCACGAATGCAGGCATGTTAAGATAGTCAATACACAAGTTGGCAAGTCCGATTTCATTGGCCAGCGGGTCGATGTGCTTCTCTTCAAGAAGAAAACTAAATGCCTGCATTTTAGCTGGGATTCTTGTCATGTGCGGACCACCATGTTTCAATACTCACTACGTGGCAGTTGAATGAACAAGTTCGAGGGCGCCATCTGGACGAAGTTCCACTAAGGAAGCCAGAAGCTCTTTGGGAGACTTGATGAACCTCTGATGTTCAAAATCAACCCGACGCTCATAGAGGTTGATTGAGTTCATGCATTGTATTTCGTGCCATTTGAGTGGTCTCTTTGCACAAACAAGCCAGCCCAGTAGTCTCAGAATATCCTTCATCGCTGTTCCTGGAGCCGACTCATTTATGCGAACCATGATTCGGCGGTAACTATCCAAATGTTGGCTCAAATGGCTTTAATTAGTCAAGAGAAGGGATTTGAAAACTCACACATCGTGAACCTCCCTAGGGAAGACGTTGGGATCCAGTTCCTCCTCCAATCTTGCAATGGATGTATGGCCAGAGAGGTTGATCCATCTCAACTTGGCCAGTAAGAATTGTCCTTGGCGACCTGTCAGTACGGACCTATCTGTGTTAACCATGATACCTACCTTTCGCAGAATTTGCCACAATACTTGCAATCCAGTTCAACTTCTCTTCAGAGAGATCTGGATGCTGTCGGTGGAGCTTGTCAGCCTCTATACGGCTGTACTGTTCAATATCACTTTGATTGTCCTCGGCATCTATCTTGATGCTAGCCAGCCCAGCGAAGTCTTTGCGAGCAGCTCCGTCGTCTTGGCTGACGAAAAGGCAACGCAGTCTATCAGGTGCGTCGCTGGGAAGGTTCTCAACCAGGTTGCGGAACCACTGCGCTATGAACTTTCGCTGATCTCGCGGGCACTCGTCCAAGCCGTCCAGAATGATGTATGCACTCTTGCAGTTATCAAACGCTAAATTCAACAGTTCTTCGATCAAGGTTGATGAGGTAAGCGTGGCCTCAACATCTCGGCAAGACTTTTCGTAGAGTGTTGGTAGTAGCTCGTTGTCGTGTCTCAGAAACTGTGCAAGTAGACTACGTCCGAGAGAAACAAAGTTATCTCGGTCGGGGTCTCCGTGTTTAAAATAGTAAAACAAGACGATAGGGGCCGGGTCAAGTTCCCGAGCTTTCTGCACGACAAGGGAGGCAAGGATGGTTTTTCCTGTATTCGTGTTAGAGAACATCCGACTCTATATTGAAAGGTCCAGCGAGTACAGACCTGCTCCCGGAATACCGTTCAGCCAAAGCAATGGAGGTATGGTAACATAGCGCGGATCAAACCAATCTTTGAAGGCCGAATCTTCTAGAAGCCAATGGCCAGTGTTGGGGTAATCCGCGCGCGCTTGGATGAATGTGTCTTGATCAATATCAACATTCGTTGGTTTCAGCCAGTTGAACACATCTCGAGTTCGCTTCAAATCATGTTGATGGACTTCACGATCTTCGTTCTCTCGATCCTGCTGAATACTATCACGAACTTCTTCGATCTGGGGTGGGCTCGCTTGGCTTTCAATCAGACTTCGACGTCGCGCAATTCTGATAACGATGCTGGAGCAGCGAGTCCTGCACGTGTTCCAGGACTCGTCAAACACACGCTGCCACTCTATGTTACTGTTAATGATGACAGGTCATTTGGCCAGAAGGAAGGTATGACGAACGAAGCTGTTTAAAATACCGCAAAAGTATCTGCTGGAACTCAAGCAAGTCCTCATACAGAGATACTAGAACTCCGATCATGTGTGTCATAGAGGATAACACATCTTTGTATTGTAGGAGCCGCGGGAGATTCTCTCCGAGGTTTTGATATGCGTTCAAGAGTTCACAGAAAGCTTTCTCAGTCATGCTCGTTTGCTGTTGGCCAGATTTTAGCCATTTTTCTGGGAGCTCACTAGCAACTCATACCTTCAAAAGGATTTTAAGAGGTCCCTGTAGTAAAGTAAGTACACAGCCTGTCTTGTCTGTAGGATCGATCACCCACCCAGACAAAAGCAAGGAGGTCGTCACCCTGATAGAATAGCCCAGTGATCACTGATCCATACTGCTCAATAGCCTCGAGGAAGGATTCAAGTCGACTGAAGTCCTGTAGGCGACGCTGGGAATGATGTCTAGCTTGGAGGCTGGCGATACTTTCTTTGAGATCATCATACGTGGTCTTTCGAATTTCTTCCATGTCTCTTCGGTCCAAACCTTTCTTGAAGGTCTCAATCATCCTTTCAAACCACGCTTGATAAATATTGGCGGCCATGAATCATGAACCTAGTCCAATTTCTCTTGGTTCATCTTTCGTTGTTCTGGGGAAAAGGATGAGGATTTCGTCTCACTAGGCAAGATCGAGGGGTGGTGGGTGGGTGGGGCAAGGTATTGTGGCTGTGATTCGGAAGCAGCTGCAGGTTGGTTGTTGGTAGACACGAAGTCAAGCCTCATTGGCTCACTAACATGATTTCTGCATAACAACACTGTTTCTGACCGGAATTGCTCGCCCCCATCAAGCTGGTTTCGCGAGATTGTGCATTCCCTTTCGAATCCGGTTTAGCGCAGCCTTGAGAGCCATTGAATACCTTATATAGATGACACCTTACGTCGCCCCATGCGTATCTAGGTCTCTAGTTTCACAGTCTCTTATTACTTGAGTACCCTACTAATCCAAAAAGTTGACTTTTCCCATCCCGGCATTATAGACGGCTTCGTTAGAGATGCTTTCACAGTAGCTGGACCGAGTGAAATGGCGAGTATGTCATCATCGAAAAGAACGTACCCATTCGCAACCCATGTGCGTAATGACGCGTGCGGTTCAATTCCTAGCATAGCGACTTCTGAATGCCAGGTCGGCGAAACCTGCAGCCTTAATACAACTACAAGGACGTGTTTTGGCAGTGTAGAAGTTCTGGTTCCTACAACTATCCTGACTGAGCTAATACCTCATAGATCATCAACATTAAGGTACAGCCACATTCTTTTGAAAATCTCAAACAATGGTGCAGCTGGACACAAAAGACTGTGGATTCGGTACAGTCCTTTTCCGTTGCACTGGAAGGCAAATTCCTAATGTTGGAGTATAACAAAATCAAATTCGGTCGCTTGAACAAGGGTCTCTGTGGTCAACTTTATGACTTGGTTGCCAAGGACCAGATCGATATCCACGCCTTCATGTTCACGAAAGATTGGCATGACGCCCTAAAGGGATGGGAAAATGACGCTTCGCACCATGTGCTTGCAGAGATCAACATCTACGGGGCAAAAGAGAGAGCACAAGAGATTGGGAGCGCCTTGTCAAAGTCCGGGATCTTTCTACAAATGCCTAAGCACGGGCTAGAAGATGACGACTACTATAACCCACAGCTTCTCAGAGTTGAAGGGTTCCCAGACATGCTATCGCCAGAGCCGTCCCAGGATTCCGATGATACAAGATAGGCCCCGGAGACCCGTACAGAAGCGGGATTAAAGGAGACCAGCACTACTGTGGTCGATTCGATTCTGGATTCTTTATCCCACCACGCTGATATCCGGGACATAGCCATCGTTCCGGGTATCAAAAGCAGCCTTTTGACGTAATTTGCACTCATCCTGAAGTTCAGAAGCTAGGGCTAACGGGTTTTATGCGATCAAGCCATCAAAAAGAAGCTATCGACTTCATTTCGCGCAGAGAGAATGGGCAGCTGGAGTCCGAACTCAGTCTCTGGAAATACAACGATGTTGACTCTGATGAACCATTGTAGGTAGAGTTCACCAGCTTCTATATCTATCAATGACGGGTCTGTTAATCCATGCTTCCACTACAGCTATCAGCATGTTCTCAGTGGCGCCAAGCGGCCACAGCGAGTGGAGGCCCGTGGTGGCATAATAGCGGACGAGATGGGCTTGGGAAAGTCGCTCGTTATTCTCTCTACGATTGCCGGCTCTCTTGATCGTGCGGAAGCCTTTGCCATGGCTGAAAGCCAGCAAGGGCCTTCTCAGCCACGAAGGAAACAAGCCTCGAAGGCGACACTGATCATATCGCCGTCTTCCCGTGAGTCTCTTCCGGCCTTGAAGCAACGTTTAATTGACAATTAAGTAGTGCTTATAGATAGTTGGGTGGATGAAATTCAGTATGATCTGTTTCCTTCAATTTGAAATATCCACAAATATTAATGGTCCGGCAGGCATACGTATTCTGGAATCTTTCCCTTCCACAAGCATATCGGCTCTACAAGACATCAAGAAACACATCTCCTATATGATCGGTCAATTGTATTCACCACTTACGCTACGGCAGCAGCCGAATTCCGTCGCGGCCAAAGTATTCTATCTGAGACTACATGGTTCAGGATCGTTCTGGACGAAGGTAGGTTCCAAGGCCACGAAAGACCAAAGCACTCTTGGCTAATCATAACACAGCCCATGATATTCGAAATCGGGCTACAAACCAATTTCAGGCCATGTCTGGGATTCCAGCTCTCCATCGCTGGTGCCTTACCGGCACTCCCATCCAAAACAGTCTCGGAGCACTAGTTTCCTTTCTCAAAGTACCCATATTAGAGAATGCACCGACATTTCGGAAGTTGATTGTGAATCCTATCAACTCCACGTCAGGGCCTCGCTTTCACAATCTTCAGATCCTACTGCGCGCTGTCTGTCTCAGGAGAACACGGCAGCTGCTGGACCTGCCAGAACCTATCTCGAAGACACGCATACGCTCTCTTACACCGTCGGAACGGGCTGACTACCAGAAACTTCTTTCCCAATGCAGAGAAGAAATTGACATGGCAGTGAGCCGCCCCGGACGGCATACCGTTAGTTCTGCTTGCCTCAAGTCGCTGCTCAAACTACGGCTGTTCTGCAACAATGGCCTCGCAAACACTACCATCCAGCCGGGACCCACCGGACTGCCCGATGATCCAGATGAAGCACTTATTTATCTGCAGCAGTTCGAGGAGAATCTGTGCGCTTATTGCTCGAGCACGATCTATTCCATCAACGAAGCAGCCGGGACTGACGGAGGTGTCTTCATGAAAGCCTGCTCTCACTTAGTCTGTCACAGATGTATATCTTATCATCACGAAGAGAAAAGAGGCTGCCCTATTTGTACAACTCATCACGAGCTTGCTTCTCAGGACGCGTTGCCGCCAAGCAATACGCATCCTGAAGCCTTGCAGAATGCTGACAACACGTGCAATCCACGGTCATACCCGTCGAAGCTAATCGAGCTAGTATTTGACATTCGTCAGAACTCTACACAAAAAAGGTTGGGTCGAGTATCATGTTTTTGAGTATAGACGCAGCTAACGAATCGAAATATGCAGTATTGTGTTCTCTTCGTGGAAGAAGCCCCTTACTCGTATTCACGAGCTTCTGGTTCACTATGGAATCCCGCACCGAACAATTGACGGTTCGCTGCGCCTAGCTGAACGTGTCAATGTACTGAAGGACTTTCGATCTCCAGTTGGCACCGATATTCTACTCATGACACTAGGTATCGGTGCGGTCGGGCAAGTCAATACATTTACTCTCTGTTCACAATAGCCAAACCAATTCAATTCCCTGCAGACTGAACCTGACTATTGCATCGCGCATATACCTTCTGGAGCCACAGTGGAATCCATTCATCGAGTTGTCATCATTCGCTATATCATGAAGGAAACCATTGAGGAAGTATGAAATGCATATCACCTATTCCTAGTCCAAGCAATTAACAAATTGCAGAATCTTATTCTCTTCCGCCAGAAAAGAAAGTTAGAATTGGCTGGCGATAGCTTCAATAGGGGCAAAGATATGCAGCCCGAAAGACTGCAGTTACTGCTGGTGAGGACTTTGGAACCCAGAAAAACTAGATAGATCTGCTAACAAATTATAGGACGTCTTTGGAATGGAAAAGGCCGGGTCTAGAGATAATTGACGATATACTCTCTTACTAATCTTGTCTTCTCCTCTTGCTGTGATGTTCCAAAATCTCTGCTTCATGATCGCTACCCTGATCGACCGTGATTTTGAGTAGGTATTCTCTGGCAGTTGCCGTTTTGGCTTTTCCAAGGGTTCGGTAGTGTGGTCTCTCTTGCCGAGGTTTTGGAAATAGACAAACTCCAAGAACAATGTCACCTCTGTTTTCCACCGCAACGACAGGATATGTCGGATTGTCCAACACTTTGAAATGAAGATACTCCGCCAGATGTTCGTAAGTGTCTTGCTCAAGAGGGTCTCCCAACCGTTCCCAAGGCGCTTCGCTTCTTGCGAGCACACCAATAGAAGGAAAATTTCTTTCAGTCGTGTTAATGACAACATCGTAGAAGTATCTGATCTCGTCGTTTTCGAGTTCAATGTTGATGAAAACCAGCTGGTTGGCCTCCATGATGATTTCATCTGTCGAATGGGATTCTCTCAAGCCAGGGACATCCAGAGGCTTCAGTTTTACCCCGTGATTAGACGTCCTGAAGTCCACAAGATACTTCTTGCCTATGTGTATCTTCTCGGGCCATTGTAATACAAAAGTTGAGGGCGATATCAAGACGCTTGTATGATTGCTGGCTCGGACAACAGTGAGTTGGCTCCCAGGTTCTTCTACCCAAGCTTCAAGATCAATCGTTGCCATGTCCCAGGTCTCACCAAGATGGATTCGTCTATAAGAATCGTCCACGTGTTCAAGAGGAATGCAAATCCGACGGGAAGGTCCAGAACCGCAACTCAGACGAATGAAGCACCTGGCGTATTCAACGCTGTGTCTCCAGCGCTTAGAAATGATTTCCAACCCCCTATTTGTCATCGAAAAACTGTTGTCGTAGAGACCAAAGGCTTCGATTTCTGACGCGTCCCAGTATTCTCGAATTGAAGGTGCCAGGATACCCCGTCCTGTATCGCGACCTTTGCAATAAGGTCAGTCGATCAGCAATATTTCATTTCCGTGTAAGTGATATCGTACCATTCTGCTGTAGGTTCAAGAACTGCACGTTTGTTTCTTGCCCGACCTTCCAAGCAAAAATCGAGTCATCGTTGTAGACCTTGATCAACTCACGCTGGAGTCTGTTGAAAGCGCGCCACCTTCCTTCGCCATAGATCAGGGGCAGGCTGATTCCAAAAAGGCCAAGCAGTGAATAGGTCTCATCCTCTTCGATTGTGGTTTCTCGATGGGAAGCCCAAGATAATCTCATGGCGATAGAGCACGATGTGAAGTCTGTTGGCTCGAAGCTCGATAAGTACCGTGGATCTATCCGGCTGACTTTCTTGATCTCCTCCGCCCAGCTCTCGCGTGTGCCGAGCCGACGCCATCTTTTGTCCACAAATACGAGGTAAGGTGGTGCAAGAAGCTCTTGCAGTGTCCAGCCACGGGTAAACCACTTGGCCTCAAGTAGAAAGGTCTGGAGAGCCATGTGCGCAGAGCTGGTAGGATCAGCCACGTTGTTTTTGCCCGCGACTGTGTCAAGATCTGCTTGACCGCTTCCCAAACAGTCTTGGCTGTCAAGAACCTTGCTCACATCCACATCGCCGAGGTGCGCGTAGCATATACCAGAATTTTGATACCAACGAAACATGGCATTGATGGCCTCTTGCGTATCTGCAGGGTTGGTTTTGTCGATACAGCAGGTGTCCATCCAAGCCCACTCCCAGCCATCCCGGGTCGCTCGATCACAGTAACTTCGAAGCTTAGCCCAGCCATTTTGCTTGAAGATGCCATTTTCTATATCGCCCTTTCTTTGTTTGAAATCCTGATAGGTGATCTCATCTTTTGGAGATATCCACGTGTGGGATAGAATGGCGTACTGAGGAAAAGGATTGGGGATGTCATTCTCCTCAAAGAGCTGGTAAGTCTCTGCTTTGAGGAGCCGCATGTTCGCCGTGCAGCCTCGGTGAAGGGATCTTAAAAAAGTAAGAACAGCCGAATCTTTCGACACAATTGGCTACGAGCCTTGTCAAGAAATTGATCTCTCTCAAAAGCCCCCAAGCGTGAAGTATGGTCGGAAAACACTGGCATCAGGCAGCAATGCGGAGCGAGATCTCGATGATGCCTGATTGGCTTACACTATTCTCAAATTAGGGCTCGGTAGGCAAATGCACTTTTCAATGTTGGGCAGCAATTCAAGAGCACAAATCCAGAAAGGTGTTTGATTGGTCGCTTCTTTGGGGCTGAAGTACAAAAGTTGTTCAGCGGCAGAACTCGGAGAGATAATGAAACCTATTCACAAACCCGACCAGTATCTAGCTAGGTCTTCACTCAAAATCCAAACTGCAAGGTGAGAGGTCTCCTCTTGCGCCCACTGTCGAAACTCGCCTACTGATTTGATTATCCCTTCCTGCAGCCGAGTACGACGTCGCGCACCTCTCAGAAGCCGAGGCGCTCGACCGGTTGTTACAGCGCCTTCAGCAGCGCACCGATGACGGCGTTAACTACTTCAGGTTTCATGGTGTCTCTCCGTCAGTCTTTGAGAATTTGTACACCAAACTCAGCGGCCCCGACCGCAAGGCCACATTTTTCGGTGCTCATGCGGGCAAGCACCCCCGGAAGAGCCCCGCCAAGATCGTCAAGCCGGCCCCGAAGGGATCGGGCAAGGGCCGGCGCCACAACCCCCTCCAAGAGATCAAGCGGATGCAGAAACCCCCGCGTTTGTTCGCGATTGGGGCGAGCGTCATCCCCCTGAGGTGGAGCAAGAGGTGTTCAAGGTAGGTTCGCCGAGCCCTTGGCGTTGCTTTTGCTGACGCCGAATAGGGTCCCCTTCCTTGTTCCCTCTGTGTCTCTCTCTGCTACTCGGAGATCATGCACTTCCAGTGTTTGGCGGACAGCGACGCCATTACTATCCCTTCCTCACTCCGCAATGAATGTAGTGACGAGCTTGAGGGTGTTGCACAAGGACTAAAGAAAGGACATAAAGGGAAAAGACGTCCTAAGTCAGTTAAAGATAATAACAAGGGCCCTGATCGTCTACTTCTGCGTCAATCCACCTTGATCTTTTGCCTTTTCGCCTTCTTGTCAAACATCACCAACAGAACCAAACACTCTGGCCCCTGTAGTATCATGCACCAGGCCGATCCACAGCAGAGACTTCATGAACCCCCGTGCATCCTCCCACGACCGCATCTCACACCTTCCCAGCATATCTCGTAGTAGCGGCTTGAGCCACCCATCATCATCAGCAGTCACACCAAACACAGAGACTGCCCCTATGACCAGGAGCCAGACTGACAGCTCCGGCGACAGCTGGCTCATAACGGCCGGGTCCTGAAGGCAGCTCCGGAACTCGGTCGCCAAGTGCGCAAAGGACCTACCCAGGGTTCTCCAGTGCATAAAGACGCTGCAGGAAAAGGCCAGCAGGCCGAGGCGCAGCAGTTCGTCGGTCGACGCGGGCTCGCAGCGTAGGCCTGCTAGGTTGTACATGGTCGAGGCCATGACGTCGAGCAGCACGTCGGTGGTGATGTACTGCCTTGTTGCCACGGCGCGCTCGACGACGGCGCATAAGTCTGACAGCACGGTCCATACTCGGACTAGTTCGGGGTTCATCGCCGTCGGGAAGGCTGTTGTCGCGGTCATCGGAACTGCATGGCCTATAGAATTTGCCATGTTCTTTGGTAGGTCGAATATCGATCCAAAATCGGGATATGCAATTAGATGCCCTCGGAATAGGGTATTGTCAAGAAAAACAGGCCTCGAGCCGGTGTGCAGCGACAGACCGATATCAGACCTACACCATCGCGGTTTCGTCAGTCTGGCCACTCTTTTACCTCACCAAACTTACGTGACACACATACCTCAGCATCTCAAGCAGCAGCTTCGAATTCCTCCGCATGCTCGCGTACCCCTTGAGCGTAAACATCTTCGCCAGCCCTTGGACGTGGTGCCGCGCCAGCCGCAGGTCGCCCGTGAACAGCGCGACGTTGGCGAGCGTCATGACGGCCGCCAGCGTCGTGTCGCAGAGGCGCATCTCGTCGCCGCCGTTGGCGTCACCCTCGAGCCGCTCGCGCAGCAGGCGCACGGCGCGCCCGTAGTGCGGCGCCGACGACCGCATGCCGCGTGCCGCCGACTCTATTGTCGACCCTGCCGCCACTGTGGAGGGTGACGACGGCGGCATGCACGGCAGGAAGGCTTCAAAGTAGAAGTGCGCCGCGAAGATCATGGTGTGGAGGTACACCGGGTCGTAGGCCAGGGGTGCCACCCAGTTCTCGGCCCGGCGCTCGAAGAGGATGCAGGGCTCGAGGACAAACATCATTTGTTTGGAGATGGAGGATACTAATAGCGATGCACCCCAGATGGACGTGGGACGTTTGTTAGTGATGACTTGAGTGCTGGGAGCCGCTGAGAGTGGCGAACTAGGAAAGGAGGGAAGCGAACACTCACGTTTCAGGACAATATCCACAGTTCCAGGTTCAAGAAACTCTGCGAACTCTATGGTGGACGTCACGGAGCCAATCTTGGGAGGGATTGTCATCACGTCCGTGTCTGGGTGCGAAGAGCCCTTGGGGCTAGTATCCGACGTGGACTGGCTGCTCCCGGGCTTGCGCTTCTTCCTCCTGTCGGGACGCGGCCGGCCCAGGTTCTTGCCCAGCATGACATGGCTCCTGATGAACTTGCGGAGCTCTGGGTCCGGCTTCTCGCTGCCCGTTGAAACTACGAAATGCAGCCCTGCGGAGGCTAGGCACGGTATCTTGTCAGTTTCTGCCTTTGGAAAGGGGAACCATAGACCCGAATCCCCTCTGTGGATCTACTTACATGCCGGCTTGGCAGTTGCCATTTCGAGGGTTTACCGTGTCCAGTCTACAATATCTCTTGCTCTTCACGGGTGTCGCGACTAACTCCAAACGGAAAACAGTGTCAAAGAGTATGAGCAGTCCATAGCCCACGAAGGAGGAAGAGAGTAGAATGGTAAACAAAAAAGTAAATTAGGGCCGCCACCGGGGATACGCAAAGCCCGCGGTTCCGGCAGGGGAGGGTGAAGAGCGGAAGCGAGACGATGATGTCTGAGATGGTGGCTGACATGACACTATTTAGCCCACAGTAGCGCAAATTGATATTATATTCCTATTTGGGTTTAGTGTTAATAGCCCGCATTTCAATACCAAATCGGAGCAACAAAAGTCACGGTATGTTTCGTGCGAGTTCAACAAGTCACAACTATGATGCCAGAGCAACTCAGCACGCAAAATATTCGGATCCACGATTTGCCTTTAATGTCATCTTAGTAGATCCTGACGGTCTCCTCCTGTAACGTCCCTCGCTCCATGCCCTCATCCAGTATTTCCCAGTCCATCAGACCCGAAGCATACGCAAACCCGACCATGCGGTACCCATCTCGATGCGGACGGAGAATCCAAGCGTAGAACGTGCCGGCAACGAAGGCAACGACATCGCCGACTTCCATGTGCCCGGACCCCACCCCGAAGAAGCCAGCTTCAGTGAGGAACGCACGCCTTTCGTTGCAGCGCGAGCGAATGGCGTGCAGCAGCGGCGACAGCACCGCCGCCATCAGCTTTGGTGTGTCGCTCCTCAGCCCCTCTGGGCACGAAGCCAGCCAGTCGACTGGGATGTCCTGCCTTCCGAGCAGGATGTTCCACAGCGTCCCTCTTTCTCGCGGTATCTCCGGAAGCCACATGTCGTTCCGGCTCTGCCCGGAATAGGCCATGCCGCGCCCGTCCAGGTCCCGCCAGGAGCACATGGAGAGCCAGATAGGCTCTTTGTGCCTGGCCTGGCTCAGAGCACCGATCCGTTTATCGTGGGTGATCGCTCTTTGGGCGCCTTCGTCTGCCATTGCTTCTGCTGTCTTGAGCAGCTCTGTGTCAACCATTCCCGGCCCAGAGCCTGCGCGGAACTCTGTACCCCAACCGTGGTTGAAAGAAATGTCCAAAACCTTTTCGACGGTGTCCAGCCGAACCACGTTCAGCCGCAGAACATCGCCACTCACCGCTGTGGCCGCCTTTTGTGGGAACCGCCAGGCGTGCCGCGCATGCTTAAGGCCCTTCGTAGAAGTCCAATGCTCGTACTCCCGCAAGGCGAGGTCAGGCACCCAGGACGGGTACTCATCCACCGGCCGATGGAAGCTGAATGTCGTAAAGGAGTCTAGTGCATCGGGATCCGGACACGTGAGGACAACAGTCATCGCGTCCTGCGCGGTCCGCATGTAATGCTGCTTGTAGTTGACCTCGATACGGGACGCTTGGCTGGGCGGAAGCAGACCCAGGACTCCATAGACTCTGTCTCGGGCATCCGTGGCGGACAGCCCGGACGTCGCGTTGAGAGCCCAGCCCATGGGGATCTCGCCAAAGTCCCGGTACGTGGTTCGCGCAAAGTCGTGAAAAAAAGAGACTCCAACCCGGCCCTTGATGGCGTCTGAATGGCGCGGTACTTCGAGCTCTAGCCGTCTCCATTCCGAGATCATCCCCGGCACGGCAGTTGCGTCGAACGGCAGGTTGTTGCGGCTGTCCACGTATACAGACAACGGGACGCATTTCCCTCCGCAGTGGACAACTGGATCGTTCTGGGCCAGCGCCATCTCCTGCACCACCCAGGTCCGGGTCCAATATGATCGCATTTCAAGATCGCGGTCGATGATGATCTTGATTCTGATCTCCTCCAGCGTGGGCTGCCGAGACTCCGTCTTCAAAGTCACGAGGGAGGATCTCACGCTTGCGTCATTCAGACGATCCAGGGCCCAGTCAGAATGCTCCGTTCCTTCGCCCAGCCAGATCAGCACACGAGAAGCCTGCCGATAGATGCGGCCCATGAGCTTAACCTGCGATCCTCGCTCGGCGAGATCTGCTTGGTTGATGCAGATAGCGTCGATCCATATCAACGAGCCGTCAGCGGTGGCTGAAGAGCTCGCAGGGTGTCTTATTCTGCGAAGAGTGGCTGCGAGGCTGGGCGTGATTTGCGTTTCGTGACCATTGATACTGATGGTGATGTTTGGCGGAGCAGTACCCCAGACGTAGGACAGTGCTCGGTATATCGGTTGGTCCTGCAATGAAACGACCTGTAGGGAGCAGGAGATCGGGTCGTCGAAGTCCCCAGAGTTCAAAGAAAGAGCTCGGATTTCCGATCGGCCATCATCTAGGGCTCCGTAGATGCTACTGGCAGCCTGACAAGGATCCATGAAGGGGCGTTGGGGGCGATTCGTATTGCACGCTCACTTCTAGATTGTTTGTCTGAAAGACATGTGCTCTCTACGCTGGAAAAAAGTATCAAAACCGGACCAGTTGAGGATGGGGAAAGACAGGTTGCAACAAACACATCTACACTTTGGAGGCTCAGCCTCAAAGGCCACAAATGCCTGGGGTGCAACGTCAGCAGACACGTTAATCCTGAGTGATACCCATGCACAGCGTGACACCCCCCGATGCAAGACTGGGCAGTGTCAGCAAATGCAAACTGCCCAAATGCGCCTCCGACGCAGATCGGGCCTAGCGCTATGCATGTTGTTCCTTTGTGGACGAGGCCCTCACAGGACACCCCGAGCATCCCAAAATAATCTACTGGCCTGGTCAGAAAATGTGAGAGGTTCTATTCAACCTCGTCCCTTCTCACGGATACTTCACCAGTGGCACAATTGATATTATATTCCAGTTTGAGTTTAGTGTTGCGATGCCCAAGTCGGGTTAGCCAATCTACGCCCGGTCTTGGCCCGGCCGGACATGTGGGGCCTCCCGGACTTTGATATTGTGTCCCTATTCGGGCATAGTGTGCCGGTTATGTTGGAAGACATGACGAGGAACGGTAACGATATCGTGGCAAAGCATATTGTACAGGGAAGGAATGATATCAGTACCTGAAAAGGGTTAAAGAGTGTCAAACTGCGAGAGTGCTATTCCGTGGACTTTATGTCGCGCTGGCTCCTGATCTTCGATGTATGTCCGGTGCCATGCTCGGGATCGTTGAATTCCGGATCATGAATCTCTCAAACCCGAGACAATATTTATATAGCAAGATGCAGGAACCCCTTGTAGTCGTGTTCTTCAGATATCTCATTCTCACATCATTTCCGGACGCACACTCTTCACAGGAGTTACACGCAGCCAGTCACGGCACACACGCACCCACTCACCACGATGACCGGCTCCAAGGACCTCCCGCCCTCCACCGTCTCCTTCGCCAAGGTCTTCTGGAACAACCAGTTCCGCGAGAAGCCCGTCTGGCCCGACAAGCGCGCGGTCTCCCTCGCCGGCAAGACCGCCGTCGTGACGGGCGGCAACACGGGGCTCGGCTACGAAGCGGCCCTGCAGCTCCTGGGCCTCGGCCTGGCGCGCCTGATCCTCGCCTGCCGCTCCCCGGACCGCGGCGAGGCCGCGGCGCAGAAGATGCGCGCGCTCTCCCCCGAGGCCACCGTCGAGGTGTGGCCCCTGGACATGGCCTCGTACGACTCGATCCGCGCCTTCGCCGCCCGCTGCGAGGCGCACCCGGCGCGCATCGACATCGCGCTGCTGAACGCCGGCGTGTTCCGCATGGGGTACCACGCCGTCCCGGCGACGGGCCACGAGGAGTGCCTGCAGGTCAACTACCTCTCCCAGGCGCTGCTCGCCGTCCTGCTGCTGCCGATCATGAAGGCCAAGAGGCGAGCCCACGACGAGCCCGCGCGCGTCACCTTCGCCGGCGCGGCGCTGGCCCTGGCGGCCAAGTTTTCCAAGCGCGGCGCGGACCCGCTGCTCCGGGCCCTGGACGAGAAGGCGGGCCACGACGCGCAGGACGCGTACGACTCGAGCAAGCTGCTCATGCATATGTTCCTCTGGGAGCTCGTCGACCGCGTCGATGCCGACGACGTGGTGGTCGACATCGCGGACCCGGCGTGGTGCCGGGGCACGAGCCTGGCGCGCGACGGGAACGCCGCCGTCAGGGGAGCGGCGTGGCTGTTTGGGGCGCTGACGGGGCGGGAGCCGCGCGTGGGAGCGAGCTGCCTCGTGGACGGGATCGTGCACCACGGCAAGGCGGCGCACGGGTGCTTCCTGATGAGCTGGAAGATCCATCCGTGAGTGTTGCTGCGTACTGCATGCAGGTGAATTAGTGGAAGTGAGACCCAGGTGCTAACACAAGATGTCTCTGCTAGATTCGCGTCGTTCTTGTACACGCCCGAGGGCCGCAGGGTGACCGAGAGGCTGTGGAACGAGACGATGGACGAGCTCGAGTTTGTCGGTGCTCGCAGCATCCTGCGTTCTCTGAAGGCATGATATTCCCGTTTAGGGCTCAGATCAGAACTTTCTTCTTGGTATCTTCATGTCATGCTGGAGTTATCTCTTGTTCTCTCGAGATTCTAAAATCAAACCTCCCATGTCCTGCAAAGTCTATCTGATATAATACATACATCTCAATCCGTACGAAAGGGTATTTATCGCAGTCAAACGAGAGTCGTAGTCGTCATTGTCCCACAGTCAGAAATGCTCTGACCACCAGGAAATCCATCCCGAGCTCCTCCAATTCTGAGTCCCTTGCCCAGCCCTGATTAATCAGTCCAAACATCCAACGCCGGAGAATTACCGGCGGCATGCAAAAACCCAAATGCGTCCTTGACGTCCTCATCAGAATCTCAAAGAGATCCACAAGCTTCCGCCTTCGACTAGCTAAAAGTCGGCCTCGACGAAGGCGCCGGCGGGTGCGCCGTCTCCTGGCTGCTCGACGTGGCCGTGCGCCGCACCGACATGCGCGACAGCAGCTTGCCGCCCGCCCCGGACCCCTTGCGCTCCGAGCTCGACACGCTCCGCACGTCGTCGTCGCGGTGATCGACGGCGGAGGCCCCGGCCCGGCCGCCCTTCTTCTTCCCCCGGTCGCCGTCCATGAGGGAGTTGGGCTCGATGTGCGACTGCGGGAAGATGCCCCACCGGCCCTTGGAGTTTGTGCCCGCCCAGCACCAGTGTCCCGGGTAGGCCCCTATTTATTGATTAGTGTCATGTCAGGAAAAGCAAAAAAAAAACCGAAATTCCTGATGGCGTGCGTGCGTGCGTGCGTGCGTATATATGTGTGCAAGACAAGAAAAGAAACATTGAGAAAAGCTTACACTGTATGTTCGTAATGACGTCCCCCTTCTCCAGCTTGAGCCAGTCCGCCGTCCGGTCCTTGTGCGCAAACTTCCACCGCACGACCGCGGACAGCGAGCTGGCGCCCTGCAGCGCCTTGATGCTCCCCGCTGCGGTCGCGTTGCTGTCCCCCGCCGCCGCCCTCAGCGCCGGCGGCTCGTCGAGCTTGACCGCGTCGGCCGGGAACGGCGCCCGCACGTTGTCCGCCCACCCGACGGCCCACTCGCCGTGGTACTTGGCCGGGAACTCGACGCCGACGATCCGCGCGCCCACGGCGAACTGCAGCGGCGTGTGCCGGTCCGGCGGGATCTTGCTGCTGCTGCTGCTGCCGCCGCCGCCCGTCGTCGACCGGCGGACCGTCTCGACCGCCGTCGCCGTGGGCAGCATCGACAGCTCCCTGCCCAGGCCCTCCATGACCGAGCGCACGGGCTGCCGCTTCGTGAAGTGCAGGTCGTAGTCGTTGCGGTACTGATCCGGGATCTCGGCCTCCTCGATGACGGTCAGGTAGGGCACGGCCGGCAGCGGCCGCGGGTGCCGCGCGAAGTGGGCAAAGAGCTCCTTCTGCGAGAAGAAGACGGTCGGGTCGCTCTCCTCGTTGGTCCGGCCCTGCTGCAGGCAGAAGGGGCAGCCGTAGTTCTGGTCCTCCATGTTCTTGGAGCGCAGGTGGCACTTGGAGAGGATACGCAGCCGGAAGCCGATGTCCTGGGAGACGTAGTTTGCGGTCTCTGCGGGATGATGGGTTAGATGTCTGTCTGGCTTGCGCAGCCTTTTCAGGGGAATGAAGGCCTCACCATATCCCAGCTTATCCGCCTCAACCTGCTTCCACTCGAGCTCATACGAGCAGTGCTTACACTTGGCCGCTACCGCCGACCCTCCACCGAAGCCCTGCACACAATGTCAGCACAATACTACTCCACCCAACACACCCAAGTGAATCAAACACTCAAGACATACCAATTTCCTCGTCTGCTTCACCCCCATCCCACCCCTCTGACACTCCCGCGCGCCCACGCAGAACCCCCTCATCAGGAAGAACGAGCTCTCAAGCGTGATATTCGTATCCGCCTCCCGGATCGGCACATCCGACGGCGGCGGCGCATCGCCGCCCTCCGCCCCTCCGCCGCCCTCCCCTCCCGCCGGCTGCGGCGGCACAGGAATCAGCCCGGAGTCGACCTCGATCCCGTTCGTCGGCACGGGCTCCAAGTCCGCCCCGTTCCGCAGCGGCGACAGCGTCACGACCTCGACCCCGTCCCCGTCTCCTTCGGCTTCCTCCTCGTAGTGCGGCCGGAGGGCAGGGGACGGCATGCTGTACTCGGGGAACCGGCCAAAGGAGGCCGACATGCGCAGGCGCGGGCTCCCCGCCGCCTGCCCGCCGCCGTTGGCACCGCCGCCGGCGTAGCCGGGCAGGCTCGACGTCCGCGCCGCGGGCATGACGGGGCTCGCCGTCGCGGACGACATGGTGTGCCGCTGCTCCTGGTGGTCAAAGACGGAGCTGCCCCGCGACTCGGCGGCCGAGCTGCTAGCCTGCGAGTAGCGCGACGACGAGTCGGACGGCAGGACGTGCTCGCCGGAGCGGCGCTGGTGCTGGTGCTGCTTGCCGCTGGGCAGCATGCTGGCTACCGCGGCGCCGTTGTAATGTTGCTGCTGCTGTTGTTGGTGTTGGTGTGCAGGATGCTGGTGCTGGCCATGTCCGCCGTTGAGCGGCCACGAGGACTGGTGCACCAGGTCGTTGTAGCTCGGCGGCGCGGAATACCCGCTCGGCGAAGTGGGCGACCGGGCATCCTTGGCACGTAGAAGTGGCGAGACGACGTAAGTGCTGTTGATACCGTTAGTCCCCGAAGAAGTCGGCGGCCTGCCGTTAGTAGCTGCGCCCTCGCGGACGCTCCGGTTCGACGGCGCCGGAAGGGCAGGGAGCGGAGCATTGGGCTCGAAGCGCTTCTTGAAGTCATTGGCTGTGGGCGAGACGGCTACGGCGTAGGGTATCGTAGGCGAGTCCGGCCGTGACGTGACAGCCTCCCGGCGGGTCATGTCGCCGTCGTCACTGTCGGGACTCCCCACGGCCGGAGCCGGGCCGATCGACCAGGGGTCGACATCAGGCGCCTCGGGCAGGCCCTCGCGCGGTGCGGCCGTCTCGATAGCCTCGACGACGGCGACCTCTGCGCCCGGCGCGGCCTCGGCGTGCGGCGTCCTGGGGGTCACCGCCATGTTCTGCGCCTCGTTGGCGTCGCCGTTCAGACCTAGGTCGGGTCCGGATCTGGCGCCCATGACCAGCTTGATCTCGCGGCGGGGATCTGACTTCCCTGCTGGCTTCTTCGCATCGCTTTCGTCCTCGGTGCTGATGACAGGCGCCAGCGAGACCCCTTCGTCCTCCTTCTGCGGTAAGGAGCTGGGCGCCGCCACGATGACCGGCGCCTGCTGCTGCTGTGGCTGTTGCTGCTCCGGCTTCGGCGCGGGCTGCAGCTTCATGCACATGAGGATGTCGACAATCTTGGGCGCCGCCTTGCGCGACAGCGCCTGCAGCTCGGCAAACTTGTCGGCGTCAAAGTCGTCCGTCTCGACGTAGTCGTCAAACTCCCAGAGCAGGTCGTTGAGCTCGTTTCGAAAGTGTGCGATCTCGCCTGTCACGACAACACACACAGAGAGTTAGTTTGTTTTATGATTTTCCCTGACGCTTGCTTGCCTTCCTTCTGCCCTACATAGTCGCAATCTCATACAGCTGCTCATAGGTTCACGGATGCCACAGTCGACATCACTCAAAAGAACGTACCGTTGGCCCTCAGCTCGTCGAGGAAGCTCGCCCCGTACTCGGCGAGGTGCTTGACGCACAGCGGCTCGATCTTCTTGAGCGCGCGCTCGCCCTCTCTCTGCAGGCTCTGCGCCGCCTTCCCCATCTGCGGCGGCGCGTCGTCTCCGGCCTCGGCGACGTTGCCCGCCGCGACCTTGGCCTTGGCCACGATCTCGCCAAAGGGCGTGACGACGAGGTCGCGCACGGCCTGATCCATGGCGCGAATGGGCAGTGTGGTATAGAGGGCCACCGGAGCTGTACAAGGTGTGTTTTGCGCCGGGACCCGGCGGGGGGGTGGTATTGAAAAGGACGGATCCTATATGGGGTA
Organism: Thyridium curvatum; assembly: GCF_004353045.1. Classification (NCBI taxonomy): domain Eukaryota; kingdom Fungi; phylum Ascomycota; class Sordariomycetes; order Thyridiales; family Thyridiaceae; genus Thyridium; species Thyridium curvatum. Next base: position 8,864 of record NW_022156761.1, on the reverse strand, counting down.
CAGACACCGGTAGGCTCGATGGTTAAAGGCTCCGTATGAAATGGTTATTCGTCTTCTAGCGCGGAGCACCGCCAGAGCCGTTGAAGTTGTGATTGATCGCTCGTGGAGGTACAGTATGTTGTGGGAAAGAAAGACATGCGACAGCAGAGACAACAGATCTCGCCTGTCTTTCGCCTAGAATGGTGGGGGAGGATACAGACAAGGTCTCAGTGCGGAGAAAAGCAGGGACCACAGACAGCTCAAGCTCTGGATACAAGTATGGAAGAGAGAGAGAGAGAGAGTAGCTATGAGTCAAAGAGGCACCCACGGCAACACAGCTCCCGGCAATGACGAAAGGCAGCGAAGGGAACGGTCAGATGGTCAAAAGAAGAGAAGCAGAAGAAAAGACACGAAGGAGAAATGGCTGTGCCGGCGTGTGTGCGTCTGCAGAGCAAAAGCCAAGAGACGAGCACATGTGCGCGTGTGATTGAACAGGACCGTTGAACAGCCAGGCCAAGCAGCAGCACACCAGATGCAAGACCCTAGAGGCCTACGTAGTTGGGTCAAGCGCAGAGCCAGGTTCCTTGGGGGCTCCATATTCACTTTGCCTTAGACGCTGTCCGGACTGCATAGCTAAGCCAATGCGTGCGTGAGGCTGATGGACAGGGAACAAGAGAAGAAGGGTGTGGTGGGTAAGGAAGCCAGTTTGTGCAGAATACTGGAGCAAGTCGGCTCAGTCTCACCTCCACATACCTGAAGCTATCACCCGGGCCAATGGGTCTCGGGCGTGTCCAAGGCGGAAGCTACCCGGTTAGCTTCGCTAAGAACAGCCTCTAGATCTCTAGTAGACAGACGGAGAGCGAGGGAGGCTATGCTGGATTTGCAAGACCGATTCTTAAAAGGCCATGCTTCACTCGCCTCCTTAGCTCGCATCGACGAGGCAGAGCTGGAGTGGTGGTCTGTCTCGTGAGCCGAAAAGGCACACACCTCCACTTTGTGTGCGGGTGGATGTGTCCTTCCAAGACATTCCTGCACATATCAAATTCCGTGCATGATCCGAGTCCTGTTCCTGGGGGCCTGTCGACAGAACCCTCCAGCTGGCGAGGAGTAGGTACCATGTCCAGTCTGCAGGTCTCTCTCAACCCCCACCGAAGAGATGGACATACTTGTACATGCTCTGCAAGGTTAATAAATAGGACTCTCCCCCACTTAGGAGGGGTTGATATTACCTTGATGCTAGGTACCCACTGCCTGTGGTGGTGGTGGTGGTGGTGGACTTGAGACAGTTGCAACCCGCAGAACGCAAGACAATGTGGCTGTTTATCCAGACATCTTCATGATGTTGGCCGGCTCTGGTTCGGCAGCAATTGCCGGGTTCTCACGTCCACAGGCCAGTGCCAGACTCAAAACGAGGCACAGCAGCAGCCAATTGCCCAGGTATGAAGGCGGCAAAGCACCATGCGGACACCATTCGCCTCGGGCAGGCAGGCAGTAGGTAGGAACGGACGGGTGAGCTTCGAAGCTACTCCGTACGTACGAAACCAAGAATGGAATAGAAGAAAAGAAGACGCCACTCGGTCTTCCATTGACTAGCTTGAGGGCGATGCAACCCTTGGCCGGGATGTATCAAAAAGGTCCCTGGATTTCTTCGTGGCTGGATGGGAGGTTTTCTGTCGCGGCGTCCAGCCTGCCAGCGTTGGAGAACGAGGGCACGATGTCGAATCCAGAGATGTGATTGGCGACGAGCTTTGGCCCAATCTGCCTTTCCCCTAAGCCACGCCAAGCTTTTGTGGTTAGGAAGCCGTTGCGGGGCTCTCCCTGTCCCTAGCGTCTGAGCACAAGGGGCTTGTATCCCGTATCCACTCGCCGCACTTCCACCATCGACACCACCATCAATCAGAAAGGATGGACTGAGACAACGCGAGGGTTCATTGCCTTCACACATACTCCGTAACTAATACCACAGCACGTCACTGCCCTCGTGACAGCCCCATCCTCATCGAAGATCAGTCTGTCTGCCTCTTGCCCCTGCAGGGGCGCACTGCTGCGCTGGGGAAGGGTTCCGGCCAGGATGCAACACACCCCCCCTTTGTTCTACAGCTTCTAGAAGGAACTCGTGGCGCCTCGGGCTCGACTGACAGGACAGCCTACCCCGGCTCACCCGTCGAACCGGAGGGGAGGGGAGGGATCATGTTGGCCTGTGGGCATCTCATAGGTGCAGCGAGTCAGCTGCTGGGTTGAACAAAGTATCTCTCATTAAAAAACGGCTGTGCTGTATTCGCTTTCCTGAATTTGTCATAACTCATTCCGCGGGACGTGCAACAGTGTTTCCGGCTGCACCGCATCCTGTTGCCTTTCATTACAAGCAATCCGGGCATTCCCCCAACCCCCAATCACGAGACTTTTCGTGGCTGCTGCTGCTGATGCTGCTACTGCTGGATCGTATGGGGCACATTCCCTATCACCCTCCCGCTTACGCCTTTTTGGTGTGGTTGTCATGGGCCGCGAGCTGCACCGGCGTTAGCAGTTCGTCTCCCAACACTCTCTCGCACACGTAGCTATGAGAGACTTACCTCAGCAATATAGCTACGCCCGATCTGCACCGTCTCCGACGTGCCCCGCTGCCGGAGCCAGAACCTGTTTGCAGCTTCTTGTCAGCCATCCATCATCCCATGCCCCCCTCGCCCATCTTGGGCGTCTCAAGGTGAGTTGAGTAGACAGGCCACAAGACTTACAGCTCCTCGGGCGCCCCGTGGCCCTTGATCGACGCCTGCCGCGCCTCCTCCTCGAGCACCTCGCGCGTGATCTTCTCGGCCCCGCTCACCACCGACGGCCCGCTCGCCTTTTCCGACTCGGCCTCGCCCAGCGTCTCCGCCAGCAGCTGCTTGCGCAGCGCGAACCGCTGCGCCCGCTCCTTCTGCAGGCCGGGGCTGTCCATCTTGTCGATCGCGCTGCGCACCACGATCTGCACGACGAGGTACAGGTGCTCGGCGAACAGGATGCTGAGCAGCAGCGCCCACACCCTCACGTTCCAGGGGAAGCCGTCGGGCCCGTAGGGGTCCTTGCGGAAGAGGAAGACGAGGGCCGAGGTCGTGATGCTGCCGAGCCACGAGAGGAAGCCGAGCGAGTTGAGCCAGGGCCCGATCGAGTCCCCGCGCCACGGCACCGGGCGCTGGCTGGAGATGGCAATCTTCATGGCATCTCCCCGAGCCTCGACCCAGTTGTTGATCAGGAAGGAGCAGCCAGCGAGGGGCCAAATGACGGAGAAGAGAGACAGGTAGCCTGGCGATGCATATCAGTACACGGTATCCTGCTATATCCCGGAGGAGCAGCTGCAGCTCAAGACCTACCAAACTGCACAACCATCTCCCGGTAGTCAATAGTAACGTCGTAGACATCAAGCTCGGCCTCATTTCGAACCCTCTCCAGGAACGCCGCCTCTTCGGGGTGGTCTTTGGCGTGGGCGGCGTTGCCATTCGTGTCTTCTTGAACGTCCTTAACGGCCTTGAAGACTTTGCGCTTGACGTACGGCAAGACGAGCTCCAGCAAGAAGTTGACAATCTGCGCGGTGACCGTCAAGTAGATCATCTGCTGGGTAAGCCTGTGGGGGTCGATTTCGAAATCCTCGGTCTCGATCTTGGTACCCTTGACAAACCTCTGCGCCGTGACTCTGAAGATGTCCAGGTAGGGGACGAGGACTTTTCCGAATGGGACGTAGACAAAGGCAGTCAGGAAGATGGGCAGGTACGAGGTGATGAAGTTGAGAACAAAGATCTTTTGCACGAATGACGCCTGGTGGGCTGTGGTAGTGTCAGCCGACGTTTTGGGGTGCTCCTGTTTTCTCCAAGGACATACCATCTTGTGTTTCGTAGTTCTCGAGGTGTGTCAAGGTCTCTGCCAGACTGGTGAGAATGGTAGTGAGGACGGGCATGAAGACGGTCAGGAGGACGGTGGGAAGGAAGACCTAGAGTCGTAAGCCGTGGTCCAAACCAAGATCTGGGACAGGCCTTACCAGGTACTGCTTGAAGGGCCCATCGTAGACCTCGGCCAAGAAGATCTCGATGCTGAAGCAGCTAGCAATCAGGCTCCCAAGGAGGACGAGGCAGGCAATAGCGAAGGGGATCTGCAACAGCTGCTTCTGGAGTCGCTTGAACGGCGAGTACAGCCGGACGATCTCGCCGGTAACGGGATCCTGGGCCTCGCGCTCGAACTGGAACTCGGAGCGCGGCAGCTGGATCTTGGAGACGCCGCGCACGCCCCACTGCACGGCCAGGTCGACCTCCTTCCGCTTCCAGTACTCGAAGAAGACGACGGTCCACAGGCAGTTGGTGATGCCGTAGACCCAGGAGAACTGGCCGAGGAGGAGCCAGGCGCCCAGGCCGAAGGCGGCGGGGAAGACCAGGAACTGGAAGTAGGACTGGAGGAAGGCAAAGTAGAAGGCCACCTTCTCGCCGAAGCGGTCGCGGATGTCGTTGATGTCGCTCGCGTCGAGGAGGTACTTTGTGCTCCACTGCTTGAGCCAGGTGCGGTTGAACTTGTGGTCGTGCAGGGGGAAGACGGACTTGACGTATCGCCACTGGCCGTTCCTGGGCGTGATCCCGGCCCCGCCCTCGTTCTTGGGCTTGGTGATGAGCAGGTAGGCCAGCCGCAGCCTCTCGGCGTCGGAGATGGGCTCGTCGTGGAAGTACTGCGAGAGGTCCTTGTTGGGGGCCGAGTTCCGCACGCCGTACAACCAGTCCTGCAGGCGGTACCGGTAGACCTGCTGGTGGAGCAGCTTGTCGGACGCGATCTTGAGGAAGACGAGCAGGGACGTCTTGTCGCCGTGGCGCACTTCCGTGGCAAAGCCGGCGTTGGCCAGGTTCTCGATCAGCTGGACAAAGGCGGCCTCGGCCTCGGCTCTGTCTGCGAAGATTACCGCGTTAGGTGGGCAAGCGAAGCAAGCGCAACAAGCGCAAGCCAGGGATGATGGTTGGCTTACTGTTGGGCGGGATCTCATAATGCACCACGTAGTCGACGCTGTGAGTATACCGCGTCAGTCTTGCTTCCCTCACAGAGAGAGGTGTCGCTCGCATGCTCACTTGAAATTGGAGTTCAGGCCGGGGTGGTCCTTGTCCGAGCTGTACAAGGCTTTGATGTCCATGACGCAGCTCCCAAAGCTTGGCAGCCCAAGTGTCACTGGCGGCAACGATGCGAATGCTGCTCGGGGATTCAATCGCGCACCTGCAGCGTCTTCGCAGAAAAAGGTAGGAAAAGTAGGAGAGGGAGAAAGAATGCGGTGGTGATGACGCCTAGGTAGGTAGGCAGAGATATCAAGGTTTCGCAGAGCAAGCTTGCCCAGGAAAGTTGGGTCTTGGCAGGGCAGCTGAAAAGGCGGGATCCAACGTCACCACGCACGGCAGCTACGTATACGAGCACTGGAGCTTCCCACTGCTCCCCCTGTCTTTTCAGATCGGCCAGGCCGTAGACCCACCGGTCTGTGCGTCGAGCTTCCGGGAATGCGGCACAGCCAGCCCTGGAAGCTTCTTGATCGGTGCAACGCGGCGAGATCAATTGGAGATCCAGACAAGCACGACAGGATGCAAGATCCAAATATCGCATGACCCATCGTCCATCGCCTCGGCAAGTACGTAATGAGGTTCAGGGTCCCCTTTCGGCAGTCAGTCTGGATGGATCTCAGTTCTGGATCTACCGTTGAGTCCTGGGTGGATCGTCATTCCATCATTCCCAGGGTTGAAGGACCGGACACGTAGCTCTCAAACAAGTGTTTCAATATCCTGACTCCGAGCTAGTGAATCCTCCTGTATGACTGTAAGACCCTTGAGTTGCCTGCCTTCTGCCGTCTGCCTTGAGTGCTCTGCGTTGCGCGTTTCTTGAACTCACAAACCTTGATTTGTGCGCCGTTAACCAAGGCCTGTCTCCCGTTCCCAGTGCTGACATCATCGCCTAGAGGTGGTAATAGCGTACCCGGTTAGTGGGGTTGACCGCAGCACCCACACGCTGGAAACGGTGAACGGCAACCCCGGACTGGCTGGAAGTTTGGGTGGGGTGGGGGAGGAAGCCTGGTGGTTTCAACGCGGCCGCCTCCCGCACCACCACCGACCGCCGCACCTCACTCCGCATGCGGAGCAAGACATATCATCAAGAACGTAGACTCAACTCAACCGAGCAGAGCCGAGAAGACACCCAGACCCCCAAACCTAATGAAGGGAGGGCCATAAACCCCATCACAATCCGCAGTAGACTGCCCTCCCCCCCAAGGTGCCACTTAGGCCCCCCTCCCCTAGCACGACAATGGGCCTCCTCGAGACCCTCGGCCTCCGCCGCACAGGGCCCTTCGAGCCCCCGACCGTCCTGGACGCCCTCCTCTCCTCCCCGCTCCAGGCCCTCGTCACGCGCCTCTACCACCTGCTCCTCTTCCTGCGCGGCCGGCCCTTCGTCCCGCACCGCACCCTGCCCGTCCGCGTCGTCTGCGTGTCCGACACGCACGACCAGATCGTGCGCCCCCTGCCGGACGGCGACCTGCTCATCCACGCCGGCGACCTGACCAACGCCGGCACGGCCGCCGACATCCAGCGCCAGATCGACTGGCTGCACGCCCAGCCGCACGAGCACAAGGTCCTCGTGTGCGGCAACCACGACAGCTGGTTCGACCCCAAGTCCCGGTCGGAGCGGGACCGGGAGACCGGCGCGGCCCTGGACTTCAGGGGCGTCAGGTACCTGCAGCACGAGGCTGTGACGCTCGAGTTCAAGTCCGGGCGGACGCTGAACCTGTACGGCGCCGGCGACATCCCCAAGTGCAGCGGCGACGGGGATGCCTTTGCGTGAGTAGGGCGTTTTTTCTTTTCTCAGATTTTAACATGCCGTGACAGGATTGGAAACTTAGAAAAGAAAAAACCAGTTTCGAATACCAACGAGACTCGCACCCGTGGAAGAACACCATCCCGCGCAACACCGACATCCTCATCACCCACACCCCACCCGTAAGCATCTCTCTCTCTCTCTCTCGCTCTCTCTCTCTCTCTCTCTCTCTCCCCTTCTCTCTCTCCCTCCCTTCCACCCCCCCCACACACAACCCCAGAAGGGGAGCTGGCTCACACAAAAACCGTTACAAAACAAAGCGCTACCACCTCGACCTCTCCCTCGGCTGCGCCGGCCTCCTGGACGAGGTCTGGCGCGTCCGCCCCCGCCTGCACGTCTTCGGCCACGTGCACTGGGGCCGCGGCCGCGAGGCCGTCTACTTTGACGACTGCCAGCGCGCCTACGAGTCCCTCATGGCCCGCCGCCGTCGCGACCAGGTCGGCGGCCAGGTCCAGGTCGGGCCCCTGCGCGACCTCGTGCCCGGCCCCGCCTGGCTCGACGCCCTGCGCGTGCTGCTGCACGGGCTCGAGAGCGTGCTATTCAAGGTGCTCATGCAGGGGCCCGGGACGAACCAGGCCAGCCTCATGGTCAACGCGGGCCAGATGCTGGGCAACACGGGGAAGTTGGGCGGCAAGGTGGAGATTGTGGACATGTGAGGACAGGGTGAGAGGGTGTGTATATGTTGAATGTGGTGGAATGTGTGTATAATGCCACTATGGTCTCTGAAGTGTATCTTAGTTTGTTTATAATGCGGACGGCGCTCAATAGGAGGCAGCCCGTAATGGAGAACGGTACATATACATTCTAGGGTGCATACTCGCTTCCAACCCAATGCTCCCAACGCAACCCCAACGCCGGTTCCATGCAAGGGAAGCCAAAAAAAAGAAAAAAAGGACAAATTATCGTACAATGATCATCAATACCCTCCCTCCCTCCCTCCCTCCAGAACTACCTAACTTACACCATGATCCTCCGCAGGCCCTCCGTGCCGCCCAGCACCCTCCGCCCCGTCACCGCGCACCGGCCCTCCCCGCTCTCCCACCGGCCCGCCTTGTCGGCCATGAACTCCTCCTGCCGCGGGTGCTCCCCGGCCACCCACCGGTGGATGCAGCCGTAGCAGTACACGACGCCCGTCTGGCACGCCGTCGCCGTCGCGATCTCGCCCTCGCAGATGGGGCACAGCTCCGAGTCCGCGGGCGCGGGCACCGTCAGGATCGGCAGCAGCGAGGGCGTCGCGATCGGCGCGTTCTCGGCCATGGGTAGTACTTCTTCTTCTTCTTCTTCTTCTTCTTCTTCCTCCCCGTGCAGCTTCCCCTTTCCCCCCTTCTTCTTTCCGTCATCCTCCCCCTCCCCCTCCTCCTCGTCGCCGTCGTCGTTCGCAATCTTCTTCTTCTTCTTCTTGAGGATCCCCTTCAGCGACCCGTCCGGCAGGCCCGACACCACCGGCGGCGGCAGCTCCAGCGACTCGGCCGCCTTGCGCGACAGCTGCTTGGCAAAGTCGGACGCGTGCCACCACTCGAGGAACTTGAGCGCAAAGATGCTCGTCGGCAGCAGCACGGACAGGCCCGCCGCGGCCCGCCCGGCCAGCTCCCGCGGCGACGCGAGCAGCGCCCGCAGGCCGGGCGGCGAGCCGCCGCGGCCGCCCGCGCTCTTGCCCGCCGACGAGGCAGCAAGCTCCTCGATGGCCCTGTAGTCCGCGCCCGTCATGCGCCGCACGCGCGTCCCGACCAGCCACAGCAGCGGGCTGTGGTACCGGCTGTCGTCAAACAGGTACGCGAGGTTGAACGCCAGCGCGCACAGCGCGCACGCCGCGTGCACGCCCGGGTACACGCGGCGCAGGAACCAGCGCAGGGCGTGGCGCGCGCGGTCCCGCAGCGTCGGGTCTTCGGGCAGCCGGTTGTACGCGGCGCCGAGCAGCGCGCGCGGGGCGTCGACCTCGTGCGCCTCGTCGAGGCGGCGCTTGAGGTACGGCAGCGCCACGGCGACGGCGAGGTTGCGCCAGACGTCTCCGCCCCGCAGCCTCAGCG